>NC_134422.1:8784348-9436166 GCF_030867145.1 Opisthocomus hoazin | reverse complement strand
CCTCGACCTGCTGGCCACACTCCTGCTAATGCACCCCACGATCCCACTGGCCTTCTTGGCAGCCAGGGCACACTGCTGGCTCATGGTCAACCTGTCGTCCACCAGCACTCCAAGGTCCCTCTCCACAGAGCTGCACTCCAGCAGGTCCACCCCAAGCCTGTACTGATGCATGGGATTATTCCTTCCCCAGGTGAAGGACCCTGCACTTGCCCTTGTTGAATTTCATCAGGTTCCTCTCTGCCCAACTTTCCAGCCTGTCCAGGTCTTGCTGAATGGCAGCATAGCCTTCTGGTGTATCTACCACTCCTCCCAATTTGGTGTCATCAGCAAACTTGCTGAAGGTGCACTTTAACTCTTCATCCAGGTCATTGATGAAGAAGTTGAATAAGACTTGGCCCAGTACTGACCCCTGAGGGACACCACTAGTTACTGACCTCCAACTAGACTCAGCGCCGCTGATGACAACCCTCTGAGTTCTGCCATTCAGCCAGTTCTCAATGACCACTTATGCAGCCCACACTTCCTGAGCTTCCCTAGGAGGATGTTATGGGAGACAGTGTCAAAAGCCTTGCTGAAGTTTAGGTAGACAACATCCACGGCTCTCCTTTCATCTACCCAGCCAGTCATGCCATCATAGAAAGCTATCAGATTGGTCAGGCATGATTTCCCCTTGGTGAATCCATGCTGACTACTCCTGATAACCTTCTTTTCCTCCACTTGCTTGTTGACGACCTCCAGGATAAGCTGCTCCATCACCTTTCCCAGGATGGAGGTGAGGCTGACCAGCCTGTAGTTCCCTGGGTCCTCCTTCTTGCCCTTTTTGAAGATTGGAGTGACACTGGCCTTTCTCCAGTCCTCGGGCACCTCTCCTGTCCTCCAGGACCTCTCAAAGATGATGGAGAGTGGCTCAGCAATGACATCCACCAGCTCTGTCAGCACTCGTGGGTGCATTCCATCGGGGCCCATGGATTTGTGGGCATCCAGATCGCTTAAGCGATCCCTCACACAGTCCTCCTCGACCAAGTGAAAGTCATCCTGTCTGTAGGCTTCCTCTCTTACCTCCGGGGCCTGAGATTCCTGAGGGCCTGCCTTGGCACTGAAGACTGAAACAAAGAAGGCATTCAGTAGCTCTGCCTTCTCTGCATCCTCAGTCACCAGGACACCCACCTCATTCAGCAGTGGCCCCACGTTGTCCCTAGCCTTCCTTTTGCTGCTGATGTAGTTGAAGAAGCCCTTCTTGTTGTTTCTGACATCCCTTGCCAATACTAACTACTGCCACTCTTGTCTCAGAAACAGTTTGGGGCTTGGGGTTTTTTTGGTGCCCACGTTTGCAAAATACTACCTACAAGTATGAACTAAAGGTTTCTCCATTAAAGAATATTTAAAAGGCATGTAGATGTGGCACTTGGGGACATGGCTTAGTGGCGGACTTGGCAGTATTAGGTTAATGCTTGGACTCTATCCTGAAGGTCTCCTCCAACCTAAAGAACTCTATAATTAACTCAGAACTCCTAAAAATCTTAAATTTTGAAATTTAGGCTTTATGTGATCTATTGGGTTTTTTTGTTATCGGGGGGGGGAATATATTTCTGCTTTTTAAACTATGTTCAAAGTTGTCTCTGTGCAAAAAGTGGGCAGATGCCTGGGACTATATTGCTGAGGGCAGCAAAAATGAACACAGCACAGCTGCCCTATCTCTCTGGCCAGAGCACCACGCTGCAGGGTATTCCTCCCCCAGGGACACGGGTGCCACGGAGGAGCTCAGTCCCTATCTGAAATCGTGCAGCACAAGAGCTGATAATTCTGAATTTCCAGTTCTCTCCATCCATCCCCTCCCTATTTCCAGTTTCTTCTCTTCCTGTAACAGCCCAGCTCTCACCTCTCTTCCCCTCCAAGCAGCTGAGAAGTTGTCCTAGGTAAGTCTATACCCTAGATTGTTGAAAACAAGATATATATATACACCTTTAAGTTTCATCTCCAAAATCCACAACAAGATCCAGCTACCTTAAAGGCAGCTGAGATGTACCTAAATTCCACAGTTTAACAGATAAGTTACATGTAGGGGCACAGATACTACCTCAAGGAATGCCATGCTAAATTTGCAAGGGTTATAGAGTGCCAGAAGATCCTCAAAGGGAGAATAAAAAACAAAATACAGCAATTCAAGTGAACCTTCCCTACTATTGCTCACACACCTCCACACTGACAGCTGGCTGAGCTCCAAGAGGGAAAGAAATACCTGTTTCTCTTCTCAGGGCACTCAGTCAGAAGGACTGTCCATATACTTGATAAAAATATGTCCCGCTTTGGGAGGCAGTGAAGATGATGATGCACTTGTTAGATTAGCTTGGTGTCTCAGGGGTAGCAGCAGCTCATAACTGCTCACATCTCTTCTCAGGAATCAACTGTTTGGATGTCAATAATTTTGTTTTCCTGCATCTCCTCAACGATCAGCCAGGGCTGAAAGTCAGTGCTGGTCACTCCATAGAGGAAGGAGTCTCTTTTTTTTCCTCCCCCCTCCTTGCAAACAGGGTCCTGTTCTCAGCCAGAGAGACCTGTCTGCTGCATACTGGGTGGTACTGGCAGCAGGAAGGGGGCAGGCACCTCGCTTGCCCAAACTGACCATGGCTTGGAGCAATGCTAGGGCAGGCAAGCTGGAAAAGACTGAGGTAGCAAGGAGCCTAATTAGCATTAAGTCCTAAATGATAGGTTTTACAAGTTACTCGAAGACAAAAGAAAAAACTGTAATGTGTACTGGGAAGCCTCATTTTCAATTTAATCTGCTGCTTTTCAACGATTTCAGGAGGAAGACTCATTTTGACCCTCACAACAGAAATACTGACAGTAGCCCTAATACCAAAAGACAAATGCAGATGAAAAACAATTAGATGCAGGTTTGAAAAGACAGACCCACAAAGACAGCCATAGTTTTGAGCTACAAAGCAATTATTATTTTACCTATAATTCTTTTTGGGAACTGGGCTGTATTGTTTCAGGCATTGTAAAAGCAGATAATTATAGTCATTGGCCTAACATGTTTGCAACTCAGGGAACCAAACAGGAAGACAGATAGCAGGGCACTATAACATTAGTGTTTTGTTTTTTTTCTCTAAGTATTATATTAGAATGGAACATCCTAGTCAATGCAAATCTCATTTTAATGAGTTCTGCAGGAATAAATAAAACTGACAAAGGCACATATCTTGTTAACACTCGAATTACTAAAATTATTTTTCCCAAAGGAAAAGTTGCATGCATTTAAACTACATATATGTGTATATCTATGCATAAATGTATATGTAAGTATATATTATGCATGTGTGCATATATATTCAAGTCCAAGTAGCTACTTGCCAGCCTGATCATTATTAGTTAACTAATTTCTTACATCTGTCAAAGGTAAAAGTCACTTTCTACTACATAAACTGGACTGGTAAAATAATCTTCTCTAAGCTGGACGTGCAATAGTGACTGTAATGTGCCACTCCCTTTTGAAGATCATATGTATTCAGAAAGTTATATGAGTAGAAGTTGCAATAAATAGCAAAATAAAATGCTACTGCAATCAATTTAAGAGGCAGGTTAGCTAATCAAATTCCACCACTCATGTTTCCATGCCTGGCACCTTATTTTACTAGTGGTTTCAGTGCTTTCAGATGCTCAGAGACAGGGACTGTTTCTCAGAACATGCTGATCATTCCTCTTTGAAAAATTCATAAGCTGAAGTAACCTTAATTTAGACTTTCAGATGCTGAGGTATCCCTATTCTGAAAATTCAGGACAGATGTATTAAGTTTGAGGCTTTGGGTTGTTTGAAATTTTAGAATATTTTTATTCTTATAGGCAACCCTTACCATCAAATTTCAGTGTGCAGAAAATTTCTGTACTAAAGATAAAAAGTTTTAAAACTTATCTAAAATGCAAAACACAGCCAGACTTATTTATATTTATGCTAGATAACAAAAATATGAGCATAAGCCAGCAAAACACATACAAGAGGAAAAACCACCACAGGCACCAAAGTTAATGGACAGGGTAGCAAAAGAGGCATTAGATCCTGTGGAAAGAGAGTAGGCATTTAAATCACGCATGTATCATGAACCAATTGTACAGGGAAAAAAGAATAAGAACATGAGGGTTACAAGGTCAGCTGACAGGCTGCAGTACCTCAATTAAAGAGGCACAACACAGGCAACACAACACAACTTTTTGGCTATATCTGCATTCCCATTGCAACACGATCTTGCAACCATATTTCAAAGAGCTTGATAGAACAGGGTGATGTTAAGACAAGATATGTTGCTACAGATGCAAAGGAAGTTTTAGAAATACTGAAATCCACATGGGAATAGATTTGGGTTTTTTCCATCATTTCATGACATACCAGTTGAGAAGGCACTAATTACTGCTCACACAGCAGATTCATGAATACTTGCTGATATGTGTTTAGATTCCCCGAACTAGTCCCAGGACAAGCAGTAGTTAAATGCCTACACTTTAAGAGTATCCCATCTAAATCAGTGGGACTACTCAGTTAATACTACATACATCCTTAATGGCTTCTCTGGATCAGGACTTCTTACTGCAAAAACTAAATACTAAGTGATTGCTACACATATCAGGAAAGGGTTGGCCAGAAACCAAGAATTCTATTTCACACAAAAAATGTTGAGCTTTTGACATATTTTCATTCTAATTAGGAGAAGAGATACAGACAGTTTTAGCATAATTCCAGGAAAAAAAAATGCGCTTGGAGAGTGATCAGAGGCAGTACACTAGAAGGCACTCTTTCCAGACCAGCCAACTTGGACTATATTTATGCAGAAAGAAAGTCCCTACTCTGCTGAGAGCAAAGACCTGAACCTTGATCTCCCTTGTAATGCAGATCTCTAATGAAGTTATCTATTTATCATGGACCTTTCTGAGTTTTAATTGAACTTTTCATGAAAAGGAAAAAAGTATAGCAATTGACATTTCTGAAACAGTTTTAAGTTTAAAAAAAAAATCATTACTTTCTCTTTGTTGACCAGCTGCAATCAGTTGGTACTTTGTTCCTGCGTGCAACTTCTATGCAGGTAGTAAGTCCTTACGTAGACAGAGGTTTAAATCGTGAACTGCCAACCTGGTGCTGGTGGCATGCAGTCCCATCAAGGCTGTCAAAATTCCTGATAGCATGCCTCTAGAAATCACCCTATAGCATCTTACTGCTATAGGAATGACAGTCAGTGTGTGGTCTACACTTGCAAAAAAGTCATACTGCTTTAACTACAATGGTTAAAGGTAATCCATTGCAACTGAACACCAAAAATCTGAAATCATATAAAAAGAGACAAACAGAAAACGGAAAACTGGTAGAACTACACTAGGCTTTTATGAAGAGCAAGGCAGAATAATTTCCTAATAACTAAATATGAAAATTTTAGAATAGTCTTAGCACTTAGTTTTGCTTGATAAAGACATCAGTGACCTCTGAGAACTTAATTCCATAAATCACCTGTATCACGCAGTAAGTACAAAACCACTTCATATTTCCCCTGAGTTATTTTTCCGGTAATGTTTAAAGAAATGTAGTTATGTTGATAATAAAAGTATAAACATGCAGCTGATAAATACATTCTTTTATTGATCTCCATATGTTATTTAAAACAAATCTTGATTTTTAATGTTCCACAGTTTCTTCAGAGAAAGATGTATCTCCAGCTATCTGCTGTCACCAACTCTAAAAAGTTACTAACATTACTGCTTTGACCAAATGGAGATTACTTAAATTCAAGTGATGACTACTGCTATTTGGATGCTTCTAGATTTTCCCTACTGAAAAACAGAACAACAAAAACTCCATATGTGAAGCCAGGATAAGTTGTTGAAAAGGGAACACACACTATTCATGCCATTTCTACTTTCACAATTTCTAAACACTCCCTGGACAAGAGCTCCAAGGGCAGCTATTCATCACCAGGACCCTGGCAGCATGGCTCTTTCACAAAAATATTTGCAGCTCCGGTAATACTACATTAAGAAACTCTAATCCGATAATGATTAGCTCCCTTCTTTCTCGGGATCTCCATTGCCAGATGCCACTTGGGCATCTATTTTAATTATTGTTTCTGTCTGCAAAAGCCCCTGCATTGCTCGTGCTTCGGTATGCCATCCTACTTGGCACAGCATAGCACAAGGTCACCACCAACTTAACCACAAATTTTGACTTTTTTCATAAAGTTTGTCCCCCCACCAGTCATGAGTTAGCTCCAGAATTCAGGCTTTTGCATGACAACCTGCACTGCCAAAGTTCAGAATACTACATTTGGTACAGTAGCACTTCTTTTCAAAACCTGCTTTAAGAAAAATCTTTGCCCTTACTCAATTTTTGCTTTAGCTCCTTTACCTTAGGTTTCTTTACTTACTGGATTGGTTGTTATTGTAAGCTACCTGTAGAAAGATATAAGTTTAAGAAAAAAAAAAAATCTGCTTCACACTACTCAACTAATATAATTGTTTTTTCTGAGAAAGACCAAACAGCACAGCTGAACAACTAGTATGTCTCTTCTTTCCAATAATCCTGGTCAAAGAGTCTATTTTATTCTTAACAATGATGCAACTGTTTTCCTCAAAAGTACACACCGTTTGTTTATGCACTTATTTTCTTCAGTCTTATCTCTTATCACCTTAGCTACAGCATTTACTTAACACTCCTTGAGTTCTATTTAGAGAATAATAGTACACAAACCAGTATTTACTGAGCATGAATATTCTGTAAGGTGCTTAGAAATTCTCTAGTTCATTGACTTCACTGTCATTGGAAACTGCATTTCATCATTAGCTTTTACTCTACATACACAGAATACCCAGGTCTTCCTTTCTGTCAGCTACCTATATCAATATTTTGTGGCAATAAATTATCGCTGCAAAAAAAGGAAAAACAGAAGCAAACATTTCAAACGAGCATAGTAGTATCCTGTACTGAAGCAGCATCTTAAAACTGTCAGTATACGCAAGACAAACCATGTAACCAGGCCAGTACCAAGGATGACCTGTTGTTCCAAACAAGAAACCTGCAGGGTTCCCAACAGGAATTTTGATGAGCCAGTCTTACATGGGGTGTAAAAGAACATTTGCAATGTGATTTCTTCAAAGAAAAGATTAAGACTGAGGACTTTAAATTTGGGGACAACTGGCATTGCAGTGATTCAGAGCTATATCTAAATGCATATCAGTCCAGATTTGCCTTCTTTTGCAGGGATCTTCAGAGTTTAAGAAGTTCCTAGCCCCCTGAAGAAGCTGCAACCTAGGGGACATGGTGGGAGAAGCATGGGGTCAATGGTCTCTTCTTGCAGCTCACTTAAACATAGATTAGTGGATTCACTATCACTGAACAATATGGATCATAGTCGCATAAAGAGAAAAATCAGCTGGAAAGGTTGAATCAATTATGATTATTTCCCCTAGATTTTGTCTTTCTGATCTTTTTATAGATATTTGAAGGAGCTTCTCAGGAAGAGGAATCACAGCACAAAACAAGAAAAGCTGATATGAAAAGTATGAGGTATCCAGAAGCATTAAATACATAAAATCAGAACTTGATATTTAAAATTGGCATGCATTATCTTTTTTAATATAATTATGAAATAAAAACTTCTCTAAATATGAATAATATCATTCATGTTAACGGCAAATAATCCATTTTACACATTTCAGAGTCTAAACACGCTCAAAAATAACCTTTCTGAGCAGGTAGAAACTTTTGTTCCTGCCTTTGTAAGAATTAAAATTTTTAAAGCAGATCAGGTACATTGAATATAACATTATCACTGAAGTTTGCTAGTGACAGTTAACCACATCTTTTACATACCTGCATTTAACAGAAATCACTCATTTCAAGTGTCACGGCTATATAATTCCGATTTCTGCACATAAAAGCATTTTCAAAATATGAAGCTTAATTTTACTTAATATCCATTCGATAGTTTGATGGACTATGCATTTCAAAGTCAAACGTCAATCCATTTCTCTTATAATCAAGACTAAGGTTAAAAAAAATGTTGTAGGTTATTTGCAACAAATTAGAATAGGAGCCTTCTGCTATTGTTCAACAGGAACTAATTTACTTCATTAAACAGAAATCTGTATTTCCACCCCACTCAAACTTGAACTAAGAATACCAGTCTTCATTTTATTATGAACCTTTGAATTAAACACCCATAGATGTTTTAAATACTTGGAAGAGGGCCATTCAAAACAAATCAACAGTGTTCACAGACCACACAAATAACAGTCTTTCATACAACTTCAGTACATGCATACTTCATGATTGTGTTGAATCAACCCACCACATTTAAAAACTCAAATCTATTCATATTACAATCACGATGAAGACTACAGTTATATCTGAAAACAAATGGTAAAAATTATTTACATATTCACACACAGAAATGACAGTAAACCACTTCAAGTGCTACACATCTGTCATGAAACAGCAACCAGGTAAGTACAAACATCGTTAATGTTCTTGCACACACACTTACGTATTCAGTATATATTTACAGAGGATACTGAATACGAAGCACCACCTTTCCAGATCAGTGTTATGAATAAAATGCATATGTCATACAATTTAAATACACAACGTACATAAGCCCTTTGTGACCCATGAGAATGAATCCTACCACAGAACTGCAAAAGACAAAGACATGTTGTTTTAGCAATGCATTAAATCACAGCTCACATGATCCTGTTAATATTTTTGTAAGAGCTTTCCCAGTGAATTCTCAGAATTCATTCTGAATTCTCAGAATTCAGTTAGGCCATGTTAGAAAAATACTTGCAAGCATGCCATTAATTCCTTCCACGAGTCCCACGTCAGTGGCCTGGTCTCCCAGCTCCCACATGAAGTAACTCGCTGACAAAAACAAACAACATACCCACAAGTGCAGAGTTGGTCCTTTAAGATTTGGTATAGTAATTGTATCTACTTATTCTATACACCTTGCTGTGTACCAGATGTCACATTAAAAAGAATGTTTGACTGTTTTCTGTTTGAGGTTTTTGCAGTTGGGGGTGTTGGTTTTTGGGGGTTTTGCATGGATTTTGTGGGGTTTGTTGGTGGGTGAGGTTTTTTGCCTTTTTTTTTTTTGGTTTTGTGGTTAGATAGCTATAATGACTTTATTTCATAGAATTACAGGTTAGAAAAGACCTCTAAGATCACCAAGTCCAACCATCCACCCAACACCACCATGCCTACTAAACCATGTCCCCAAGTGCCACATCTACACGTTTTTTAAACACCTCTAGTTATGGTGACTCCACCACCTCCCTGGGCAGCCTGTCCCAATGTCTGACCACTTTTCAGTAAAGAAATTTTTCCTAATATCTAATCTAAATCTCCCCTGATGCAACTTGAGGCCATTGCCTCTCATCCTGTCGCTAGTTACCTGGGAGAAGAGACCAACACCTGCCTCACTACAACCTCCTTTCAGGTAGTTGTAGAGAGTGATAAGGTCCCCCTCAGCTCCCTCTTCTCCAGACTAAACAGCCCCATCTCCCTCAACCGCTCCTCATAAGACTTGTTCTCTAGACCCTCACCAGCCTCGTTGCCCTTCTCTGGACACGCTCCCACACCTCAATGTCCTTCTTGTGGTGAGGGGCCCAAAACTGAACACAGTACTCCAGGTGCAGCCTCACCAGTGCTGAGTAGAGGGGCACGATCACCTCCCCTACTCCTGCGGGCCACACTACTCCTGATACAAGCCAGGATGCCATTGGCCTTCTTGGTCACCTGGGCACACTGCTGGCTCATGTTCAGCTAGCTGTCAACCAGCATCCTCAAGTCCTTTGCCGCTGGGCAGCTTCCCAGCCACTCTTCCCCAAGCCTGGGGAATTGCCTATAAGGTTATCCTTTCAAAATTTTTGTAGAAGACTGTGTCCATGCTTTCTAAACTATACTTCTTCCTTTCTGACAAATCTCCTTTAAACTAAACAAACAAAAAAAAACAAACCACACAAAAATCCAATGAGTTTCTCACTCAAAAAGACAGTACTTTCAGAACAAATAATGACAGCAGAACTATGGAAGGGAACCCACGACAACATTTTTTCTTCCCAGATTGTTACCAACCCAATTACATTCCCTGCATTTCTGGGGACAGATTTATACAAATGTTTTAAAACAGAAAAATGTAGAATGTCAATGGGATTTTATATTTCTCAGGCAGATTAGTCATTAAAAATGATTTAAAAGTAATACTATTTTATTTCTTTTCATTCCATTTAGAACAGAATTGATAACTACGCTTATTAAATTAAACTACAGACGTTTTATAATACCTGATTCTGGATGTGATTGATTTACTTCAACTTTCCGAATACAGAATTTTAATGGGTATGGGTATTTGTTGAGGACTGGAAAGACTGTTGCTTGTCAGAACGAGGCTGCATTTTTATTTTTTTTTTCATTAAATGATTCTGAAGGTAACTAAATGAAGCCTCAGGTATTTGATCACCATTCTAATCAAAGCACAGACAGCTTATGAGAATGTTAATTAGAGCTCAACTAACATGCCTTGAAAGAGTTCACACAATCATTCTTACTCAAACTGTATTTTTCTTATATGCATGTCTCATTGAGACATTCATTTTCGCAGATGTATATACAGTTGTGGCTCCAACACAAAGTCAAAGACCAGGAGAGAAACTAATTCTTTCTACTAAATTACTGTACAGTCTCTTATATATGTAACTCCCCTGGTTCCCAAACTTCATCATATCTTTCCTATAGCATATCCTTGCTGAGACTACAGGCCAGCATGAAAATACCAGTAAGAACTATGCATCATTAACCGCACAATATTATCTTGGAGTATTTATTTACTTGGAGGCTTATTTCCTGTTTCTTAAAATCCACGAATTAATTCCAAAATGTATCGCTTTCCATGCACAGCTTTAACTGTAACTACTTCAAAACAGTGTACCTTAACACAGGAATGTGTATTAAAATGGAAGGTTAATTATCAAACTGGTGATTGTGTGTCCATTAGTATTAAATAAATAGAATCAAGTCAAATACACCAAACATTCCTCCATCCCTTGTTCAGAATCCAGGAAAAAGCTTTTTGTATCACAAAAGGGAAGGATATTGCAAGTGAAATCGGAATGTTTTCTTATACAAGCACCACTGAAGTTGTTATAAATATGGGGTTTTGCCTTCTTTAAAAGATCTTAAGTATAGTCTACACCAAAAGATTATTAGACTGAGGCAAGATAAAGAAATAAAGTCACATGTACATAGCAAATCAAGTGCAGTTATTGGTCAGCAGCAGTCTTACCTGAGACAACATAAAAATAATTCCAGTTTGCATGAAAAATACGTTAAAGATTCAGATTTTAAGATGGGACTGTTATTTGACTATGCATCAAATAGTTGTAATTTGATTTGTTACTTACCATGAATACTTATTTTGGGTGACCAAAGGAAGAGTTAAGATTGAAAAGTTAAAACTGTTGCACAATATTTAGTAGAGTTTTCACACAGACCAGAGAATTCTGGAGCATGAACTTTATTGTTAAAATAATCAGAGTATCAACAGGACTCATCTGTAATGCCCATCTACTCAGACAAGAAGAGCTAAAGGGCGACAGTCAATGTCTACACTTCTGTAGAGTAAAACATGCTGAGAAGTCAACACCCTCAGTATAGGTGTTTTGGGGACTTATTTTGGTCTAGTGTTGCCATGAGTGTCATTCAGGAGTTAGAACCATAGCTCCACTCCTGAAAAGCATGTGTTGATGCCATTTTACATAAAGGAATCCAGTTTGAGATCTAAGGACACTCTGCATTGGTAAGCGGCAGCAATTGAGCGATGTATCAAACCTAAAGACTGAAACACTCCTGTTACAGACCCTATGGCTGGATCAAAGAAGCAGAAGCTCCAAATTTGGAGCAGTGAACTATTCTCCTCCACATTTTCTTTCCCAAGTAACTTGCCAATTCTTGTTACACAGTTTTATAACATTCCTCAAGATTCATGTAACTTCTATTTCCATATAGAACTAAATAGGTATAACTAGAAACAGACAGAGAAGACTAGCTTTTATTAGGCCTGACTTCTGTTTTAGTACATTTATAGGTTTTGAGAAGTATCTGTATTATGCAGACTTCTGTATTGGTCTGTTCATTTCAAGAGCCAACTTTTCCAGGGTTACAGGTTGATTTTCAAGTAGTGAAATCAAAACAACAAGAACTCTAGAGATCAGAAATCTTACATTACCAGGTGTGGTTACAAAGCTAGTAAGCTAGTATGTGTATTCACTGCATCTTACAGCATGTCAAAACAGTGCATGAAGTACACCTTTTAAATTTAATTTCGGGCTCATTATCAGCTGCCTTTGTTCTGCAGATACTGCTGTCTTTTGAGTCTACTGATAATTGCTTCTGACTTGAATAGACCGCATCACTTCAGTTTTAGTTGCGACATGTTCTGACTTGGAAAAAAATTTGAAAGAATCTTTCCTACAAAATGGAAATTGTGTTCACTCAGCTTTAGGTTGAGAAGAAATTATTTAGAGCATTATATGTTGTAGAAATGCTCTGTTATATCATAAGGAAATTAATTAATAGAATAGATATACAGGAAGCAAGGTTTTATCACGAGCTCAAAAGACAGTACAAATATACTTGAAGTTCAAGCAAAGTGGAAGAGTATATGAGGCAGGAAATAAATAGGATCCCTTTTTATGTAAAAACATAATCCTGTAGTTCTCCTGTTGGTCTTTACCTGCTCTGAAGTATTTGCATAAAAATTTCATGTATGCAAAATAAAAATACCGTGTTACCAGCGGTCAATGATATTAATTCCAGTCACAGAAACCAAATCACAAAACTGATTTGACACAGAAAGTGCAGTAAATGTAATTAGGATTTGATTTTGTTGTTAAAGCCAATGAGATCCCAAAGCACTTCAGTCTTAACTGATATCTAAAGTTGCAGGTGGGAAAAAATAATAATAATTACAATGACAATTATAACAACTTCAGCAACATCAAAGCAGGATTTTGCTAGATTAGGTGAGACTTAAGTTCAATACCTAAGCACCACTCGAGACCTCAGACAAATGTTATACTGCCCTTCATGTAAGTTGTACCACAATAATTTCAATGTTGTAATTATCTGCACAGCACTAACTGATTTTGGTATGCTTACACACACTGCATTAACACCTCTGCAACAGAAAACATCCTTAAAACGGGAAAAATAGAATACTGAATGCATGGCACATGAAATGCTTTGTATTTTGCTTTATCACCCACTTAAGTAGGGGGATATGACATATGTTTTAGAAAAAGTCTACTCACAGAAGTAAGGAAAGCCATCTATTTTCTCTTTTTGTTTCAGTTACTGATTCCAGTAACTTCAGTTGACACATAAAAAGCAGAGACAAGAGAAGTGGGAGGCACAAATCTTTGTACCTACTTCACTGAAAAGCACACAAAACTTCTACTCAAACATGGAGAAGCTTCATTTATTAATAAGAGCTTGATCACCATCAGGATTCCTTTTTCTAAATCACCATTCAACTGTTGCTGTATATTTAGTTTGTTTTCTACTAACACCCAAATAAATTTCCACTGTATTGCTGCCTAGCAAGTTCTTCCCATCTTCTATTTGTCCATTTAACTTCACCTCTCCAGATGTAGTATACAATTGCATTTACTATGTTTCTTATCTTGCTGATTTTAGACCATGTCATTATTTTATCAAGGTTATTGTATATTACAGAATCACAGAATGGTAGGGGTTGGAAGGGACCTCTGTGGGTCATCTAGTCCAACCCCCCTGCCCAAGCAGGGTCACCTACAGCAGGCTGTAGAGGACCTTGTCCAGGCGGGTTCTGAATATCTCCAGAGAAGGAGACTCCACAACCTCCCTGGGCAGCCTGTGCCAGGGCTCCGTCACCCTCAGAGGGAAGAAATTCTTCCTCATATTCAGACAGAACTTCCTCTGCCTCAGTTTGTGCCCATTGCCCCTTGTCCTGTCACTGGACACCATTGAAAACAGTTTGGCCCCATCCTCCTGACACCCACCCTTCAGATATTTGTAAGCATTTATTATGTCCCCTCTCAGCCTTCTCTTCTTCAGGCTGAAGAAGTGCAGCTCCCTCAGCCTCTCCTTGTAGGAGAGATGTTCCAGTCCCCTCACCATCCTCGTAGCCCTCCGCTGGACTCTCTCCAGTAGCTCTTCATCTTTCTTGAATTGGGGAGGCCAGAACTGGACAGAGTACTCCAGATGAGGCCTCTCTAGGGCAGTGTAGAGGGGAAGAAGAACCTCCCTCGACCTTCTGGCCACACTCTTGATGCATCCCAGGATCCCATTGGCCTTCTTGGCAACCAGGGCACACTGTTGGCTCATGGTTAACCTGTCGTCCACTATTCCCTGATTTGTAAGTGTATTCTTCCAACGTAAGTGAATTCAGTTCAAATGCTACCTACAACTTAAGTTCCACCAGCCAATTTCTTATGAACTTCTGAAAATACTGAATAGGGCTGGATCCAGAAATCCCTGGGGGACCAAAACTCTCAACTGGCAAACACTATTATAGTCTCATTCACATATAATTCAATTGTTTCCTAGAATAAGATGAAGAAATGTGGCTTTTTTAAAAAAAAAAAAAACAACTTAATATTGCACACATCCGCAACCCCAACTTCTGCAAAAATACTTTGTTATCACCACTAGGGCACGGAAGACGCATAGCATAAGGGGAAGAGACCATCTGTCTTAATTTCCTCCAGTTAACTGGTGGTCAGACTAGCCCAAATTCAAGACTTCACAAAAATTCAGTTTGCAGAATTTCAGTTTGCTTTTATCACCCAGATCTTCAAACATTTCTTTAAGTGCAGGTATGAGAGCACAAAGGCAAGCCCAATCGCCCAGTATCAGCAGGTGGTGGCTCCACGCTGCCTGTGCAGAAAGGGGAGCAAACTGATGCTGAGCTCTCCACACCCCAGACAACTACCCATAGCCACAGGGCTGGAGCATGAAAGCCAGAGATGCTACAACATCAATTTTATGACCCTAGACACTAAAAAATAATCTAGAACTCCCTCATAAATTTACTATTTTTCACTAAATAGCTGGTGCATCGAAGAAGACAAGAAGATTGAGCAGACATAGGTAAGCCCATTTTCGGCTATATCCTCACTGTTTAATAATACCCGTTCCTTTTTAACAATACATTAGTGGAAATCCAGGAGCAGATCTGCAGTCATAGACCCCTCCTCTCGGTACAGAAGACAAAGCTCCTGTGCCTTCACAGTGGATCCCCGACAGATTCAGTGCAGCAGAACAGTGCTGAACTCCCTGCCAGGAGGCCAACAAGTACCTGCACCGTGCTGTATTAACAGTATGTTTACCTGAGATACCTTGCTAATTTGTACCCTCCCCAGACAGTTGTCTGGTAACATGATTTTATACATTTGTAAGGTAACTCAGAGACCAAACACAAAATGCTGCATTATAGAAATGTACACATACTGTAACACTCCCAGCAGGCACTTGGATTGGCAGAAGGAGGTTGTTGCCACCTTTTTTAGAGTAGAACTTCTCTGAAAATTATGTCTTATTGTGCATTTTCCTTGCAATTCCATTTCTAAAACAGACCACTTAAAAGGTAATATACAACTACTCCAGCCTAACAAAGGTCACACCAGCAGAAAAGAAACACAAAATTATTTTGTGGACTGACTTAGAACTCATCTGTGGGGATAGGTTAGAATCCTGTGAGGTCATTTCTTTAACCTTAATAATCTTTGTTGCCCAGTTCAGACTGTTCGTCCTATGATGCTGGCTACCAAAGTTTAACAAGCTTCTCTGCATTGACAGAAATATGCCTTGTCCTCTGCAGAATCAGATATAATGAAGTTGCTCATTAAAAATAATGAGCTGCTTTAGTAATAAACCCTGATCTACAGCTTCAGTCTGCGGAATATCTTATTTTCAATTGAAACATAATTAGATGCAATTGAGGTCCCCGAGTTGGGATATTAAAGGTAACTGCAAAAATCATACTTAATTATGAAAACTGAATACACTGAGACTTTCAAAGACTCCTATGTAATACCTATAGTGTTGAAATATTGGTAAATATTAGTTAAAAGAAATTAATAATGCCAAAATTATTGAGCAATAGTCCTTAATTGGTTATAGAACTAGCGTTACAAACTCAAGCCATTACATTTACACCCAACTGCCTGAGGACAATTGTTTACATATTTAAAGTTAATAGTTTGAAATTCAGCAGTGTTAAGTTCAAATGATTTCCACTGACACCAGTAGGAATTGCAAAAGTCTGACACTGATAAAATCCAGGCCCTTAATTTACGCACACAGCTAAAAATTGTTGGTGCCAAGTACACAAAGATAAAGACATTCCAGCCACAGGATGAAAGCAAAGATCCAGAGATAGGTACCGATGCAAGGAGGCAATATCCAAAGATGACGTAAACCAAGCTTGTACCAGTCACTGTCTTTGCATGAGGTCAACCACATAGCATGGCCAACAAATGACAGTAATGCACATCGGAGAGTCTCTAAGCTGCTGCTTATCACCACCAGCATTGTGAAGTCAAAATGAATTTTTTGAGTGACAATAACATTTAAGAGCAGCTAGCTCTTAAAAGCAATAGCCCAGGCTGTCAAGTCATAGCTCCTGCTGACTTCCAAACACATCTGCACTGACATCCCCTCTGGCAGAATCTCTAACCTTGAGTCTCATCCTTCCCTCTAACAGCTGCTCCATTCACACAAGCACACCCACCATTGCTTGGTACCAAACAAACGCTGCAAATTTTGGAGGTTGAGGTGGTTCTGGAGGGGATTTTTGTGTGTACTGCTCCTTCAAATATCCTGTGTCTATACAAAATATGAGGACTGAGCATAGCCTTAAAATGCCTTAATACAGTCTGTGAACTTAACTGTAAATATTTGTTTAATGCACAAGATAATGAATTACCACTCTCAGAGACAGAAGTCCACCAAATAAAAATTCATCACAATAGATTACCTTTAACATCCAAGCATTTCTGCTGCGATCACCAAATCTGCAAATTAGTGCCAAACTTATTGCTGATTTTCCATAAAGACTTCGGAAGAAACAGATTGAAGCTATTTTCACACTCAGAGCTGAAGAGTACTGAGAATACGTTCAGTTGTGATGAGATCAGGAAAAGGCAATGTAGCCGGTGTTAAACCATACGGCACGTGGGGCACTCTGCATCAGAAGGTGCTAACGCTAAAGAACCTTTTAGTATGTTCAGAACTACCCAGACTTAAGATGTCTGTTATTGAAATGTAGCCTACAATGTCCACCTGAACTGTGGGACCCTTCAAGTCTCCAGGTACATGCCCTGAGCACATCTAGACTCCCAGGGTGGGAGGAGGAAAAGACTACAAGGTAGCCATGACATGTTCCTGAAATAACTCTTGACATAAGCAATGCAGAAATTAGAAATAGCCTCAGTCAACATTCTGCAGCCTCCTGATTTTTAAGACAACCCTGTACCACTGCACAAAATAATGTGATGCAGCTCTCCCAAACCACTAAGTAGTTTTATGAAGATCATTCCTCAGTGCTGAATAAGAAGGAAGAGATCTTAGAGCATGGGCCAATAAAATAATCTTCCCAAACTTTTATATGAGCAACTGAAAGCACTGTTCTGTCCTCAAGTATATAGCTCGTTCTTCTCACCCACAGCGTCTGCACAATGCAGCTAAGGATACCAGACAAAAACAGTACGTGCTGGTTTTGACTGGAGTTAATTTTATTCATAGCAGCTAGTATGAGGCTATGTTTTGGACTGGTGCTGAAAACAGTGCTGGTAACACAGGGATGTTTTAGTTATTGCCAAGCAGTGTTTACACAGAGTCAAGCCCTTTTCTGCTTCTTACCCTGCCCTACCAGCAAGGGGGCTGGGGGTGCACATGAAGTTGGGAGGGAATATGGTCAGGACAGCTGACCGCAACTGACCACAGGGATATCCCAGACCATATACATCATGCTCAGCATATAAAGCTGGTAGAAGCAGGACAAAGAAAGGGGGACGTTCGGAGTGATAGCATTTGCCTTCCCAAGGAACCATTATGGATGACTGAGCCCTGTTTTCCTGGAGATGAACACCTGCTTGCCTATGGGAAGTAGTGAATGAATTCCTTGCTTTGCTTTACTTGCCTGCACGACTTTTGCTTTAGCTATTAAACTGTCTTTATCCCAACCCACGAGTTTTCTCACTTTTACCCTTCCGATTCTCTCCCCCATCCCCCTGTAAGGGAGTGAGTCAGTGTCTGTGTGGTGCTTAGTCGTTGGCTGGGGCTAAGCCACAACAGTCCTTTTTTGGTGCCCAACGTGGGGCTTGAAGGGTTTGAGATAACAGTAGATTTGATTGGAATGTGCTAGATTGAATCCATAGCTGTTATTGCTGTTTAGTTATTAATTGACAGGCTCCTGTGCTTGCCATGGGGCTTACTTGCGTATTAAAGTCTACTGCTCGTTAGTGGCAAATTTTTGCTTTCACTGCTTGCTGTAGTGCTGTACTTGCTCATCACCTTACTCTACTGTACCTGGGAACATTTTGGTAACAGCAGTGGCCATGCACCCAGGCTGGCAGATGGGCAGGGCATCGCTGCGCTTTCTGTGCTGCTGTACAGGACAGGCTGGAACTCCAGCGTGAACTCAAGTCAAAGGGACTGTGACCTGTGGATGAGTCCATGTGGGAACAGGACACCCTTAAGGGTCTGCGGCCACGAATAAGTCCACAGCAGAACAGGTGCACCTCAAAGTGACTGTGGCTCTGGATGAGTCTGTGCCACAGCAGGTATACCCCTGGAGAGACTGCGGTTCATACATAAGGCTCCACTTGGAGCAGGTACACCCCTAAGGTACTGCAGTCTGCAGATAAGCCTAAGCCAGAGCAGCGGAAAGGGAGTTCATTGCAATGTTAAACCCTATGGTCTGGTCCAAAGAGACCAGGGGTGAAGATTGTAATGGAAATACCTTTAAACTGTTGTAACCCATGAACTGAGTCGCATGTTACAGGAATCACTATAGCAGGAACCACTTGAACTAGTGGAGGACAAGCCTTACAAGAAGCAGTGTAAGTGCAGCAGTGACCCAACCTGAGCGGGCTTTGGTGCCCACTAATTCCACACAGCACACCACGAAACAGTTAAAAGGCATGAAAGCTGGAACAGCTGCTGAAGACCATTTCAATAATTTATTCACTTTTTTCTAGCTTGCAGAATCTCTCACAAACATTTTAAACCTTGTAATCCTCTTTGCATACGAGCATGAAAAATGAACAGGTGTTCTAGCTAATGTACTTTCAGTTTTGACAATTTGTATACTTAATTTAAAATAAAAGTGCCTATCAGAAATATAAAAGACTGAAGTCACCAAAGGATACAGCTGAACATCTATTTTGTAGCAATGGAAGCAGAGATGAATGTAAGATTGTTAACTCCTATTACATACACTGCGTAAAGTTAGCAGCATGTACAGAGTTTGATACAGTGGGCAAAAATGTAAGCACACCTACATATTTTTGCACATTTTTAAAGGGTGTTTTTACTTTTTATGCAGTGGACTTTACTGTACATTTTGTAGGTCATAATTAATCGAAAATGCAATTTTATCCCTTCTTAATCTTCATTTTTCAATCTTCTGCTTTTTAATCATTTGCTTCATTGACCACTCACTTGGTTAATTTCACTGAATTATTATATCGAGCCACAGAATATTATACTTTTATCAGTGAGCTTAGAAAGGTAGCTCATTATAGAACTTTAATGTCTTTAAAATAGACTTTTGCTTTAGCCAGGAAACCTTATAAAAATGTTCTACAACATTTACCATGGATTGGGTGGCAGACCTTGGTTTTTTGTAGTAATTGAAATATTAAATTTTTTTTAAATAAAAATCAGTGTATTGTTACCATCACATACATATTCATTACAACACAGAATGAAAAAAGCCTCAGAATGTGACCCTTATGTATCCAAACCATTTAAAAGTTCTCCAAGATTTTAACTTTTTCATGCGCCTCCTTTACTTTCATGTCAGGCTGTGCTAGCTTCGTTACAGCCCTCAGTACATCAAATTATATACATACACTCACCCAACTCCCAGAAAAAGGGATTGCAGAGAGTCTTCTAAATGTGCACTGCCATCAGAAAGAGGGGACATCAGTGGACAGCTCAGGATCCTTGCTGTAGCGCTGCACAAAGGACACAGGCAAAGCAGAGAACCAGAGACAGGTTCCCTGACGTTTTCAGACAGAAAGAGAAGAGCAGACATTAAAGGAACCTACGAGCATTGCAATAAGGAAAAGAACTTTGGGCAGCTGAAAGAAAAAGCAAGATCTGAGAGGTAAAAAGATCACATGAAAGACCTTGGAAGAAAATAAAGACGCGTGTTAGGAAGAGAGACAATTATGTCTTCCCTCACAAGGAAGTAAACAGAGCTACAGGCTACAGAAGCAGCAAACAACTGTTTATGCTACAGGTAGTAGGGAAAAACAGGGATTTGAAGAGAAAAGACAAACAAGGAAAAATAATCAGAAGGTGAAAGCATCTTAAAGAACCTTTTCTCTGCAATAATGGAGCACCCTCCTTGGGCTTCTCAACTGCAGAACAACAGAAGAGAGCAAGACACTGAAAGAGAAAGCACATGGAAGAAAATAAGAGATCCAGCAACACTTCAAGAGTTATTGAATGCACAAACTTCTTTCCTTTTTGCCTCCTTAGCAATACAGGTATTTGCAAAAGAACAAAAGTTAAAAAGGATTTCGGTCAATATGTTTACTTCAGGTAGACAGCTATGGAAGTGGCATTCATTGAGGTTATGTGATCATAAACTCAAGAGTTATATTTGTAGTTGAGTGAAGATACAAACTTGCACACCCACCTCCTCTCCACTGATCTCACACATGAACTCCAAGGCTACAATTAACATTTCTGTTCCTACTGCAGCAACCTTAACCTACTGTACCACCAGGAAATAACCTGCCAAGAAATAGACTAAGGCAATCTTCATAACATTATTCCTCCCTTTCAATAAATTGTTTGTCACCTCTAAATTGTTTGATTCTCTCAAAGGTTACATACGTCTCTACAAATGACCTAGAGGAACTTACTCATCTCCAGATTTACCATAGCTGAGTTTTACTAGTTATCCCCAATTCATAAACTGCAATTCATGCGTTATCTGTTGAGGAGGTCAGTTCTACTACGTTCAAAAATTTTTTATACAGCCATAAGGATTTGATGTTAGAAGTTTGTGAAACTACTAATAACCAAAACCAGAGGCTCCAGAATAACTGCAACCCAAAAGGTCTGCATGTGTATTTTTACTTTAAAGCTTATGTCATAATATACATCACACACTAGCTGGCTGTAATGAATAAGTATTAACAAAAAAAACGCTACCAGATGAGATTGCAAATTGCAGTTACTGTCATATTATATATTGCAAACATTGTTAAATAATACATAACTTATTTCTCAGGAAAATATATTGGACTAGTTGGTTTTTAGTTTTGCATTTAGTGTTTCCTAGCCCACAGAGAACTGAAGGAGCTATAACTGCTTTATTTTAATGCTGCTTTTCCTTTTGGCAGACAAACTTCTGAGGTATTAGAAGCCAGAAAGTATTAAAACTTTCGGTCATCTTCAAACAGAAAAGGATAAAGAGAGAATTTACAGAATGTAGTAGAGCAAGGTACAAAGATCCCAACAGGACTTCAAACTTATTACAGTACAACCATGCAGCTCAGTGAAGTACTGTGTTATTAGTTCAAGGCCCGAATGCTATATAACTATATTTTCTCAGTATTACGCTTAAGGTAATTAGCTTATCTCCCAGCAGGATGTAGCAGCTCAGTCACAGCTTTGCTTGGACCGATTTCAGCTCCAAAGCTGAGTTAATAACTAGCTCAGAAAGTACAGCATGGTCAAGCCCAAAGCTTGGCAGATTTTGAGAAGCAGCAGCCCTGGGCTGTGTCTGCTTCCAGTATCCTCAGCAAGAGCAGATTCAAACCAATGCAGAGCAGTACCACGCTCCAGACCCCAAAGCTTCAGGCCATAGACAGAAGTTTCAGTTGAGAACCACCCAACATTAGCACTTCATGGGAACCAGGACTTGTTTCCAGCCAGATTAAAACACAAACTCTGCTTTCATCAGTTATGTATCATAACTACAAATATAAATGTAATTTCACCTTAAAACAAATTTTAAATCTCTAAACAGCCTTTGAAGAACCCACACATTTATATCAATATGCAAACCTTAGAGACTTGACAGAAATAGTGCTAAACCACCAGGTTTCCAGTAACCAGAAAACTCAATGCCAACGCAATCCTCAAAATTGTAGCATTCAGGCAGATTTCGGCTTAAACCTTGAGGAGATTAAGTGTTTCCTTTTCTGTGAAATCAGAGCAAGTCTTCACATTCACATAGGACTAGGCTACCTAAACGTTAACAAATAGCTGTCAGAGGAAGGGTCAAACAGGATTATCGCTGAAGCAAATTCAGATTTGCCTGTGTCTGTTCTATTCAGATTCTTTTATGGCATATGAGTATCCTTATTAAAAGCACTCACTAGCAGTGGGATCCTCTTATCCATCCAGAGTTAGAGCTATTACTGACAAAGTAGGTTTTAAAAAGGTGCCACTAGCGCAAGAGCACAGGAGATAACAGCACTCAAAAGCCTGAAGGTTCAAATACGTCAGGAGTCCTGACATGAGCTACAGCCATCTGTGAAACAGTGGCAGCAATGCAATTCTGAGAAGTGATACAGAATCGAGACAAAAAATATTTGAATCTTCTGAATAGGCTGGCAATTCAGTGACTTTTAAAAGGTCCCACTCATTTGTATGCAAGTTTTTTCTGTTAAAGCATTCAGATCTCTGCAAACATTATGTAACTTTATGCTGTTGATCAATTGGTTGGCAAACGTAAAAGCATTTTCAGCAGGATCACATTCTGACAGCGCTATTCTCTGTTCTTCCCAGCACCTTCTCACTAAATACAGCTAAGGCAGCTTTGCACTGAACAGCAGACAGTATCTGGAAGCCAAAGGATACACCAAACAGTAGTCAAATTCAGTGACCACTAACCCTGGGCTGTATGCTGAGATCATATTCTAGCTCATAGGCATTCCCATAACAATATAGCAATCTTCACAGTTCAATATCTGCAAATAATTAAAAAAATAAAAAGAGGCCACTTAGTCCAACCCATGGTGTCGCACCTGCATGATTTCTGACAGACCATAGCAGCAGACTTTACAGCCTTCCCATGTAACCTGTTTATGCTTCACTATCCTCACTGTTGAAAGTTTTTCAGAGCATCAAATCTAAGTCTCCCACACTTAAATTTAAACCCATTACCCTCTGTGTCATCCACAGTGTATGTAGCTTATTTATTTCTGTATTTTGATGACTCAGGACTAGAGACGCATCTTGCTCCACTTTTTCCTCCCCCTTATAAACTACAGCTCTTTCCTTGTTTCAAGACTTCTAGTTGTTTGCCTCATCCGAATTCTCCATTTCCCTGTATCTTCGAGTAAATATGATGCTCAGAACTGAATGCAACCTCTTATCACTGCTGAATATAGCAAGAATCCTGCATGCGTCTTATCCAGTACATGCCAACTTACAAACTGCATTATGCAACATCCACAAGGACTTAGACATTGAATGATTTAAACGACTGTCCTCCAAAACAGAGGCTCAGATCTATTCTCAACCAATAATGACAGCAAAATGTTATCAACTACAGATAATTGTGGCTTGTTGCATGAGTTCACACAGGTTCGTGTTACAAAGGCTTACCCCATAGTGCCGTCAGTTTGCACCTTCTGTCATTTTCAAGAGACTAGTAATTGTCAACGCACACTAATAAAGATTCAGCATTTGAAAATACAGAACATTTGGACGACCACATAGATCTGTTAATCTGGTAAAGCATTAAAACAATCTTCAAGGGAGCCACTCATTCTTAAAGACAGATATGTGTACAAAGAGTTTGCTGGGACTACAGCAGAAAAGTACCAAGACACAGTATTCATTTCTACATTTGTTAATGTCATTTTGTGCCTCAGTCAACAGTCTCAATCCTAGGAAATCAAAGTTTTAAAACAACCATTTTGAAAAGCATAGAGTATTTCTGCTGTACAAATAGGTTATTAGAGGCTTAGAAACAGTAGCAGCTAAATCACAGTACTAGCAGGGATAGACTTCAACAGACATGGTGTGCCCATTTACAAATATTGCCAAGTATGTCATACTAATTTGTCAAGTTACTAGAGCTATTATAGGCAATTCACTTATCTGTCCAATTTTACCTAAAGAACACAATTCTTCACACTCATACTCAATTATATAATACGTTAACATAACTTAAAATTCATGTATAAATAGCATGTCTAACCCTGCAAAATCAATAATTCCATTAATAAAATTAGACCTAAATTTCATTCATGTAATATTCTTAGTGCAACATCTATTTAGGTCATTTATTTTATGTTGACAAGAAATCCAGAAGTGGTCTATTAGACTTTTTCCCTCCAAGTAAAGTAGCATCACATGAATGCAATTGATACATTAAACAATGCTATTAAAAGCATTTTAAGCCAATAAATATCAAACCCTGCACATTCTGACTTTTTGCGTATACACATTAAGGGAAAACGTCATAACAGAGTCTATCCAGTATAATCCTACCAGTATATTCCTACTATTCATGAAAGGTAGAAGTGTAAAAAACAAAAAGGCATTTTGTACAGAAGTCCAGAGTAACTTCAGCACAACTGCAACCTGCGCAGTTCAGCATGAGCTACATCCATACTGCATCCCCCTGCTGACTGTCCCTGCTGCTCCCCTTGTGTAGCCATAGGCCATAGCTCCAGGCTTTTGACATTTACATCATTCATGTAACCCATTTAAATATGATTCCCTTTTTAAGTAATAATGGGAAGATGATAAAAATGTTCTTCAGTGTCTAGGTTAAAATTGATTTCTGAAAGCTTAATTTTTCAGTATTATATTTCCAATTTTTTTTAAACCCATTCAATGCTTTTTTCTAATTGAGTAAATTCAATTAGATTCACAGAATCACAGAATCACAGAATAGTAGGGGTTGGAAGGGACCTCTGTGGGTCATCTAGTCCAACCCCCCTGCCGAAGCAGGGTCACCTACAGCAGGCCGCACAGGACCCCGTCCAGGCGGGTCTTGAATATCTCCAGAGAAGGAGACTCCACAACCTCCCTGGGCAGCCTGTTCCAGGGCTCCGTCACCCTCAGAGAGAAGAAGTTCCTCCTCATGTTCAGACGGAACTTCCTGTGCCTCAGTTTGTGCCCATTGCCCCTTGTCCTGTCACTGGGCACCACTGAAAAGAGCTTGGCCCCATCCTCCTGACACCCACCCTTCAGATATTTGTAGGCATTTATAAGGTCCCCTCTCAGCCTTCTCTTCTTCAGGCTGAACAAGCGCAGCTCCCTCAGCCTCTCCTCGTAGGGAGAGGCTCCAGTCCCCTCACCATCCTCGTAGCCCTCCGCTGGACTCTCTCCAGTAGCTCTTCATCTTTCTTGAACTGGGGAGCCCAGAACTGGACACAGTACTCCAGATGAGGTCTCACCAGGGCAGTGTAGAGGGGAAGGAGAACCTCCCTCCTCCTGCAAGCCACACTCTTCTTGATGCACCCCAGGATCCCATTGGCTTTCTTGGCAGCCAGGGCACACTGCTGGCTCATGGTTAACCTGTCGTCCACCAGGACACCCAGGTCCCTCTCCGCAGAGCTGCTCTCCAGCAGGTCCACCCCAAGCCTGTACTGGTGCATGAGGTTGTTCCTCCCCAGGTGCAGGACCCTGCACTTGCCCTTGTTGAACCTCATCAGGTTCCTCTCTGCCCAGCTTCCCAGCCTATCCAGGTCACGCTGAATGGCAGCACAGCCTTCTGGTGTATCTACCACACCTCCCAGTTTGGTGTCGTCAGCAAACTTGCTGAGGGTACATTCTAACTCTTCATCCAGGTCGTTGATGAAGAAGTTAAACAAGACTGGGCCCAGTACTGACCCCGGGGGGACACCACTTGTCACCAGCCTCCAACTAGACTCAGCGCCGCTGATGACAACCCTCTGAGTTCTGCCATTCAGCCAGTTCTCTATCCACTTCACCGACCACTCATCCAGCCCACACTTCCTCAGCTTCCCTAGGAGGATATCATGGAAGACTGTGTCGAAAGCCTTGCTGAAGTCAAGGTAGACAACATCCACGGCTCTCCCTTCGTCTACCCAGTCAGTCATGTCATTGTAGAAAGCTATCAGATTGGTCAGGCATGATTTCCCCTTGGTGAATCCATGCTGACTACTCCTGATAACCTTCTTTTCTTCCACTTGCTTCATGATGGCCTCCAGGATAAGCTGCTCCATCACCTTTCCCAGGATGGAGGTGAGGCTGACCGGCCTGTAGTTCCCTGGGTCCTCCTTCTTGCCCTTTTTGAAGATTGGAGTGACATTGGCCTTTCTCCAGTCCTCGGGCACCTCTCCTGTCCTCCAGGACCTCTCAAAGATGATGGAGAGTGGCTCAGCAATGACATCCGCCAGCACCCTCAGCACTCGTGGGTGCATTCCATCGGGGCCCATGGATTTGTGGACGTCCAGATTGCTTAAGCGATCCCTCACACAGTCCTCCTCGACCAAGGGAAAGTCGTGCTCTTTGTAGGCTTCTTCTTTTACCTCCGGGGCTTGGGATTCCTGAGGGCCAGTCTTAGCACTGAAGACTGAAGCAAAGAAGGCATTCAGTAGCTCCGCCTTCTCCGCATCCTTCGTCACCAGGACACCCGCCTCATTCAGCAGTGGCCCCACATTGTCTCTAGCCTTCCTTTTGCTGCTGATGTAGTTGAAGAAGCCCTTCTTGTTGTTTTTGACATCCCTTGCCAGCTTCAATTCCAGGTGAGCCTTGGCCTTCCTCGTCGCATCCCTGCATGCTCTCACCACGTTTCTGTACTCTTCCCAAGTGGCCTGCCCCTCTTTCCACATTCCATGGACCTTTCTCTTCTGCCTGATCTCCGCTAGAAGCTCCTTATTTAACCATGCAGGTCTCCTGCCTCCTTTGCTCGATTTCTTTCTCAGGGGGATGCATTGCTCCTGTGCATGGAAGAAGTGTTGTTTAAAGAGCGACCAGCACTCATGGACCCCCCTTCCTTCGAGAGCCCTGGCCCACGGGATTCCTCCCAGTAGCTCCTTGAAGAGGGCAAAGTCAGCCCTCCTGAGGTCCAGGGTTGTGATCCTGCTTATCCCCCTGCCTCCTCCATGCAGGATCCTGAACTCGACCATTTCATGGTCACTGCAGCCGAGTCCACCTCCAACCTTCACGTCCTCCACCAGTCCCTCCTTGTTTGTTAACACGAGGTCCAGCAGCGCACCTTTCCTTGTTGGTTCCTCCACCACTTGCATCAGAAAGTTATCATCGATGCTCTGTAGGAATCTCCTGGATTGCGCCTGCCTAGCTGTATGGTCTTCCCAGCTGATGTCAGGGTGGTTGAAGTCCCCCATGAGAACCAGGGCCTGTGACTGTGAGGCTGCTTGCAGCTGCCTGTAGAAGGCCTCATCAACCTCCTCCTCCTGGTCAGGTGGCCTGTAGTATACACCCACCGTAATGTCACCCTTATGAGCCTGTCCCTTAATTCTAACCCACAAGCTTTCAACTTGTTCCTCATTTGCCCCCAGGCCAAGCTCAATGCATTCCAGTTGCTCCCTCACATATAGAGCAACTCCCCCACCTCTCCTTGTTGGTCTGTCTCTCCTAAAGAGTCTGTAGCCATCTATGACAGCATGCCAGTCATGCGAGTTGTCCCACCACGTTTCTGTGATGGCGACCAAGTCTGATCACTGGCAGTTTATTACGCCTTTTCACTGTTGAATTAAAGAACATATTCCTCTGAAATACTGTATAAGATTAGACCTATACTTCAACAGCTGTTCTTTCAAGTCAGAGCATAACTGACATAACACCAGGTCAAAGGGCTCATCATGTGTAAATAAATCCACAAGTGCCCAGTTGGCACTGAGAGGGGCAACACTGCAGCCAAAAGGTAATTTTCAAGAAATTCTAGTACAACTAGATCAAAGCAGTCTGTGGTCATTCTCAGCACAAAAATAATATAACACGGGCACAATTGCACAGCAAATACTTCTAAAGAGATTCCTTCTGGAAGAAAGTATATGCCATTTGCACACTGGAGCGACAGCTGCTCCCAAGACTACCAGAGACAGCAGCACGTTGGGGATGGGGAGCACAGACATGAACTATTTCAACCAGCACAAGGAAGCAGGAAGGCACCACTGCCATTAGCACGGGTGCCCATTTGGGAACCAGACGATGCAGAGCATCACCAAGCTGTAAAGTCACTTCCTGACAGCACCACAGGATGACAACTGGTGTTGAAGGGCATTTTGCTGATGGCCTTTTACCATTATGGCATAGCAAGGACCAGACTTCTCCTGTATTTGTGCCTCATACACAATTTCATCTCTAAAGCAACTGAATTAGGAAGAAAATCACTTATGGTTTCTTTCCATGGAGAGTGCTATGCACTTTTAGAGAAGTATTTTATCTACTTTCTGTCTATACAAAAGAATCCCTATCTCCTCCAAAACTTCAATCATTTGGTTGAGCCTTGTTTTTCTGAGACTAGCAAGCGTGTACTAGTAAGTGCTGATACTCAGCAATGGCTTCTGGACAAAAACAAGAACAAAAGGCAAACAAAAAACCCCACCCCAAAAGCCCCAAACAAACCCACCAGAGCCCTTATCAGAGATCTCCCAAACAATTTGTCTGTGTGACATCCCGTTGGGTAAATGGACATGCCGCCTCAGTTTCTACTGTCTTGAAAATACTGCAATTTCACATCAATTTAGTATGTTTTCCAATAACAACACAAACTACTTTTTCATTTCAAGACATTAGTAGAACATGCCTCACATCTTAAATCATACCTGGCTGGACCTGCACTCAGATCTTAGTTGCTACCACAGAAATGTAGGGATGGGGCTAAGGACTTGGGAGCATGCTGTCGCCCCAGGCAGGACTCTGCCTCACACACTCCATGCGACAGCATGAGCAAACCCATGTGCTGCCTCTGTACCGACGATCCCATTCACTACTGTCCAAGAAAGGAGTTTCCCTTGCTGTGATCCTTAGTCCTAAGCGTATTTATCAAGGCTGTAATGCTTATTTGTTATCAGTGCTTTGCAATGAAACAACAACTCATTGAAAACTTAAAACTAACAAGAATAAATAAGTAAAAAAATATTTCTTGCTCAACCTGTTGGCAAGAAGAATGAAGGTGGAGCAGTATGTCTTTCTCCCTTGCCACTAGAATAAGTGGTAATGAAGTGATATTCTCCCAGCCTTGCCCCTGGGGCTTCAAATTGCATATCTCAGAAGGGAAACAGCAAAAGATATTATATTTGAGACATATGATGAATTATACATTTCCAAAGGATAAATTTTACTAGTCTGACAAAACCAGAAACATCTTCTGAATAATCATTTCTTTTATTAACTACTTATTATCTGTTCATATATGGACAAATATCTCATTCTGAGATTTCTCATATAACACTTTCTTCTCATCCCTACTACTTGTTTGGGGGTTTTTTTGGTGGGTTTTTTTTGTTTGTGTGGTTTTTGTTTGGGGTTTTGAGGGGGGATTTTTGTTTGTTTGTTTTTCTCCAGACATCCTGTAAAAGTCTGCCCAAGGCTGATGACATTACCTACAGATCCTGGCAATGTTAACCAGAGCTAACACCTGCAACTCTGACCTACTGAGAAGAGATAGGAAATAAAGACATTCCTCTGGTAATGGATGTCATGACCTTATTCGTAGGCTTTCTACACTTTTGCTTAAATTACAGTAAAAATATAAGCTCAGGTATTGTTCTAACCTGAATAGAACTAATGTACTCATGAAGTAAAAAACTGCTAACATTAAAAACAATGCCATAATTATCTAGATATTAATAAATTAATCACAAACTATTTTTATATATTTGTTATTTCAATGGATCATAGCAGCATGAAATTAGTTCTAAAGAAATTAAACCAAAAATGTATACGTGACCTATTCAAGCAACCTTACTGTTGCATGTATACTGTGTGATTAAGGAAAAGCAAGTAGGAAACCATACCCAAGAAGCATGATCAGAAACCTCTATCTTAAGGGCTATTAAAGAAAAACACTAGAAAGCCATATCTGGAAACCATTGTCAGGAAACTATCTTAATAAAGAAAAAGAAAAAAAAAAAGCAGTCTCCTAATTCGACACCAATCAGCCTTTGTAAAGGGGTCAAGCAACCTATGTACAGAATAGAATAGACCCCTTAAAGCTGTCCAAAATAGCTTTTTGGGCTGTTTAGGCTGTCAGCACACAAAAAAACCCAAGCATTAGTTTAATGTTAACCAGCACTTGAGAATCAGAAATGGAGACCTGATCAATCTGGTATCCTGTAATACTAAATATTTTAGCATTATCATATCAATCAAGTGAAACATACTATAAGGACTGATTATGGACCACTATCTCATCCTCATCGCTAGGTGGTAATTTGGATACAAGAATATTTGTGTAGGGAAGAATAGGGGGCATAAGGGAAAAGTAAGGCAATAAATATGGCCTTTGAGACAGCTCATTTCACTAACAGACAAGATTCCTGAAAAAGAAAAACTGTTTAAACTAAGGTTTACAGGTGATTTGAAAACCTGTGAATATTATGAATATATAGTTAATGGCACTTTCCAGAAGTGGAGGTATAATTCTCATTTACAAGAATTTCTAGGCACACCCCACAAGTGTTCAATTTTCCACATCTTTGAAATAACTAAGAGTACAAATATGTCAAAATTCTCACTTGCTCCTAACATGACTAGAATATAAGTATATAATCAAGAAATTCCCATGATACTAAAAACAAGAAGTAACTGCCTTTTTTTCAGGCACAGTCTAACGAACAATGCTTGCAGCACTCACTGAAGAGTTTCAGACAGGGTCTTTCAAGATAGCATAGTAAATCTAAATCTTTAAGACCCCTAATTCATGCTTTTCACTTCACTATTCACATACATTAGTCACATCTATGGTGTCCCAGAATAGAAAGAGACAAGACAAAATTTGACTTCAGTGTTACTCAGGGTAGAGGACTGAATCCAGATCACCAGAGAGAATTTTAACCTTCAGACCATACTTCATTTCCTCTCTATTATAGTTACTAAAAGTGACTGATGAGAAAAGAAAATCCTTTCCCTTTGCTGACTGAATTAATTCTAAGTGTGTAGCATCTTTATTGTGCAGCATCCTTGTTATGCTTGCTGTTATAAAATCCTGCAGCCCAAGTGACATACTTTCAGATCTCAGCACATAACAGGACTTCTTTGTTAAACCCATCCTACCACTTCAAACATCTTTCTCATGATCCACCCAGCAGGGTGACCTGCAGTATTGAAGATCGGGATTCTTAAAATTCTCCAGTATTTCATTTCCAGCTTATGTGCTAAATAAGTAGCAGTTAACATTTAAAATAAAGTGCATAAATTTAGCTACGAAATTCCTATAGAAGTCAACAAGAGAAAAAAAAATTTACTGCATAAGCACCTAAAAAGGCTTCCTAGAGTGTATGAGACCAGACTTAAATTCTGATCTCAGTGGCAGCCATGGCTAAATGAGTGCATAAGCAAGTTAAACCAGCATGTTTGATGTTGGCTATGCTTTCTTCAAGCCCCAAAGTCAGCCTCTTGCAGTACTGCACAGCCTGGAATCAACATCCAAATGCTAGTGCGAAGTTTCTTCTCATCCACCTGACCAATCTACAGCTCTGTTGTGGTTTAACTCCAGCCAGCAACTACACATCACACAGCCGCTCACTCACTCCTGCCCCCAGCAGGATGGGGGGAACAGAATTGGAAGCATAAAAGTGAGAAAACTCCTGGGCTCAGATAACAACAGTTTAATAATTGAAATAAAATAATAATATTGTAATGAAAAGGAAAGTAACAGAGGAGAATAATCCCAGCTGTGTCCCCTCTCAACTTTTTGTGCACCACTTGCTGGTGGGGCAGAGTGAGAAGCAGAAGAGGCCTTGACCCTGTGTAAACACTGCTCAGCAGTAACTAAAACATCCCTGTGTTATCAACACTGTTTTCAGCACAAATTCAAAACATAGCCCCACACTGGCTGCTATGAGGAAAATTAACTCTAGTCCAGCCAAATACAGCACAATCTCCCACACAGCCAGCTGAACCATCACATGCAAGCAAGTATGACAAGGAATCTTGAGAGAGAAAACAGTATCCATTATTTAACCCAAGACCCTGTTGTGTTAAGTACTTTCCAAACACAGAAGAGGCAGATGGTGTTTTTCCCCAAGAGTTTGTAAACTCTGTATGAAGCAAAATATGACTGGACAAGAGTGGTGCAGAACGAATGCAGAGGGAGGAACTGTATGTACAATCAGAAGCGCCCCTCTCCAATTCCTACTTCCTTTTATTTCCATTGTTAGCGCACAGCCGTCTCAACACCAAGCTGTTCACACACTAAGCCATAACATGATGTAAAGGAAGACAACAGCTTCCATCATGCTGTTTTCTAGCCTAAAAATTACTCCGTATATAGGAGATGTACATCATGGAAAAAGTCATTTTTGCTTAATAAAAGTATAATTTGGATCATTTTTGCCATTTAGTGAGGCAATGGATTCACATGAATGGGCTTAAAAGCTACGTGCATGCTGTACGTCTACAGGTTTATAGTCCAAGTGATAAATAAGACAAATTTTTTTCTAGAACAGCTATGAAGGTATTATTTACCAACACAATTTCAGAAAAAAGCAAGCACTATGTGTTTTAGAAGGATACTTTTCAAAACAATCTTTATGCTGTAAGAGATTAATGTATCTACTATTCACTGTATTCACTTTCAGAAGTACCTTTTTAACATTTAACATACTTCAAACACTTGTTTTTACACTTCTTACATGTTTAAATTACTTTCAGAAGTACCATTTTAACTTTTAACAAAAATAGAAATAATGGACAACATTTTATGAGAAGAAATTCATGGCATAAAAAAATTTTTGTTCTGCTGAGGTCAAGTATGTAACTTCAATTCTCCAAGAAATATTCTTATCTTTCTAATCTCTTCTACTTCTAAGAAGGTAGAGCTGCTTATACAGTATAGAGTAAAAGTACTCACAATCCTATATGGAAAAAGTCCACATTAATTACAATTATATCTATTTTACTGTGAAGAAAGCATTCCTTAAATCGCTGAGTCTCAAGTCTAATCTTTAATACAGGCTAATTTTAGGAATTGGAATTTCTCTTGCATCCTGCCATGGTACCATACTATGCTGACAGCACAGAGTGCAATAAGTGTCTCGAGGAAGGAGCAGAATGGACAACATCGGCACTAGGTTGGAGTTGATGAGATCACAACAGAAAGAAGTTCTGCTCATTACTCAAGAAGAGTAGAGACAATAATGACAAGAAACTAAGTGAAGCCATCCCCTCACCATCCAAACATACCTGCCTTATCAGTCCCATTGACATGAATTCAAGATAGACTAAGCTACAAAAGACAAAGAGGATTCAGCCTTCAGAGAAGCAGACTATATTCCCCAATAAAGTCTTTCCCATTTCTAATTCCTATTATTGTACAGTATCGGAAAGCTTGTTAAAAACAACACTGTGGATACACTTCAGACACCAGAAGAATCAGCCTCTGAGAATGAGTCCTCTGCCTGTCTCATGCAGATAACTCATACGTATACAGGCAAAAACTAGTGTTATGTTCCACTGTTGCAAAAAATACAATGGTAAAACGCAAACAGGATGTTAGAACAGCATGGCCAGGACCACCAATTTCTGTAGGTATTAGCACATGAAAGGGTGATGTCATTTGCCCAGATTTAGTGGCATTTGAATTCCCAGGTACTCATTTTCATCTAACTCAAAGGACTTTTGACTTCAATCTGGGCCATCTCCACCCCACTCCTCCAGATTCGCAGCAATGGGCCACAACTATCTTCCATCACATCCCAGGAGAAAGCACAGCTACTCCACTTCAAGTGCATTACCTCTAAGGAGCTGACATTTTCTTATCGATGTTGACTGTGACAGTCAGATGGAGAGTATTGATCAAAAATACATTTCTGACACATTAAGCACAGCATATGAAGATATCTCAAAAATTAAGAATGCGGCAAATCTACTAATGTCTTCATGAAAATCACATCATCACATATGCACTCATGCATTCACAAGTAGAGTGCACTACAGACAGCTGCCTTTATCTTCAGCTTAATTTAATAATAAACTGTATTTGTTACTAGCATTTGGAAACACTATCTTGAGAAAGAAGTGCAGAGTAGATTTGAACTAAAACTTTTATTATGAATACATCTTATTTTATATTTTCATTGAAGGGAAGCTTCAGTGTATTTCTGTCTAAATTACACTTTAGAAAATAAAGTACTACTGAAAAAATAGAGGCTTTGATCTTGCCTCAAATTTAGCCAAGACTGTCTTTCATGTTTCATTTCTTATAATGCACTGCAAAAGCACAGAACCACCTGAAGTCATAAAGATGGATTAGAGAGGGGTGAGAAAATCACCTTGGTATCACAGGTCTTTTATTGCCCCTCACAGTTGCTAAAATGGATGCACACATAAGCAAATTACCTGTTTCTCCAAAACCCATGTGTCTTTCACATACCTGTGTAAAACAATTTGCTGTGACCCATTGTCAGAAATCAGACAATTCAGCTATATGCTTTACCATAAAGAATTCAAGATTTATTTTTTGACACACTATTTTTAGGACATCGTATTTGAGCTTTTAGATGAAGAGTTAAACTAAGATATTAATGCTTTCAGCATCTATAATTAAATTAACAACTGATTACATCTTTCCTTTTCTCTTGGAAAAAAGGTAGTGCTCAAATCAGCTAAACAAACCTGTGCTTTGCTCCCCTCCTCTTTTGAGTGTTATTTCCTCCATTCTCTACAATACCCTTAACGCTTTCCAACTATTACTCCTGCCTTTGACAGAGGCTCAGCAGACAGCAGTGCCCTTTCCCAGGGAGACAGGGCAGCGCCAGCTCTCTGTTGTTACCTCTCCCCAGCACAGCAATGATGAGGAGAGCCAGAAAGGACTCCTGACACTGTGGGCCAGTCTTCAGGTGGAAAACCAAACACAATCATCTAATACAACATGAAGTAATGTATGTGTTGCTGTTTGTTAAGTTGTCCTTTGTATCTGTGAGAATACGTTTCTACAACAGCTACCAAGTGCGCTGCTCCAGAAGAGGAACCACTGTCTTGGTAGGGCTGAGCAATGAGTGCACTGAGCAAGCGGCATGCTGTGTTTAACAGGTTTCACTTCACCCATCCAATACATACTCATCACTGCTGGAGGAGTGCTGCCCACCCCGACCCAGGGCTACAACCCCCCCCCAACATTTTTCCTCAGTTGAGGAAAAATCATTGTCATGCTGACATCTCGAAAACTATTAAAATATAAGATACAATAAATTTGTTTCAATAATACATTAAAACCTGCATCATCTCAGCTGCTCAGCCAGAGGCTGGAATGGAGCCCAATACTCTACTTCGACCTGCACTCCTTGCATTTCAAATTATTAACAGACTGGACAGCGCAGCCTAGCAACTGTGCAAGTTTCCTGATAGCCCCAGCTCTGTGTGTAATGAAAATACATCTGCTCTGAAAATGTAATACCTGGAATCAAATGTAATACAATACTTCATCTTTTGTCCTCTCCAAGCACCTTGCAAAATGTCTCCCAACATGAGAAAAACTTTAAAGTTTGAGAACTACTATTTCAATTCTTTCCTGAGTTCTCTATCACACTATTTAACTAATTCCTGCTCACCCAAGCTGCTCCAAGTATACAACACTGCTCCAAGTAAGCACAAGCTATTCCTTTCAGCTGGGAAATAACACAGTGCAAACTGGCATTTCCCACAATTTTATTTATGCCTTTTACATCCCCTTAACTTCATTTTCAGCTGAAATATCAGTTATCAGCTTAAAATAATGAGCTGATAATGAATTCCAAAAAATGTGCAACCAGAACCATTACACTGCACTCTGAACTCCCGGTTCCTCCTCAAATCCTGAAGACTGGCCTTAATGTTCAAGTGTCTCCGTGTGACTAATTACAAATTTTCTGACAGAAAAGCAGATGTATTCTGTTTCATTATTCTTGCTTCTAAATAGCTTTCAAGTGTTTGGGCCACACACTGGTCTTGAATTTGAATGTGCTAAATTAGGCCATGCAACAGGAAAAACAGATATCCTTAATTCATTTAAGTTCTCAGTCTAGATGCATAAAATACTACATCAGGAGGAAAACAACCAACACCACAGTAGGTCTGGGCATAGGGCACAGAAAATGCAGGTCTTTTGCATAAAAACATATTCTCAACTCAAGCAGGCAAGTGGCCTGCAAAGGCTGAACTGACCAACGCTACGTGCACTTGTGTTTTCTTTCCTCCTGCTCCAGCACACCACTTCCTCATCAGCTCAGGCACCATATTCCTCACCCCCCACCCCCCATCCCCTCCCCTTCTCCCAAATACCTCATAGCACACATCTGAATTTCACTGCCGAAAGCAGTCACACTTCAGGCACAGCACATAAGTACCAGGATCTGGGCATTAAATGGGAGCAGTAAATCAGTTTTCCCAGCAACAGCAGACTGTCTGCAAGCCGCCCAGTAAAGCTAACAACTGCAAGAGTATGGGGAAGACAACTAGAAGTCACAGCATCCCTGAATGAAGAAACACAGCATGGGTTACCATTTCGCTAGTATGTGCTAAAGCAGATAGTGGTTCAAATCAAACTGTAAAATAAGGATCCTCTGGGAATTAAGCTTTTAAAGGCAACTTTAGCTGCAGAAATAAAAATTCAAGTCATCAAATCAGTAGCCACTTGTGAGGACTTTGCTTTTACGCATTCTAGCTATGGTTCTTTTCCTATTTACAATTAAAATATTCAGGTTAACTCCAGTAGAGGAATAAAGATTGGTACTGCTATATGTATAGCTAGATATCTACCTTTTAAGTATCCTACTGAACAGGTTCAAGGGATCCACTCAAAATAGCTTTGTACAAGATTGACTCGAATGATGCTCTCAGTCCTTTAATCGTGCCATAATAGATGGTAGCTTTCAAGTGATTTGAAATGCATGGTAATATTCACAACATGTGAAGTTTCCAGGGGCTGTAGAGACTGAAATGTGTGCTTTTAATTTACTCTCAAATGCTATGTTCTCTAGATTTTGTTTAAGCAATTGCTGCTTCAGAAATCAACATCTTTCCATCTGCTTGTTTTAGAGAATAATGATTAATTTGGGCTGGCTTGTTACGACTGAAATTTATGCAGAATGAAGACCATGTGTAGCACGGCGCCGGGCGTTGCACAGGCTGTTTGTACACCCTAGTGGAGAAAGGTGCCCAGTGCACTCTTCCAGAGAAACGCTACAGAATAAGCAGCTGTTCTATGAACAAACAGAGTATTAATGGTATGATACAAATCATAGGATGAAGCAAAACAACCACTGAGGCAGACTGGCAATATCAGACCTTTAATATCCAAATTGTGATGAATCGATTTACGTGAAACGAGGCCCAGCGTCTGTAGAGTTCAAAAAAAAAAATGTGTGACTTGAGAAAGTAGCATCGAAGTCTACAAACACAGTGACAGTAATTTACATTTGAAAACACACATAATTATCATCCTTTAAATCCCTCTTTCTTACATCGCCTACAAAGGCTGCAGAAATTGTGCTCCTCTATGCAGCAAGCATGATATTTCTGATCATTCTGACAGTATAGCCATTTCTCTTTCTTTATCATTGCAGTTTGTTGTTTCATTTCCTCAGGATCCACAGAACATGAAAATAACACACACTTACGTGAGTAAAATAATCTACCAGTACATCCCCTGAAAACAGGAGTCCTACATAACTGAATACCTGTAAAAAGATAAATTAAAACTAAAGAGAACTTCAAATAAATAGTCACTCAACTCAGTTCACTTTCAAACTGAGTTACAGAACCTTTGTTGTTCATTACAAAAGAAATATAAAGATAGTTTCAAGTTGAAAAAACTCTTTTCTATACTTTTCCATCAAAACACACATCACTATAACAAGTCATGCAATGGCAATTTTCCTTAGTTCTTACATTACTCTGTAAAGAAGGTAAGAGTAGTTACAGGTTTTTTCCTGGTCCTCATGTAATTGTTATGATTTTTTAAACAAACTCACACTTGTCCTAACAAATATTTTAAAATTATCATAAGGCTAAAATATGATATACCTTACTCAGACTGAAGTTTAACTAAATCCTTCTATTAAGAGAATTATTGGTTCATACCTTTTTTTCTAATTCCATGTTGATATTATATCCTCACACTTCACCTGCAGTACTGTATCTCCAGTACAGATATTGTAGTTGTTTGTTCTTTATTTTTCTCCAGTAATAGAACAGCCGTCAAACTTCAGTTTACTAGAACATCAGACCATAAGGTAATAATTCCTTTCCAACATTTCAGTGTTGAGTTTCCTGCTCCATCTATTCTTAAAATAAAAGTACAGGAGCAGCTTGAAAGTCAGGCCTAAACTCTGCACGTGAACATGGTGCCTGTGATGTCCATCAGTCATTTCGTCCTCACCCGAACATGTTTTGAGACTATATGAGTCTCAACCAAATCTGACAACAAATTTCCTATCTTCTGAGAGGAAATGCTCCTGCTGAGAGGCTGCATCTTAGGTTCACTCATTAGTAGAGATGAGGAAATCAACATACAAACTCATCCTCGGATTACAAAATCACATGAGAACAGGCCTCTGCGCTGCCACTGCTAATGGAAATACTTGTGCAGTGATCTCTACAGCCCAGATGTGGGGACTGCTACACAAATATGATAAGAAATAGTTGTTCTGACTATGGGTTTTTCTTGACCATCTACTGCTGATAAGCTCCTCCATGGCACAAATCAGTAAGTTCTCACAGATATTTTTAAACCATGGAAGTTTACTTGCAAGTCCTTAATGAAGATTTACTACATGGCAGCACATCTGTTAATCCAACCAGTTCCATTCTACCTAATCATAGAAGAAACTTCACTGGGGCAGATGTGTCTCAGCTGCCATGTGTTAAACTTCCTTCCTTCCAACACACAGAACTTTTACGTAAGTCAACCAAGCTTATGAGTAAAGATTTTTTGATGTTTCTGAGTATCAGTCACTAAGGAAACATTTTAAAAATAACTTTCACATACCCTCTTAAATGCTTTTCACCATTCATCTCTCTGCTTACACGTATTTACATTCCACAGAATGGGTGGTCCTTTAAGCAAGTAGTATACTATCAAGGATAGACGATTTCCTACGTTTTTCTATATCCAAGCCTTAAAAGAATGAAACGAAGAATTGAAAAGAAGAAATATTTCCCACCGCCACGTTTGCTCTTATAAGGCTAAGAAAAACTGAAAAGAGAAAAGTGATTTTTATTCTACTGGATTTGCTCTAAATAAGCTTTAAAAGAGCAAGGAAATAAATTGAAAAGACAAAATTTATTTTTTTTTTGAGCTGCAATAAAATCTAGAGGTAGTTTAAAATGCAGATCTATGGGGAAATGACTAGACAATGCCAAAGACACTGAAAGCCCATTCACCATAGCTCAGCTGGTGGACCACAACACAGAACTTCTCAGTCCTCAAATTAATAAATACATTTTCCCATATTATTTTTATAGTACAGAACATTGCCATATCTCAAGTCACGAAATAGCATTTAGAAAGAAACTTTTGTACAAATTGAATATTTTATCTATTTTTTTTTTTTAATAGTTCTTAACGTAGGAAAGGTGAACAGCAACTCTTGTAAGTCTTGGCACAATTCTCCAGAAAATAACTTTTCCCCAAAACACCGCAGAAGACAAACTGCTCATAATTCTACCAGGATTTATAACAAGAGACGAAGTAAACACTGGCAAAGCTTTTACCTGGTCTGCTATTTTTCCTGCATTTAAAGCAATATAATAACCAAGTGCCATTACAACCCAAGTCTTCTTAGAAACGAACCAAAAAATAGAAACATGAAGCTAAAAGACTAAAATCATAGATGAGTTTCTAAACTAATCTAAAACAAAATATTAATTTTATTCTTCCTGAATTAATCCTCATGAACATATCCTAACGTATTAGACACTTAGGAATTTTTCTCACTGAAGATGACAAATTCTGCTTTTCACTAAGAGGAAACTGCCCTTGAGACTTGGAGTCATTAGAAATAAACATCTTAATGTTATTATAGGCTTCATCTAGCAATCTCTTATTGTAGTTCCGTTCACAGTAAACTCAGTTCATGTGCAATTATTAAATCTGCTAGTTGCATACAACCCACTACATTAATAAGACCAAAAAAGCTCTAAAAACAGTCACGTTCTCCAAAATGCTTCTGTTGTTACCAAGCACTTGCAAATCTGACAAGCACAAACACAAATGTAGTGGCTGAGTTCCATTTGCAGACAACAGACTGAGTCTTGGTATTTTTTCTATTTGATCCATTTGCACCATGTTTCCCCACAACCATCTCTCAAAATCTGGAGAAAAAAAAAAAGTGTGTGCTCTTCCAAGCATACCATCTGCACATTCTGGATCGAACAACCCTAAAAGTAGCATCAGAGCAACTTCCGTGAGCACTGTGAGATTGCACAGATGATGCCTTTATTCACGAGAACCACAGGCTACAAAGAGCCCCTCTATAAGACACGCAGAGCCCCTTTTGCATCCTTGAAGTGCCTACCCATTTCTTAATTAGCTACCTCTCATCTATACAATCAAAAATATAATGGCTACCAGTAGATTTGGGTGCCTTTTATAAATGATTAATCCTTTCCCTGCTAGACAGGAATTAAAGCCAGCTTTCTTGAATAATCAGGTTTCTCAGCATTGCATGTACATTTATTTGTCATCAGCATTCCTTTCACAACTTCATTTGGACAGGCACTTTTTCAAATCCAACCTATCCTTCACAACTTACAAACAGTTGCCCTCTTTCTGTTGGCCTTGATCCACAGTAATATGTTGAAAATAGAGCGCCATTTTTCTTGCCAGACAGGGTGGATGGTTATCTGAAGTGAAAAGTTTCATTTCCCAGCATCTTTCATTGAAACTATCACCTCATAATTATACGGAATAGGAAGTAACCATTCATCAAATCCATAATATATCAATTTATCATGGTGATTCTCTCCATGCGAAACATGAGAACCAAAATGAATCAGTCAAACCAAACTCCATCACATCAAAGTTTAAAAGAAGAAAAATTAAATGGATAAAATACATTTTCCTTATACAGCAGAATGATTGAGGCCCTATAAATGTTAAACTACCTTCTGTCATTATAGGAGATTATTTTAATCTTATCCTTACAGCTCAATCCAGTATAAATTTATTGGAAATTTAAAATTATTAAATGTTATCTGACTCTTAAGTGTGGGTAACAAATAAGATTTTTCATTCCCATGCTACCACAAGCAATTTAGTTGAAGTAACATTTAAAAGGGAAAATCTTGCATTCTGCAAACAAATGCATCTAAATGGGCCCTATTAGGCAGTAATACATCTGCATACATTTGCTTTAGGAATGTCTAACCTTCAGCATCTCCTCAACATAAAATCATCATAAATGCATTAGTGGATTTGTCACTTCTTGCTGGCCTAACATTACTTGACTCCTACAATTAAATCTTAGACCAGCTAAAAGAAATTAAAATGTATTTCCTGCTATCTTGATTCTCTGTTGTTGCATGTTGGAATGACGTCCACAGAGCATTTGCCATCGTATACAACAGGTGCCACAGTGTGCATAAAGATGTCATTTCTGAACAGGACACATTTTTCTGACCAGTCAAGTTGCTTATAAGGAAAACAACTTAAATTATGTGGGTAAATAAGTACAAGATTGAGCCATCTGGCAGTATCTGAATAAAGGTCTACAGAGCAGTTTGGTCTGCCTAGGACTGGATTTCTAGCTAGGGAAGTGCAGGAAAAGCAGTCAGAGGATAACAGCCATGGCTGCTCTGACCGTTTTTGCTACCTAGCAGGAAGAGTTCATACTGGTAAAACCACCCCCATTCCTCTGACCGTATATACCTGTAAGCACCATCTCCATCCCATCCTTTTCCATGACTGCAAAGGGACTGGGAACATGGTAGGAGTGTAGACACATGCCTCTGCCCAACACCCTTCTCACTCTGTCACAGGATTGTGCAGAAACTACCAAAGCTCACTTTTCTCTGGCAAAATGGAGGCGCAAGACAGATTTTAAACTGTTTGGAATACAGAGGTACATGATCCCAAATCCTGTCCACATTTACAGCAAGCTGAGGAAACAGTGGCAAGTTTGTCAGAACTTCAGTGAACTCATAAGCACAAGTTTAGTCTGATGAACTTATAACAGTGAAGTATCATAGCTGTCAGATTGTTTTCACGTTATTTTTAGATAACAATTTACTTCCAAGGATGTGTGTTAAATGTCTAACAGACAGCCAAGTGGAAGGGTAGGCAAAATCTCAATAGCCAAATAAAGATATTTTTATACCTTTGAAAAATAATAACTGTTCTTTTATTCTTACTACTGGATAAGAAGCAATTTTTTGTGTTCCTCCAGTTTTCTGTAATCATGCCATTCTCACACAAAGGACTTGTCCCAAAATAACCAAGCCTGGCAAAAAGTGTGTCCTTTGGCTTATATACTTCTACCATGTGCTTCTTGTAAGAAAAATCACTGAGGAAGAATAGGTGTGCCTGAATAGCAGCAGTACATGACTCTGCTGCACATGGCAAGCCACACTGGAGGGCTACCACAACTCCTGAACATCGGGGCCAAATCTCCCTGCCCGCTTCTCACTGTGGAGGTGGGGAATCTCTTTTTATCTCCTTCAGCTATTTTACTGAACTTTGACCGCATTCTTAGATTCAGGCCTTATTCATTTGACCTCTTATTTCCCTTGAGGTATATGTTCACTGTTAGTGACAGTCCTTTATCTAACATTTTTGTTGGCTTAATAAATGAGCTACTAAGAGGTTTAAAAAAAAAAGGCACGAAAGCAAGTTCCTTTCCCCAGGTACACCATTAGTGGCTCTACACAAAGAAGCAGCTTTACTGTAGGGAGGATACTGACACCTGAACCTGCCTGAAAGACACTGGGATAGAGATTCTTGATTTTCTGACATTAATTTGGTCAGTTAAAACATGCACTTTCCCATGGCTTACCCCCCTTTCAGTAAAAGACATTTTTGGCCTGTTATGACCCAAAATACAGTTTGTACATGAAATACAGTACACAACCTGCTGTAGAATTTCTTTCCAAACTCCTGTTACTGAGGTATAGGAGAGTTCAAGAAAGGGGAATTAATCATAAGAGCTGCATTAGCAGTGCTTGTGTAGGACATCATCCAAAACTGATGTCAAATTCCTTTACTTCCAGGGCTTTGTTGTGCACCTCTAATCCCTCTGCATAATAAGGCAAATGCTCATATACTAATTTTTTTTGTACAATTAAAAATTAATGACAAGAATTCAGCAATCATCTTTATTTTTGCCCAAGGCCTTTTTAGTTAATTTACATTTTAAGTATTTAATAAATTATTAGAATATATCTTTTTATATATCTTGTAAAAGCAATGATTATACAGATAAATAATACAGTTCATTACATTAATACTTTTTAATAAAGGAGCTATTTTGGTACAGTAAATATTTGCTGCAATAAAGTTTTAAATTACTTTTCCAAATATATTTATATTCTATATAGAGACACATATAAAAATTGTGTTTGTATACATCAGCAAGCAATTACTCAATTGAGTAGATCCACCAATTGATTATACAGAAGTAAAGGGGTTCTTTAGTAGTGAAAGATAAACATTATTTCCTTGCCCTGATCTTCTAGGCCCACTGCTAAGGTCAGAGTCCTAGTCTCAACAGGAATGGAGAGAGAGGGGAAAAAACCAAGAGGAGGTCATAAAAGTAAACTTTCAGTGTTACAGCTAAGGGACAAGTCTACACTAACATTTTAGCTTGGGCTGGGAGCGCATTTTGGAGGTAATCGCATTGCCCCCAGCCCAGCTCACCAAGTTGGGGTTGCAGCACCAAGCAGGCAGGCTGGCACACTCCCAGAGCGTCCCAAAGGCATACATCAGGCTGCTGGTGGGTGCAGAGTCCCACAACCAGACCACAGCTATGGCCCTCAAAAGCTGTCGCATATGGTTGCCAGTACCTCTCTTCCCACTGTTAAGGCCCATCACTACGCAGCTGCATCACTTCCTTGGGAAGGCACTGCCAGAGCCACCAGCATTAGCTACACCAGGCCCTGCCCCACTCCTGCTTCACATCTCTCATCTTGAATTGCATCTCAACTTCATGATTTCTATCCTTCTCCTAAACTCTGCCATTAAATTTACTGGCCAGTCACTAAAAAACACTTTAGAAAACAGTACAAGATCCATGCTTTGTACCTATCCCCCAGGGAACACACTGGAGATAAGCTTATTACTGCCAGGAATGCAGCAACTAAATCAACGAAGTTCAACACACTATCACCTCCAATTCCCCACAGGCCTTTTCTTTTTAACCTAAGTCCTCCTCTCTGCCCTTTCTTTCAATCTCTGGTTGTCGTTCATGTTTGCTATGTGTTAAATAATTTCCGCTCCCACTGGCCTCCACCCATGAGTCCCTCAGACACAAGGTAGTGTATTTACTGTCGCTTACATGGATGCTTTTGAGTCTCAGGAGTGCATGTGTTGTCTTATGTGCTACTTCACTGTGGCAGTGATGCCCTTAACGGATTTACAAAGTAGAGAACAGCAATTTCAACTTGTAATTATACCAGCTCTTTATGTTCTTTTAAAAGCAACTCCTGCTTCAGCCTCTTAACTCCGTGTTAAAATTTCATTTCTATATTAAAGGCTGATGAAACTAGTGTTCTTGTGCAGAAGGCTGGTTTGCAGTATGTGTGAAGGTGGGACAGGGGACTGATTGCTCTAGCACAGCCCTGGCTAGACAACTCCTGGAGATCAGTTAAGCCTGAAGTGTCAGGTGGGTTCTCCTGCACTTCTTGCCCTGTGACCATTTGTTCTGACATGGGATCTCAGCCCCCTGAAATCTAAATGACACCTTCCTCCTTACGCACACACCCCCCATCAGATCCCTGGTGATGCTCAGCTAAGGGATTTGTTAAGCAACTAAAAAACTTTTCACTAATGGACATTTTTGGTAGCAGCTTCTTATGAAAAAGTAAAGTGCTAGCATAGATTTTTACTTGTCAAGATTGCTTTGAAAAACTGAAATGAGAATTGCCATCAAGGGAAACACAGCTGCAAGATCTGGGCACAGCGACACTTTGCCAGGTGATGGAAGAAAAAAATTAAAATAGCTGCAAAAATAAAAGCAGCTAATAATTCCATGAAGACTTTTCTTAAAACAAAATAATTCAGTACATATTTAAATACGTTTGATCATTTATTCAAAACAAATTATGAGTGTATAAGCAAGAGAGCAGCAGGGTGAATTTCCCTTTTCTTCAAAAGAACCCTGTAATGTCAACATTTGAAGATGTTCTTTTTTCATACTTAATGAACATCTATATTATTACAGCCTAAAATGGATTACTTTACAGTAAGCAAGCCTCCTAGAAGGAAATATATAATATAGTTATACTATAGCATACAACACTTACCAAAAAAGCTTAGGAAAAAAAGTCATCATTGACAGCTTGTTTTTGCAGTTTTGTCCCAAACTATGAAGCCAGAGCCCTCCTGCAGACCTGGCAGGACTCTACCATCCCCAATCAGCTCTGACATCCAGCTTCGGGGCTGCCAGGAAACAGTGTGCGAGGCCACAGATTATCCCCACCTCAGCTGTCTCTGAAGATTCCAGATTACCTTGGTAGATTGAGCCAATAGTTACTTCCTTGAAGAAATGTGCTATTTCCACACCACCTTTGACTGGCCATTTAGAGTCAATATATTCATCTTTTTAGGTTCTGTTCATGGTTGTCATGGACAGTTAAAAATTCATATTACTGGTGCTTCAGCACCCTAGAATAAGATCAAAAACATGCTTGAGTGGAAAGTATACTTTAAATGCTCCTGCAGTTTCAAGCACAAAGGATTCTGCTTTAGATACTGTTTTCACTTTCCTACATCAGAAAAGCATTGGACACAATTACATGGGTTGGATACTTTTGCTTCAAAACTGATGCTCTGAGCACTAGAAGTGCACAGCTGCGCTGCCTTTAAATGAAAAAAATCTTTAATTATGGCAATTTGAAGTCAAGCAAATGGCATCATCTCAAGGAACATTTGAGCACATACTCTGCCTTGAGTCAAAGTGCTCTACTTATATTCAAATAAGCCCTCTTAAACTGAACAAAGCACAAGTTCAAGTGATTACTGACCTGGAGCTTAAACAGTCACAAAACTTGGAATAGCATGTCTTTAGGGATTTATTAATTCAAATCACGGGAAGCTTACATCTTCATAGGACACTTACTGGCTTCTAAACACTACCATACTGAAATCCTATGGTAACCTTCTTAGCAGAGCATCGTGCTACTTCAAACTTTCTAAGATACAGAACACTACTACAGGAGAATTTCATATTAATTTTGTGGCCTCCAGTATGTTTCGTACCATTCTTTTGCAGGTTGTGTTTCTTTTTGGTAGTTTACTCCTTCTATACTTCAGTAACCTGATTTGCATATCTTTTTTACCCTTTGGCGATATCCTCATTTTTATATACAGAATCACAGAATGGTAGGGTTTGGAAGGGACCTCTGTGGGTCATCTAGTCCAACCCCCCTGCCAAAGCAGGGTCACCTACAGTAGGCTGCACAGGACCGCATCCAGGCGGGTCTTGAATATCTCCAGAGAAGGAGACTCCACAACCTCCCTGGGCAGCCTGTTCCAGGGCTCCGTCACCCTCAGAGGGAAGAAATTCTTCCTCATGTTCAGACAGAACTTCCTGAGCTTCAGTTTGTGCCCATTGCCCCTTGTCCTGTCACTGGGCACCACTGAAAAGGGCTTGGCGCCATCCTCCTGACACCCACCCTTCAGATATTTGTAAGTATATATTAGGTCCCCTTGCAGCCTTCTCTTCTTCAGGCTGAACGAGCCCAGAATAAGCTAGAGTAAAACAAAAAACTCTTAAAACACACATCACATCACTGTAGTTGCATAGGTGTTTAATTTACAAACATTTAAAAGGCAGACTTTAAACATTCTGATGGATTTTCTCAGTCATTTCAGTGTTAATTTACTACTTCATCCAAAACACTACTTCTCCAGTCCACATGAGTAATTATTTTGTTGATACTGGATCTTTTCCTCAACATATAAATGTAATTTTGAGCAGCCTATGCAGGACTGGTATTTTTTCGAGCAGTAGCAAGCTTACTGAAACCTCTAGAATTACAAGTAAGGATTTAATAAAAATTTTGAAGTTTGCAAATGCTAATGACTCAGTTTAAAATAACCTCTGGGAGATAGGGCCAGTTTTCCACAGGCAAGTTTACAGTTCCTGTAACAGGATCATTTGTACCTCTCTCTTGACCAAAGCATTGCTCACAACAGGCACCAGCAGAACACCTGATTAGATGTGGTGCAGCCCAGGCTGATATGACAAATCCTACACAAAACATTCTCCAAAGAGTGTATTTTGCTTTGAGATATGTTACATTGCAGAGTCTTACAAACTTATGTTGTGACCCAACCATACCAGTCCACTGGTAAAATTAGAAACCTTCTTCTTGTAGTATTGTGTATTTTTCCTGTCTGTCCTGGAGTGTATTTGCATTATGCAGGTTTGTCACTTTCCCCTTAAATGGAGCCCACCTGAAAGACTTTTGTGCCACTAACACCAATTCAAACTGATTCAGCCATAGTGGTAAAGTTTTGAACCTGAATGCAATGCACCATTAGAAGTTAATTTTATTCAAGGCTGAGCATAATTAGCTCTAGTCTGGTAAACAGTAATATAATTGCAGCCAAAGTTTACTTTTCATTTGGGAAGAACTATGCAGTCATGAAAATATTCCATACAAAATATAATTGGGTGATATTGTGTAAGTCAAGCTACTCACAAAATAATTTTGAAAAGCCCACAGATTTTATTCGAACCTTATGATTACTTATTAGATTGCTTAATTAGCCATGAGTTATCAAGTCTAATATTGATTCACAGTTTTCTACCCCGTAACAATTCTTTGAAGCCAAAAAAAATACTTACCAATGCATTTTAGTTTCATTAAAAAAATCAACTGCAAATACTCAAACCCTAATCCATCTGTCCAATACTAATAATGCTACCACTGGAACATTGTTTTCCAGAAGAGTCATCCTACATTCTAATAAGTTTAAGAGTTTCAAACTTTATTCTTGTAAATATTTATATTTTATATTAAGTAAAAGCAGAAATTTTTCCCAGTAAGATGTATTTAATTACCGTGATAAAGTTTCAGCACATACATGACTCATTCACTTACAAAGTCAATAGAAGCCAAACATTCTAAGCAGACAATGAATCAAAGTCATTATGAAGTCAAGACAGTTTGTCCTGTTATTGGAGATACACATATGTAAGATACATTTTAATGTATTATGTTCATAGTAACTGATTTCATATACCTTTGAAATATGAATAAATTTTACTGTATTTATCTAATGGAATGTGCATACCATCATTGATTAGAATACAGAAAAACATATGGAAATCAAAATCATTTCTGTAGAGAGGTTGTGAGTTTGAATATCAAATCTACTGAAAAAGAATCTCCATTTGAGTCTAAACTCCAATTCACAATGCATAAACTATGGCTATTTACTACAGTGTTGTGTCATTTGTCACTTTTATAGAATCCACCATATTTTCCAGGCTATAAAATGCCTTAAAATTATGCAGCAATGATGTATGTTATCATTATTTTTCTTTGCCAATGTTTGGATTACATTCAGCAGCACAAAACAGGGCTGATTTATAAACTGAAAAAGTAACAACATCCTTCAACAGTGTGTGTCTATGGAAGCTTCATTTACTTCTTGATTCTAAATGTTATATTCAAAACAAATATTTGATCAAATTAAAATCAGAACATCTCATTGCACTGGACTGGTGCAAGTAACTGCAGAGACTGCTGAAAGAGCATAACTTTCCAGTAAACATTTCAACAGGAGCACACTGCTTCCAGCAACGGGCAACCAAATTTCATTTACAAACAGATTCTCAGTCAGGAGGCAGAAATAGCCACCATTAACAGTCTGTATAATAGGTTCTGAATCTCAGAGTTTCTAAAGAAATTAATTCCTAAAGAAAACTATCCCTTAGTAGTAAATTTACAGCTCGGTCACTGTAAGTAAAGACTGGATATTTCTTTCCTTCAAAACTACTTTGCTGGTTTGGTAATCTCAAACTTGTGAACCCTTTTTCACTTCATAATTATCTCAGAGGGTCTCCCTTGTGGGAAAAATCCTTTAGATTGTAATAAGGATGAAACCAATGAGGCTCTGGATAAATAACGAAAATTTAATTAGGAAAAATTATGTTACCTAAGTTCAACAGAAACTTGTAGGCCTGCCAAATCTCCATATATGATTACAAACTCACAGAAAACATATCATAATCTATTTAACAGCATACTTCCTCCCCCTGAAAAAGTCATAACAAAGATATAAATACGTAGCATATATTCACTGGCCTCACTGCAAGTTGACACTGCTCCATTTGGGGTAATTTGTTTTTTGGTAGCAATGCAGCAAGTTACTCCTACAAACTCCACATCACAGCTCTGTGCCCAAGAGGCACTTCGTGATGTTCAGGACTGCGATGCATCTACTTTCAGCCATCCGTAAGTGAAAGCATGGACCAATCCCACCACTAGACTGTTTTCCTTGAAAACAAACTGCTTCTTTCGTTATTTCAAATAGCGCATTGCACATCAAGAAAGTAAAGTATCAGCAATAGTAAAAATACCTAAAGCTCAGAAAGGAACCGTTCTGACACCAAAAGGAATTTGATTGTCTTCACATGCCAAGAAGGATAACTACTAAATCACCTCACTCCATTACCAATCCAAAGAAAGGAAGAAGAAAGTGGCCCCCTACAGATGGAGATGATAAACCCTAATAACACACACCCAGCAGCACTGGGTACACCTTCTGAGCAAGGTAAGATTAGACCACAATTCTCTGGAGACATCACACACTACACTGGCTTTCCATCATGATGTTCTTAGAATAAAAATGTTTAGATGAGTTCAGAAAGGCACTCTAGAGGAAACATATGTTGTTCTTGACTTTAATGGCTGCTCTGATAATTAACTTTCACAAGGACTAAATGCATATAATTGTTACATGCATCTTCAAACAGTTGCTTCTAAATACATTTTTGTAGATCAAGGTGAAGAGGAATTCAAATTAATTGCAGCACTTTAAAGCCCATTTCCCCAACTCACTACTTGTTCAGCATTTCCTTTTAAATGACCATGCCCTTGTTTTGCCTTCCACCTTGTTGATGAATTTTTTCAGAGATTTTTCTGATGTGCAAAACAGGTTTTCAGAGAGTCACCCGCATCTTCCTGATAGTGCCATAGGGCAGGTGGGGAAAAAGGCAAGCCTGAGCCACGTAGAGGAGACACACACAGGGACATCACCCTGCAGGATACCACTTCCCAGAAGTGACAGGAGGGTATTAGGAGCATTACAAAGGGATTGAGAGAATAAGGGGGAGCAGAGAATTACAGAGTAGAAAGACAAAATGAGGAAATACAGATAGCAGTGGTAGAAAAGGAGAGGTACAAGCGGGGATTGCTGTGGGACAGATTGTCAAAGAACAAAAAACAGTAACAGCACCATCACCTGTCCTGAAAGAATTACAGAGCCATATCAGGAGGAAATCAGAAGGGCAAAGCCAGGGAACAGCACCTTCAGGTTTGGGATGCTCTACGTGAATCAGCTTCACAATGTAGTACAGTTACCTCAGTATTTCATAACTTTGACTGAACTCCCTCAACATCTCATTTTAAAATCAAGAAAAAAATACCGAGAATTTTTTTCATTGTCAGTATTTCTCATAGCATTAAACTTCAGTCATTTTCCACAAATTCTGGTCTGTTCCCAGGAAGACTACAAAATTGCACAGCAAAAGACTCACACAAATATTTGCCATCAGGAATGCTATTTTATGACTCACTAGAAATCTGTCACTTTCCTCTACTGCATCTCCCCATGAACGCAGTGTGCTAATAACACCAAGAGATTTTAGCTGCAGTCAAAGCTATGATTTCTATATACAAGATTTCACCTAGAAGAGATCTGTGACAACTACAGGAAGGAGATGAGTAACTGACTTCGGAAGTAAAAAAGCCAAAACAGCATGTACTGTGGGGAAGGCATAGCCCTCCATCCCATCTAAGACATACAGAACACATCTCAAAGGTTGGCCAAAGAGATGTCATTCTAAAAATGATGTGAGGGCCATACAGTGATTCAAACCTCAGAAGAAATTAAGCAGATGAATACAGAAGATAAAATACTTCAAGTAAAGACAAGACGACAAAGGATGTGATGATGAGACATGGAGCGTGTATGAAGACAGCTGATTGAGAGTTGGTGAGATATAACTGGCAGGAGCAGAAAACATACAGGGAGAAGAGACATTAGAAAAGCAAAAAAGCTTTGCAAAACAGAAAAGAAACTGTGATGTATGCTTCATAAGCTGAGATTATGGATACAGAGCCTGATTTATTGCTACAGAAGTACAAATCTAACTCTAGATGTTAAAGGAAAAAACCTAACATACTACGCAAGACTACTGCCATAGTATTAGACATACATGGAAGACTGGGATTATTTCTGATCATTCACAAATACAGGTACACTTTTAACTAAAGACGACCCTGGCTCTCTGACCCAAAATTCAGTAATACAAGTGGAAAGAAAAGACTCCTTATGACAGCAACAGCCATTGCATCAAACATCAAAGGCAATACCTACATTCACATTTTTGCAATGACAGAGACCATTGCTGGCACACATGGAAATTTTCCTACTCTCATTGGCTGATGCTCCCACAATTAGATGGAGCTGCAAGTATGCAGGTTGCCAACCACACCAAAAAAGAAAAGTATAAATGTTTGGGAATATGACCCTCACTGCCTCACCTTCCATGAGTGCTAAGAATATTTCCAAATCTGATTTGAGATTTCTACAACCTTCGAGTTACTCTGCTGAGCCCCGGAAAAGTTACTGTTCACTCTCTAATCTTCAAAAAAGTTAAGTAATTTTCACACCACATATGAACGTAGCTTAAAAGCATTTTAAGATGTAGCAGGATTAGTCTGCTCAAGAAATACAAAGAGCCGGGTGATTTTTATTTACTCAGAAATACTGAGACAAACTTCTTGTCCTCTCAATTTTAAGGAACACAAAGACTCTCCAAAAATAGTTAACAAAACGTTTTTTGTTTTTTTCCCTTTCCAAGTTTTTTTTCTCACTACATGACCACACAGGATCTCCTACAGGTCAGGACATTCCAACACCCTTTCAAGGAAGGTGCATTTGCAAGCACCCTTTTTTTTTCCCCTCTGGGTACCTCAGTCAGCTTACGACAAAACTGCTGTCACAGAATAACAAGTATGTATATATTTTTTAACTTGAAATAGTAACTTCTGGACGCTTTTTTGCCTCCACTGGAAGTATGTTTCATAATTTAACTGATATAAGTCAGGTAGAGAACAAAAAAATATCCATCTGGAATCTGACAAATACACGAAACAAATAAGACAGGTGAGAACCAATAACAAAGGGGACCTTTGTGCTTCTTCATTTACTGGTCCTACAAGAGCCCCAGCAGCAAGTTTCAGAGCTAGGCAAAAATACTCCTTAGCCACAGTTAATTACCAAACCCAGTCAGCACCTCTCACCAGAATGCATTGAACCAGTTCTCCACAAGACAACTATCTCACTGTCTGTATTAGTTGCCACACTGGGAAACTCAGTAATGCACTCCCAAGAGAAAAATAGCTCTTTTCTTTTTCCCCTTTTCGAGGCAAGTAGATAAGAGACACAGCTGAGCAGCCACAGTAATTCTACAAAGATATAATGTAACCAACTTTGATCAGTTGAAGAGCAGCAAATACTTCCCATCCCCAGAGCATGATCTACTTTAGATATGGAAGGCTATATTTTTTCAGATAGGGACTATTTAAAAATAATTGAAAGCTTGGCTCTGGAAAAAAAAAGCCACTATAGAGGTGCCATGATCACCATGTTAGCCACCTCCAACAACTGAGGTCATGACTAGAGAAGTCAAACTCCTACCACATGAGCTATGCTTCATAAATAACTAATTTCACACAGCACACCTTTCAGCTGAAAACCTCAGTTAGCGACGACATTAAAAAAAAAAACCTATCTCCCCTACACGTATGTTCTTCCACAGACAATGGTCTTGACTCATTTCCAAATAGTACTGGATAGTTGAGAAAGTCAGATTTTAGTGTTTTTCTGCCACAGCGGCATGGCTATGCATCCACGTGTGCAACTTATTTCCATAGAACAAAGTTTTCCTGTTGCTTTACTTGCAGTATATCTGAATAGCCATGAACAGACAGAAAGCCTGCACACAATTCAAGAAAAAAACATCTTGCCTGTCTGTTCATGTTAAGCTTGCTATAAATAAAATAAATATTTAACAGGATAAGTATACTTTGGTAGTCCCCTTCATTTATGTATACAGTTTGACCTTAGAAACATGGCCTATTTTGGAAACGGGGGAATAAAGTGTAAAGTGTTTCAGGTTTGTGGATGACACACAACAGTTACTTGAAACAACTTGGAGATCTCCAAAAATTAAGTTTTAGCCACTGGGGATGGAATGACAGACCAGTACAGCAAAATAGCTCTTTGCATTGCAGGCTTTAGAAGCAATTAAAAGACCTTGCACTATACCAAGCTTCACTACATAGTAAGAAACACTTCCACTACTTTGGATATTATTTATGGTAAATGCTAAACAACAGCTGCTCTAACTCAGTCTTTCTACTTGGTTTAGAAATGCTTCAGGCAAATCAGAAGATGCTTAAATGTAATTCAAACCAGACTTCATCCTAAGAGGAGGCAGAATCACAGAGGCTGCACCTATCTTGGTAATCTCTCTTGGACTCTCCATTTTAAATATCGATTATTTGATGGTAGAAAACAACCTACAGAGATACACTGTCTTTCGGTAGGTACCTTGTGCAGTATTGTGAGAACACAACATGGAACAATGCTGTGAAATGTGCTCAGGGAAAAAAAGCACCTGCAGTGTATGCTGAAGGCAGGTTTCCTCTTATAAAATATTATTAAAGTGACATGCACATGAAAATCCCTCAGCTCCAGCCTTCTTTTATTTGCCTTAGTATCTGTAAGTCGCCATGAACTTCCAGGAGGATATTTGATATTTGAGTCTGCAAAAGGCTTCATCTACAGTCAGTGGGAAAAGATGGGCTCCACAGGCACTTCGAAGTAGGAGTCTCATTTCATTACTAAAAACTGCCTTTTGAAGAAGCATGCCTTATGTCCTGAGGGCAGCAGCCATGTCCCACACCACGGTGCTCACCAGATCCGTGGCATGGCCAGTGCCATCAGCCTTTCACCTAAGAACTCTGCCACTGCTGCCAAGAGACATTTCTCCCCTCTCCTTCTTCCACCCCAGCAGAAACTGGGGGCTTTTTTGACAGATCAGTCTTCTGCCAAACCATGCCCTGGTCTTACTGGGTGACCGCACAGATCCTCCCTCCTCTGGGAGGGGTATGGAGTTTTTCTGGGCTACATCAGAATAAAACGGCAGCATAACCGCAGCTAAATATTTGTGATCCTTTCAGCATCATAGGCATTGATTTCCAGCAACATACAGAGCCAAGACATTTAATATATTACATTATGATCTCATATCCATATGCCATATTTTTATAATAAAAGCAGACTTGAATTTCAAAACAAAAACAATGAAGTTGTCATCTTTATACTCATGAAAATATCATTAAATATGAAAGCCACATAAAAATTAGAAAAGATGCCGATTTTCTTTATCCGATGGAAGTGGTGCTGATTGCTTTCAGAGTTGAGAAAAATCGGAGTTTCATGCAGCAAAACATACTCTCCATGATCTATTACTTGAGTTAGTCATACACCTTCCAGTAGACAGAAGAGCTGAACTGCACCATACTGCCACCGGGAGGCACAGTCACTTTTTACAGTTTGTATTTTCATTTCAGAAATACCCTGTCTTCCTAAGTTGACTAGGAAGATATATTCAGTTTCATTCCAGCAGCAGAAGAGATGAAAAAGTTATACAGTCATTAAAAAAATCCTAAATTCTATCCACATAAAACTATGAAAGCAATCCACTGCCAGAGTAGATTTTAGCTAATTCCCATTGAAGTGTGACTTGAGTTCAATATGAAGGGGCTACCTACAAAATTCTTTTTTATCTTGTCCTGTAGATGGCCAAAATCAAATACAGCATTAACTACTCCCAGTAGTGTAGAAAGAAATTTTCTTAGTAAAAAACACAATTATATTCTATTAACTGGAAAGTGGAAGATGAATAATTATTTCATTAAAATAAAGTGTGGGGTTTTTAATTGCAATTTTAATGCTGCAGGCTATAAATAGATCTGAATTCAATGGCAGAAGTGTTGTTTACTGTCATTATTTTTACTTCAATCATGTTTTAGACACTTGGAAATCAAATTATTGCTTGATAAAGTGACTTGACGCTTCTTTTAGCAAGTGGTAACCCCTTTAATATTAATCTTTCAACAGAAGTCCTTTCCACAGCATGACACAGAGGAGGCAAAGTTTTTTAAATGTTTGAATGTGAAAGAATAACAAAAAAATCAAAGCACCCTCGCAAACCTCTCATTTTGATAGAACTGTTTTTTACAACAGGAAACTATGACACTAAACACATGCAGGTAATTTTTAATTGCATTCTCTCTGTGGTATATCAGAAAGCCAGCACCTAACAGGCCCCACTGGTGCGCAGAGGCCACTATCTGCAGCGAAGGGGACAGGTGTAGCTGCCTGCTTCCAAGCACCAGAGGCTGGAGTTCAGTCTAAAGCAAAATTACCATGGAGTGGTACTGATGTAACACCTGTAACTGCTTTTTAGCCCCTTAAGCACCTGAAGGTAAGACCCTTACAGCTGAACATGTCCAATACTCAATACAGTTAATGTTTTATAAATAGTACTGCAGAAACCCAATTCAGCAGTTACTTAGGGGTAATTTGGAGAGAGCAAGTGCCTGTGCCATTTCCTGACCCCATCCCTTTTCTGCCCAGAGCCTCATCCCAGGCTCAGATAGCCCATCCATGACTCGGGCACAGCTAAACGCCTCCTTTCAGGATATCCCAGCCATGGCCAGAAGTCAGGTTGGCCTTTGCCAGGTGTTTTCAATTGCTGTGGGACACACACATGGGACACACATCTTTGTCTAAATCAGAGGCCATGCACCATGGAGATCACAGAATGTTAGAGGTTGGAAGGGACCTCTGTGGGTCTAGTCCAACCCCCCTGCACGAGGCCAGTGCCAGGCATGGATTTGTTGCAGTCACAGGGTTTGGGGTTTGAATACAGGCATTGGGGAGAGGTCCAGCAGGGTCAGATGTCAACCTCCAAAATGCAGCTACAGACCAGACAAAAAATGTGCCCAGGGTCTGGGTCTGCTTCTCCTTCCTGCTCTGCCTTGAGGCAGGAGCATGATGACAAAAGTAAGGAAAGGCCCTTTATGGAGGACATCTGAAGTACACGTGGAGCAGCTGCTGGCATACACAAGTGCACAGGGGACCCTGCCAGGAACTTTGCACAGCCTTCATGTCGCACCTGTAGCTCTCCAGAGGCTTCCAGAAATCTTGCAATAAAGATGCAATAATGTAGTGTCCCAGATTTAAGTGATTTAATTTAGGAGTGTAAAATGCAGCTGTTATATTTTACCACTTTATCAGATACCATTAACATTTAAAAAACAGAAACATGAAACACAGCTTTTATGCAGAAACCTAAGTATCAGTACACAAACTCCTTCCTACCTACTCAGCTACTAACTGAAAAAGTACACTCGGCATTTAGACATAACAGCTCCAAAAATGCTTTGATAAATGCCATTAAGAAAAGAGCTGGTTTAGGAGCAATATAATTTAAACATGATTCAATCTAAGTGTGGTGCTGCTGCTGAATTGCTAAGAAACTTGATAGCTAAAGTACCATGTTTATAATAATTCAGGATAAAGTATTACAGATGATCTTGTAAGGAGAATAACCAATTGATATAAAACTAAAAAGCTGAAGAAAAAATGTTAATGTAATAGGTTACCAGTTGGGTGTCTCCCTTGTCCATAGGGCAAGTCATCTAGACTTAGATTTTCAAATATTCATCTAACTAAATGTGAAGACAGACAGATTGGCAGCCATCTGCATTTTTTGACAACATCCGGATGAGTTAGGTACTTCACTTTCATTGCAGTCAGCAGGAGTTAGATGTTTAATGTATTTGGATGCTTTAGAAATCACATTAGGCACTTCACACATTTAGGTGTCTAAATATCTTTCAGTTTATGGCCTTTAATTTTCAAGTGCTTCAGTCCTGTACTTGTCAAATGAGAGTAACTGCATTTGCCTAATTCATAGGGGAATTGGAAAAAGCAGTAAAGACTGTGAGGTGTTTGGATATTGCAGTAATGGTATCCTTCCATGGAGGAAGGCTAGACTGAGGGCAAAAAAGCAAGTGGATGTCATGGTGCTATCAATAATATAACAACACCATGACTGTGCAAGTACCAACAAGAGAGAAAGAAGAGTCCAGGAGGTAAACGCAGAAGTATTTAGCAACTTACTCAGAACAGAGGGCCATCTATTTATTCACATGAGATCAGTAAATGAAAAATCCACCCTGAAAAGGTAAGATAGTGCACCTTGAAGGTCACCTCCTGTCCCTTTTCATGAAAACGCAAAGAAAATACGGATATTTTAGTACCCGTCACACAATGACAAATCTATTGTTACTCCTTCAAGTTCTCCCTCATCTTTTCTACAGATTCAAGCTTAGAATCACAGAATCATTTCAGTTGGAAGGGACCTTTAAAGGCCACCTAGTCCAACCCCCTACAGTAAGCAGGGACATCTTCAACTCAATCAGGTTGCTCAAAGCCCCATTCAACCTGGTCTTGAATTTTCCAGGGACGGGGCCTCTCTACCACCTCTCTGGGCAATCTGTGCCAGGGTTTCACCACCCTCAAGGTAAAAAGATTTCTTCCTTATACCTAGTCTAAATCTACCCTCTTTCAGTTTAAAACCATTACCCCTTGTCCTGTCACAAGTCTTGCTAAAAAGCTTGTCCTCATCTTTCCTATAGGCCCCCCTTAAGTACTGAAAGGCTGCCATAACGTCTCCCTGAAGCCTTCTCTTCTCCAGGCTGAACAGCCCCAACTCTCTCAGCCTTTCCTCACACCAGAGGTGCTCCAGCACTCTGATCATTTTTGTGGCCTCCTCTGGCCCTGCTCCAACAGGTCCATGTCTGTCCTGTGCTGAGGGCTCCAGAGCTGAACACAGGACTCCAGGTGGGGTCTCACCAGAGTGGAGCAGAGGGGCAGAATCCCCTCCCTCAACCTGCTGCCCACGCTGCTGGAGATGCAGCCCAGGGCACAGCTGACCTTCTGGGCTGCAACTACACATGGTCTGCTCCTGTCCAGCTTTTCATCCACCAGTACCTTCAATTCCTTCTCAGCAGGACTGCTCTCCATCCCTTCATCCCCCAGCCTGTTGTCCCAACCCAGGTGCAGGACATTGCACTTGGCCTTGTTGAACCTCACGAGGTTCACACAGGCCCAATTCTCCAGCTTGTCCAGGTACCTCCGGATGACATCCCTTCCCTCAGTTACAACATTCAGCTTGGTGTCATCTGCAAACTTGCTGAGGGTGCACTCGATCTCACTGTCCATGTCATTGATGAAGATATTCAACAGCACTGGTCCCAATACAGATCCCTGTGGGGACACCACCTGTCACCAATCTCCATCTGGACATTGAGCTGTTGACCACTACCCTATGGCTGCAACCATTCAACCATTTCCTCATCCACTGAACAGTCCACCTATCAAATCCATATCTCTCCAATTTAGAGAGAAGGATGTTGTGGGGAACTGTGTCAAAGGCCTTACAGGAGTCCAGATAGATCACATCCATAGCTCTTCCCTTGTCCACTGATGCAGTCACTCCATCATAGAAAGCCACCAGGTTGGTCAGGCAGGACTTGCCCTCGGGGAAGCCATGCTGGCCATCTCGAATCACCTCCCTGCCCTCCATGTGCCTTAGCATAGCTTCTAGGAGGATCTGTTCCAGGACCTTCCCAGGCACAGAGCTGAGGCTGACAGGTCGGTACTTCCCAGAGTCCTCCTTCCTACCCTTCTTAAAAATGGGCACAATGTTTCCCCTCTTCCAGTCACCAGGGACTTCACCTGACTGCCATGACCTTTTAAATATCATGGAGAGTGGCTCGGCAACTACATCAGCCAGTTCCCTCAGGACTCCAGGATGCATCTCATCAGGTCCCATAGACTTGTGTATGTTCAGGTTCCTCAGGTGGTCATGAATCTGATCTTCCCTTACAGTTGGAGGGGCTTTATCCCCCTGGGTCCCCATCTTGTGGTCCACTGACTCAGGAGGGGTGAGGAGAGAGGTTGCCAGTGAAGACTGAGGCAAAAAGGTTGTTGAGTACCTCAGCCTTCTCCTCGTCTGTCAATACTAGGTCACCATTCTTGTTCATCGGGGCACATATGCTTTCTTTAACCTTCCTTTTCTGGCTGACATACCTGCAGAAGCCCTTTTGGTTATTCTTTGCATGCCTTGCCAAACTCAGCTCCAGCTGCACCTTGGCCCTCCTGACCCCCTCCCTACACAACTGGACAGTGTCCTTGCACTCTTCTCAGGATACCTGTCCCTGCTTCTACTCCCTGTGCAGTTCCCTCTTGCTCTTTAGGTTTACCAGCATGTCTTGACTCCAGCTTCTTGTTTTTAGCATCTGTTTCATAATTTTCCAATCTAATAACCTCTCCACCCCACTAACAGTAACACCTGTCAGTCCCCTACCTTTCTCCTGGAGTACTTGAAAGGAACAAAAATATAACAGAGGCTTGAATCTGAGTATCAAATTCATCCTGACTAAAAATTATGTTTAGTCCCAAGGAAAGCAAATGCAACTCCAATGACATTTTCACCAAAGTGCTTAATATAGCCCACTTACCAGTATCTTGAAAAAACACAAACCACACCCATGCCCCTGCTGAGAGGAAAAATAAAAGAACAAAATCTCATCCCTTGACAAGTTAAGTGTAGGACTGACGAGAAAAGAAACTATAATAAATGTATAGCAGAAAAATTTCTGTCCAGTCAGAAGGACATGAGGAGTTCAGAGGCCTTTTCCATTTCTAGATCCTGTAATTGTCACAAATATGCCTAAAGCTTTAGCTTGCCACAGCAGATCAAGCAAAGTATCTGAGAGATCAAAGTAACTGCTACATTTAATTGTACAATAGCGTCTTAAGCATAAAATCAATCCAATCAGTAATTTACCAAAAAAATCAATTCTGCATACTTTAGAGAAAGCAAATATCCATTATTCAATAATTCTTACACAGCTGCTATAAATGTACAATAAAGAAAAATGACCTTGAAAGTCATCAGATGTCTTGTTTAACTTCTTCATCAACGACCTGGATGAAGAATTAGAATGTACCCTCAGCAAGTTTGCTGACGACACCAAACTGGGAGGTGTGGTAGATACACCGGAAGGCTGTGCTGCCATTCAGCGTGACCTGGATAGGCTGGAGAGCTGGGCAGAGAGGAACCTGATGAGGTTCAACAAGGGCAAGTGCAGGGTCCTGCACCTGGGGAGGAACAACCTCATGCACCAGTACAGGCTTGGGGTGGACCTGCTGGAGAGCAGCTCTGCGGAGAGGGACCTGGGTATCCTGGTGGACGACAGGTTAACTATGAGCCAGCAGTGTGCCCTGGCTGCCAAGAAGGCCAATGGGATCCTGGGGTGCATCAAGAAGAGTGTGGCCAGCAGGACAAGGGAGGTTCTCCTTCCCCTCTACACTACCCTGGTGAGGCCTCATCTGGAGTACTGTGTCCAGTTCTGGGCTCCCCAGTTCAAGAAGGATGAAGAGCTACTGGAGAGAGTCCAGTGGAGGGCTACAAGGATGGTGAGGGGACTGGAGCATCTCCACTACGAGGAGAGGTTGAGGGAACTGGGCTTGTTCAGCCTGAAGAAGAGAAGGCTGCGAGGGGACCTTATAAATGCCTACAAATATCTGAAGGGTGGGTGTCAGGAGGATGGGGCCAAGCTCTTTTCAGTGGTGCCCAGTGACAGGACAAGGGGTAATGGGCACAAACTGAGGCACAGGAAGCTCCGTCTGAACATGAGGAGGAACTTCTTCTCTCTGAGGGTGACGGAGCACTGGAACAGGCTGCCCAGGGAGGTTGTGGAGTCTCCTTCTCTGGAGATATTCAAGACCCGCCTGGACAAGGTCCTGTGCAGCCTGCTGTAGGTGACCCTGCTTCGGCGGGGGGGTTGGACTAGATGACCCACAGAGGTCCCTTCCAACCCCTACTATTCTGTGATTCTGTGATTCTGTGATGCACTCCCACACTTACAAAAGCACATCTGTTGTGCAGCACTGAAGCTTTCCCCAGGTAAGACTTCTTTTTTTTTTTGAAGTGGACATTTCCATAAAGGCTATAATACTATTTTAGGGTGCTCCTTAAGTAGTGCTTATCACAGCTGCCAACATGGGTCACCTCTGCTGATCTAGCAAAGTGTGTCGTGATTGCTAGCCCATGTGACTGCAGAGCCACAAATACACTAAGAGCCAGAGCCATCAAGTATGCTACAACCCCAACGAGACCTTCCAAACCATTTGCAGGATCACACTGCTAAGGGCACCTACCAAAAAACCAGGTCAACACCTCAGCAGTAATATGAACCCGCTATGGAGTTACTTCTGAACCTCCCTGCCCTTTCCCTCATTGCTCTCCCACTCCTCTCTCCACCTCATTGGGGTTTACATCTGCTCAGCTGGTTCCTACCTGTGGCAATGCCTGCAGTAGTCAAAACGCTGCAAAACAATAGAACACCTCACAAGGTTCCAAATACCTGTCACAAGCAAACCCCTCCTCCCTCCACTGCCATTCATATCAAGATTTTCAAGATAAATCGGTGCTTTATTGTCCGTCTACCATGTCCAAGTGGTCATGTGGATCCTGGACTGCTGAAGTAGTCAAACTCAAGAATGAGCAGGAACTCCCATCGCCTAGAGACTGGCATATTCATCCCTATATCTATTTGGTACAAAATACTGTATTTATACATTCATTGACTTCCTTTAGTCAGATAGTGAGGACAGAGCTTTGGCTTTAATCTCCCCCTGCCAGCCAAAACATCTGAGGCAAAGCAGGACAGTCACAGGTCACTGTTGGTGAGGAAGCGTAACGCACACCACAGTTTTCCACATGAATAATTTCAAAATTTCCATTGGGTATCTGAAATTACTACAGTAACAACCATATTTTATATCTACATGTTTTGTCTTTTGTGTCTTTAAAGACCTTGATAGAAACTCAAGAACTTTGACTTTCGCTCCTGAAGAAAATTCTCCACTGTGGTAAATCAATATGGGGATGCTTCAGCAAAACAACATTTTTTTTTCACCATGGTGTTCACTCTTTACTAGGTTGAATATGCTTTCTTCCCTTTTGGTCTTATGCTTTCTTCCAGAAACAGACGAGCATTTGTGTTCATCTCTGCTCCTGCTAGCAGTACTATATCAAAGGCAGGAAAGCACATTGCAAATAAATGCTATTATTACTAGAACAACGTGAAAAATAGAGTTTCAGTTCAATGACCAAAAAAGATGAAAAATTAATTTCAGGTCATCCCAAACTGAACAAAGCCTCCTGGGCCAGCAGGTTTATTCCTCTAGAGCTTCTTGGTTTTGCATTTTCAGCAAATTTTATAAGTACACTCATAATATTTATGTCAAAGCCATTAATGAATGTATTAAACAAGTCTGAAGCATAACCACTCCAATTTTTTCCTGACACATTCATTCTCATAGAATGGTTTGTAAGGGACCTTTTAAAGGCCATTAGTCCACCTTCCCTGCCATGGGCAGGGACACCTTCCACCAGACCAGGTTGCTCAAAGCCCCGTCCAATCTGGCCTTGAACCCTGCCAGGGAGGGGGCAGCCACAGCTTCTCTGGGCAACCTGGGCCAGGGCCTCCCCACCCTCAGAGTGAAGAATTTCGTCCTTTTATACCTAATTTAAATCTACTTTCTTTCAATTTAAAATCATTACCCCTTGGTCCTGTCCTGATAAAGCCTTCTCGGCTGGACTGGCCCACCAAACCAGCTCACCACGCAGCCGGAGGAGCACTGCTGGGGGTGGCGGAGGAGGGTGGGAGCTTCGGAACACGTGCCATACCAGTAACACTACACATATCACAGCAACTTCAATTACACACCTATTTTGTTAGTTTTTCCACTAAGCGGGAGCTGGGCTTGCATTTCCCTTTTCTGCTCCAGCAGCCTCGAGACAGAGGATCAGCCATTTTCCCCTCCTCAGCCATTTCCCACCTCAAAGCCAAGAGGAAGACGGCAGTTCCTGAGGCACGGACCATTTCCTGTCTCCACTCGTGGCTTGCCAAAAAACGGTACAAGGTTTAAGGTATGGGATAAGGTACCTCAGTACCAAGGATTTCCCAAATTCCTGGTATTTGGGACCACTTTCCTGGTGCAGGTGGGTGGGGGGCAGCTCTGTGAGGCGCGGGCGGGACTGCCCCCTGCTGGACACGACCGGTCCTGCAACAGCCCCGCCGCAGGCGCAGCCGAGCCGCTCCCTCAGCGGCCCCTCAGGGAAAAGGAGTTTAAGAAAGGGCAAACCGCTGCCCAGCGGCGAGGAAAAAAGGGGTGAAAACCAGCCCTGCGGCACCGAGGTCAGGTGGGTGGGTATTTCCCTGCCGCCCGCGAGGGGACCATGAGGGAGCTGGTGAATGTTTCACCAAGCGTTTGGGCCCATGGGGAGCTAAACCTGACACCCGTGGGCCACAGCAACACTTCAGTGCTGCCCCTGGGTTTGTGCACATTTGGGGGACGAGAGCATTAAAGCAAAGCTTCTAAGCTTTCCTCGAGGTCCTACAGGAGGCCCCTGATCTTGAGGGGGAAAACACATATACTCAGCTAATATGTAAATGAGATGCTAATCAAGATTAAGTATATGCACACTGAATTTTCTTTCTTTGCTCTTTCTCCCTTTCTTTCCCCTCCCTACCTCACAGGTGAGCACAAGCAGATAGGTTCTTTGTGTCACTCACCCCATCAGTTTTACAGACTTACATACCCATATAACAGCTCACGAATCAGGTAAGCCACACAACTAATAGTTGTCATAAGAAAAACTATTAAAAACACAACATGCATTAACTCTTTCATAATCCCAAAAGCTGCTTTATAAGCTTAAAAAAGTGACAGCTGTAACAATAAAAAGGCTTGGCTGTACCTACTGTAGATTAAAAGCCTGTATCTCACAGCAAAATGAGCTCCTGGCCAATGCCTAGCATTCTTACTATTAACCCCCAGGGGAAGGACCTTTCACTTTGCTCTATTGAATTTCATTTCATTTCTATTACTATAATCAAGGTCATACAATTCTTCCTGTAGGGCATCTCATGCCTTATTGACAACCCCTCTTAGCTTTGCGTCTTCAGCAAATCATATAAACATACTCACATCTGTGCCAAGGTCATTAACAAATGTATTAAACATGATTGATCGCAAAACAAATCTATGGGAAGCTCCATCAAAAAACTGCTATTGCCAGTTGCTGTGTCCCCATAAGCAGCTGCCCTAGCTCCACCACGAGCTAAGGGTTCCTGAGATCTCCTGCACTGCAACAGCATGTGGGTTTTTCAGCCAGTGGCTTCGCTCCTTGATCTGGTTTGGTATGCACCTATAAGGCTACAGGAATTAAACTTATTTTCCACGAACAAGTCAAAACAAAAAATGGTCTTCTCTGAATATACTGAATTCCATTCTTTAAACTTTCCTAATCTTTATTAAACATTTTCCCCAACTTTCCTCTGACATTTGTTAGATTCAACTTAAAGAATTATTTAGAATTTAAAAGAAAATAATCTATTCAACCATTTTAACATACTTTCACAGAGCCCATTCTTTACTATCAACTCAATTCTGAATAAGTTAAACACACATATGGTATATCAGCATAGACCTGAAATTATTGCAGACCATAGCTATTACTACAGTGCTACAAAGGAGCTTTGTCCTTTGTTGGCTCCCGGCAAGGATCACTCATAAAAACTTGTTATTTTTAGCTTCAGACAAAGAGCAGCAGATAAATCTACTGGTATCTGTATTTGCAGAATAAGGTCACAAGCTACACCAGGAGCCCAAACAAAACACCTGTGCCTGCCAAATGGGAGTCTCCTTCCCTGCTTTCTTCATCTGTGGAGATGTTTTCCTGTCCTTTAGGTTAAAGGCAAAAATAATATTCTGAAGGTGGATTGTGTACGTACATTGAAGCTTGTAGATAGAGCATATTTAACCAAATTAGTAAAATAAAAGTTCAAACCTTTGACAGATAGGCCATCTTGACTGGGCTTTAGAGCTCTGAACTGATAAAAAATATTGAATATTTATAAGATATTCCAGACCAAAAAAAGAATATTAAAAAAATCCTAATTCTAAGATTACCTCTCACTTTCAAAGTCACAAGTAGCTACATCACTTAGGTACCATAAATACTTAAACAACATCTTCCTATTTCAAGATTCATTACATTTCATTCAAAATTAACCCACAGTTTAGAGTAAAACTAAAATTATATTATAGGTTAAAGTATACATTCTGTTGAGAAAGAATACTGAAATCGAAATTTACACATTCAAAACTAAAGCAAAACCTTGAGACTTCAGTAGATCTAACATTCAAGTCTGTTATCTTCTTCTATGACCCACAACAGAAAACCAGGCACTATCTCTTCAGCAGCCAAATAATCTTACATGCTTTTACAAGCATTTTTTTCCAAGTTGAAAGTATCAAGTTCATAGTGGCCCTTACTGTCTTCCTTAAGCCTTCCTTCATAAGCCTCTATAAGATATCATGGATAACTGGATTTTTCCCATTGCATCTTAAATACATCGACATTAGAGACAGAAGTTTGGCTTAGCTACCATAAATTATACTCCCCTATCACAGCATTTTTAAACAACACCCAGCCTCCACAAGCTGCCTTCACAGAATTTTAACTGCATATATGCTAAAAATTATTTGCATAGTTGCATTTAAATTGGTTAGTTTTATCCCTTTTCTTGTACAGTACCAAAAGACAAAGAGTATCAACCAAACAAGCACTAAGTATCATAATTACAATCTCTTTTCTGCCCGCTCTGCACTGCGGTAGCACTTACCTCAAGCAGGTCCACGCTAAAAAACTTCACCCAAGCAATTAGAGAAGAAAATCTCACAAGAAACACTGCATTGCCTAGGCTGCATTTTGTACATTAGTTTTGCATGAACAGAAGTGAAAAATAAATTTAGAATGATTTTGGAAGAGTGGAGCAGGCGAGTCAAAAAAAAAAGTCCAAATCTGATCCTACACGCAGTGCTATGAATGAAGTACTTTCACTGGTACCACCTAAGCTACATCAGAGAATAACGTAATATGAAAACCAAATTGCATCCTACGTACCTTTGTCCTGTACCTGAGAAGATCATGGGTGTTCACTTGCAAGCAGGTCAAACCCAGGCAGCAGCAAGTACCAGCAGATTTCCAAGGAAGTTTCTGATTCAGGGACAGTGATGACAGGACCTGGGTGTTTTTTTACACTGAAATGTCTACTTATTACCACCTAAGTAGCTGTAAGCAGTAAAGAAAGTATTAGCAAATCTGCCTACCAGGAGAAAGCCTGCCCTCAGTGAATGGGTCTGGAAAGGAAGGGCAAAAGGTGACCTACCCTTAGAAAAAGCTTATATTGCATGGCTTGCAAGGTGTTCCTCATTAGCTAATTAAACTGATAATGTGAAACAAAGCAGTGAGCACTCCCTGATTAGGTGCAGAAGAAGGAGGTACTGACTAGTAAAGCATGGTGCTAACACCTGAATACTGCAAAGGGTATGTAGTCAGAAGATAACTATTATTTTGATTGATATCCAAACAAGGTGGAAGATAAACATCTGTTGTCACAAAGGAGGTGCATAGTTATTCTTTGTAGATCAAAAGTACTCTTTCAGTCATTTCTTAGCCTGCCATTTGTACAAATTAATGTATTTTTCAAAACATAGTCAAGTGTCCTAAACCTTAAGTCATACTTTTTCTGTCAATAATCATGGATGAGGTTTAACTAAAAATATAAAAAATGAGGCAAATCTTATAGTCACACCACTGAATTTTCACCCACTGATATTATTTTTATCATTTGGCCATGCATGGATTTGAACTATAATTTGTGCCCATCAGATTCTTTTTAACTGCTAAAATCAAAGCCTGTGCTCTGTGCTGAAAATTAACCTGAGTAAACTGACCAAATTTAGCATGCTTGTTTTGGCAGTCTTAGGCTAATTGTTTTGACCTTAATCTGTCATATTTATTCACAGTATAGCATAAAAGGTCAATGTTATTTTTTCACCCTTTAGAGCATTCTAGTGCAAGCTAATCAGGGCATAGTTCTAAATTTCCAGGTAGAAATTACTTAGGACCTTAAAAAGTAAGTAATTGAAAATAAATATTCAATTACACTGTACAAAGAAAAATATTTTAAATTTATATTTACACCAAGTTTTTCAATAAAATTCCAGAACTATTATTTCTTAAGAAAACATTGCATGAAGGTACTAGTTACAATGTGGTACAGTGCATTAAAGCATTTTTAGCAGGTCTAAATCTGTTTGCACGATTTCCATAATTTTGTCAACAGAAAAAAAACACATTTTTATTAGAAGAAATTACTTCTTTTTTTTTCAATCTACATGAAAGCAAATAGCAAACATATTCCCTTGTTGCCACAGTTACCGGACTATTAAATTGCCCTTACAAACTTATTCTACAAAAAAAATAGTTATTTTTTCCCGCTTCAGCTGCTTCTTTGATGTGTGTTCAAAGGTGGGTGAGCAAGTGGTAAGATTATTAAATGGTCTTCCCTGCTCCTTTTTTTTTCCAGGGGAATGAACTACAGAAACATCTATAAAACAGCAAATGCTGTCCTGTATGGGAAAAAAGAAATGCTCCAGCTAACCAAGCAAAAGCTTATCTTTCCAAGTGTTATCTCCTAAACTAACATATGTAAATCATTTCACAGAATCAAGAGGCACACCCAAACGCATGAAAAATAACGGGGCATAAAAACCAACAAACCATAACTGTCATTAACGATTTATAGACTTTCATAGAAGGGCAAAAATTGCTTGCAGAGAAGCCCACTTAAGCAATCTCTGGCCTGCTAAGACTCAAGCAGAGTCTGTTGCTCTTCTCAAAAAATATCGAGCATATTAATTTCATTTAACAATGCCTCCCCTGAAGCTGTTGGCCAGAGAGGAGCCGCTGCAGGGCAGGGGAGATGCTATGTGTTTCCCACCGGGTTCCACAGCTGCCACTAAGGAGACCCGACTCAACATGCCTGACATATGGCAATCACACTTTCCTTTTTGGAGAAAATGTTGGATCTTTTAATAAAAAAATAGATTTTTTGAAGAATTTAACACAGCACCCCCACTGTAAGGCAGGAGCCCTGCTGTGTGAAATTTGGAGACAGTGTGAAGGTGTTTACCAAGGAGGCACTTACCCACTCTGACGGGCTGCCCGAGGACCAGGTAGCCCGGCAGAAGACTGGAAAGCCAGAAGTCCTCCTGGCACTTCTCAGGAAGTGAAGTACGCTTTCCAGAAAATTCCTGCCTATCTGTGCAATTCATGGGCAGCAAGTCGCACTTCTCAGCTGGAGACGTCTAATATCAGGGTACTCAGGGAGGAGGATTATCTGCAGCTTCCGGGTGGGTGGGTGACCTGCATGAGCCTTCTCCTCCACACCCCTTCTTCTGCCCCGCAGAGGCTTGGCTCTCATCTGCCAGGCTAATCTCCTTGTTACGGTCTTCTTTACCCCATTCATATATAGTGAAGAAACATAATTATTACAGCGAGTCATAATAATCTCTTATCTTGTTTTTTAAAAGGATATGCTTTTCTACCTAATAGAGAATAGCTATGTCATATTATGGTAACATAGGTCAAGGAGTTCTAAGGGAGTATGGGAAGTGAATCACAGAGTATTTCATTTTTTCAACTCCCTCTCTGATTGAAAGCCCAGCCTTTCATCATGTCTCCTGACTTCACTCAAGTCTCTTTCTATCCATTACAAATACCTCCTTTACTTTTACTGAGATCTCACTCTATCAAATTCTCCACAGCATTTGCAAGCTGGAAACGGTGCTTTACCAACTTAAGTCTAGTCGATGTTCTAAATATTAATATATCAGATAATTGATACTAAAATAACCATGTATCACTTTGAAATTAATCTTTGCCTGATCACAGAGTCTGTCTCAACCTGAGAACTGCAAGAGAACGCGCTGGCATGCCGGACTTTTGGTATCAAACATAAGCCATAAGCCCCCATGGCTGTCATCAGCTTAAAAGAGCCACCATGAAAAACTGGCCAAAATTAGCATTTGCAATCCCTGCAACGAGGGTGAAATGTTATGTATTAGAAGAGGGAGAAAGCAAATCCACAGCTCTGTCTTTTTACATTATGTTGGCTTTAAATCAAATCAAAACCCAGAAAGGCCTATTCCAAAGTAATTTTGCTAGAACAGATGAATTCACCAGAATTTCTTCTTGGAAACTGGAATCCTTTCAGCCTAGAGATAATTTCCTCATTTTTACTTGATTTATTAACCCTATTCCTCAAACAAAGTTCAGACAGAGATCCCAAGAATACATCTACCCTCATCTCCTTCACTGGATGACTTACCATTTCATTCTGTACTGATTACTGCACTTTTTAAAGTAAATTCAATTTGCATTTCCTAACGTGCATTGCAAAATGCAACAGAAGATTTGGTACTGTAGTACCTAATATCACTAAACGTGTTTTAAGATATTGGAAAACAGGACTGGTGGTTCTCTAAATAATTACTGCCACTGCTGTTTTGCTCTCCTTCGCCCTGACAAAAACTACCTTCATGAGCAGGTACAAATTCAGCTCACGGAGATCTATCTAATGATACCCTCATCCTTATTTTCCCAGGAAGTTTGGAGGGCAAGTTGATGGTTTTTTTTGGTATAACTTTAGTTTATTTAGCTTCCAAATATACCACTGTAAAGTTGAAGCTAGCCAGCTAAAACAGAGGCATCCACCTGCCCTGACAAGACACTCAGGTAAGACAAGACTTATGATGTGCCTCAGGGAAGACATATGGTAGTGTCCAGTGCTTTTTTGATCAATCATGTGTTGAATCCATGCAGATGACTCAAACTTCAGATTAACTTTCTGGAGAGAAAGGGACACACTGCAGTACAAACTACGAATGTCTTGAACAGAGCTTAATTGCGTAGCTTCACAGTAAGAGCACAGGATGACAGCAGCAGCCTCATCATGGGATATCACGTTGGCACCCCTTGGAAGAAACATAGCACATTGATTATGGATAAATACACAGCAACCTGTCAGACAGAGTAATTCCAAAGACTATCAGAAGAACTCAGGTCCCTCTTTGGCCCCAGAATGAAGTGACCATATTTCTAGGTGTTCACAGTATACTTTAATCAGACCATTTTTATAGGTAATTAGGTAGTTCTCTGAGCAGAAAAACTGCTGAAACAGGTTTTCAAGGTTTTTTTGAGCATGATCTCACTGCTGGATCTGAGGGAATGGAGGCCCACCCTCATGCTCCCCTCCATGGCACCACAGCCAAAAGCATTTCTTCCTCGGGGACTCAGTGTTGTTTACTGAGGACTGAGCTCACTCTGACATTTTTCTTTCTCTGAGGGTGTTTTCTGTCCATTGGATTTAAACATGCTGACAGAATGACCATCTCCCAAGCTGTGGGAAATAAAAAGCTTTGTTTCTCAGGAAAACCATAAAAACCATAGCCTTACCATATTTAAAAATTTAGTGAATGTCACAGATGGAATTCAAGGCAAAACGTGGCATTCAGTGAGTCTAATTTGCATCTGGTTAAACCAGGGAACTCTTTCTTCACTGAGCTCAGGGCCCCCAATTTACACCAGGAAGATCCAGTACCATTTCTTTAGCTTTTTTTCTACTGCTTGCTGAATACTATTTCTATTTTAGGAGGAGTTAAAATTTAATCCCCCACATGTAGGGAAGATGATAGTAATATGCAGAGACCTTTATGATTTTTGATACCAAGTATGACTAAATTCTACGTACAAAAAAACAGAGTGCAACCAGTGAGTAATTCCCAAAACGTCAGAAGGTTTTCTTTATCTAGTTTTTAAATAATGAAGTTCCATCAGAGAAGGTAATGACAATGGTAGTTAATTAGCTTGTGAAGACAAATGCACAACTGTTGGGCTACTTATCAAAAATTTTCAATGTTATGCATATTTAAAATTTTTGCACCCTGTTTAATGTTAAATATTGTAAACACTATGTGGTCCATCTGGAAAAAAAGTTCTAACTAGAGCAAATTGCAGTATATTTTAGTTTATTACCTACTTATATAGCCTTCCTTTCAAATGACAAGTTGTTTACCTAAAAGGAGACAAGAGCTTCTCCACAATTTATCTTTTATAGTCTGCAAACCATCCTGCACGCAATAATTTCAGCTTCTTCTTTTCAAAGGGCAAATACAGATTTTGTTCAGTAAAGTGCAATAAATATAGCAGGTCTGTCTTCCGGTTATTTCCATCGCAGAAGAAAAAAGCTCATTTAACCTGTGAGCAGAGGTTACTGGAAAACCTGAGGAAATGAAATCCTTGTAAGGTCATCTCTGAAGAATTACAGTGCAGTGTTGATTTGCCGATGTAAGAGACTTGCAGGTGGTTCTTTGGTGGGGCGAGGAGAGTTGGTTTTTTTAGCTCAACAGCATTTCTAGGAAATCCATATTCTGTTCCTGTTTTGTGTTAAAGCTTTATGTTTCTGCATATTGTAAGTTGACAAACTCAGTTGCTTTCAGAGACTCTCTATGTACCAAATCATTCTCATTTTGAGAGGTCTGGGAGAGCTAAAAGAGACTTTTTTTTTTTCTCACCCTGAACCAGGGTGAAAAGTTTTATAAAATACAAAAAAAAGTTGCAAAATAGGCAAGTATTTCTTTTCAATATTTTATAAATGTTTTATTTGACTTCAATTTGCTTCTAGAAATGTATTAATCACCAAACTGAATTATGAGAGGATATTAATGTTGATTTTTTTCACAAATTTGTTTAAATAAAATATTCCCACAATTTCAAAGCTTTTTTCTCATAATTCATGAGCAAGGCAACACACTGAAAAGAAACCTTTCCCATTTTGATAAATCAGTATTTTCCAGTGACGAAGTCTTGTTACTAATATTTTGTCTTATTTTCAATAGCACCAAATGACGTAGATTTTAATCGGAAATTCAGGCAGCTAAAAGCAGGTGAAATCAGGTTATCAGCTGTTCCATTATATTCCTGCAATGGCTTTGCCACTTCAGAAAAAAGATGGCTTCAATTGCCACGCAAAACTATCCAAGTTTACAGTGTTCTCTCCTGCGACCTTGGCCGTATCGCCTGACAGAAAACTGGGCTCTGGCAGAAGAGGCAAACCCGCCGCAGACTCCGTCTGAACACCGCACAGACAGAAGTGTAACCAGCAGTCTCGGCTGTGCCTTCAGATCTGCGGTGGGGGTTTTCAAAAACATATCTATGTGTTTCCTCTCCCATAGAGCATGCAAGATATTCACCTCAAAATAATGTTATAGTTTAAAATAGCTGAATTAGTACTTTGGCATCCTTGGAAGCCCACATCGTTGGCAGGATTTTAAGAAGCACAACAGTACTTTAAACGTATCCCACTGATTTCAATAGAGTGTAAATCACATCTATGGCTTTTGAAACTCCACACAAATAATTGCTTTGACAGCAGTCTCTTTGCACTATGAAAAAGCCAATTTACAGAAACATAATCTTAGGGTTAGTGCATCGCTGTAAACTAGAATTGTAGAATTTCGCACCTGTTAGCAACAAACATTTACACCCAACTTATTCTCCCAGAGCTTCATCCTCTTCATTTCCTTTTTATTTAAAATGACAGACGGAAGAAATCTAAAAATATGGTAGGAATAAATTGTCTGATCTATTCCTTTTATCTTTTTAAGGAAGAAAATCAATATTAGTACAAAGCAGATGAAAAGGAACGAGGAAACCATGAAGACAGCTCAGTGAGAGAGACCTGAGCAGACCCTCACATCTTGGCAGCACCAAAGCAAGGTAAGGGACTCTGTTCTTCTGCCAATAAATGCTGCCACAAATCTTGACCACCAACACAACAAACTGCAAGGATGAGCCTTCGGGCTCACCTAGTGTTTCATTACTTTTCAAGCTTGATTGCCAGATCCAGAGGGAACATCACATGGCCCCAGCAGACACCTAGAGGGGAGTAAAACTGCAGGTGCATTTTCACATTTTTCAGGGACTTGTTTTCAGTTACTCAGCAAGGAGGCCGCAAAAATGGCACGAGGGGATGAGGGTCTACCTGTGCCATGGCTCTATGCTAGGCAGTGAAATAACTTGTGTCATTTCAGGGTCTGTGATGCTGCCGGTCCTGCCTCTCTTGGAAGAAAACGATGGGGGATCTGTGCACTTTCACATCCACCCTGGGCATGGACACTCACTCTCCCTTAGCTCATCCAACCAGGAAGAAAGTTCTGGGGCTGTCTGCACAGCTGAGCCCTGTTTTGAGGTCAGACAGGTTCTCTGTGTGGATAAAAGCTGGGCAGTGTCATGTGGTGACCACCAAGGCCTGGGGATTTTAAAGGCAAAACTGTTTGCAAAATTAAAATAAATGTCTCAATCCTGTCACAGTGTCTAAAGAACTAGAGAAAGACAGTGCTGGCCCATTTAAGCAATAGTTATCCGCACTTCCATTCTCCAAAGCCTCTCCCAAGTACTGTGTCTTTTCATATCCTCCTGTTTCTGTGATTACTATGTGCTGACAGGAGTGTTTTGGAGTGATCTTCAAGTGCTTTTAAAGGATAACATGTGGAAATAAATAATTCAAATTTTTCTTGAGTGTTTCTTTTGAGTCTCAGCTTACATATAGAGTGCTTTTATTGAGTGCTCACCTGTACAATGGGTTGTGCTCTCTGCTAAGTGTTTTGCCCGAATGACTTTTGAATGCTCTTCTTCTAACACAAAGATAGTAGGTTTTTATATCCCTAGTCTGGTCACATTCCTGCCAGACAAGAAATCTGTGTTCGAAGTACTGGATGCCATTACTGGCACAATTTTTAGCAAAACCATACATGGTTTATGATTTCACATGTAATATTATATGAGCTTTTAATAAACTGTGCCAAACCAGGAATAGTATGAATACAGGAATAAAAAATTTTAGAGAATTTTTGAAACAACCAGGCAAGATTTAATAATACCAAAACAGAGGGTAACAGAATAAATATCAAGGACCTGAAATTACATCTGCAAGCATATCCCAAAGTAGCAACAGGTAATGCCAACAAAGTGTGTTAAATTAGTCTCTCTGATGAAATTTATTTATAAAATAATCATGTATTATATGATATTGAGTGAATATCATATTTTCTGGTTATCTCTCCTTGCTAAAACATGGTCCACATCAAAAGCAACACACATTTTCTGCTGAAAATGCTAGATGTTCTGCTGCCAATTTTTCTGTTAAAATACTCATTTTTTAACACTTGCACGTACACTTAGGATCACGCGGTAAGAGAAAGCCACAGTTAGCACATTCTGTGATGTTTTTCTGACATTTTCTGTAAAAAATACTTGTGACTAAAGATTTCAGTAGCTACTGACATGGTTTATAATCCCTTAAAGTTTCACAGGATAGCAGTCTTAAAAAAGGCATTTTAAACCTCTCTTTCTTTCTCCCTCTCTTTTTCTTTATAGCAGTCTAGGAGCCCAGCCCTTAGGAGAGAAGTCTGGCTGGCTGCATCAAAATTAAAGCTTTCATGGTGCATTAATGTGTCTTGGAGGGCACAGATTACTGTACAACTGAGATAAAATTAAACATCATGGTCCAGGGATGTTCAACAATTTCATTTTAGATGACATAAAGTACAGATACTATTTTTATCTCTCGGTTAACAGCCTCCTTTGTGCACTCCTTTGCCTCTGTTTTTCACCACACACATCCACTCCTGGTCAACAGACAGGAGTGGACAGGCGTTGGATGGGTAAAGCATCTGGGCTAAACCAGACCAAAATTTCAGTTGGCTGATGTGAGGTCAGAGGGGCAGGGACATGGAGGTCCCTCTGCATCGCTGTCAGTGCAGACCAAACCAAGCATTTACAATCCCAAGAGCCTCTGTGCTACAGCCAGACCTAACTTACTAGACATAGCATAAAAGTAATTAAACACATTTCAAAGCCTGCTATCTACAGAGATGGGACTGGAGGAGCCTCCAAGCATGAAATTTATGACACTACGTAAGGAAAAATCAGAATAAAGTGAATATTTGGTTTTGAAAAGGTGAATAATGAAGATTGTAGAAAATTTAAGTTGGATAGTTTTACTCATCCCTTCTCAGAACATAAAAACGGTTGCCACAGATCAGAGAGGCAGCAAATCAGCCTCCCAGCACTGGCCCAGTGCCGATCTGGCCCAGTAAGGAACAGAAATGGCTGAATGGAAAAGGCCTTGCTACACAGGGAGACTGGCCAAACTGCTGGGGAAACCTGACATCTCTCCTCAAAGGGTTTCAGGTGATTTTAGTGGGCTATACTGAGATTATCTTCTCCCCTGCCTTGTAGAGCAGCTGCTGTTCATAAACTGCATCTTCTCTTTTCAGTGCAGCGCTGTTCTTGTCAACCCAAGACACATTGCTCCTATTCAGCCTTCCTAAATTTCACTGATACATGTAGCAAGTGTAACCCAGTGATAAGATTAGTGGTTAGTGTCTATTCAACGTTTCTTGAAAACAACCTTTACCTGAGCTAATGAACTTCCAGTTCCACCTAGATTTACCATTTACATATTCAAAAATCCTATTTGCATGTATGTTAGAGCATAGAGATTTATAATTCCCTTCCTAGCAGATTCTGGCGTAGTATCAGAGCAAAGTCAAAGATTGTACCACATTGTTCCTCCAGTGCAGGATGAAAGCAATGAAAATGTCAATTTCTGCAGAAAAACTTGTTACATATTTGCAAATAGTCAGTAACTTGCACTTTTTGCTTGCACCAGAAGCAGCTGAAAACAGTAGCCAACTTACAGGCAGGAATTATTTCTAACTTGTTGTAGTGCCAGACTGCCAGCTGATCCTTGTAGAAATACCTTATCTACACCCGAGGTCTGGCACCTCTTCTCCCACTTTTCATGTGCTCGTGATTTTTCTGCTGTTGCTGCTGACAGGAACAGAAAGATGCAGTGCCTGCCAGTCTTCTTAGGTTCTAGTTTCAGAAAATGTTGTACTAATTCCTATATGGTACTGATATATAAGTGTAGAGAGTAAAAATCATGTATATTGATAATCCTGGTTAGTTATCATGAAACAGTCGTCTCTGGCGATACACAATTATTAAAGGATTCCCTGTATGTGTTGAGTCTGTATTACTTGTCTTTGGGCTTCAACTTTGGCTACTCTAGGACCATGCAGAAGGTAAGAGAATGGCTGAACTGGGACAAACTGAGAGCCCAAAGAGACAGACCAGTCTGAGCAGCAACATGGGGCTCAGCAGGGATGTAGCCCTGCTGCCCGGCACCGCAGGGAATGGTCCGCATGTCACGAGGCACACACAGCACGGCACGTCATTCACGAGACAGGACTTTAGCCCCTCTGAGGTGAAGTTGTAGGTGGTTCCTCTTCTAAACTAATTTGCTGAGAAAAAGCGCTGGTCTGCCTGGTCCTCGGAAGATTCAAGTCTGGGTGGCAACTGAACGCTTCTTCCCACAAGCTCTAAAAGGATGGCAAAGTTCAAGCAAAACCTTTTTTTCCTAATATACTCCATTAGCTACCTGTAGGTAGTCCCTCGCATAGTAGTCCAAGCATAATTTTGATTTCTCACTCTTCCCAAGTACCTTTTGAAGCTCAGATTTCCCTCCTGACGCAAGACCTTCAAAGGAAAGCACTTAAAATACCTTAGTAATGTATACATCTGTTTCTTGACATTTTCCAGCAAGCCCATCCATTGCTGTTTCTCCATTTTGCCTGGCAGGTGCAACAGGGGTGCAGAGTATAATATCATTGCTGATTCCAGCAAAATAAATAATACCCTGGTACCTTTAATTGTGTTGTTCTAAATTCACTTTTATGCTCTGCCATGTTCTTTGCATCTCAAGGCAAAGCATCCATATTTTAAGGAAAATTAAGCACGTGTTTCTAAGAGTTGCACCAAGGGCATTTCTTTCAGCAATTTACAGACAGTTGCAGCTGTGACTCCAGATAAGCAGTATTTTCTTTCTTGAAATGCTTAACTAAGAGGATGAGTTATACTAGTCACTTAACTCAGTGCCGTTCTTTATCTGGCTCCTACTTTTGTGTTAGATCAATACTGAACGCCGCAAGACAAAAGGAAGATAATCAGATTGTTATTTTGCCTTAGTTGGCCTACATGATAATGCCATTCAACTGCATTTAGGAAAATCTTTTTGCTTACGTGCATTAGGACTCTGCACATAAATTAGTACTGTCTCCTTTGCCAGACAGCTCCCTATAGACATCTACAAAGCTATGTTTGAAGGACACATTGCTCTTTAAAACTTTATCCTGTAGTAACACCTACTAGAACCTTGACAATAGTTAAGCTACTTCTATACTTAGATGATGTCTGTGTTCTTACAAATGCCTCTCTCTCAGTGTATACATAGGACATCCCTGGAGTAAACCTGGTGTTTAAATGCGTCTGGAGGGTCATTTTATATGCTTCAGGGTTTCATGGTTGGCCTCCAGCTGATGCCTGAGACATAGGTCTCCTCTAGGTCCCCATCCTAAATGCTGGTGAATGCCCATGGCCAGGCAGGTCAGTCCTACCCCTCTCATCTTTGATGGCAAGTTCTCCAGGAGCAGGGACCACCTCTTCCATTTTCATGTGCAGTGCCTGTTACTGTGGAGCCCTACACCCAACTTGCATGGTGTGTACCTGTGTTGCTACAACAAGGCACGCTAACCAATGAGTCCTATTTAAATTAGACAGTTGTCAATACAACGCTGTTGTATTACTTAGGTATTTATATATAATAAACATCAGTACTGCTTAAACCCATCGGAGTCAAGAGACAGCCAGGCTCAGTGAAGGCTTTGCACTGGAGGAGACAGAAGAGGAGAAAAACTGTATGTAGTTCAGTGCTACTTTTGGCCTCACCATCGATCCACTTATAATCTTCATAAATCACTTTACGTATGTATACTTTCATTGCCATTTTTTTCTGTTTAGCATAAAGATACAGACTGTCTATTTTGGAGGGCCTTTGTGGACAATAGCAATTATTAACTTTGGCTAAAAAATAACAGTAACCTAAAAAAATTAATATCCTGGACTTTCCCTTCAGACATGAAATAATGAGTATGAGGAAACTCATCCAAACCCCCAGATTTTCATGTGGTTTCCCAGAAAGTCATAAACTGTTTTGGTCAAAACCAGGCCCAAACTCACTGATAGTTGGCAACTTCTAGAAAGTTCACAGCAAACTAGATTTCAGGCTGAGTTATGAAACCCTGTTTTAAAAAAAGCCCAGGAAGAATCCACAGAGCCTTAAGTTCATCTTGTATCAGACTGAATTAAAGTATCTCAGTAATTAAAGACATGCAAGGTGTAATCACTAATGACAGCCTTCCACAGAGCGGCGTGGGGGTGGCAATGGCACGAGCCACCTCTCTTCTCTGCAAGCAGATCAGTCTGGGACAAAAAAATGCCGTCTGATGACCTGGATGTTAATTCCACCACAAACTCCTCGTGGAACGCTAATGCATTATTTGCATATATTCAAACGCTGGGGGGATTTGTGTGCCCACGGCTTCTGTCTGCCTCCGGCTCAGCCTGTCTATGCTACTCATGCCTAAACAGATATTCCAGAGCACAGTTCTGCAGTATCTGTTGAGGCTGTAAGTGCAGGCACCTTTCTAATTAATAGCTTATTAAAGATTATGCATATGTCATTATTAATCAGCTTAAGAAACGTGTCTTCAATTTTGCCTCCATGGACAGCTACTGAGTAGTAACACAGGACTGCCCAAACCCAGGTCCCTTACAGCCTTGGCTGCATTAGCTGCTTCTGCACAAATCCTGTTGCTGTTGAAAGTTTTTGCGACTTTGGATGGAATATTTCACCCATCTGCATTCCACTGCACAGACCGATACAGTGCTCGGCAGCGCAGGGGACTGCTCCTTTTCCAAACTAACAGACAGGAATTTTCTTACCACAAAAGAGCAAACTCCAGATCAATGCACAGGTGTTCATTTTTTCAATTTTCCTTAGACTTTATTTATTTCTCCTAGAAACTAATTAATGTACACCAAGAATCAGACCGAGGCTCTTCAGTTGACACCCAGCAGAAGGAGACCACCCGTGGCTGCACGGGGTTGCAGCGCGATGGGGTGGGTTGGCTGCAGTCGACACAGCTGGAGCAAGCACCAGCCACTGCTCCTGTCATAAACCTACTTGGGCCACCCTGAGCAGTCAGCAGAGGGGAAAAAATTAGACCAAATTCAGCCACCACCAATGTTAATATCTCATTGGAAGCTGGAAATGACATCATTTTTAGAAGAAGAAATTTAAGTGTTGTTTCTAGGTTTTTAAGTCTCCAGTTTCCAATGAGAAACGAACCAAAAATTTCTTCAGGGCTGCCATGGGATTGAATGTAAAGAAAACATCATTTTTATTTCCAAGGAAAATCCTCAGAGAGGCTCCCATGAGGTGACTGTATTTGTGAACAGTGCCGCAAGGCAGCAACAAGATTTTTAGAAGTAAGATTCAGAAACTTCTGACAGTCCCAGACAGAGGAAGGAAAATGTCAGTCTTTTAACACTTTGTAAAGCACTACAATTTCATGGTATTTTGAATTTGCTTTGAATTTTTCAAGTCAAAACTAGCTGCTTCACACACTGCACACTGGGTGCTTTATCACCATTTTCAGTAAAATAAACTTTAGTAGGACTGTCATTTCTTTAAAAGCCACTTAGCATTTTCAAAGCTCCAGAAGGGCTTCTGCCTGCAACCCTTCTGCTTCTCTTCTGGAAAGGCCCGTAACCTTCTGCTGCTCACATGTTTAATCCGACAAACTGGAACAAATTAGGGGGATAGAAAGACAACGAATATTTATTTGTTTACTCTTAAAATGTCTCAACATCCCCCATTGCTTTAAGTTGGGGGGCAAGCTGTCAAATTTGAGTTAAAAAAACAGCTTTGAGGTTTCTTATTCCTTATAGAGCGAAAAGTTTAATTTCTACAGCATTTTAATCTCTAAGTCTTCAAACCTGTAAAGTTTATAGACTACTATGATCAACACAAATGCTGATTTTCTCCCATGTGATTTTCTCTGCATACCTGTATTTACGTCACCTTTTATCCTTCTTCCAGGTCACCAGCTAAGCATAAGTTTTTGGAGTCCCATTATTCTGAACGCAGAAGAAGCATGTGGGGGATCACTAATGACGCAAATGCTAGTCAGTCCTCCCTGGCCTTATATCATCTCAAAGAGTGAAAGAGAAGGCAATATTGAACCTGTCAGCTGGATCATGTAAAGTGTTTTAGACTCAAGGTAAATTCCATCACATTTAATTCACATGTATAAGACCATATCTGGAGTACTGTGTCCAGTTCTGGGCTCCCCACTTCAAGAAAAATGAAGAGCTACTGGAGAGAGTCCAGCGGAGGGCTACGAGGATGATGAGGGGACTGAAATATCTGTTCTACGAGGAGAGGCTGAGGGAGCTGGGCTTGTTCAGCCTGAAGAAGAGAAGGCTGCGAGGGGACCTTAGAAATGCTTACAAATATCTGAAGGGTGGGTGTCAGGAGGATGGGGCCAGACTCTTTCAGTAGTGCCCAGCAACAGGACAAGGGGCAACGGGCATAAACTGAGGCAGAGGAAGTTCCAGCTGAACATGAGGAAGAACTTCTTCCCTCTGAGGGTGACGGAGCACTGGCACAGGCTGCCCAGGGAGGTTGTGGAGTCTCCTTCTCTGGAGATATTCAAGACCCGCCTGGACAAACTCCTGTGCAGCCTGATGTAGGTGACCCTGCTTCGGCAGGGGGGTTGGACTAGATGACCCACAGAGGTCCCTTCCAACCCCTACCATTCTGTGATTCTGTGATTCTTCATTTATTAGGGGTTCTTTTCCCAAGAATTAGTTAAATTATTGTTAAATTTGAGCTGGAACTATACTGAAATAATAACATTTTCTTAAGTCTTCACTTGGTTACCAACTTTAGCTGTTACTGATCATCAACTTTAAACCACAATCTGAATCTTTACATCATTATTAGCATGTGAAATTTGACCTCATTTCAATACAAAGAGCCTACAAAATATGACAGTATATGGTTGTGCAAAGCATGAGTACTTCTAATTACAGATCCATCTCTACTTTAGAGAAAAAACAGAAAAATTGCTGTTCTAAAGGCAAGATGATTAAATGCAAAATATAGAAGTGCTCTGAATATATTTTTCATTAAAAATCTATCTTTAACTTCTCTCCGCTTTAAATATCTTTAAATCTAGACAGATTGACAAATACTGCTTATTCTTTGGACCTTCAGGACCCTCAGGTGAGCTAAACCAGCATTTTTTCCTTCAAATGTTGTTCCTTGGAACAACATGCATGGTAGAACCCAGTGGAATAGTACTTGCTCACACACGGTGTAAAAGCTCGCGTCATTTTTTAAATTTTTTATACTTTTTTGGCATTTGCCCTCTCAGGAGAGGGAAGTCATGCCACAAGCTGACACTCTGACTGTTTCATCATGTTAGCTATGCTGTTTCATACCACAGCCAACAAACCTGAATCTGAAAAGCTTCTCCATCCACAGAAAAGATGGTCTTCCTACAAAATGTGACAGCTCCTTCTGAAAAATGTAGAGAGGTGTATCAGTTAAGCATATTTTTATACTGCTAATTTATAGGGAATTTTATATTGTAACATCTGGGTAAAAATGTTCAAAGAAAGGAGAAAGAAAGGAAGTCTATTGCCACATAAAAGAGAAGTCCCATAGCAATTTCTACTGTATGAACTCTTGAGCTGAAGGAAGAGTTTTCATTTCCAAAGATTTTTTTATTTAGAAACAAGAAGCCAAAACCAGCAAGCCACAGCTCTACACCAGCTTTGATATGACCTCTGTTTTCCAAGGTAATTTAGCCTTCTGTAAGACTATGTCTAGAATTTGCATTGCAGAAAAATTAAATAATCTGAAACAAGAAGGAAAAATCATCTGTGTCTCAAAGAAGCATCTCATGTAAGACTTTATTTTGCTTAGGAACTGGCAAAACTAATTAAAGGATGTAGGATGTTGTAGTGACAGATCTGGACACTAACACATATCTAAGAAACAGTCTAGTTTCAAAGTACAGCACAGAAGCTTCTATTTATAAATATTTAACTGAAGTATTAATACAAAAAATGAGAAAATCTCCTTCATTTTATTCCCTATGGAATTTCTGTGGAACAAAACTACTCACTGAAACGAGTGACTTCTTAATTCTCACAGATAAGAGGGGATTTAATATAAACATCCATTTTAGAAAGGCTTCTGCAAATTTCTGGTTTAGCAACACGACATGACACTGGAGTGCAGTGGTTCCTTCCCAGAGCTTGTGGCCACACCTTCAGCTCTGCCCCACTGCTATCCCAGACTGCACGGCAGCCTTTTCCAGCCGTGTAAGAAACATAGTCGGGGGCCCGGAGTCCATGGGGAGGGTCCAGCTTTATTGCTCGCTGCCCACACAAACACCTCTTTTGGCATTACAATTTCAGCTGCAGGTGTAAATGCCCCTTCCAGTGCTCTCAAAAGCCCCATTTTGGGTCCCTTCCAGCCCTAGGAAATCTCCAGAGAAGACCTCAGCCAGAGGACACGTAAATCTCATCAGCTGCTCTTTAAGGGGCTTAAGGTCTTGATCGCTCATGGGAATTGCCACTTCTCCTCAGACACCATGCTAGCTGCCTGTCCTTCTGGCTGACAGACCTGGCTGTCCCACCAGCACACATCTACAGAAGTAAGATCTTCTCTCTTCCACTGCCCATGCTGGTCCTCCATTTTCATAGTCACACTTAATCATAGCAAAAGTGCCTGATCTTCTTTTAACCAGGAAAATCTTCATTAAAATGACTGTTACAGTAACGTATGTCTGTTAGGTCACTAATTACTAAAATGTTCATAGAATCACAGAACGGTCTGGGTTGGAAGGGACCTTAAAGATCACCCAGTTCCAACCCCCCTGCCATGGGCAGGGACACCTTCCACCAGACCAGGTTGCTTCAAGCCCCGTCCAACCTGGCCTTGAACCCTGCCAGGGAGGGGGCAGCCACAGCTTCTCTGGGCAACCTGTGCCAGGGCCTCAACACCCTCAGAGTGAAGAATTTTTTTCTTCTCTCTAATCTAATCCTACCCTCTTTCAGTTTAAAGCCATTACCCCCTGTCCTATCCCTACAAGCCCTTGTAAAAAGTCCCTCTCCAGCTTGCTTGTAGGCCCCTTCAGGTACTGGAAGGCTACTGTAAGGTCTCCCTGCAGCCTTCTCTTCTCCAGGCTGAACAGCCCCATTTCTCTCAGCCTTTCCTCACAGCAGAGGTGTTCCAGTCTTCTGATCATTTTTGTGGCCTCCTCCGGATGCAATCCAACAAGTCCATGTATGTCCTGTGCTGAGGGCCCCATAGCTCCTCCACAGGACTCCAGGTGTGGTCTCACCAGAGCAGAGCAGAGAGCCAGAATCCCCTCCCTTGCCCTGCTGGCCACGCTGCTTTTGATGCAGCCCAGGGCACGGCTGGCTTTCTGGGCTGTGAGTGCACATTGCCAGGTCATGTTGAGCTTCTCATGAACCAGCACCCGCAAGTCCTTCTCCTCAGGGCTGCTCTCAATCCATTCTCCACCCAGCCTGTATTTCTGTTTGGGATTGCCCCGACCCAGGTGCAGGACCTTGCACTTGGCCATGTGGGTTCACACAGGCCCATCTCTCAAGCCTCTCCAGGTCGCTCTGGATGGCATCCCTTCCCTCCAGCACATCGACCGCACCACACACCTTGGTGTCATGGGCAAACTTGCTGAGTGTGCACTCAATCCCACTGTCCGTGTTGCCGTCAAAGATGTTAAACAGCACGGGTCCCAGCACTGACCCCTGAGGAACGTCACTCCTCACTGGTCTTCATGTAGATGTTGAGCTGTTGACCACAATTCTTTGAGTGCGACCATCCAGCCAGTTCCTTATCCACTGAGGGCTCCATCCATCAAATCCATGTCTCTCCAATTTAGAGACAAGGATGTCGTGCAGGACACTGTAAAATGCTTTGCACCAGTCCAGGTAGATGACATCAGTTGCTCTTCCCTTAACCACCAACACTGTAATCCTGTTGCAGCAGGCCACCAAATCTGTCAGGCACCATTTGCCCTTCCTGAAGCCATCTTGGCTGTCACCAATCACCTCCTTATGTTCCACACGCCTTAGCACAGTTTCCAGGAGGATCTGCTCCATGATCTTGCCGGGCACAGAGGGGAGACTGACTGGCCTGTAGTTCCCCAGGTCTTCCTTTTCGCCCTTTTTAAAAAGGGGGGTTATGTTTCCCCTTTTCCCATCACTGGGAACTTCACCTGACTGCCACGACTTCTCAAATATGATGGATAGTGGCTTAGCAACTTCATCTGCCAGTTCCCTCAGGGCCCATGGATGCATGGACTTGTGCACCTTCAGGTTCCTCAGATGGTCTCAGACCTGACCTTCTCCTGCAGTGGGCGGTTTGCCATTCTCCCAGTCCCTGCCTTTGCTATCTGCAACTTGGGCAGTGTGGCTGGAGCACTTGCTGGTGAACACTGAGGCAAAAAAGTCATCTCCATATCCCAGGTAGCCATGTTATTGGATCAGACACCTAAAGTGAATCTCACAGTAACTGAACAAAATTTAGAAGCTGGCATTAAAATTTACATAAATATTGGCAGGCTCCTAGTTTTAATTGTCCAAGAGCCACCTACTCAAATAGAATTAAGAAGGAAAAGATCAGTGGGAGTTCCCTGTATCACACTAAATCATAAAGTCTCACGCATTATTTTGTGTTACTTGAATGTGTTTAAACATTCAAACTTTCTGCCATAGTGGAGACGACATCTAAGCTTGCTCTCAGCGTAGACATTAACAGTGCAATCACATGCTTTCAAACGCAGTTTTGAAATCAAGCAACACAGGGTACAAACACGTGGTCAGGTGTGATCCTGTTCCTGCAGCTGGCGGTCACCACACATCAGCTGAGCCAGCGTGACCTTCTGCACCTGCCCGCCCAGCCCTGACTAACCGAGCTCACCAGAGCACACAGAAGTCGCTGTGCAGCACCTTCCCCTTCCCAGCATGGCTCCGTGACGCTGCTGTGCAGCAAAAAGGCAACACAAGGCAGCTGCAGTGCAGCTTTGCTACTGAAACCTGAGAAAAATCCAGACATACTCAAACTTCCCTTTAAAACATAAACTTCTTCTGAGCATATGCACAGCAAAACTGTTATTACTCTGGTTATTAGTAGTTATTTATCAATTATACTCAGCATCTGCAGCAGATTTCAACAATTACTCCAGTTTTACTATTTGATTCCATCCACATTTCACCAGTGTGCTACTACGGCATGCATTATACATGCTGTATGTTCCTCCAGCACGTTCGGTATTCTACAGAGAAATGATGTATCCAATAAGCCCCAGAGTCAGCCTCCAGAAAGTTGTACTATCAAGTTGCCTAATAAGATCATTTGATACAGCTTGATTACACTCAACAACACCAGCTTTCATTTGATCAGGCACCTTGGAGCATATCTTGCCTTCAGGGAAAGAAGGACAAAATATTTGTAAGTCACCACTAAATATAAAGCTACATTATTAAGAAACATAACTCAAACTCCTCCAGCAGAGCTAGAGCCAGACAGGTTTTCCAGCTCTGTGGCATTTCAATCAAATGTGGTTGGACAGGGAAGATTTTCATTAGATGTCTTGATTATTTTTTGAATTCCTACTCCATTCTTCACACAGCAATGAAGATCATAACTACATCAGCTCATTACTTCAGCAACGCGAAGATAATTAAAAATTATTCATACTGGTATTCTTCATATACAGAATATATTTCCTCCAAATTTTAGATTATTCTATCTCTTTAGGAAAGGTGAATACAAATAATATAAACCCTGGCTGAAAGACAAAAAAAACCAAACAGTACGCTGAACATAGAACTGCCACAGTAATTTTTTTTGCTCATCTTCAAGAAAACTAGGTGTAAGTGCTAAGCATTACTCAATGGGATATTGTTTTTTAAAAATGCAAGGCATTAAAAAGTATCTAGGGAAATAAAGTGAAATAATCTGGATTGCCAAAACCATTATTGATGAAGGCCAAAAATAAATTAAAATGGGAAATTAGAAGGAAGTGGTAATTTGAAAGTGGAACGTTTATAAGCAATTCTCAACACAGTAGTAAATGAAAAGTACGTGATCCCAAAGGGCGTTTGCTCCAGCTTCTCCCCCGCACAAATACTGCGCTTCCATCGCTGCCCCAGCAGAGCTCCCTCTCGACTCTTGCTAAGGAACGCAAACAGGAGGAATCCGGGCCAGGAATGACCCTTGCCTCCTGGCTGCTGTGCCACCAGCAAAGGGACGTAGCTGGTGATACTGTGGGTAATGGGAACAGGGAGCAGTACACTAACAGCATCATTCTACACCTTGTCTGAGCGCCTGAGGCTGACCTATGGCTCACAGGATACCTGAGAATTTGACAGCAAATACTAAATTCTAGATGAAGCTTTAGAGGCCATTACGATTCAGACTTTGGAGTCTTTCTGGTGTACTTTGCCCACCAATGGTCCTTCCACGATCAGGTATGATTTATCTTAGAGGCAGTTGCCTTACATAGCATAACTGTATTTTAGTATGAGAATTCAGAACTCAGCTATCCAATGACTCTGTCCTCTTAAAAATCAACGGGACTTTTGCCACTTTGCCTTAAAAAGCAACAAGACTGGGGTTTCAGAGACTGATCCTATAATGATGCGCAATGCTCCTTCTCTGGGTCGCGTTGTTCAGGCAACTTTCACTGTGAGCAAAGAGACTGTAAGTCAGATACACACAGTGTAAGAGGGCAAAGTCGCTATTTATTGGCTAATACAGACAACTAGAATGAATGAGTGATTGTGCTAAGGATTAAAACCTCTCCACCTGGGTGAGACACCTGATGAGTCTCTGCTGGCCAGCGAGTTGTCATTTGGTGGAAAGGATGGGCCAAAACAGGATGATCCTTCATTTTGCTACTTTCCATCTTCTGATTCTCTTTTTTCTCAGGGCTTTTACAAACTGCGATGTCAGTGCTTTTCCTCTTCAATATTACTGTATTTCAGCTGGGTACTGAAAAGAGGTAGGAATCCTCATAGTCTCATCATCTTTAACATTAATTCCTCAGCAGCCTTGTGTGAGACATTTGAGTTCCTTTGCCTCAGTGCCCACCATAAAAGGGAATTAATAGTGCTTAATTGTTCATCACGTTGGCATGTGGCAAGACTTTGACCATTTCTTAATGTGTTTTTTGAAAATGTAAATTGTCACCTATAGAAAATCTTAAATATTACAGACCTCACTCAGGAAAACACATGCAAGAAAAGCTCTGCAAAAAACTTTTGATTAAATAATGATTGTGGGATTAGGTCTGTTATTAAAAAGATAAAACCAGTCTATTATCTAGCTTTTGTAGCCATCAATGTTCTCCTTAAATCATAGTGAATAAATTAGTAACATAATACTGCATTTAGAAGAGTTATCAGTGTAATTTTAGTATTAGTTCTTACTATCTCCATTTCCTTGGAAACTTGATCATCTTTTTTAAGCATCATTTTGAGCAAACACTGAGAATCAGAAATTTAATATTTTCAAGCAAGCCACCTTACTGAAAACAGTTACAATATTTTCTCTCTTTTCCTCCCCTTTTCTTCTGAAAGCTTCATCAGCTCAGCTCACTACCACTACCTTTTGATCTGCATGAGAGTTCTCCACTGGAAGTCGGATGAAAAATACACTAAAAAGAGAAAAAGTTAACACAGAGTAAGATATGATGCCACGAGACACCAACTCTTCCACCCCTTCCAGGCTGCCTCTAGTTAGCTGGGAGGTAATATTATTGAGTACCCTGCTGCCATTGCTAGTACTTTTAATTTTCACCTTCTTCTACTCTATGAAGAAACTAAGACTATTTTACAACACAGCTCTACCTTAGCTACATCTTGAAAACTCCCAGGTGACCCTGCTGATGATGGCACTTAGCCACTCATTGGCAGACAAGAACTTTGAAGCTTCCACAAATACTGTTGGCATAAAACCATGTATTTGACATCTTCAGCCTTAGAGGTAGAGGGTGATCAGTCCCAGCCCGGGTATTTTCTTGGAAATTAAATCTACTAAAGATAATGATAAAGAAAAAAAAAAAAGCCATTTAGATGGTATACAGTGAATCAATACTCTGCAGGACACCAATAAAACAATGATCTAGGGACTCTGATTTCTCACTCCACTATGCATCAAGATGGCTTATAACTGATTAATGATGTATATAGTCTCAACACTTTACTTTTACTGAACATTTTCATATCCAATGTCCAGAAATATTTCCATTCCAAGTCTTTAATGGCAGAAATAGGTTGTATCCATCCTACATGGACTGTTATCTGCTATGCATTACTCCGTGTCAGAGGGAATAGTCATTACTGTTCAAGAACACCAACTTTACTATACAGATGGCCAAGAGAACTTACACTTTAAATCGAAAAACTCCATCCAGCTTTTTCCCTCTATATATTTACAATTTGCATTTATCTTCTTACTCTTCCAATACACAACTTCTCTATTTCCTCTAAGATGTTTTATTGTTTGTTTACAGTAATTTAGCTACTTTATCAACCACTGAGATGATATATTTACACAGCTACTTTATCTGGAACATTTTATTTTATGTCTGTTAATCTACATTGCACTTTCTACAGGAGAATTGTAGCTATTCAATAATTTAAACTTTGACATTATGAGACTTTGTCAAACATTCATAGTACTATTCTGGAGAACTCTTACATTACCACATACTGCTCTAATTATTCAATTTTCAAAGTAAAACTATAAATGCTACTTGTGTAAGTGTGCATGATCACACAGGTCATCATTAGAAGCAATTATTAAATAGAAGCCAAAATCCATGCTAAACTGTAATGTTAGTAATTTCCTTCCTTTGCTCTGAATCTAGAAGTTACTAAAGACTGATCTGCGAGGTTTCAGATACACACTGTCTGCTTTCTCCACAGTAACAACATAGAAGAAATACTGGAAAATAAGGACGATATTGCATTGCTCTTCAAAAAAAATAACTGAGCTGAGCAAGAAGAAGATTTGAGAATTGCCAGTATTTTTAAAAATACTGTACCATAAAAAATAAAATTCTGTCCAAAAAACACTGTATCAGTTGCAGGCACTTTTCCAAAATCTTGCAATGCATTTTTTCTGCAGTGTGTGCAGCTTTCACTAAATGAGAGCGTACAGTACTTTTTTGATTACAGTTTAAAAACAAAACATAAAAATCTTGAGTCTCAAATTGTCTTTTCATTCAAACTCATTCTTTTTTACTTCCATGGCATGTAACCCACGCCAGCTTTATTTTGTATGGCTTTGTACATAGAGTACTCAGAGGGTGACACATGCAGAAAAAAAAGGTGTTTATAAATCTTTCTCAACCTGAGAAATAAGTTTTTGAAAATCCTGCAATGATGATTTTTTTCTTTATCAAATTTGGTGCTAAATGATTTTCAGCTTTAGGTCTGGAGCTATAAAAATATGTTTCAGGAGGGATAGATTGGTTGAAACTTAAAAGCTTTTTCAACTATTCCATGTAAAAATGCAAATATGCTCTATAAAAGCTGGTTTAATTACAGAAATCTTCTTAGGTATGGTGACCCAAATTCTCTGCTGGCCCAGCTCTCTTGAAGCATCAGGAGAGTTAGTTCATCAAGCAGTTTTATGCATAACACTCCTTCTGAACACCGCCTGAGACTATAAATACACATATTTTGTGCAGCTCCAATCCAGTACAAAAATCTACAGAGTTGCGCTGGGAACACAAGGCCCGGTAGAGAACAAGTCTCTCACTGCCGAAGCTATTACGTAAAATAGAGAAGGGCTGTTGTTTCTTACAACCTGACACCGTTCCCCACAACCCGACTTTCGCAAGCTGGCAGGGCTCAGCCGAATCCTTGACTCACAGCACCACAACTGCTGCCCTGCCTGGGGCTTCCGCTGGGGCTCTGGATGCACAACCAGCTTGATCCAACGTGTCTGAAGCTCAATCCTAATTTAACTTGTCTGCCTCAGGCCGCTACAGTGACCCTACAGAATTTCAACACAACATGTATGACAAGAAACAACTGAAAAATCCCAAATTCTGACAGAAGAAAGGAAAAAAAAAAAGCAGTTTAGTTATAATTCATGATCTACGCATCTTTCACAGCATAACCACCAAGGCAATGACTTGGTACTTAGTACCAGACGTTGAAAACCACAGCTGCCCACCGATAACCAAGGGGTCTAAATTCAACGGCCATCTAAAATTACTTTTCCTCACTCCTTCGCAGATCTGAACAGTGCTTAGTATCATAATTCCGATGATGCTGGTAAGGTTATTTGAAACTACAAAATATTGCCAAAGAGCTCATATCTTAAAATGGCATCGGCTGCTTGATGGGTTTCTTCACTAAATGTGACCCCACATGGGATGCAATTAGTGTCACCAGAGACTTCTGTGAATCACTGAGGGGAAAGCAGCATCCAGAGTGTTTGGGAAACATTCAGAGAGGAGCAAATACTGTAAAAATACAGAAACGCCAACATTTCCTTAATTATTTTATGGATTTGTTTTCGCTGGGTTTTTGTTTGCCCTCCGCAAATATTTGCATAATCAAGTTTCAGAGACATTAATGTTCCCAGAAAACACATTATAGCTGTTGAATCATAAAACTGAGATTTTTCAAACTCCAGACAAAATCTATACCAAAAAAATGTACTCGTGGATGTAAACTGAGATTTTACTGAAGGCAACTGTGGGGAATTCACAGCTCAAAAATTATCACAGAGAGTCATGGGTAGCATACATTTGGTCTTTAAACAGACAAATCCTTGGTTGTATTGACTTCCAGAAGTCAGACACTTTTGTGTGAAAAATTAGTTGAAAGTATTTCTTGTATGAGCACAGTCCTGTCAGCTGAGGGCTGAAAGCAAAAATCAGACCGAGTCTAATGGGTGCGCACAAAAGCAAGGTCTGCACGACGTGCCACCAACAGACTCGCTCCTGAGCTCACCAGAGTCACTCGCAGGGATTCGCTTTTCTTCCTCTTCTTGTTACTCTGTCTTTTTCTGCAACTTGTCATCCTTTCTCTTTCTCCTCCCTTTCCCCCCAAAAACAGTGCTGCCCCAGGCTTGGCTGAACACAGCACCGCAGAGCGGATTCCCTCCTGTCCGTCCAGCGCCCAGCAGAACCCCATTTCATGCCACGGTGGTTCCCCTGCTGCCGACTCTCCCACGCAAACAACCCACGAACGCTCGCACCCCGAAGGAAGCGCCAAGCCACCACAGCACAGAGGGAAGGGAAGCGAGCGGTCGCAGGTTACTCCGGGCGAGCTGGGTCGGCGTGGTAGGTCAGCAGAAAGCTTCCTCCCGCCTCCAAAAGAGAACCAGTTCACCGAAGGGGTCTGCCTTAACTCCACGGAAAAGCTCAACACAAACAGGAGCAGGATCTCTCCCTGGATGAACAGTGTTACCGCCAGAGGTTACAGAGCTTGTGAGCCTGCCCCAAATGCCAGTCTTCTAGTTTTTAGCTCTAGCCATTTGTCATTGTGTCCTCTATGAAACAAAAGGTCAACTAAGTAATTATTGATATGTGTATAAATTACAGCAGGAAAACTTTAGTCAATCATTCCAGCACTAAGATGCTTTCATGGGTTTGGATTAGCAGAAGAGGGAGGAAAAGGATCCTTACAAGCAGCAGAAACTAATACGTCCCACAAGGGGCCAACACCGAAGCACAGCAATTTCCTTCCGACCTCACGGAGGAGCAGGGCGAGGACGGCAACTGAGTGCACAGAGCATTGCGATGCTCAGCGCCACGCACACCAGAGCTGCTCGTGTGGGTAAAATAGGAGTGACAGGAAGGCTCACATGCTTTAGGGGTGCGATTCCTTTCAGCATTTAGGAGCTGCAATGGAAATCTCGGAACACATCCGAACTTCTTTGTACTGACAACAGGTAAACAGGTTAAAAAACAAAAAAGGTCTCCCCCCTTCCCTAGATTTATCCAAAAAGCAAAAGCAAGCCCCAAGTCTTCCCTCCTGCAGTTCCAATGCTGTTCAGCAGGACCAGTGCAGGCTGTGCGTCCCCACGAACAGCCCGCAGGGTTGAGCGTGCTGCTCCCGCGGCGCACGCGCAGACAGGGGCAGGGCAAAGCCAGAGCCACGCAGCCCAAAAGCGACGCCAGCAACCGCCCGAGCCCGAGGGCCGCGGGGCTGGGCGAGGGGCTGGCGGGGCCGTCGGGGAGCGGGCGACGCTGCCCTCCTCTACCGGTAAGAAGAAACGAAGGAAAACGGAGGCAGGTTTCGGCTCTCAGTTATCACGCACAAGGAATTATAAAAGCTGGTTTTTAACATGATGCTCATGTCTGCAGGTCATCTCTGCAGCAAATACTAAGAGAAATGTTCGTGGCATTAATCCCGCGCTGGCAGACTGATGCAGCTTTCAAGCTGAGTAAGTGTTTAATGCTCTAAAGGGAAGGGAAAAAAAGATTTCTTTCAGATAAATTGCTTAATTGGGAAGTCAGGAATTCTCCTGCCTAAGCAATTGATTTTAGGAAAAAGTTTATTTCAAAATGTAAACCTGCTATTCATCTATAATATCCAGGGAAAACTAAGCAAAGGGATAGACACTCGCCCTTACACTGCTGAAACCACAACTTTAAAAACATAAATAAGGTTAATAAACCAATACTATTTAAATAAAGTTTCTTCACGCCTTGACTGTTGTACTGAGGAGTACATCCAGCGCCGGCCGCACCGAGTTCACAGATCACTGACTGATCATTTCCCCGATGGCAGGGGACGAGGAGGGGCACGCAGCCCTCACCGCTGACATCTACCCGTTCTGGAGACCAGCTTCCCCTGAGCTCAGTGGGCTATGGCGTATCGAGTCGCACGGCGCTGGAGACCTCAGGGCAAAGCTCCGTACCCTGCCCAGGAAACTCCCTCACCCTACACAGAAACTCCCCCACCCTACACAGGAGCATGAACAGAGCATGCACCGCCACCAATGCCACTGCCGGACACGGACGTCTGCCCCTGCTTTCTCCTTCCCCCATAAAAACCCTTCAGCAGGTCTCATCTTCATCAGCACAAGATATTTGCACCTTACTTCTCCACAGGGTGAGAAAACTCTCTTCCTGCTGCACCTACAGACGAAAACCAGGGCGCTCTGACGCACAACCGCAGGACGCATCGCCAGGCAGGGGCCTCCCCTCGGGCAAAGCACAATTAGCGCAAAGGAGAATTAGGATCACGAAGGGGTCAGACGCAGCGCTTGCCCAGCAGTCAGCGGCAGGAGGAGGAACAGGATCACCACCTGAAAGAATAGGCTCACCTTTGAACACAAAGTTCATCTTTTTAATGATATAAACTTTGAAGCCAATTTGATATTAAGTGCTAGAATCTTGTAAGTTTCTCAAACTACATAAAAATTAAACAATCTAAGTGTCATCCCTTAATACAACAGAATCAATTTTTCTTTGCTTAGCAACCCATGAAGCACCTCTGACTTTCACCAGTGTAAATCGCAGGAGCTTGCACACTTTTGTTACACAAATAGTTTTAAGAGTGATTTCTCCACAATTGCGTTAAGGTAAAAATTCTGAGAAAACTGTAAGCAGAAATGTCACTGGATTACTGTACCTGACATCTCTTACTTACAAAGGTAGTTCAGGTTTTACAATAAATACTAGGATTGTTATTATTATTGGAATACTCATAATCTACGTCAATTAAAACATCAGAAACGAAGTTTAAAAGCACTTATAATTCTGAAGAGACTAAGAATTTAACACCTACGTACTGCCATTGCCTCTCCCAGCACTAAAGCATTATTGCACAGGTAGCTACATTTGGGCAAAGATTACTAAAGTATGTTTGTGTACTTCCAAAACATTTTTTTAAAGGGGGGAAATATGTATAATTATTGCCATAACTTTTCCAATAAACTCATGGTTTTGACTTTTTTGTGTTACTGTTTCTATGTTACCACACAAACCAAGGGACCTAAGCTGTAACTAACCCTGTATTTATATTTTTCTAGATTTCTTCCCCCTATTAGCTAACTCTAATAAACTAAATAAAACCAGGTGTAGAAGGCCCATGCAACGTGAGCAAAGCACTGGCTTTTTGCCCAGCATGACGTCTGAACACGGCGCTACCTTGCTTCTAGGAGGCCACACCAAGGGAACGTTGCAAACTTCACCTCTGACACTTCGCGATAAAAGCAGTACGGCGTCTCTGTCTCCTGGTCTCCAGTGACTCCGTAACAGCTTGAGCGTGACTGGCCAGATCCAGCAACCTACTCGAATCTAACAGCCAGTATCTCCAGTAACGCCTTTCTAGCTGAAGCTAAAACACCCCACTCCTTCCTCATCTTTCTTGACTTGCCAGCTGCCTTTTAACAGTCAGTCGTACTCTGAGACCCCATCTTCCCGTGACTCCTGTGTCCCTGCCTTCGCCTGCCAAGCTGCCGTCACTGCCTCGAGGTGTCCTTCAGGTGTCACCTCTGTTTCCTTCTCAGCTTTCTGTAAAGCTTCCCCAGGGCTCACCCTCCATGTCCTTTTCCCTCGGTAAGGTCACACCAACTCAGGCTGGGGAGCTGTCTCTGTGTGGTGGAGTCACAAACCAGTTCAGCTCCAGTCTCCCCCTTTCCAAACTAAAATTCAAACTATTTTTCCGATATATCCTCAGGGAAGAGGTCAGCAGCTCAAGACCAGCATCATTAACACTAAGTTTTAAACATCCTTTGGCCCTGCCTCACTTCCCTCGAGGCCCCGGGACGGCACCAGCACCCTCCCTCTCTCTGGCCCCCCGACGCGGGGACGAGACCCGTCGATGCCCACAGCACCCACCCACCCACCTGGCTCCTTAGCTGGGGGCTCCCTTTGCTGCCAGCACTGAGAAAGGAGCATTTTACAGCACAATTCACTCAAACCACTTCACTGGTCAAATCTAACATGGAATAAATCACGCCCTCATCTGCAGCAGCTGCATCAACCACACAGCTCAGGACTGGGGAGGGTCTTTAATTAAGCTGATGACTCTGATTGTAGGTGTTGCCTTCCCTTAGGTACCCGGGGTTGGTGTATGTTGCCGTGAGTCGCTCTCAACTCCATTCACAGCGGAATGAACCTGCCCGTCTGTTTCTTTGAAACAACAAGCCCTCGGGGCGTTCTGCCACTGCCAGGTGCCCCATTTTTAGTAATCGTAGATGTTAATTTGTAGGTGCGCAAGATGATTCTCTGCTTCTGGCACATACTGCCAGTAACACCGGGTGTTGTCAACGCGTGAGAAGGCAAAGTCACTGATCCAAAACACTGTCAAATGATGAACACAGCACAATCACTAAGCTGGATGTTGTGCAATTTAACATTTATAATTCAATTTGAGGACCTCAGATAAAAATCTTGGAACATGAAAGGTCCTAAATAAATTCCAAAATAACACATTCAGATCATGGACAGCACACAAGTCTTACCATGCTAAATTTAAGAATGAAATAGTCAACAAAATAAGCACAAAATTATCTCTACACGTGTTTAGTAAAACAGTTTTGGATTAAAGAATGAGAAAGATTAAATTCCTCAGGACGTGATATCCTTTCAGGAAAGTGTTATCTAACACTCACAGACCTGTATCTTAAGTGGCTTCAAAGAGAATCAAACTTCATGCCATATTGCTTCAAGTAACGATTTGCAGCAGGAAAATTTTTATATGATTACAATCTAGGAAAGTACTAACCTATTATTAAATATAATTTATCATAATCTTCATGTATATTTGCATATATTAATTTTACAGTACTGCCTTCTAAACTCCCAGCATTATCGTTAAACTGAAAGCTATAAATTGCATCTGTATTAGAACAGACTGGTGTGCACGTGTGTGGCTACATATGTTGTACACACAGAACCTATACCGGAGGATCAGTGCATATACCTAAACTTACAGAAGCATCCAACGTTTATGCTTTTTGCTAATTGCTTTGAAGTATCTATGCAAAGAGCAAGGAATTACTAACAGACAGTTCTGAAAGCACACTAACCATTTGTACACGCAAGGAAGAGCGAACAACCGCAACCCACCAGCGAGCTCACGGCAGGCAACGGAACCGCGTTCCCCCGCGAGGAACGACCCCCGTCGGGGCAACTGCTGCGGGGACGCCGTGCCCGAGCGTCAGGTCTTCGCTGACACCGCGCCGCTCCTCACAGCATGGACTTGGCATCCGATAGCATCTCTCCCCCTTTCTCTTTATTCTTTTTTTTTTTTTCAAAGTATGGTGTGGATTTTTTTACTAGTACTGATTTTGTTCCAGTTGGTACCAATTGAAAGTCACCTAAGTAAAACTAATCTTGATGTTACCTTTGACATAGAGCAATTGTTTCTTCGTACACTGCAAGGGGAAAATATAAGTATTTCAAATTTCTTTTTTCCTCATTCCTGCAGCTTTTTATTTGTAACCATGCATCTTCTTACGATGACGGAAGGGTTGTTTTCAAAAGGAAAAGGCACTGGTTATTCTCTGGTAGTACAGATGTTGGCAAGGAGACTGAAACAACACAGAAAGGGAATATACGGAAATGCAAAGATCTGCAAGTTGTGATTAGTTCTTCCAATTTCCAGCTAGAGACCTCCAGCTTGTTCTCCCCACACATACCAACGTGTCATCATGGCTGTATTTTGGATCTGCAAAATAACAACAAATCAGACCAGCAACTCCACCCAGCCCAAATGTGATCAAAACCAGTGTACCAGAATGGAAGAAAAGCAACCGCAGATCATGAGGACGCAAAAGAGCCCAAAATGCTTTCAGGGAACGAGACTCTATTTGTATCTTGCTCCGAGCCAGTGTCTTCGGTTAGTGCTATGGTCACCGCTGGTGTCCCCCAACGGGTCACTACGCTCCTTCAGACGGACTCTCGAGAACAGGATAAACACGAGGGCATTGGACATCTGCTCAGCATTAATGAAAATGAAAATATGTACCTTGTTCTAAAGGAGCGCTTTGAGATGGCCACGTCCAGAGGCGTGCCAGCGACCTGCCTTTGCCATCGCCAACCCGCCTCCAGCCCCCACTGCCACCACCATGCTGTGCGTCCACGGGGCCGTGGCTCCTCACGTGGCAATGCCAACGTGTTTCCGCATGGCACAGCAGCGCTCTGATCATCCAAAGCCTTAAACAAAATACCATGCAAACCTGCTAGTTTTAAATGTACCACTTCTTCCGCTTGGGGTTTTTTTTGGCATTATTATGCTGCCATAGACCGCCTTCCTAACAACGACATCGCCCTGTATTACTTGTGGCCTTTGTTACGTATTATCCTGGATAATTCATAATTGAACACTCACTGAGATTATCTGTTAGTGACTTGCTTTTGATGTAATGGATTTCAGAAACGCTGTTCCCATTTTAAGGGATTTACTTCCCAAACAGCTGGCAGATGGGAATGATTCCCATACCCGCACAAAGCCTGTTTGGGGCACATCCTCTGGGCATTTAAAGATCTAACTACCTGAAGCTTCAACCTGAAGAGTATTGCTGAGGAGCCTTTACGAACAGGAACAGCCACATACAAGCACCTCTCGCTCTTTAGGAGGAGTACGTGCACAGCAGTTTGCAGCAGCAGGCAGATGCTTCCTGCTACATCACAGGCTTGGTGTAAAAATCTTCATTGCTGTAAGCATACAGGTAAGTCCACAGGGAGCACAACAAACCCCCTTTAAATATGTGCTCCTCAACCTAATTGTAATTACAAAAACTGTTAAGTGAACCACTATTCATCAATTAGTGAGAGTTAAAACACTACTACAACAAACCTGAAATGTAAAAATTCCTGATGCTGTCCCTGGATACTGATGAAACTTGCTGCAGAATTTTTGCCACGGACATATCTGCACTTGCCTTTTATAGTTTACAATCTAAAAGCTAATGAATAAGTAAAAGTGAAAGGAACACAGGGAAGAAGGAAGGGTAGAGTAAAAGGGTATAACATACATATTATATTACAAAGTAATTATGCGCTTCTGAAATGCCAGTTAGTAACTGCTTCCACCATCCAGCTCACATTCAGATCAATATTAGGTTGATAACAGCAGAGAGCCATGATCTGGTATAAGTGTTCTATTATTAAAGAACGTAGAAACCCACAGAAACCTGAGTTTAACTCATAGTTTTTTTTAGGTGCAAATTGTAGCCCCGACCGTGTTAAAAGCATGATGTAAGTATTCCTGCTCCACAGTCCCCGTAATTTTAGTACAAATGTTTGCTTTGAAAGCATTTACAATTGCAGACCCTAGCCAGCCACGCTACTAACTCTTGTCTGTTTCTGGGTTGTGGTTTTTCTTTCTTTTTTCCTCCAAACGTGGCAAACAATGTTTTATCAGACTTCTTCTGTCGGGGGGAGGGGGGGGGGCGGAAATAAAATTAAGAAAACCCCCAAACTTTCGGCCATCAGCGCAACACGAAAGCGCACAGTAACAGAGCGGTTCCCCTGGACAGAGCTGATTTACTTGCCGTGTTGGCAAGACGAGCCAGGAGCGTGAAGAACGAGCCAGGAGTATGAAGAATAAAAGCGGGTTGGCTGCCCTGGGGGGCTCCCGGAGCCGAGGCTGCAATGACACAGAAGCACGGCAGGCATCTCGCTTTCCCAGCTAGACCCTAAAAGTTTTTGTTACAGATCTCAGAGGGAAAGATCATTATTCACAGCAGCGTCAGCAAGGTGGCAAGGTTTGCAAACATTTCAGAAAAGGTGTAAAAAGGCTTAGAGGTAAAAGCAGGCTTTACTGGGAGATGTTGCGTTTTATCCAAGGGGTTGGGTACGTTCGGGCTTTTTTCCCTGCTTTATGTTCATTTCCTACCTCCGCCTGTTTCTCCATCACCAAAACTAATTTGGATGCAGCACGCTCAATTCTTGGTGCTCATGGGTGCAAAACTTGCAGAAGTTGCACCCTTCCCTCCACAGAGCAGGACGTGAAAAAGGGATGGGACGTCCCTGCCGACGGGCATCAGCCTTGCTGCAGCCCCAGGGCGACCCAGAGCAGGAACCATCACAGATGAAGTTTGCACGATTCCATTTACTGGGCAAGGGGGTTATTCTGCTTTTTGCTATGTGGATTCAAAAGATTCTGCGGCCTTACAGAGCAGTGAGCAGCTGATCAAAGAACACTGAGAAGTAACGTTGCGTTGATCACAACACAGAGGAGCTGAGATGTCACGGGTTCCTGTGTTCTTGGAGAGAAACAAAGTACAACAAAAAGAGAAAAAAGAAGGGGTTTCACGGATCTCATTCCAGTAGGTGTGAAGTTCTCCTGTAACCTTTTTTCTTGAATTTCCATAATTGCTGGAACTAACACCATTTCTTGGCAAGTTATAATTAATCTGCAATTTGTATTTGTCCGGTCACTAACAACATATTTTTGAAGTAATTTCCAATGCAAGTTCCTCGTTACCATAGGGCAGCTACTGCTCGTCTACGGTCATAAACACTTCCTCATGGAGTATCCATTTGCCTAGCATGGAAGCACTTGAAACTATTTGTAAAGCACATTTTACACCTGACACATTGAATTAAGAGCAGAAAAATGAGACAGTTTTCTAATGGCATCAGTATTACTGTGCTGGTTGTAAAACAGACTCATGTCTAGAAGGCTCTGATTCATGTTCTCTCTTTCTGAGGACTATTGACTTGTCTGGGTCTTTTCTTCTTTTAATGGCATATTGATATCAGTTGTGGTTGTTGTTTTGGCATAGAAGTCCAGTCAAATGAACTTAATAAATGTTGCTGTCAGTGAAAACTTCGCATTGGTTGTCCCAAATGTAAGCGGGGAAAGCTTCCCAGAGCAAGTACCACCCTGCTCTCCATTATCTGGTACTGTCAGAGATAGACCTAGAGCAGATGAAATGGTTTTAAGCAATTTAACATTATACATGCTGACTCTGTGAAGTGGGCCGGGGCAATTGTAAGTCATCGCTTCCCGTGACCTTGCCCATTTGAGCATGAACGAACCGGCATGATGGATGCAGCTACGAGTTACACCACGGGTCAGTCCCCACCTCGTCCCCAAGCCTGCAGACATTCTGCATTGCTGGCTACACGCTGCGAAGTGTAATGCAGCTGGTATAAAAACAGTGCTGATAGAAGATTTATACCTTGAATCCCCGCCTGCCTCAGCTCTCGTTCTTGATGTTTATTCCCAGCACTAACTGGACAAAGCCCAACAAACACTTTTCTACCACGAGGCACAGCTCAGCCGCTCCTCCCGAGCAGACAAACCAACCCCAAGCCCTCCGAACTTTGCCTGCGGACGGAGCGAAGCCCCCGCAGCTCTCCTCGCCCCGCACGCAGCCTGGCGCTGGGCGGCCCTGAGCCACCGACGGCAAAGCTCCGACCAAAGCGAACTTCTCAGGCTTTCACGTCATTTTGTGAAACACAAGAGCTGGTGTAAAATTTCTTGCTGTTGCATTTTCAGAAACAAACATCAATAATCAAGTACGGTCACTGATGGTGTTATTATTTATTTCAGGAAAGCCCACTCGTTTCTGCAGAGATACTTCCCAGTGAAGGCAGATCCGTTCGGGGACTTCACCTCACCCCCGTCGGGAGCAGCACCTCGGCTGCAAAGTAGTTCTCGACCCACGCAAAGGCAGGATCACGCCGGAGGCCGGGGGGCACGGCGGCCGAGGTGAGCGCCCGCTGCCCCCCCGGCGCCTTCCCCCGCCGCGACCCCCAGCCCGCACACAGCACCCGCCTCTCCCGCTGGCGGGGACGGCAAACCCAGCCAGCGCACAACCCCGGCCCCCGGGACCCGCCAGCTCCGGCCCCGCCGGACTGCGGGGAGGGCAGCAGCCGCCTCCTCCGGGGAGAATTCGGGGGGAGACCCGCGGGCAACCCCCCCCCCCCACGCCCGACCCCGCAGCAAACTTTCGCGGGTGCGCGGTGCGGTTCCCCGGCAGCGGGCGCGGGGGGAGCCCCGGGGCGCTCCGGCCCTACCTTGACGGCGCGGGAGGGCTGGCACTGGACGTGGTGGGACACCGTCGCCGTCTGGTTCATGTTGCCGGCTGCGGGCGCTGCGCTGCGGGCTGCGGCGGGCACGGGGAGCCCGCGGCTCCCGGCGCTCCGAGCCACCGGGCGGGGGGGGAAGGGGGGGGGTGCCGGGGCTCCGGGCGCGGCTGCGGCGGCTCCGCCCGGCGGGGCCCGCCCGCCCCGCTCCGCCCCGCCCGTCACCGGGCCGGCAGCAGCGGCCCCGCAGAGTGGAAGCCGAACCCCGCAGCCGAGATTAACGAGGTTGCGGCGGAAAGTTGGTGCCGGCTGCGCTCTGCCCCTCGCCCCCCCGGGCTTCCTTCCCTCTCCGCCTGCCCCGTCCCCTCCCGCCGCCCGCAGCGGGGTCCCGGCGCTGGGCCGAGACCCCGGCACCTCCCAGAGCTGCGGGCTCGGGCGGGCGCTGCCGCAGCTCCGCGCTGCCCCGCAGAGCAGCGGTGGTGCGGCCTCGACGGGGCTTTTACCCGAATAACTTTTTTTGTGGGTTTGCTGGCGGTACAATCTAAAACATTACCCCCTCCAGACTCCCGAACAGGGCTGGCCAGAAGCACGGGGAACGCTCTTCCCTTGGGCCCAGCCCGGAGCTGGCAGCAGAGCCAGAGGACCTGGGGTGGAAGCCGGTGAGCTCAGTGAGCAGCCTGTGACAACGAGCAAGCCGTATTTTGTGTGTACAGGACAATCTTCAACGATCCCTTGCTTTAGAGAAACCTCCCAGCAGAACGAGGCAGAGTGAGCCGCACACCGAGGTGCTCTGGGGGGTCCCAGGGGTGCGTGAAGCCGCAGCCGGGGCGGGTAAAGTCGGTTCAGGAGGAAGCAAAGAGGGAAAGGGGCCGACTGGAGCCAGAAGCCGTGGCACAAATCTGCCAAAGAAACTGCTGATTCGGAGCCTCGCTGCACGAGACTCCAGCGTCAGGCATCTCTGAAGCATCTGTTCCTTCAGGGGGGAGGCTGCTGAGTGCTGTTTGCTACGGCATCGAAAGCTACGCTCCCGGCAGAGGAAGCTATTGCTCAAAAATGAAATGGCTTTTAAAAATTCAGGCCCCAGGTTGAGCTCGTTCTCTGGTTTTTGTCTCTTGGTTTTCCTCCCTGCCCCTCCTTTTTTTTTTTTTTTTTTAAGCAAGTTGAAGAACCTGCACAAAGCATGTGTCCAAAAGGTAAGGATGCAAGAAACCAAAAAAGTTTTGATAAAGATTTCACGCTGTGCTTAGGGTGGCATGAAGAAGCTCCAGGTGAGCACTCACCTGCCCAGGCACCTGCGTTCAGGCCCGGAGGTGGGAGTCGAGGGCTCGCGGCGCTCGGCAAGGGAGGGATGAAAGGAGAAGGCTGAGAGCTCGCTGTGCTCGCAGCTCAGCAAGTGAACGAGTGCCCCGGGAGGTCTGCGGGGGCCGCGAGCTGTGCTCGCGAATCTCACTGTGACTTCAGATGTCCGCCGGAGCACTGAAAAGCGGGGTTCCTTTTCAGAAGATTTGAATTTCCTGCAAGGAAAATGGCTTTGAATCACCCCAAATCCAGTATCTCCAAAGTCAAAACTCATTTTGCATGTCCTGACTCGGACACCAAGGCGGGTGCTGCTGCAAAGGGATGGCAAAAGAGGTTGAGCTGGGGAGGAGAAGGCTGGTCCACGGTGCAGCCTGCAGAGCAGGAAGCCCTGTATGGGCACCGGGCCTGGGTACAAATGTCCCCTCCAGTGAGGGGACAGCAGTCAGACAGTGTTTATTCCAGTGATACCCAGAAAAATGCAGAGTAAAGGCACAGCAAGAGGGTCCCTCCCGGCCCAGGCACGGTCAGCTCCGGGCACCACGAGTGCAGCATCCGGGCTGGCCTCTAGCCTGCAGGACTCGCTCGCATTAGCCTCCTTCACCTTATTGGATTTATTGGATTTTGAGCAATAAAAAACACATTTAGCAAGCATATCAGGGGTTCAGAAGTGCTCTTTCACCTCCCTCCCTCATATGCAGGCAGGAGTGAAACTTAATGGCTACAGATGGGAAAAAAACTCACAGAAAAAAGAGACGTATGATTCAACTTGAGGGTTCTTTGGTTGGTACTGAGGAGGAGGGAACGAGTAAATGACTGTTTGGGAAAAGGGCTAACAGCCTAACTTTTGCCATACTCTGCCTTGTGCCCAAATGTTTGTTCTGAAAAGAAAATGATGATTTGGAGTTATTGGCACCAGGAGCTCACACAACCAGAGGCAACCTGGAGGATTCAAAGACATTCTTCTTCCTCCTCTTGCAATATATTTGTGTTTAACAATCTCAGATGGGAACTGCTTTAAGCCAAAAGAATGAACTGACGATATTTTTAATTGGACTAAGTATCTGTGGATTTTTATAAGCTCCTGTGAGAACTTTGGATAAGTTTTTATGTTTGATTTTATGTTCACAGTGGCTGACCATCCATGCAAGCCACAAAACCAGCTTTAGGCTGACACAGAAATCTCTTCTGTATAATTACAAAGAAAAAGCCAGTTGGGAAAAGCTGCCAAAGCCAGAGATAAGGTCAGTAATTTGCTGGCATTGTTTTTAAATCAACTTCCACAAACTTTAATGTATCTATTCCTAGAAAGTATAAATCTTGCTGATTGACCTCCTGCTCTCACAAGGTGGACCCTAATTAGAGTGTAAACCTAACAAGGGTGATCAGGAGTGGTAATAACTCTGTAAGTGCACCGTTTGTCGTTATAAAATATCTCAGAAACAAGTTAGATCAATAGAGTGGGATTCTACAACATGCCGACTGAAATCCTCTGGAGCATCACTCCTCTGCTTACTTTTCCAGCTGTGTCATTCCCTGCCATCCCTCCGGTTCCTCGGCACAGCCGTTAATCCTCCGTAGTGCGTAATCTTCTTTGGGAACTGGTCGCCTAGCAAAACGCAGTTCACCCTGGAAGTTGACTGCTAATGTGAGTATCCACATTAGCCCTGCAAGGAAGTTTTCTAAAATTTCAGTGCCTTTAGGGTACAATTAAATAACTGAGTGATTACCAAAATATGCTGGAGAATATTAAAGCTGTGAGCAGATGCCTCTGTTACATATTGCAATAGCGCAGGTGGTACCCGCTGGTGTCAGAGCAGCCCCTCAGCGCACTGAACAAACCTCCCTCCTGAAATATTTAAAATTAGTAAGAAATCAACATGATCAGCCAGGGAAATTGATTAAGGTGTCCAGAAAGTTTAAGCGAAAAGAAAATCCCTGTTTCTGATAGAAAACCCTGCCTGCCCCGCTGCCCGTACGCAGCGAGGGGCCATGGGCAGCCGGATCTGCTGCTGGAGGCAGCATTTCCCAAAGGTTCCTGATCACTATTCAAGTCCTGCCGTAACCTGCTGTTACTAACTCCCAGTATAGTTCCCCGGCCACACATTTTCCTGCCTCTTGCTTGCTCACTTGCTTTCTAAGCATTATGTTCTTTTTCCAAAAAAAAAAAAGAAAACAAACCCACAGCCCTTACGTCATTTTTTAAGTCACGTTTCATGAATTACTTTGTATAATCATTGTTCTGAGAAATTAAAAAATTGAAGTGTACATTGGTAGTTACATACACTTCATGACAACGTGTTTTCCTATAGCCGTTCGCTTTCTTTTCTGTTTTATGCAAGTACATAAAATTTACCCTTACTGCTGTTCCAGGTACCCAGGGCCTAATTCTGTGCCGACATCCATTGGCAGCTGTTGACATGAGCGAACTCAATTTCTAATTCACACCAGTTCATAATCAGATTACAGACTTCTCTGTTTACGGACAAAGAAGTTTTCATGCCACAAGGGAGGCTGACTCGGGATCACTGCTAGGCTGCCAGCTTCCTCAGAATTATTAACCACCAGGAGCTGCGCTGTGTGCCCACGCTGGGCTTGAGCGGAACAAAGACAAGGCATAGCTGCCCTCCAGTCACCTGTGCCACAATCCTCCATTTCTTTCCTCTTGCCCCAGACTGCTATAAATGGAAAGGCCAGCAGCTATCTTGTGCTGCTGGTCATGGCCAGCAAATTCACACGCAGCTCAAGATATCCCGGGAAAATCTGTTCCTGGAGGATGGCAATGCAGCCGTACACACATACGCGTGTACAGGCGTGCACAACCCCACGTTGCCTGCAGCCGCCTATCTGGCTGCAGCTGATGGAGGGAATGTGAAGGAGAATTCCCTCAAGTAAAGTGTGACTTCAGACAGGCTCGATAAATCAGCGAGACGCCAGGCTTCACTCCAGCTGCAGTGCCAGGAACTGCTGCTGCTCTGTTCACCCACAGTGTCAGTGTCTGGTTACTGGAATAGGGGTTTCCTCAGAGTGGACAGTTGTGGGGACTCGAAAGCATTGCATTGTCCCTGCAAGGTGTTGTCTTACTCACTGTAAGTATTTCCGCTCCTTTTACCACCCCAAAATTCCATCACAGCTTATCATATTCAGGTTTTGAGGGGTGTTTTCTAAAGAGCCCAGTGTGATTCAGTAACTGATATTTTGAACAAAACCAAAGAGAATTCACACCATTGCTGAAAGTCATGCTGAAAACTTCTAATATCCAGTCTAATATATGGAACTGATGAAGAAGAAAATACAGATATTCCTTATTTGTACAAGCCAATATCCACAGAACTATGTGGGTGCATTTGTTATGATTACTTTCTGCTCTTATTCACTACAATTATTATAATAGAAAATATTTAGATTAAATATCTGCACCTCTTTTTAGAAACAAAAAAGATACACTAAAATACTCTGGTACATGCACGACAACTCCTTCAGTTAACTTTCTATGAAAGTGTAGGTAAATAGCATTAAATAACAGCCAAATGATGAAAAAAAATCCTCCCTTTTACAATAATAATGAATGATTTTGACTGGATTTTTGCCTGCAAACATGGGATATCATGAAAATAGGATCAGTAATATCTACATATCACTGACTCAGTATGGGGAGTATGTTGTGAGAAGTGACAGAAGTGAAAAAAAGACTGCGTGCAACTGCCTTGTTACCAGGGAAAAGAAGCAAGCAGTTCTTGGGATAGAAAACTGTAAGAGAAAATGGTCTGTGCCGGAAAGAACTGAACGTGCTGCCTGAAAAAACCTGCACAGGCAGCAGGTGACTTTACGAGCGGCACTTCACAGCGCGCCCCTTCGCAGGTCCCCCTGGGCTGCTGCATGAATCCTGATGAATGACAAGCAGCGGCAGAAGCGAAGGGTATCTTCGGGATCCCTTCAGTCTGTCGTGTGTACGCCCGCTACCAGACTCCAACAGGGAATGAGGAAAGAGCAACATTTGGTCCTTTTCATTTTCAAATGAGGCTTCAGAGTAATAGTCAATACTATTTAAGAGAACAAAATAAAATGAAGAAAAAACCATTTAAGACCACCAAACTATATTAATTTGTGTTAACACACTAGTGCCCAAAACCCACAAGTGTTTCATTTTGGTTCCCTATTTACATTGTGGCCATTCCTTAAGTGCAAGAGAGTAAAGGTATACTCTGCTCAGTGTGAAAGTACTAGTCACACAGCATTTACAAACTGGCCAGAAAATGCACAAAAATGTAGGAAATACAAAAAAAAAAACACCCACCCTGACAGACACACGTACTTTACACATGAGAAACTTCAGGAAAGAAGAACAAATCCTCTTTCTTCGATCTCACGTGAAGCCCGTAGCAGACCCCAGGAGCACTACGCTCCGTCTCACTGCATTCGTTTAGCCTTCTATCTGCAGGAGCTTTCGTATTATAAAAACAAAACGGTGAAACTGACTGATCTGAGAAGTAGATTTAATTTCATGTACAACTATTACTTACACTGCTAACAGGATTCAATATTTCTACCACACGAGAGCTACAGGATGAGTAATGTTTTTGCACACATGAAGACTCAGAGGAACACAGCTAACCATCTCCCTACCTATGAGCCATGTTCCCAGTCTCATTGCACAGCGCTCAGGAACTGCCACAAAATGCTGGAGACATGCCAAAAGCAGTCTGAAGTGTCTTTCTTACAAGTTTGTGCTTCTTTAAGCCTTAAAATTGTGCTTGCCGTCGAAAACACTGAACCCCATGCAGAACACTTAGCCTGCAAGAACATCACAGCCCTGTCCAGGGCTGATCCTCTGCGGAAGTTCTCGCTCACTGAAGAGCAACGCCTCAGCATCATATTTCTGGGTTGAGACCATATCCAAAATCCACCGTCGAGAGGGGCTTTATTAAAGGTTCAAGATTAGGACACAAGCTTGAATGAAATGTTACACAAGAGGAGGGTATCTTGTCTAAGCAGGATCCTCTCCCTTACTGTCAGTATATATAACAAGCCGCCCAGAAGCAACCCCTTTTTATAAAGATCAGACCCCAGCTAGCAGCCAGACTTCTGAAGCATTATAAGAATTCCCACACGGAGAGTCAGCCCAGCTTTTCAAGTATTTATGTACCTGACAGGTAGCCCTGCAAACATGTCAAGGCTTTGCCAAGATTACTATGACTAAGAAGTTACCCCGTGATTCCTTCTGTGTCTCGGATATCTGTGCTAAATATTGCACGCAAGCAAAATTCGTTCTGAGCCATTGTGTTGGGCTGAGAAATTTTTCCCCGAGCTGTTTGCATGTAGAGGTAGCATCCTGAAATCAGCTGGTAGTAAGGCCAGAATGAAAAAAAAGCAAAGTTCACATATTTAAAGGGTTTGAAGTTTTAATTAATGATTTGTAGCTATGGAGACTGAAGTGGGGGAGTAGAGTTTTTTATGTTAGATCTCAGAGGCTGCAGGGAAGAAAGATGCTTTCCAGATTAAACAAAACAGAAAAGTTCAGTGACAACAGCAAAAAAAGAGAAAGCAAATTGGCTACTGTAGACCCTCTTCCTTCATCTACCTGGGTTAATACAAACCTAAGCAAAATTTTAGAGGCATGCTATCACCTGTGGGCGTAAGAAAAAAATATTTAGAATAATAATACTGAAACCATAATTATTCCCAACATTATGCTTCAATGTTACTGAATAACAGACCAAAACTCTCCCTCCCTTCGCTCAGTGTAGACCTAGTAGCAGATAACGTGATGGGGTTTTTACAGATGAAAGATAAGCTACAATCAAATGAGTACTTTTCCTAAAACACTGCAGAGCAGTTTGCTCAAGGGGCAACAAGGAACGGCTGCCATCAGAAATGAAAAGATGCTTTTTCTGCCCCTCAAGCCAACCCAAAGTCTCTTTTCCCTGCAAGACATGTATTCCTGTCTCCTCACTTTAAAGATGTTTTTACAAGACTCCCAGGATGCTGAAGAAGGCTCTAACTCCTTGCCACATGCATAAATAGCAGATGAGTGATTCATCTTCTGGTTTCTTCTTTCCTCACAGTATTAATTTATTGGTTGGGCACAGTTTGTATACATGTTTCTTTGCCATGCCAATAGCCATCATTTAAATCAAACAGGATGAAAGATGGGATAGCAAACAAGCCTGGTCGAAGGACTGCAGCTCAGATTTCCAGGATGGCTGTTACAAGGACATCGCTTGCTCTCCCCACCTCTGGGGCAGAGAGAGCAACCCGAAAACAGCAGCAGCCACTTGCAAGCTGCTCGCAGTCATTTTGGCAGTGTTGATATCTGAGAGTAAGCCTACCTGGTCACCCAAGGATCCTACACAGTCTCTAATCATTGCTCCAGTAAAGGAAAATGTGAGATGGTACAAGGAAATCGCTGGTGGGGAAAAAGCGTAAGTAACTACTTTAATGAGGCTGGGAGATGGCAGACCACAGGAGTCTGAAGGAGGAACTTGGCCAAAGCACCAGTAATGAAAGAGGCAATAAACCTCACATTTTAGATACAATCCCTGCCGTAGGGCTATGAACATGCTGGTGGGGTTGCAGTCAAGGACCAGACTTGGCCACGCTATGCCCTTGATTGCTGTTGCTTGCAGCCATAAATGCTGCTGTTTAGCGTGTTGCTGGAAGACAGTCCTCTTCTTCCATGTGTAACATTTCTCAGTCTCTTCAGCTTTGCGATGCCTTTTCAATAAGAAAATATCTGAAATCCTCCTTATCTCTCTTCTTTTCAATCACAAGTGTGTCAGTCACAAGCCCACACTCCTCAGCCACCACCATTGCTGCCACACTTCAGCTGACAAGCTGCAAAAGTTTTGGCTGGCCAAAATCATTGTGAAGATTTTTACTTCCTTTTGTTAGAATTCTGTGATGTTCACATCTCATTGCCATGTACCACCGTACCTTCACACATATACATCTGTGAGTTTTAGTGACATCACGTATCTCATCCAACTACTTAGGAGATACTACCTTGTTAATGAGACGCAATATTACAGCCAGCTGCTCGTTCCAATACCACTTAAGCATGCATAGAAATCATTTCCTTACACTTTAGCATCCTTTTTGTATTCCAGTTACAAAAAAGTAGAACACGGGGTGGGGGGGGAACCATGTGGATGGTCGACTCCTGTACTTTGCAATGAATCAAGGATTGTTTCAATGGAAATTACATTCAGTGATGCAGTGCTTAAACTAACCAAGGAAGAAGATATGAGATTAGAAAGGTTTCTTCTTTCTAGGGCTGTGAGGCTTTTAGCAAATCCCAGAGACGTGTTGAAGACCTGTGGGACTCAAAGTGTTGGGAGCAACTTGTCAAGGAGAACCATCAAGTCTCAAGTGCAGTTACATATTCTCCAGCAACTGTGCAATCTTCTAATAAATAAATCCAGAAATTATATCATCCTACTCTCAGTTTAAGCATAATACAACTATTTATGCTTATTGTGATGCTGAAGGCCTCAAACACAGGCTTCACTGACAGCTACAGTGCCTGTAGGCAAGTGCTGTTCGTTACATTCATACTTCTGAGATAAATGTAACATACCCATCCTGCATACACAATAAAAGGACAGTAGCTCCAAACACATAATCCAGCCATTATTTTGATTGCAGTATATTTTCCAAATCATTCTGAAAATATGTTTTTATTAAAGCGTGTGGTTTGTCATAAGTGCTTCCAGCAGGTGTAGGAAAAACAGCAGAGAAATTGGAGCTTACTTAACCAGGTTTATAAACCTGCTGTTTCAGTCTCAGAGATGAATTACACTGCAGGAGCACGTTCACTAAACGTTCATGCTCTCCTTCTTGCCCTCCTACTTATGTTCAAAGAGTAGAATAGAAAAACATAAATCAAAGTTGCAGAACATATTTCTTCTCCAATTCCGAAGCTGCCATATCTCTATACTAGAATCGTAACCCCCCGCAATACAAATAAGAAGCACGATCCAGCAATCACCACTTCAAAATAATTACAGGCAACGCAGTCATTTACACTTATCTAAAGCCTTTCACCCAAAGGATCCCAAAGCAATTTATATACAATATAGATGTGGCTGATATGAAAACAACAATGCCAAGGAGTTACTTGGGAGTTGAGGCATTCTCTAAACTGTGCGGATCTCCTCAGTCCAAAACTTTACATATGCCAGTTACCCTGCTAGTAGTGTGAAGCAGATCTATTACACCCTTCTGTCCCAAATTTAGGAATAGCCTAGGCATTGACAGGTATGTTCTTTAATTTCAGTCGATGAATTTGAGATTAAGCAAGGAAAGGACTTGATACAACACTGCTTATCGGACATCATACCCAGCTTCAAGAGGTGCTCATATGAAGCACTACCAGGATTAACACATTCTTCTGGAGAGAAAAAAGGTCTCAATTTCTATGCTCACTTCCCTTTTCCTTTATCAAATTTATTTCTGATCCATCCAGGCTCTGGGTAAATACTGGCCTACAGGCAGAGCCTTGCTTCTTCTGTGCTAGCTCTGAAATATCATCGTTTACCCACGAACTGCTCAGCAAATTAAAGCAGACAGTCTACAGGTGCTTGCTGGAGTCCCAACACTGTCAATAGCACCAGGCCACCGAGGCATAAATCGGTCTTCAAACACAGCTGTGAAATAGCTGTTGGTTCTCTAATCCTCAAACTGCGCTCCTGGAGCACTGGGTGAAAGTGAGCCTGGGGCACTGAACAGATATGTGTTTCTAAAAATTAACCATTTACATTTTCAAGAAAATTTTCACATGGAAAAGGGCTACTGGCTCTTTCTATATTATAAAGCATGGATTTTATTGGCTTTCCTCCGTCAACAAAGTGTGGGCACACAAACTTTGAAAGTGTTGTTCACTTTGTAGGATCCCCAAAAAGCAAATTTGGGTAAAATAAAATCTCTTTTGCAATGTGAGTTATAGACTCCAGCAACAGGATATTCCTGCCAATCTACAGATCCAAAGAGATCACGGCAAAACCCAGCATTTTAAGGGACAGCTATATATTGTTACCACATTTTTAAATCAGGAAATTGAATCAAAACACCTTAATGCCACAGGACGCTTCATTCTCAAGGGTAGGAAACTTACTCTTTTCCCTTGCTCAGCCCTCTGTAACACATCTCTCTACCAAAACATGTACATAGGCCTGTCAGGAGACTACAGGATTTTTAATGGATTGAATGAGAACAGCACATAGCACAGGACTGCAGCATCTGATCTGCATGGCTAATGTGTCTGCAGTCAATCTGATCACCAAAATGGATTGGCCTCACGTCTCGTCATCAGGAGTGTTACTTAGGAAGGAGGAAAAGCTAACTGTGCTTTGCAGGGGGGTGGGGTGTTTGTTTTATTTTGTGGGTTTTTAATAAAACAACATCGGGGGAAATCTTACAATTTTTGCTGCCTGCATGGCACCACATTTCTGTTTCACTCCTGGGTGGCAGCTGCAGCATCTCTCAGCAGGGAGATGAGAGTTTGCTATGAAAGTACAGAGAAAGAAGTGATTGGGTGGGAATTTTTCTGCCCTTCCTCATGATCCCTGGGCTGACAGCTGATCCACTAACGACACTCGAGACAAGTGAATTATTCAAGCAGTTTTCATAATGGGATGCTGCAGACGGTTGATTGCATTGCCTCACACTGGATTTCTTTTCCTTATTACTTTTTTAGGGGGCAAAGAGGCAACAAAATGAAATTCTTTCTTTAATTAGAGAATCCTTAGAAATTGCAAGTATTCAGTGCTGTCTGTTAAGAGACAGATGCCAAAGAAATATAGGTGAATCAATAACAGACCTCGTAATGAGACTCTTTTGGGCTAAACTCTGAAACTAAAAAAGTAAATATATGAGGTTTATTTATTTTTCCATCTTCATACTACCTCAATTTGTGGTTCACATCTTCAAGAGGTGAAAAACAATTTAATTTAGTAGAAAAAATTGCCCAAAAAAGCAATGCCAATTTATACCACCTGGGAATCTCACCCCCCGCTTATCTGTTTCATTCATCCCCGTTTCTTGACATATAACTGCCAAGGGACTAGCCTGAATCTGGAAATGGATTACCCGAGTGTCACCAGTAATGGTGTCTCTTTCTCTCCCATTCTCTCTGGAGCATCTAAGCCAGAACAGACTTCAAAACTGGATTTGTGAGAGTGGAGACAAGGGCAACAAAAAATATTGGACTGAAAGAGTGAGATTCTATAGTAAATTTTGGATAAAACAGGCTTTGTTATTGCCTTTACTGCAGACATGAGTTAATTCTGTAGTTCAGTTTTATCTTCTGTGTTCATACATTTATGAAAATGATTTATAACATGGAGCTTGTAACTGCAAGGGAGTGTATTAGCTGACCCTAATGGTCCCAGGAATCTTCATCTGTGCTTTCACTGCTCTCGTGGAGTGCAGCGTCATGAGAAGTTGGTCTGGAAATAGCAAGGATTTTGATTACAGCACAATAGGTCTTGCACTGACTTTGAAGTTCCATAAAGAATCATTGCAGAGACCTGATAACAGGGAGTACACATTGGCTGCTTCCTGTGTTTCTAATCATAGTACGCTGGACTGGAAAGACATTCTCGGGTATTCAGTCCAGTCCCTTGCTATTGCAGGTGACCAAATAATAAAATCTGTTTCATAAACTGATGGATTGTTTTGTTCCATCATAAGACATTTCGTGTCCTGTAGTTTTATTACTTGTTACAGAAACTTTCAGACAGTGCCAGGCATACTCTTGATGGAAGTGTCTTTTGCAGTCTCAGGATATTAAAGCATTAGGAAGCAAGGAGAAAAGAGAGAGGCCCGAAGAGGATCCTTAAGCTCAGGCACAATTTTACTGTATCAGGTTCCCTTAAGGGAAAAGGTTGCTTAAAAGAAGCTGAATTCTTCAAAATTCAGAAGAACCATTTTTGCCTTGCCCCGTTTCAGGACAGCAAATCTATGCAACTTCCCACCTCAGCTAAACAGGGGGGGAAAAATGTGTACACATCTAAGACAGATCTGAGCCCGTCACATACTGATGCAGTCACAGTCTGCTTTGCCCCAGTGGCTCTGTGCCTTCACTGCCCAGCGCTGGGTGGTGCCCCGGGAGTGGCGTGGGTGCAAACTCACCCAGCAAAACACATCTGTGCACCACGGCGCGCTGTGCTCAGGCTGGGAGGTTGTCCGTCTTCTCCTGCGCCCTGGGAGCTTCGAGAGGCAGAGTTTGTGTGTTTGCTGTGCCAAATCATAGCAGCCCATGAAACACACAGAGCTCCACAGCTCTGGGAAAGAACAAATATCTCAGCATCAAAAAGCATCCAATGACATGCAATCAATAAAGAATCAGGATTTAGAAGTATACTTATTTACAGTGTACATGGCTGTACAGAAAATAGGCCTTCTCAAACAAAATTCAAGTTGTCTTACCATTAAAGTACAATCTTGGCTGTAAAAGCAGCTGTGCTGATGGAATAAAATTCTCTATCTCATTTGATTTGCTTCCAGAAGATGCTCTAACTGGAAAGAGCACTATGACACTACACAACAAAGTTCATGCTAAATGGATTAAAATTATAGAACTCATAGATCTTAAAGCATGAATTTAAATGTAAGTATCTGTCTTAGTTCAGTGCTGCTGTACATTGCATTTAGAAGCACATGTAAGTGAACATTAATAAAATTCACAGTAACATTAAAAACTAGTGAGGTAGTCAATAATATTGGGAACTGCTCGATTATGTAAATCAATCGGCAGAGTAACAAAAATTTTAAAACCTCAGAATGTGAAGTATTAAAGTTTCTTAAAAGGTAGGAAATAGAATAGCTGGACATGCTGGCAATGAAAGGAACCTGTCATAGAAAATCCCCAACGAAATGCAACATCCACAACTGAGAAGGTGCAAGAGAGAGGGCAAAGCAAATATTTGGCTGCACTAGAAGCAGAACTCAAAATGCCCAAGGGGGATTTTTTTCACATTTTTTAAAGGAGCTGTTGAAAATGAGAGAGGAAGAAAAGGAGGCTGAAGGCAGAAGATGGTCGGACAGGACACACAAGTTGTGTGATGAACACGGAGACATTATGAGCACTGAATAACTTGAAGCTCACCTGCTATCACACAGGTTTATAATCAGGACGTAACTGTGAGAGGTTTCACTCCCATCAGGGCTGCTGTTGGACAGACACTTCCTCACCTCTAGCCTGTGAGAACGCTAGTGTCTTACAGCTTCGGCACTTGGTAGACAGCTCGCTAGTTCATCGTAAAGCACTTCCCTAAAATAATAGTCTTTCTTTCCCTGTTAACTTTTTATCCGGCTTTACACAATTAATTAGGGAAGTGTTCAAAGACCTAGATTTTGAACAAATTAATTAATAAGGAATGAACTTTTAATGGCTACTTGTCTCAGACTATTTAATTTAATGAGAGAATTTGCAAGAAAAAGAAGCAAGAAAAATCAATTCAGTGTATAACAAATTGCAAGAGAAAACAGAAATCTCTGAGATTAACATATGTATCTATTTACTGTTCAACTGGAAAAGAGCATCCGTATCATAGCTCGGGGTGTTGCACATTTTTGTTACCGGTGACACAACTCATTAGTTTCATTCTTTCCATCACAGAATCATAGAATCATTAAGGTTGGAAGAGACCTCTAAGATCATCAGGTCCAACCATCAACCCACAACACCATGCCTGCTAAACCATGTCCCCAAGTGCCACATCTACACGTTTTTTGAACACCTCCAGGGATGGGGACTCCACCACCTCCCTGGGCAGCCTGTCCCAATGCCTGACCACTCTTTCAGTAAAGAAATTTTTCCTAATATCTAATCTAAATCTCCCCTGATGCAACTTGAGGCCATTGCCTCTCATCCTATCACTAGTTAGTTGGGAGAAGAGACCAACACCCACCTCACTAAAACCTCCTTTCAGGTAGTTGTAGAGAGTGATAAGGTCCCCCCTCAGCCTCCTCCAGACTAAACAGCCCCAGCTCCCTCAACCACTCCTCATAAGACTTGTTCTCCAGACACCTCACCAGCCTTGTTGCCCTTCTCTGGACACTTTCCCGCACCTCAATGTCTTTCTTGTAGTGAGGGGCCCAAAGCTAAACACAGTACTCCAGGTGCGGCCTCACCAGTGCTGAGTACAGGGACATGATCACCTCCCTACTCCTGCTGGCCACACTACTCCTGATCCAAGCCAGGATGCCGTTGGCCTTCTTGGCCACCTGGGCACACTGCTGGCTCATGTTCAGCTGGCTTTCAACCAACAGCCCAAAGTGATTTTCTGCCGGGCAGCTTCCCAGCCACTCTTCCCCAAGCCTGTAGCATTGCGTGGGGTTGTTGTGACTGAAGTGCAGGACTCGCACTTTGCCTTGTATGAACCTCATACAATTGGTCTTGGCCCATCAATCCAGCCTGTCCCACCTCCTAAAAACAAAATCCATAAACACAAGAGTAAAGGAGCCTCGTCCTTTGCCGCAGATCCAACAAAAGGCTGACAAAGAGAGCAATGACCTCCTGACGTTCCAAGTGCAGGTGCCAGTGACTGGCGTTCAACTCAGCATCGTGCTGGGCCAGGAGGCTGAAGACATCAGCGGTGGCGTCACAGGAGGAAGGAGACTCTCTTCAGAAGTAGACAGGACACATGTGGCACCATACTGTCCCTGACTAGAAAAACTAGCGAGTCCTCATCCTAACACACCACTGAGCAATGTTATTTCATGCAGGACACACTTATTTGAACTAAATATTAACATTACAGAAAAAAAATCATGCAGCAGCAGCAGCCTATCAGTTTTATTTTCTAAGAGCTGTCACACTGACATCTCTCTAACAGTAAAATTTCTTTTTATGTCAGTGAAAGGTCTGAATGCCAAATGATGGGAACATGCCCTTCTAAAAAACATTTTCAGTTGTTTCGTTCCCTGAGGTATCTGCCACAAACAAGAGTCAAGACGGAAGACAGGATAACTTCGTAAACAGCACAGAAATGCTTCTAATAAGTGAGTAAGACCTAAGAAAGTATCAGAGCTGCTATTACACTAAGCTTTGTAAAGACCATAAAAGAAACTGCCCCTCTACTGAGACATTTCAAATCGAAGCTCTGCTTTTTAAACAAAATCACTCTGCTATATACAAAAAATCAGGCTTCGGGTTGGGGAGAGTTGTTGTTTGTTGTTTTATTTTAAGAACTTGGAATTTGTTAAGATGTAAGTAAAAGCATTCAAAAAACCATTAAATTTGAAAAAAGGCTTCGTTCATCAATCCTGGCAAGAGTGATTTGTGTTAAGATGAAACGAGACTCCAATGTCTATAAGATTTCAAAATAAATACTAGCATGCTGCATTGCTATGGTTTTGCCAACCGTCTGCATGATTCATCCCCATCTGATGGTTTAGCCACTTATCTGGTTTTGCCAAGGCATTTGGAATATAGGCTTGCTGGTACAAAGCATAACATTTTTTTTGCTCAGCTACTGCTAATGAAGCCTACAACAGTAATATGAATCTATCCACAAAGTCTAACTGAATAAGGAACTGGATCTCTACAGGACTGGGCCTCTCTTGCACAGTTCACATAGTAAAGGTATTTACAGTGAATATTGCTATTCCACATTAGGAACTGCTTTTTTAAAAAATTAAGAGAAAGCCTTTGGTCAAAAAGGAGAGGAGACAATAATAGGGAAAGCTTTTTGGCTTTCAGAGGACAAATCTGAACACAAAGCCTAAGAAACTCTAAGGATTAAGGAATAATTATCGTATTGGCCAAAAAGCAGCCAAACTGCCTGTGTAAGTGAGCAGAGTGGAGTAAACAACAAAATGTTACCTCAGGAAATCCCTGAGCCCATCCCAATAAATTTTAGTCTGGCCAGCTGCAGCCTCTCTGCCAAAGAGGCAGGATGCCTCTGCATTTTCTGTTCCAGCCAGGACAGGATTTAACCCTAAATATGTTGTAAAAAAAATCTTTGAACCCTAAAATTTACGTAATCTTTTATGACTAACTATTACAAAAGAAGTTATAGTATAGGCAATCATCTCTTTAGTTTGCGTTTTAAATTAATATGAGTCATTCTCCTTCCATTTAAAACCTCATTTTCCACACATACAGCACTCCAACCAGCTTTGGAAGAGAAGTATCGAAGGGGTTAATTCCACCCTGTTTTAATTTAACTGAAGAAAATAAAGTTACATAAAGGACAGATCTGAATCATTTCAGTGTGTCTGAGCTCTCACAAGGAAGGCAAAAAGCAATGGCAAATCTATGGGTGCATAAAAAATTCAGTGTCTTTTACTGGGTTTTAATGAGGCATTTTTGTTTTAACTGAGGGGAGGGCAGGGAAAGAAGAAAGCATTTTCCTGCAATACCGAACTAAACATACTGTGGAACAAGACTTGTCCTCTTCTCTGACCCCTATTATGCTCCTGAAATTGCTCGCAAAACGAAGCATAATTGATGTGATTGTCAAATCCCCTTTCTCCAAGCACCATAATCACTCTCTGCACCTAAATACTGCGGGACTTTTGTCAGAAGAGAAGAAAGCTCTCAGCTCCCTCCAAGAAGCAGCAGCGTTCTTGGCACCGCCGTTCTGTTTCAACAAAATAATCTAATCTATATGCTAAATTATTCCCACATTTAGAGCTGCCACCACTGCTGTGCTGCTGCTCTGGCACTGCCCCAGCACGGCTGGTTTGAGCTTTGGGACATTCTGCGAGGCACCACACGAGGACGCGAGGGCTGGCGTGTTCGCAGCTTGATCGTGCCTTCTGGGCACGACCCAGCTGGTGCCTTCTGCACCATCCCTTTACTGTTCGGTTTACAGACTCAGGAGGCTGTTGCTCTAGCTGCAGGCAGAGCACTGGGACAGGCTCCCGTCAGCTGCCCACGCTTCTGGTGCTGTCCTAACCTGCACCACAGATACACACCTTGGAACACGGATCAAGTAGCTTTTCAAATATTTCAGTTGATCTTTACATATGGACATCTTGTGAGCTTCCCATGATTGCAAGACTGATTTCTCTTTTCTCCAAAGTCCAGGCTGTGTCTGACCATACGGAAGATGCCAATACTTGGCAAGCAGTTGCCTTAAAGAAGCCTTATTAGCCCTGATTTTGACAGGCCAGTGATATAGGCAGGTAAATAAATAAAGTTTGTTATGATGAACCTGAGAAAAGCAACTCTCTCTCTTATTTATGTCCACTTTACTTATGTATTTTACCAAATTCATACATGTTCTAGACCAGCTTACATAGTATGAGTTCTTCTGAATAATAAGAAATTAATAATTGTGTGTATTTTAGCCTCCTTTCTGTATTTCTATTCCTATATTAGACAAGCATAAGTATTTATAGTAAGAATATGTGCACGCACAAATGTCAAACCTCGTTTCTTAGTTTTAACTTTAAAATTCACATCCTAGACAAAATTCAAATTCTCTTAAATGAACCAGGAAAATGATCAAAGTGAACTGTGAATTTAAGAATGTCTGAGAAATTTGAGAGCAGGGTTTTGCTGTATTAGTTTGGCTTCGTCTTTCCATGGCAATGATCTGAATGCATTAAGACAACTACTAAAATGGATCCCTCCTTTGCATGAAAAATAGAAATTGTCTGACAAATTACTTGAAGTGGAAAGTACTCTATTCCATCCCAAGAAATAATATTTTGTTTTGAGAATTAACAAATGCATTAATGCTTGTGAGCTCTACGCGCACAAGTACCTAAAGCTGTGTGTAGTGTACAACTTAGAAGGCACCTCTCTAAAAAAGGCCTTGCTGGAAGATGGCAATTGAGCAGAGAGCCCAGTACACTCTTGTCCCCTTTCTGGTCCAAAAAGCAGGGGGACCCCTAGCAAAGCCCTGTTGCAGGGGGGCAGCTGGTTTGGGGGAGCCCAGGAAAGCAGCCTGGCAGCCAGCCAGGGGCCAGCACGGAGGCAGCCCGTTGTTGATAAGAGCAGCAGCAGCAGCCACTGAATACAAACCTGTGCTAAAACAATATGAGCTGCCAAGTCATAAACTAGTGGTGCTGCTGCTCAAAAAGGAAGAACTTCTAAATAAAAATATTCCAGGGTTTGGACCAAAGATTTTCATTCTCAATGTTTTCTATTTCAATTCTAGATTTAAACCAAAGCAAAAGCAAAAATACCCCTTGGTTTTGGCAGAAAGCAGACACTTCTCAATAACAAAACAAAAAAATCATTTAACTAGCAAACTAATTTCCCAATGTCCTGATTTCAGCTGGGATAGAGTTAATTTTCTTCCTCATAGCTGGTATAGTGCTGTATATTGGATTTGGTGTGAGAAAAAATATTGGTAATACACTGATGTTTTTAGTTGTTCCCAAGAAATCAAGGACTTTTTTCAGTTTCCCATGTTCAGACAATGAGCAGGTATACAGGAGCTGGGAAGGAGCATAGCCAGGCAGCTAATCCAAGCTGGCACAGAAATATTGCATACCTTAGACATAACACTCAGTGTATAAATGGGGGTTGGCTGGGGAGAAGGAATCCGCACGTTCCACAATCGCTCCTCAGGGACAGGCTGCAAAATCAGTCATCGGAAACTGAGAATAATTGTATTGTGCATCACTTGTTTTGCATATTCTGTATTATTATTGTTGTTGTTGTTTTTATTATTCCTTCCTTTGTTTTCTTATTAAGCTGCCTTTATCTCAACCCATGAGTTTTACGCTTTGTCCATTCTCCTTCCTGTCCCACTGAGGAGGGGGAGGAGTGAGCGAGAGGCTGTCTGGTGCTTAGCTGCCAGCTGCTGGGTTAAACCACGACACCCAGTAAAAAACAATTCTGACAGAAAAAGTTGACCCACCCTATCCTGCTTCATGCATAATGAAAATGGATTTTAAAAATCCTACAACGCCTACAGGGTGAAGAAAATTTCCCTTTGCCCCATTCACAGCGCATTCAGTTTGGTACCTCGGAGGTGAACACCGGCCCTCTAGAAACTCCACCAGGTTTGGGCACTGCAATGCACAACAGCACTGTTATATTTGAAAAGACAATGATCAGATGGGCACGCTGAATTCATGACACTAACACATTAAAAGATGACAGAAGTAAAAATTGCAGGAGAAGCAAACATCTATGAATGCTGTATATAGATTTGGCCATGATTTGGAGTAGCTCAGCACACCTTTTCTGTGAAATTATTTCTGTCAGCATTCTTAAAATATTACTGCTACCCAGTAGGAAATATTCCTCATTAGTTTTGACAAGTATATATATTTGAATCTTAGCCAGAGATGAGCTGTCATTGACTGATGTGTTAAACTTTTCCATGCCAATGTTAATTTGTTTGCAGTGGGGGAAGTAAGCTCTCTGCATGACTTAAATCTCACTGTAGCTTGAAAGACTTAGTATTGTCAAAGGTTTCTTTCCTAAGAAGCATTCAGAAATTTAATGTCTAAAAATGTAACTAAGTAATTTGTGATTGACATTTACACACACACAATCATATGCAATACATTGCTTCAGTGTTTATGGCTCTGCATGCAATTAACAGCACTGCAATTAAGTTCTGGCATAATACTACATTTCAAAAGGCCAACAAAGGGATGGACATAAAACAAGCCAACAGAAACAAGTCCTTTATCATTGCATTTTCCCTCAGGTGGCTGCATCCTTAAAGAAGGAGTCACAAGTGCTTGGACTGCACTAAGCCTGTGAAATGTCCAGAAATGAGGTACTTTGGCACAGTCCCGCTGGGGACATTCTGGTTCAAAGTTCAGCACCTGTTCTGAAAGCAAAAAGTAAGGCATAAGTCACTTACCCCGATATCAAATATCATACCCAGACTAGACAACAAAAAGATGGTGGTTTACAAAGCAATTAGCGGCTTCATACTGCAGTTTTGTTTCTGGTGAAGAATCCAGCTACAAGTGCTGGTGTTCTCAGCAACATCTGTAATTGGAAAGATTTCCAAACATCTCAGCAGCAGGGATCACCTCCGCTTAGAAAGATGCTGTCAGATCCTTCTGTACCGTACTCACCTCCCAGTTACAGGGATGGCGCGTGCTTTTGATGACACGTTTTGCCCCAAGTGCTCATGCGGGGTTAGTGCCCTGGTAGCTCATCCAAACAGCCTGAAGGATTGCTGGTGCAGCTGGTCATAAAGTTTCCAACAAAACAGCTATCCGTGAAAACATGCCAGGCTGTAGAAATTAATTCTTGTCTTGCGACACGTCAGTTTTGATTTACCAGAGGCAGTTTTTTGCTTTCCAGTGGGATTTCTGGTGAAAAGCACACAGCACGTTTTATCCCAGATCCCTCAGGGGCAAGTGTGCTCGTACAGAGCCCTCCCCCTGGCCCATTTCAGATCCCAGGTCTTCTCACATGTCTAGGTAGGTTTTTAAGCACCTCCCGGGTTACCTTGGGAAATGAACACAGACTTTATGAGGTCATTTGTCTTTAATGCACTTCCTAAATATTTTAATAGAGCATATTGTTTATGACATTTCTTGCTAACCAGGAGAAAGGCTGCACACGATTTAGATGTCACCATTGCAAGGCAGCAGATGAGCAAGGATTTTCATGAACATGGTTCTGGACTTAGGACCACGACTGACAGAGTCATTATTACTTTGGAGCTGATCCTAGAAATAGTCCTGATGCTTTACTCACTCACTTAATGTAAACTGCAAAGGGCATGAACAACATATCAGGTTAAATAATGCTAGCTGGGTTTTTTTAATCTTAATTGTATGACATCTTTTCTCAAAATTACTTAATGGACATAACGGACATATCATAAATATAGAAAAGGCCTGGTATCATTAGCAATCACACTAATCTGCTATTAGATATATTAGAACTATTAATTATAAAAGTAAATGTGACTGTATAAAATGCTCTTCACTTTGGAGACACAAAACCCATAGAAACTAATTTGTTTCTCTGCTATCACTGCTTCTCAAGTTGGCAACAGTCTCCTAAATCGAGTCCTATTTTATTCATAAGAATTATACAGCTCTTTCAGTAAAGCAGTTGGTAACTACCAGTCATTCTGCTTTTTAAAGCTGAGTAAGCAAACCATTCTGTTTTATTAACGAGTACAGATTTTGTTAGTATCATCTGTAAGACAAGTAACTCAATTCATTGCTTACCAGGATGGCAAGTGCTGATTAGTTAAATTACACTTCAGAAACAGATCACTCTGAATTCTCGAAATTTTATGAGAGGTGGATTATCTGGCTTATCAAACAAATCATTCCAGAACTGTGCATATCTGTTGTATTTTGTCCTTGCATAGTAATCAGAAAACTGTTTCTGAAAAACTTTTAAGGAGCCAGGAGTGATTCAGAGCAAAAAGGCTGGGGTGTGAAACAGGAACAGTTACAAATGAATGTAACACCTACTGCTCATTATCTGTTTGTAGCAATTTAGCATAGATACTTGAAATGTGTTTGCTATCCAATTAGTGCTTGTTTCTGCCCTTTGGTACTGCATTAAATCAGGTTAGTGAATGAAAATTGCTGATGGGTTAATATCATTGATTTGTAGCAGAAGTTAGTTTATTCAAACACAATTTGTGTATATGTATAATTACATTTGCACATATAAGGCATAATGATTTGTGAAGTGAGGGTGGAATAAGTCTATCATCTCCTATATTATAATTCTACAGTCTCAAAAAATCAAACTGAAATTTCATGTCTGCATCTATGCAGCACACACTTCACAAAATTGTATCCAAACTTTGCATCTTACCATGTGGTAAAGCCTGTGCAAGTGGCAGGCGACAGTCTAGTGGTTCAAAAGCCAGTTTCCTTCTCCTTTTCTGTCTCCACAGGAAAATGGTGACAAGTCTCCCTGTTGATCTTAAAAAAGCAGAAAACTGTGATGTATGAAAAACTAAGAATTAATAAAAAATTAAAACTATGCTCTTTTAAACAAAATAGAGCTTGCAGCCTTTTTTCAGTGCCTGAACAGTGCTGGGTGCAGGTGTGCTGTTCTGCTGGCACTTTCCCCAGCGCCAGTGGGAGCAGCACCACCACCGCGCAGCTTAACCCCTACCTGCAGGAACCTGTGTGCGGCAAGGATTTGCCCAGCTTGCTCAGCACAAACTCAGCAAGCCTTGGAGCTTGTGCTCTGGCTAATTGTTTCTTTGGCATTCAGGTAGCCCTAGACCACGACCCCAGACTCTCGGCTGTGACTCTGACTCGGTGCTTCTGCAGGGCAGCAGCTCACGTAGCATGTCCGTACCCTGGTTTGTTGTCACGTGCTCAGATAAGGCACCCAAGGGGACTTTTGTCAGTTCAAGAGCAGGCTCAAGATGCCCAGCGGCTTCGCCAGTGTTGTGCATGCCTCTGCTTCCCTAATACAGCAATGCTGCTCTTCCAGCTTCTCTCATAAACTCTCTCAGGATGCAGAGGTAATTTATATTCTCTCCAGTTGCACTTGAGACTAATTCCAAACTCTGTTTGTGGCTGTAGCATCATTGCCCCTCTCTGCACTGTATTCTAAGGCTTCTTTAATAGTATTCTAAGTATCTTTGAAATAAATACTACAGTGTCAGGCAGGAAGGCAAATCGGAGGTTCTGGGCAGAGCCTTTCTCATTTTACTCCTTATCAGAAAATGAACCTAGCCATGCTGGCCATGAATTTGGTTTATAAAGGCTTTCTGAATATTTTTGACAGAACTTGTTAAAAATACCACGTATAGCTGCTCCAGTCACGTCTCAGTCACCCAGAGGGTATAAACACTCTAGAAGAATAAACAGGCTAGCCCACAGCCAATGCAAAACCAAAACTGATTTTAGAGGCCATAGCTCTAAATTTAAGAAGCATGTTCTTCCTTTTGCTATTTCAGTATTTTGACTTTAAAAACCAAGACTAAGTGAATGCAACTTAGAAAGTCCTTTTGGAGATTAGCATTCAAGAAAGTTTTGGGAGCTGTAGGGATTTTCAAAAACCTCACTAATCCTCATGCTGCACTTCTACCTGCTTTTAAGCTTGAAGTTCCAGCAGTGCAGTGGTGAACATATTGTGCAGATTATGATCAGAAAAGACTGGTTTGCATGGGCTAAAAATACAAACTCAGAAGTGAAATCCTCTTTTTTCCCATTTTGTTTGATCCAATCAATATGGATAGTTTGAATTCTTTCACAAAGTATAAGTGAGCTTACCTTCAACAGAACTTGGATTGTTGAAGAGTTGACATTGACTGTCATTACTGCCCCTACTGATTAGATAGTTTCTGATCACATTTTCCAGCAAAATGTTTGTAGAGTCGTAGGATTTGCTTCATCTAGACACGATGCGTAACTTCTCGCTCTGGTAATTATCTGAATTCTTCCTGTGTCCATTAAACTCCTAAAACCAAACCAAGCTGCGTTACTTTCTGTGAGTTATAATGATGAAAAAATATGTTTTGAACAGCAATTATCAACATATCATGAACTTCAAAGAAACAGAGAGTTTAAAAAAGTCTTTCATTCTCCCCAGATTCCTCAATATCTGACTAGCACTAAAATATTAAAATGTAAGATCAATTATTGAACCACACTATTAATTCACTGACACTTTTTGTCAATCAAGCCAAGCTGCAGTTTCTCAGGCTTCCTACAGTATATTTTATTATTATAATTCTCCTTTTCGCTTTTTTCCTTCAAGTTTGTCTGTTTTTTTAAAACTAGAAGATCACAGAAGTAGACTGCTTCACAAGGCTCTGTAATGTAATAACACCAGTTTATAAAAACTGCAAGAAGATTTCTCCATGATCTTCTGTTTCAGGGATGTATGGGATTTTCCTCAGACACATCCTTTTCCCTTTCCCTTCCCAAAACAAGCCCATTCATACTTTTTCTCACAGCTAGCCAAGAAAACAGTGTTAGCTCCCCACTCACATAGCAGGAATCCCTTCCTGCCAGTCAGTGCTACCTCGTGCCACATCCCTCTGCGCGAGCAACACAGGCTCAGCAGTGTTCAGGTCACTCCCTAGCAGCTGCTGGAGGCAAACAAGGGCATTATAGCTATATCATTAGTTACATATTATTATCCATGAATCATATGGCAGAACTGGAGTTGCTCCGGCTCCTCTGTGACAGGTAGCAGTGCTGAGATAGCCTGAGTGGCTGCAAGGACAAAGACACATGATCCTCCTTAAGTTGGAATAGGGTGGAGCAATTTCCCCTTGCAGCCATGTGTAACAGATCTGGGGCTGATGGGTGAAGAGGGAGCTTATTTTACTAATTTCTCCATGCCACCTCCTGACTCAGACACTAGCTAGTGCCTGAGAGCAGTACCAGCGACAAAGGAAAAGGAGTGGATATTCTCATCGTACCAGATGTTTACATCATTCTCCTCTCCAACCAGTCAGAAACTTCTTCAGAACTTCTTCTTTCAGGGTTATTTTTTAAACTGCAGCGTTGGCATGATCTCCTTGTTAAACCTTTTTTTCAGTATTGACCCAACCTTGCCAATTCTCTCAACTGTGCCACAACTCTTCATTTGAGGATGTTTCACCTAATTCGGGATGGAAAACTATGGTCTCAAGGCCACTCCCTTGTTTCATATAGCCACTGACATTTCATGTGCCTACCACACAGCTACAGCACACCTGAGACATATCCAAGCTAAGGTGAAAATCAGCTGTCCTGCAATACAGGGGGTTAAATTAGCTCTGAGGTTTATAGCCATGCTTCCGTATCCAGCCTAGCCCTCCTGAAGCTACCTCAGATGCCTTCATGTGACAGTGCTGACTGCACCTACCTTTAAAGAGTTGGCTACACCACGTGCCTCTGTTTTCAATGACACAAAATTCAAACCCTCCTGCAAAATGCCACTGACTCAGCATCATGTAGGTGCTAGGTAAATTATGGTAGGTGCTAGCTACCAACTCACTGTTTTGGAGGAAAAAAAGAGAAACAAAAGAAGCGGATTAACTTCAGGCTGTGGGGCAAGACATTTTTTGTGGGCATATTTGAAAATGTATTTATTAATGATGCTGTTCAGGGGAAGGATAACTTTCCCCATCACTAGCAAAAGATAAGAAAAAAAGAAAGGCATTTATACATTTATCATTCCAGAGCACCTTTTGATTTCCCTGGTGATTCCCTGGTACATTCTTCCCTTACAGACATTCACTGGGGCTGCTGAGATTTTCAGTTGAAGCAGTTGCTGCCAAAGGACCTACAATCACAAGTAATGAGAAAGCCACACAGGGAGCACAGCACAGCAGCCCTCTCCAAATGCAAAATCCCAGAGGGATGTTGCAGCTCTGCTCGGGAAAGATGCCATGTCCCATTTTTCACTTGTAGCGAGGTACAGACCATTCCAGGACAGCGCGGCTGCCTCCTTCCCAGGCTGTATGTACCAGCGTTAGCCTCCCAAAGTGCTCCCCTAGGAAGCACGGACTGAAGGCACGGGCAGGCACAAGGCTCTGGGGAATGGGACTCCCCTCTCCTGTTGGGCTGTATGTCAGAAATTACTCCCCTACGATAACAGATGATTTTGAGCACACTCAAAAATAAGTTGACTGTTAACTTGGAGAGAATTATTAGGATCCTCTTACTATTGTCTATAATTCATTTGTAGCACTTGAAATGCTGAAGAGAGGCACTTCAGCATATGATGAAACTGAAGCAGATGCAGCTCTGGATTGTACAATTGCTTATCCAGCAAATGCAAAGCAAAAATTCAGCAGCCAGATGCTGGCAGCTTGGCTTGTCTGTCTGAATAGTTACTGGTAGCTCCTCAGCTCTGTCCCTCATTCACACACAGGAAAACGAAACAGAAAATACATTCTGTGGTTTGCCCAGAGATCAGGATCATACCCCTGCTACTGACCCACGCACCTGCAACCCATGTGAACAGAAATTCGTAGAACTTTAAAACATTTCTTGTTTCCTAAAGCCAGAAGAGTTTTAAATTCAAATTTGCCAGAGTTCACTGATGTACAAGGCATTTTAAATAACTCAAGATATATGAATCTACTGATGAAAAATTAATAATTATTTAAAAATAAGAAGATGAAAGATAAGATGAAGTACGGCACTGGTATAGAATTATTTCCTTTATACATATATACCATTTTCTTGAAAAACCAAAAGGCATAAGGACACATCTATTTTGAAGTTCCTCAGAGGACTCAGGAAGCTCAATCTCTGTATAACAGCACTTATCTTTGCAACATTTACTATTTTCACAGTTCAGCATTCCATCTTCTCCACTGATCCTATCTAAATCCAAGCAGTAATCTGAAAAAAAAACCCTACTAGACTTCTATCCTTGATTTGTTCTACCAATGGCCTTTAAAGCCTGTGAAACACTCCTGCGTGTGTTGCACTGTGATTCGGAGGTGGTGCAAAACGTTATGGGGAGGGCAGGTGGGCAACAGCCTTGTGGACAGAGGTAGAGGAGCCGGGGTGAAAGGAGCAGAGGCAGCGGAGGGATGTGTACACACATGTAAGTACATGTACATACCCTGAACTATCACTGAACACTGCTTTCCTAAGGTGTGGGTGAGACTGGTGAGGCCAGGGAGACCAGTGACCACCAGTGACCAGTGACCACATCATCTGATGAACGCTGGCAGCAAGTGCTCGGGATATATATAGATTTTTTCTCCATTTTACAGCCTTAGGAGAAAACCTTTCTGAGTCCATAAAGACCACTGTGTTTAACAGCCACAGTCCACATATAATCTTTATATAAATTTGATAAAATGTTGGCATCCCATATGATCCTGAGGCAGTAAGTTCTACTAAGTGACTATGTGCTATCTGAAAAGCAACATTTTCTTCTTGATTAAAATAAGCTATTTGTCAGCACTATGTAGAGGGGAGAGTGACTCTTGCCTTGAAAAGAAGCTGCGGTTACCGGTTCTGGCATGCAAGAGAGCAGTCACCGGTGGAAATCAGGAGAGCAGACGCTGCAGTGAGGACATAATAAAGACAGTCAGCATCTTCCTCTATATATGAAGGTAAAGGGGTAGCAGGTACAGGCAAACACCAAGAAAAATAATTAACAAATAGAACTTTCTCATGAGAATTAACACAGACAGTTTTTGTCTCTTCTCCAGCACTATCCACGTCATGAAAATGGTGTTTGCCTTTCTGTGTAGGGAACCTGCATCAGAAATGAGCCTTTTGGTAAGTATAAACCCAGATCACCAAGCTGCAGGATACACAGACAAAACCCGCAAAGGCTCGTATCCTCTAGGTTAGCTGGACGCATGGGCTTGGCTGAAAGGCTCAAGTGCCAGTCCTCAAAGCTATTTAAACATCTAACTCCCACCCTAATCACAATTTCTTACCTGGACTTAAATCACTGTTAAACCCTTGATAGATCATACAAACAAGTCATCTGTTTGCAGAAACCGCTTCAACAGTTTCACCTGTTAGAAGCTATAGTCTATGGACTATTCATAATTCCTTGAATATGTTGTTTATAAGCTGTTCGCTGTGATCTTAGAGAGAATCTACTTCAGGAAATCATTTTTCTTCCTTTTTTTTTTTTTAAGTTGCTTACCAACATATAATTCAACAAGGAATTGCATGCTACTAGCCAGGTAATTCAATAAATAAGAGCCAGGTAGCTGCCATGCAGTCTCTGTCTTCCAGGCTGAGTGATCACCCAATACTGCAACACATTTCAGGGGCATATTCATCTACTCTCCTGTACAGGTCCTTTTATCTGTCATTTCAGTGCAGTGTCTGAACACTATCCTGTAACGCATTAAGCAATATGAATATTATACATCACCTCTATGGTTCTCTTTCTCATGTTCGTGTAGGCGATGAAAGAAATATATTAATGTTAATGATCACTTTATACTTCTTTAATATTTAGCCTGTTTCCAGCTTTTCTGAGCAAGGACTCTTTCTTACTGGTTAGACCATTTGGGCTTAAAGCTCATTCTGTTTTTAAAATGTATTATAGTGGCAGACTTTGTATTTTAAAGGAGCAGCAGTAATGGATTTAGTAACCTTTCTAAGGCAGCATAAATTTGGGGTACCCGGGGTCTGTGAGGCTCTCATGGACTCTTCAAGCTGGTGGGCACCCAAAGGACCCTACAGGGAGCGGGACACACTGCCAGCATAGCATGGCTGCCTCTCTGCCCCCAGCACGGGGCCAGGGATGCTCTCCAGAGCTTGGCTGTGCCTGTTGGGGCCGTAGCACCACTGCTCCATCCTGCGCCACTCACCGTGTGAGGCTGCAAGAACCACCAGCAGCCCTCCCCGGTAATTTGTTACTTCTGCTAACAGTGCCAACAGCAGCATGGGAGATTTGGTGACTGTGGGTCTCATCGAGGTTTCAGTGTGTTTTAGCCTGGCTGTTCCCCTCTAGCTGCGTTCCAGTGCTTGAAAGCAACCAGTTTCCTCCCACCTGATTTCTGAAAGTTATCTCTGATTCCTCCTCTCAGTGCACTGATATTTGATTGTTCATTGCAGTTTATATTCAGTGTTACCTTATATGAAACAGCCCAGTAACATTTTTGTACAAAAGGTGTACAGCAAAAGGAAGCAAAAGGAAGGCTAGGGACAACGTGGGGCCGCTGCTGAATGAGGAGGGTGTCCTGGTGACGGAGGATGCGGAGAAGGCAGAGCTAATGAATGCCTTCTTTGCTTCAGTCTTCAGTGCTAAGACTGGCCCTCAGGAATCCCAGGCCCCGGAGGTAAGAGATGAAGCCTACAAAGAGAACGACTTTCCCTTGGTCGAGGAGGACTGTGTGAGGGATCGCTTAAGCGATCTGGACGTCCACAAATCCATGGGCCCCGATGGAATGCACCCAAGAGTGCTGAGGGAGCTGGCGGATGTCATTGCTGAGCCACTCTCCATCATCTTTGAGAGGTCCTGGAGGACAAGAGAGGTGCCCGAGGACTGGAGAAAGGCCAATGTCACTCCAATCTTCAAAAAGGGCAAGAAGGAGGACCCAGGGAACTACAGGCCGGTCAGCCTCACCTCCATCCCGGGAAAGGTGATGGAGCAGCTTATCCTGGAGGCCATCATGAAGCAAGTGGAAGAAAAGAAGGTTATCAGGAGTAGTCAGCATGGATTCACCAAGGGGAAATCGTGCCTGACCAATCTGATAGCTTTCTACGATGACATGACTGGCTGGGTAGACGAAGGGAGAGCCGTGGATGTTATCTACCTTGACTTCAGCAAGGCTTTCGACACAGTCTCCCATGATATCCTCCTGGGGAAGCTGAGGAAGTGTGGGCTGGATGAGTGGTCGGTGAAGTGGATAGAGAACTGGCTGAATGGCAGAACTCAGAGGGTTGTCATCAGCAGCGCTGAGTCTAGTTGGAGGCTGGTGACAAGTGGTGTCCCTCAGGGGTCAGTACTGGGCCCAGTCTTGTTTAACTTTCTCATCAACGACCTGGATCAAGAGTTAGAATGTACCCTCAGCAAGTTTGCTGATGACACCAAACTGGGAGGTGTGGTAGATACACCAGAAGGCTGTGCTGCCATTCGACGTGACCTGGATAGGCTGGAAAGTTGGGCAGAGAGGAACCTGATGAGGTTCAACAAGGGCAAGTGCAGGGTCCTGCACCTGGGGAGGAACAACCTCATGCACCAGTACAGGCTTGGGGTGGACCTGCTGGAGAGCAGCTCTGCGGAGAGGGACCTGGGTGTCCTGGTGGATGACAGGTTAACCATGAGCCAGCAGTGTGCCCTGGCTGCCAAGAAAGCCAATGGGATCCTGGGGTGCATCAAGAAGAGTGTGGCCAGCAGGACAAGGGAGGTTCTCCTTCCCCTCTACACTGCCCTGGTGAGGCCTCATCTGGAGTACTGTGTCCAGTTCTGGGCTCCCCAGTTCAAGAAGGATGAAGAGCTACTGGAGAGAGTCCAGCGCAGGGCTACAAGGATGGTGAGGGGACTGGAGCATCTCCACTACGAGGAGAGGTTGAGGGAACTGGGCTTGTTCAGCCTGAAGAAGAGAAGGCTGCGAGGGGACCTTATAAATGCCTACAAATATCTGAAGGGTGGGTGTCAGGAGGATGGGGCCAAGCTCTTTTCAGTGGTGCCCAGTGACAGGACAAGGGGCAATGGGCATAAAGTGAGGCACAGGAAGTTCCGTCTGAACATGAGGAAGAACTTCTTCTCTCTGAGGGTGACGGAGCACTGGAACAGGCTGCCCAGGGAGGTTGTAGAGTCTCCTTCTCTGGAGATATTCAAGACCCACCTGGACAAGATCCTGTGCAGCCTACTGTGGGTGACCCTGCTTCGGCAGGGGGGTTGGACTAGATGACCCACAGAGGTCCCTTCCAACCCCTACTATTCTGTGATTCTGTGATTCTGTGATTCTGTGTTATGGACAGATGGTTCAGGCAATTATGATACGACTTTCTCCAAAGGAAAAAGTCTTAAGGCAACTTTTCCAGCCTAGAGACTTAGAAAACATCCTCCTCCTCTTAGTGCAAGAGGCAGCCTGAGCACCTGCAGTCAGCCATGGTGCAGGACCAGTCCCAGGTGCAGGCAGGGATGGCCCACAGCCAGGGCATGGCCCACGGCCAGGGCTTGCCCCACCACCCAGCTGGAGGTGGGGACCACACAATGCACACTGAAATGCTCCTGCCCAGAAATCCCAGTGTGCAAGAGCACAGCCAGCCACGGGCACTGGTTTTACAGACACCAGCGGAGCACGTGCTGAGACTCACCAGCCCAATCTCTCTCCCCATCTACTCAGTCTCCATTCAACATTTCTCTTCCAGCTGTCCCAGAGCCTGCAGACAGCCACTCTTCTAAACTGCTGTTCCCTCTTCGGAAATAACTTTTGAAAAACCATATCATGATGTAAAAAAAAAATCCCCTATTAGTAGGTATCTTTCTGCTAACATGATTTCCAGTTGTTTGTAGGTTTTGTTTAATACCATCTTTTCAATTTAAATGTTCTTATTCCAAGATAAGAAAAACAATTCACCAACTTGCATTTCTTTTATCTGTCCTAATTAGTTTTCTAATTAATTCATAACGCCAAAACCCCTCATTTATTTCATGTTTCAATTTAACTTCCGAGCTGCCATAATCAGATTAGCGATCAAACCCATTTTGAAAATATCTCTTCTCACAGGAAGCTGGAGAAACTCATACAACACTGCCTCTGCGAATCTAATAAGCTTACAGTTTCTACTTTGTTCTCCCCAGTCTAATTTTCAAGTTTGCAGGCATCCCACTCAATCTGATGTGAACTTACCCATTCAAGGACGATTCTTTCCCCCAGCAACAGCTCTGTTATTATTAGTTACTCACTTTACAGCACTTGGAAAGGAATCAGAGGTGTAGGGAACTGGGTTACGCAGAGCTGCACATTGCCGGCAGGGCAGAGCCACGCAGAGGCACCCCGACCTCCTGTTTCCCAAGCTATTGATCTCCCCACAATGGCAAACCGTACGCCTTCTCAGCAGTGAGAAGTGACATTCCACTGGTGTATTTGGAAAGCAGTCCATTAAAAAGTACAGACAGCTGCAGATCAGAAAGGATGTGATCAAGCAGAAGCAGATAGCAGGGACCTGTATCCTTCTCCAAAACACTTTCGCTGCATCGCTCTGATTCAGGAAAGCATCGCCCTTCGGAAAAGCACTTCAATGCGTGCTCGTCTTTGAATATATGCTCGGTCCCACTGAAGTCTCTGAAAGATAAGCATCCTCAAGAGCATCCTGATTAAAGATAGACTTAGCATGTGATTACACTCCTTAGCTGACTGGGGATCTGGAAAATGTAACCCGAAAAGTAGAAAGTCATTGTCAGGGCAGATTTGCAGAGCATCACGATACTGTCTGTGCCTAGCACACAGCAACACTAGGATTTCTTATTCAAATAGCACTCCCATTCTTGCCAGTTTTGCCCTGGAAATGGAGAAATTATACATTTCTTACAGCATCCATTCTAATCTTTCTGCTATCAAACCTTGGAAATACTCAGAACCTCCTGCCCCATGGTAATATTTATAACAGTTTTCTAAAAATCCTAATAAACACTGTGTCATTTTTGTGCTCTCCTTGAAGTATTGCCTGACACCACAAAGGGCTAATTCAAAACAACCCGAACAAACCAATGGTTCACACCACATTCACAGTCTCTAAACCTTAGAAGAATTTTTCGAAAAATTACATAACATGGTATTTTCTTTCATATGTGTGTGAAGAGACAGGAAAATATTAAGAAATTACATAAATACATAAATTTTTCATTTACATAAACACACACGAAGAAGCAATTGAGAGAACCACACTGTAATAACTTTAGTACAGGCACCCTACTCCAAGAAAGTCCTGTAGTGCCTGGCCAAGGTTAATGCAATGATTAAAATATAGACACACATAGAAAGAGAGAAATAATACTTATAATGACATGTTCTACTGTGTTACACTAAGGACAAGTTTAGTTGCATAAAAGCTGCTATGTGAGAGTTTTACCAAGGCTCAAAGGTTCACGCATACAGATGAAGAAAGCTTTTCAGAAGACAGCTACAAAAATAATTTAAAATAAGTATAAATAGCCACGTATTTGTGTAACACTGAAGTTTCTCTTGCTTTTGAAATAATTCAGAAGAAATCTAAATGGCATGACATGACAATTCAGTTTAAATTAAGTCACCCACCTTAATCAATATTTATTTATTCTTACAGCAAGTAACATAATAGTGTCGTCAACATTTCGTCTTTAGAAAAGGATTAACAACATTAAAAACAGCTCTCATGATGAAAGAAAATGAAATATGTGTTCATTCCTGCTAAAGAATACATGTATTGCTCCTATCATGTTATTATATTAGCTTTCAGTGAGTTCATAGTATTTCCATGTTTGCACATTAAACATTTGTACTCCTGAACCGCAGATTCAGTGCTGAAACTGTGCAACTGTATAAAGATTAAAAAAAAAAAAGCCAGAAATATTTTTCTTCTTTTAAAACCATTCTGCACATGCTCGCATGTAAAACATTGCAGCAGCTGACAGTACCCACACTCGAATGTCTGTGTGGGCTGAGTGGGAAATAATCTTCCATTAATTTTCAGATAACTTCTGAATGCCATAAGTGGCATGATGTTCAATGTCATGTTTTTCTTGGGGATTTTTTTGACAACTGAAACCCATTCAGATTTCTTCTGCTTATAAAAGCAACCTGAAGAACACGTCAGAGGAGGGGACACAGCTGTACCTGTCACGCTGCAGTGCACAGACATCGCAGCATGCTCTGAGTCTGTCCTCTCCAAAAAACACAGCTCTAGAGAGCAACAAAGCAATTTTAAAAAATGGTTATGGCAAAGGAATGAATACATGCCAGCATGTCAGTTCTTACCCAGAATGCTGTAACACCAGGCATGGGTACAAAAATGAAGTCTGCTGGGTCTGGGCTCCAGAACTGCTCTCACGCTGCAACCTATAGTCCAGCCAGATTGGGATCCATTTCCAACAGCCCGAGGGGCTGTTCAGAAGACCCTGGATGCACTTACGTGCTACATATGCAACACGCGGGGACTGTACGCCATCGCCTACCCGTCCGTCCGCAGAACACATTTCTGCTGGTCAGGAGAATGAAAGTTTACCAAGACAGAAATTAAACCTGCGAGCAGAGCAGTTTGAGGGCTTCAACCTGTTTGCAGTTGTCTCCTGCTGCGCAGTTTGTGCATCACTTGGGTTTGTCACCTCTGAGTGACATTGAAATGCAAGACAGAGCTGCAGCAGCTACAGACATACCTTTGCACAACGCAGCTTTGGTCAATTTTTTTCTCCGCAAGGGCTATTATACAGTTCTTTAACCATCACTTTGCTTGAATTTCACTTGACGCTAACATACATAACAGGATAATTATGCAGTATTAAAGGATCATTATCTGTAAAAGCCGCAATTTCTACCTTTCCTCCTCCACCATCCATGTCCCACTCGGTACGGCCAGCCCAACAGCAAGAGCAGCCCCGGGCAGGGGCATTGCTGGCCACAAGCTGATGCAGCAAAAGCAGAGGAGCAGCAGAGCGTTATGGGCCCAGTCTGGGCACTCCGGAAATGCAGCGCAATGCTGCGCTTTGTAAAGTAATGTTTTATATATAATCCATTACAGGATGAAGGACGTGACAGTTTAGAGGACAAGTCACTTTTTAACACCATGCCCACGTAGGCGTTATCGTCTCTGACAAAACCACCTCCTGCCTGCAGTGTGAGCGTAAGCGGTGTTAGCAGAGCCGGTACACGAACGCGTAGCACTCAGCTGCTTTTAGCGGTGCCTTAATGCTTTCCTAAGCATCTTGCTCGAAGGATTTAATACTTCCCATCATCTCCTTTTGCTACGCATCCCTCTGTCTGACACGGAAATAATGAAAGTGTACTCTTCCTATTTTGGTATCTTGTGCTGACAATCAGCTGCAGGGAAAACACAGTCAGTCAGCATTTGACAGGAACGAAAGAGAACGCAGGATGAATATGACTGGTGCAGTAAGTTTCAAAGGCAATCCCATAAACTGTCCTCAGCAACAATACTGGCTGTCGGACATATTCTCCCGTTTTCAAAAATCCCTAGCTCCAGCAGCAATCCCAGTAACCCACTGAATCATATCTTTATCAGAAGAACACGGGAGCATCTAACAGCACAGACAAGCACACGGCTGGCTGTACATCCCTGTGTTTTAGGATTACGAACGAGCCTGAAGTGAAAACTAGAAACTTTCAGGCAGAAATAGAAAGCGCTGTATAACTGAGTCCCTGTGCTGCTCTGACCACAAGAGTCCCATGCATGGCCACCGCGCTGCCCACAGCCACCCACGCTGAAATACCTGGGTGCCTGGAACCCGAGTGACCTGGGATGGTTGCCCAGGGGCTAGCAAACTCCAGTTCATGGGGGAAAAGCATCAAGGGTTTGACAGCCTGGTCATGTAGAGTGGAAATGCCCATTTGCCAAATCCACTGAGAGGCAACCAGCATTTCACTGTTTCAATATTTCTGAAGCTCATGTTAATCTGACTCCAAGACTAGATTTTCTGAGTTATGAAGAAGGTTTTAATATTGATCCTTTTTGTATTCTCTTACATCAACCACTACTTGCAACTGGATGGAAATCTTCCAGGAATATTGCAAGTGATAAATGATTTGACAAAACCTACTCTATTTTGTCCACAGAGATGCTCCTTATACTGGAGGAAAGAAGAACACTTCACTAAGCACTTGGGAAATATCCATTATTTATACAGCCAAAAACTACTCTCAGGTCTCTGTTTATGTACTTCTCCATCAAAAGCTTTTACATTACTCTTGTATCAGAGCCTTCTATTTGATGCTGAAATTTCACGTCCTTACTGAAAACCTAGGCTTCCAATAGCTTGCAGCCTGCCTGTACTGGAGTTGATTCAGCACTGCTACATCTTTTGCAGAGTATTAAACCTATGCTGAGGTCAAAAAGCAGTTGGTCTCACTCTAAAGTATTTAATCCCTTTCCCCAGGTCCCTTGCAGAGTCATCCACATAACACTAAAGAAGCAAGCCTGGTACTTTATTTTCACACATATTTTGCACCAAATGTTTTTTTCTCACAGGATGTTTTTTACTCACAGAAAATTTTTACCTGAGTGAAAATTTATATCTTGGAGTTCCTGAAAGTGAGCACTCAGGCACAGGCACCTAAGCCCTCAGCCGCTTCAGTTAAGCAGAGCATATACCACTCATAGTAACTATCAAGTACCAAGAATTTACCTAGCTTTGGGGACTTAGAGTACTTAGGTCGAAATGTAGTTGCCGATGACCCTATGTTATCCATGGAAAACGGTCATTACCCCTGGAAGCACCTCTGTCTCTCCACTGACTGTGCAGAGATCCCAGTGCAATTACTTTCCTAACCTGCATGCCTCAGGTGGGGTAAATCCATACACTTTTAATGTAGTCCTAGCACTAAAATGCCCTGAATTGCTACTGGCTTGCCCTCATGTTCACCCTCTTCCTTTGTATCACCACAGATGTACAGAAGTCATCTGGTCCTTCCCACTCAGTGCTCTAAAAACTAAACTCTTTATTGATTTCTGTTGTCTCTGACCTTCCAGGAACAGAAAGGAAAGGAGAGTGACACAGGTTTCAAAATCACAGTGGATGGCATAAGTAGCTACAAATATTTTTCTTTATGTATGTAAAATAATGACAGTAGAGAACACCAAAATAAGTCTTTAAGACATTTCCTAACTGGAGGGAGAAATAAATTAAAATATGCAATAAAAGTTTCATAGCAGTTAGTGATTTCACTTTGGAAAACCTGCTAGGAACAAAGTTAATAGCATCATAAATTCTTTTTTTGTGAGAAATGATTATTTGGGGTTTTAAGGTTTGACAATTTATTGTAAATCTAATCAGCCAGCTTACAATTAATAACATTAAACTGCGTCGTGTTCTGCACAAGCACCAACATGCTGTGTCAAGGCTCACACCTTTGAATGCTCAGGTTTCTCCTACAGGTTAGTTCATATTAGCGGTGTGCACACAAAAGAAAGCATTTCTAAAAGTATTAAATAACTATCAGCACAAGCTCAGGGGAAGGGATCAGAGGACACAAGATTTCTACCAGCGTGGCTGGAAGGCCCTTTATTTTACTTCATATTCTGCCTGGCCCTGCATTTCATTTTAACTCTAAGAAGGAAGCAGGTAGTTTGAATCTGACATGTCTCAAATCAACTCTCAAACCCTCCAACTTACTGTGTTTTCATCTGTTATGCTTTTGATCCTGAATGGACCAAAATCTGTTTGAAACAAATGATTTTTCACCATTGTGGATGACACTACAGTTTTTAGACACAGACTAAGTTTAGATGAGGAACGAGGCAGTGCCAAAACATCAAAGCCAGAGAGCTAGAGATGACTTGGGTGCTTCTGTTAATTTGGATCCAAGATGATATACTGGACCACAGGACACAAAAAAGAGTTTGCAGTTGAAATAAACATTAAAAAGATAAGTGGGACAATCAGAGTTCAAACACAAAATTCAAGAGGTCCATCCCCTTTATAACCCCCGCTTCAGAGTTTCGCTTTAGAACTGAACTCACCCACAGTTTAATGGCGAGAGATGATGTGAAGATGAATCGGTGGTTGACAGCCTGAAGTGAAAATTCATAGCATCATTGCACAGGAAAGGAGTCAGCGCAGCACTGAGTGAGACTTAAAATCTATATTTGTCCATTATAATACTTTTTCGAAGTTATTACATATACCTAAGAAAAATGAATGTGCTAGAGTGGCTTTATTTAAATCTCAGTGGAGTTTGAAATTATTTGGATTTTGTCTTTTCACAGTTTCATCTATTGCTCTTCTTGTCTCCCATCAGCAGTCCTGTAAGCCAAAATCCTGTTACAAAATCAAGCAGCTTTTCATCTTCAAACGTTAATTATCACAAACTCTGTGTGAAGCTGGAAAACATCACTGCCCTCCATTCCTCGAATAAGGAGACAGACAGCAGCAAAGCAGCTTTCCTGAAACCACAGAAAAACCATCCCAGAGCCCAAAATGCGATTTAACTTCTGTGCTTTTATAAGCTGAGCAGTGGCAATGACAGCGCCCTCACGGTGAGCGTCACTGGGCACGTCGTCAGCAAACACTTGAGATCACTCTTTTGAAAGTCTGTAGAAGTGAACAAGCATCCTCATGGCAGAGCCATCCGCGGGAACTTGCCCAGTCCGATTCTGCAGATACCTAGCTCAGGCAAACTGCTGTCTAGCCCAGCTGTGCTACAGGCATACACAGAGCCAATGGATCCATCCAAGGCAGAAACCACGGGCAAATTTTAGCAAGAATACAATGCCAAGAAAGGCGGTGCCGTTGTTCACCTCTGCACGTGACTTTGACATCACACAAGTGAGGGGGCATGAATCCCTTGCTCACTGAATTGATCTGGTTTCAGTCCATCTCTCCCAGCTGGAGCAAACCCTTCTTTTGCTGCAGCAGTTCCCCTTATCTCCTGGTTGATATATTCTGAGATTCTTATAAGGCCATGGAGAAAAGGCATCGGAATAGATGGGCTCCAGTCTTCAAGAACTCTTTGAAAGTGTAGACCTTAACCACAGTTTGGTTTTTTTCAGCTGAGCAGAAGGTTTATAGCAATTGGCATAGCCTGGGTGTTCCTCAGGACAGAGCCCGTATCTGTCTGCCCACAGGAACTTGTGCAACGAGCTCCACCTCCTTGGCCAAGGCATTTCACATCTTGCCACAATATAAATCCCGCTCCAGGCATAACGTACGTCACTTTTATCAAAAGTCTCTCACTTCAGAGGGAAACCACAGTGGAATAGAGCACCAAACAAATCCATGGGGCTCATAAGTGTTTATAAGCCTCATAAGAGCAAAACTCTTACAGTTCCTCTCAGCTAAAAAGAGACTCGGTTTTAACTCCTTTTTTTACACTGAAATACTGTAATACCTGTGAGCTACGCAAAGCCCACAGTGAGGAAAATGCAGGTATCTTGGCCACTCCCATGGGAAGAATTCAGCGCCAAGGACAACCCATACCGGTTCACACAGCACATCACCTTGTTCCTCTTACATCGCTTTTCAGTGGTAGATGGAAACCATTTGTGCACCTGGGAGCAGGCAGATGGATTGGTTTCTGCTGCTGGTGGAAGGAGCCTGTCCCTGCAAAGCAGGCTGCAGCAGCCCCCGAAGGAACAGCAGCCCTCGCAGGTGCTGGCTCCCCCCAGCCCTTTGCCCAGCTCAGTGTCCCCCACGACTGCCCTCCCACAACCCAAAGCCCACCGCTGCCCGACAAGCAGGGCAGCAAATTACTCAGCCCTAAGCCTTGAGGCAGCCACATCACGTTCTGCCACCACTGCAGGGACGCCACGAGGCACCTCCCTGGGCAGATGACAGGGAGCTGGGAAATTTGACTGATTGTGAGTTCACTATCAATGCTTATTACTGGATAATTAATCACGAGTGCTATTTCTCACTTTGCCTCCGCTGCAAAATGCAGCGTGACAGTCCCTGTATGACGATGCCGCACGCCAGCTGCGAAATGTTGGCTCCTCCGAGCAAAGCCGGGCCACCGCAGCAGCGGTGCGTCAGGGCCAAGCACAAGCAAAACACATAGCCCAGCACAACGGGTCCACGATGCAGCACCACATACTCCCTTATCAGCTGTTCCCTGCTTTTTGGTCTTTTCTTTTAAAAAATGAGTAAAATTAGAGTTTTAAAAAAAATTTATTACAAGTGAGGCATTTGATAGCAAAGAATGTGGCTGCATGTGAAACTCAGGGTATCTATTCCTATAAAAATAATGTGTGAAAGCTTCTACTCAATTAGTGCTTCCAGTGCAAATTGTTTTCTCTGGTAATGACATGATAAAATGTTAAACAGGAGGTGGGAGCTCCATTACTAAATGCCCAGGAGGAAACCAGATGAAGGATTTCTTTTTTGTCTGCTAAGAATTGACCATTATTATAATTGCATAACCTTTTACAAAAAGAGGTGCAAAGCTAAGTTTTCATGACCTTAATTGCTTCACATAACTTCATGTCACGTGCTATTGTTGTTCGTATCCTAAGTGTCACTTGATATTCATGACAATCCATAAAGTCTATCATTTGCAATAATTGATGTCATTAATATACATTATTTGAAAGCCTTTCTGTAATCATTAGCTAACCATATGGGATGTAAAATCAATGATCTGAACTATGTCATTAATAATAAGTTAGGTGTGAATGAGTTTTTTCCCAAAATATGAATTCTGCAGGTTATTTAATTTCTATTGTCACTGTAGAGAAACAATAACCTTGACACGAACTGAAATTTCCATATGACCCAACCAGTTATTTAATGCTAGCTCTTTTTTTTTTCTAGCTAGAAAAAAGTCAACATTATTTGCCATGCACCATGCAAAACATTAGTCCCCGGTAAATGAGAACTTTCCAGTGGAAACACTGAGAATCAAATCTTCTCTAGTGTGATTACTTGAGTAAAGTGTCTGAGTACCGAAGAAAATCCTGTAGTCTGAGTGAGAAGGAGAACAATAACCTTTTGCCACTAAATTCATGGATAGTGCAGTATTTTCAGTATTTCCTCCTCCTCTCCATAACGATCTGGGTGACTTTGCACCCTGTAGGTCGTTCTCAAGGGAACAAACATCAAGTCACAGTGAAAACAATAAAAAGGAAGTCACACAATCTCCTCTTTTCTATACTGTCTCTTTTAATAACTTTTTCCTCATGAATGAAGTGACAGATAGGCTTTGCCTGTTGTCCGTACACTCACTTGGTAGGGAGGGAAAAGATCACTGCAATCACCAGGCTGAACTTCGGTTACTGAGGGTGGGAAGAGGACTTCTCCCTCCCATGGACGTACCTGGATCTCACAGTGGTGGGGAGACCACAAATGCTGCCCAAAGCAGGACCACAGGGCAGCCCGGAGCATCACGCCTGCTAAATCCCCTCATGAACTGCCTGACCTCAGTTCTGGAGCTTGTTCAGAGATTGTTGTCTAAACGCTGGGTGGCTTTTACAGCACTTCAAAACATGAACATCAGCAATTTTTTTCCAGCTGAGAGAATGGATGGACCAGAAGGCAGAGGTTTCCTGGCTAAATACTGCCCCGAGGCATATAAAGCAGCGTAAGCGCTGTTTTCTCCTGTGAACTTTGAGCCAAAGCCTATCGAGTCTTCCTGACCTCTGTCACGCTGGTATTTTAGATTTAAGCTGACAAGGGCAGTGTATCATCAACGCTCCCGGAGCAAGCAGCGCACAGGGGGCATTCAAAGGCCGGCAAAGCTTCTGCCTCCTTGGGAAACACAGCAGCAGAGATATTTAAAGCTTCGCCCTGAGAAGCAGCGAGCAACAGTTACAGGGCATAAGCCTGGGAAAGACTTTATCTTGGAGACACACTGGGAGAGGGCTTCCTGTCCAGAAGCAAGACGTCTGCAGGCATCCTCCTCTCCGCTCCCTGCCCACCCAAGGCCAGCCCCATCACCCCACCCCCGCTGGGTGGGGAAGGAGGAAAAGCAGCTCTAAGAAAGCAAAGGGAAACCTGCGATTGTGCCTTATCTTGAGAGGACGTGTTATCATGCCAGAGTCGTGGGTGCTGAGCAATCCTGGCTGTCGTTGAATCCCATCCATACACTACATGCAGATCCCAAGCTCTGATTTCTAGTGTCTCTTCTCCTCTTGACTGAAAACTCCCCAAAATGACAGCTTTATGAGAGAGATGTTGCTGAAGACAAGAGCTGACTGACAACATCTTTACAAATGAGGTGCTGTCAGGCAGGATGCATCTTGATTTGTGGATTTGCGAAGAAAGCCATTTTAAATGTTTATTCATAAACTCAGCAGATATGCTACAAAGAAATTAAAAGATATTAAAGCCTCAAAAAGTTTAATGCCATTTTTTTATGAGAACCACTTTCAAGAATATTACCTCACTACATAAATAATACTTTGCTGTTTAAAACTGAATAATTACAAGTGGAAAAAGCAGAAATGTGGCTGTAAATGCCTGAAAAATCACCAGCATTGACACCAAAGATAATGAGCATATCTGCTTTTGCCCTAGAGGAATACACTGGTAAAGCCTATAAATTTTGCTCGGTTGTCTCAGAATGCTGAAATTTGTCCAGGGAAAATTCCATAGTTTCTCAACAGGAAGTTTCCTTTTCAAAACAGTTTCCAGTGAAAGAAACTGTTGCTCCAGTCTGTCTCTAGGCCCTGTCATGGACACAAATTTCTCTTTGCAGTTTGTTATCCATTAACAGTATTACTTCTAAGCAGTTTGCTGCAGAATGAAACAGTTGACCGTGCTACGTCTCCCCCACACACAGGCACCTCGCTGAAGCTCCTTGGTGTTTATGTGGATCCCCAGAGCTGGGCACTCGGCAGCGCAGGGTAAGAGAGGGAGGCTGCGGTTGCAGCTGGGGTGTTTGAATTTCCATACTTCATTTCCTTCAGCACGGTGCAGAGTTTCTGTTTTCATCGGAGATCAAGATAGCTTTGATCAGGCTATTTTTATTTTTTATTTCATTATTTCATTGCTGCATGATCCCCTCTTCTTGCCTTGAACGGGACCACAATAAGTTGTCTTCCTGTTTTCAATCATTCATTCTTTGGGGAAAAAGAAAACAAGGCAATAACGCTGCAGGGACAGCAGCACCTTTTTCTATAAAGATCATCTGGTTGTTTGTCAGCGAGGCTGGGTTTTATTCTCGTCCCTTAGTTAGAACCAGAGGAACATCCTCAAGAGGCTGAACTGGCATTTGGGCACCTGTCAAATTCGGCTTTCACTAAAACTCCTTTCCTTGCAGTCTTCTTGAATTAGTTCTGGTGGCTGACACATGACTGTCCTGGCTCACTGCGAAGTTCATTTCAGATCTCATAGAAACTGTATCCTTCTTGAAAAGATATTTGTTTTCATTCTAAATTTAATTATTTTAATTGCCAGCCATAAGAATTGGCTTTGATTATGCTCACGTAAAGCATAGCGCTTTTTCCCTCCTACAATCACTAACCAGCTCACATAAAAGAATATAAATTAAATTGATTTTCTTCCATAAGAAATACATCAAGGAAAGGAAAGGATTGATTTCCCTCCATAGGAAACAAGACATAAAGGTTTTTAATCCAGCTGCTGCATTCAGTTATCATGTACAGTATGAAAAACTGTGCCATAAAAATGAAATTAAATGCATAATAGCACAGACCACTCTTCCCTCATGTTATCTTAAAGTATCTAGTGTTTTGGCAGGACACAACATAAACCTTTAAGCATTACCTACACCCATCTACTTTCCAGTGGGTTCCAGGACTTATTTATGTACCTTTCTGGGATGCTCTTTGGAAAGGACCATGTTTCATCATTCGTCTGATTTCAGTGAGCAGACTCTGAATGCAATGATACTTACTAAATTTGAGTAAGACTGGCAAATCTCACACTGTGCTACAGCAAACTACGCTCTTCCATCACATATGAATCCTATGAAGATTTATAACTGAGGATATAATTCACAGCCAGCTTTAAAGATTTCATCTCAGGGCTGCACTGAATTTAAAGTCATCTATGCAGATTTTCACAGGTCAAAGATGTAATTACATCAAATTTTAATAAATTTTGTGGCCTGTATAAGGCAGAAAAAAAGGCAAAGCTAGAAACACCAGATTCAATCACTACAAAGTTTGTAGCTTGACTGATACATTAAAGGTTGGGCTAATCGTTAGTGAAAATACTTTAGTCGCTCTATCCTTCTGAGGTCATTATCATGGACAAAGCTGCTGCTGAGCAGAAGGACTCCACTATACTTTACATTAGAAAAAATAAACTCTTCTGTACTGCATGCACAAGGGGAGAACACAGTTTTCTATGATCTAAATGCCCATAGGAGATACTGAGTGCTATACAGGGGACATTGTCTGTTGTTCATGCACAGAGGATCCATGTCCCATCACACCCCCCACTCTGGGCAGGCAGAAGGACCCAGGGAAACGCAGCAGGGCTGACCAGTGCCCCCAGTGCCCCGAGTAAAGGAGGCATATTCACTTGCTGCTGGCTGATTCACTTCTGAGCCTTCTGCTGCCGTGAGCACAACATTTACATTTATCTTTCTTTTCGAGCCCATTTCCATGATTAACAAACACTAGATCGTCTTTGATCAGCATTCAGTGAAAGTCGGGCAGATGCAATCTTTTTGGATGGCATTTTCTATATCTGTAAACAAAATATCAGCAAAAGGTTGGATATGTTCTGTCTTCCAAATGGAGAGGGACACAGTTATTGATCTGGACATTAGACTGCCATTTTATTGAAAGAAAGACTGATTATCTTTGTATCTAAACTGACAGAAGATACCAATAAGAAACTTCCTATACTTAGCACAAATGCAGGCAGCGGCTATTTTAGGGGTAGTAGGTTGGCCATTAGCAGAGACATCACTTTCCCCACTGTTCTTTAACAATCGTTATATGCCATTAAAAAAAAGGACCAGTTTTAGATCAATACATCTGAAATTAAATACATGGAGTGTCATAACTGAAACTAGAAATTAAATTTAGCCTCTAAAGTCTTCTTTTTAATTGTTCAACAAAATTAACAACTCTAGTTCTTCTAATTGCCCTCTGCCATCACAGTACCAGAACTGTCCATGTCTAATCTCTGTCTTTGGTTTTGATTTACCTTTGGTTTTGATTTCTTATTTTTTTTATTTGGTGTCTTTAGTTTTGATTTGAAAATAAACAGAAAAAATAATCAAAAAAAGAAAAACTAGCATACTTGCTTCAGCTGTGCATTCATCATATCTCAGTTGTGCAGATGACATGAAGAAAAGGCCTCACAAAGAGCAGAAGGCATAGTCTTCTAGCCACTCTGCAGAGGCAACCAGAAATGCTGGTGGTCATTTGCTGTATGCAAGAGACAATTTGTGCATAGCTGGTTTGTGCTCATTGGGTGAACGTGCTGCTTCCAAAGGTGCAGGTACCCGTGTAGGGTCTGCAAAGATTTTTATCACTCTTCTGGCCTCTACACTAGGTTTTCTGCCTTGCTCAGACAGAATTTTATCATCTGCCTTTCTAATATTTTTCTCAAAGGATGTGACCGCCTTTGTATTTTTTACCAAAGCTGAAATTGGTTCCTTGACAGGCTTTAATAGTAGCTACTCAAGGGTTGAAGTCAAGAGTCTTCTACAAGACTACCACGGTCATTTGCTGTTCTTTTATAGACCAAAATGTAAACAAACCCACAAAAGGCATTCAGGGATGCACTGTCAGCCATGAAGGTGAAATACTCCAGACTCATCCTGGGAGCTCTCAGCACTTATATTGGCAAGATCTCTCACGAAAGGAAAGAACTACTTTGAAAATAAGAAAATGCTTTTTGCTAAGATTTTTTAAGTCCCTAAGTCTACAGTGACACACAAGATGTAAAGCATGTCCATGTTAAGTCTCACAAGCAGCCACAGTCCCAGACACTTCGCCCTCTCGCTAGCTAATGTTTTAAGTTTCTACAGGGTGCAAACCAGACCCACAGCATTTGTCAGACCACAGTGCATTAAGGTATAGCCTTTGCCTGTCTGTGCTGCTGGCCAGGAGATGCTGCAGTTCTCCTTGAGCTCAAATTCAGGGAACAGGCTAATTTCTTTAACCGATTCCGAAACTTAAAGATACCTTCCTAGAAGCAGTGAAGGGAAACAGCGTTTATGCCACACTTGCTTGGTTTATGGAGTCCTGTTCAATATCTCCCCAGAAAGCAAATTTGGCAATACCTGAATTCCCCTGACAAGAAGATGTGAATGATAGACCTTCTAGTCCTGCAAGGAGCTATAGAAGATCAATCCACCAGTAAGCATCAAACAGTTAAAGCAGAATCCAGACCAGGAGGGAGTTACATCACTGGACAGGAAAAAGAATTGCAAAACATTTGCAGGCTTAGCTTGGTCCCTCCCGTGGTTGATGCCCATCATGGTCACCCAGACCAGTACAGACAACAAATGGTTCCCCCATTCCTGTCAGACAGCAGCAACAGTGACTAATGGTTTCTATAAATCCCTGTAGACTAGCAGATTTCAGTTTATCAGACAGTGTCTTGGCACCAATCTGCATCTCTCTGTTACAACTGTTCCTGTCTGCACAACAGTGTAGCAATTTATCTGGACATGCAGCCATCGATATCCAAAATGGGAGTACAGGACACAGCCACCTAGGCTGGTTTGAGCCATCCTGGATATCCTCCATTTTCCAGTGGCTTCCCAGAAACTGTCCCTGTCTTAACCCTCAAATTATCAATGGCTTCATGAACCTTGGAGACTTCCCATAGCTTCAGGATTAAGGCCATGGTCAACACCTGTTTCGCAGGTGAGAAGACACCTCTTGTTACAAGGGCTGCCCAGACAAGGGGCAGCACTTCCTCACTGACTTCAGGAAGATAATTCGCTGCATAAAAGCCTCTGTGATAAATAGAGGCCAAGAATAAGGTTTGGGCCATCCTTTTAGTGCACATAATTCTTAAACAAACTGGGAGATACGTAGGGATTATAGCACAAAACCACATGCAAAACCTAAGAAAACAATGAGCTGTTTAATGGTGAAATGTCACTGCATATTTGAGAACAATTCATCGCAAAGCTGTCACGAGCTGCTGCCAGCTTATTTGTTTGATTCTATTAAGCTGTTACTGTGGCAAATGTCACCCTTATTTGCTTGTTTGTCATATGTGGCACCTTGTTATAAACTTTGACAAAACTTCCAGAAAATTCCAGTTATTATCTTCAGTTATTCATAGTGGCACAAAAGATCCTGACCCCCACATGAGGATCTCCAGCCGTTGCTCACTTATAAATATATACAAACTCCAACAACTTAAAGCTATTACAGAGGAAGACAAAGTTTGCTTATTCTGCCCCAGGTACTTATACTGCCTCTGTTCATTTCAAGAAATAACATTGCTACTCTATAGTTCAGAAGAAGTTGTAAATTAACCAGCACTGAACTGGATATATTCACAGTTACCATTTGCCATTGCCATCCACCTATAGATTTCCAATAAACAGGTCTCATTCATTGTGAAAATTAGATAATTGAAACTATCTATTTGCTTCAAGGCTGTGGTCTCAGAGGTGACACTTACGTGTTGCCATGACAAGTAGGTGACAGCAGCTGTAATTCACTTCCACAATACTCTTTGCCCATTTTGTTTGTCAATAAGGAGACCATTTCATGAGGTACTGGAGATTATCTGTCGGCTGCTACCCATAGCTCTTCTGCCTGAGGAACACCCCTTTTTCCCTATTACCATCCCTATCTCAGTAGAGATATTTTATAGTGATAAGAGAATGGAATCCTGTCAAAAAAAACAAACCCATATCACTCTGTTATCTTTTCCATGCTGCAGATTGCTAACTATCCATTATTATGCAGGCTCTGAAGTAAATACAGCCAAGCAAGTGGGAAATGTATGGCAAACACTGCCTAACAAATTTGCATGCAGCCCTTTCCATTGAAGAGTAACATATCTTCTGAAGTATTAATTAAAAGTCTTTGCCTTTCTGATTAAAATCTTAGGGATGAAAACAAATGTTTTTTGTTAGAATGTTCAGTAAGGTAGAAGAAGTACAGAAAGTTTCGGCTGGTATAAAATACTTGCACAAAGTACAGTCCAGTGAGTTATAAGTGACTATCATCAGTTTAACACAAAAAACCCCTCAGAAATTAGAAGCTTCCCACTCACAAAATCCCTCATTATCATTTTCTCATCATTCTCTTCAGCCAGTGCTACAACTTGTGAACTGACTCCTCGCCCCAGTGGAAGTCCACTTAGTCACTAATTGTTCAAAACCTGCATTCAGCCGCGCCAGGAGGAAATGCCTCTCTCTAGGATGGATCTCTCTCTTCGACCTATGCTATTTTTTTTTCAGAACAATCATTATCATCAGATTACATGCTCCCTAACTGAAAATGACTCAAATATGTATAGTAGCAGATAACCCAATAGTCCAGGGAGTTGGTGACTGGATGATACATCACCCATTTCCCAGACGTAGAGCTATTCATGAGCCACTGGGCCTTGTCACCTGACAGACCACTGCTTGGATCCATGTGAAGCAATTTATAAAATCTTAATTTATTATTGTTTACATATGAAGTCAGTTTTCTACTTCATGAAATAATGTGGAGATAACAGACATTATTTAAACTGCATATTATTAACTTGAAAACCTTGATTCAAGAAGGTTTAATAAAAAGCTGGCTCCATGGAGGGGAGGTCTTGATTTTCATTTGTACAGAACCGGAAAACACCAAAACTTCTTTTACCTTCTGTCATCATTTTATTATTCTCAGCTACAAAAATAGCTCTACAGTTGTTCTACAAAAAACTTAAAGCTAGCTGAGAATTTTTAAAGGAAACCTCTTCTTTTGTTTTAATGCATGAATTGCTGGCAGCTGGACATGCCTTGGACTGGGAAACCAGAAGGCGAAAGAAACTGGTTTGTGTTTCTGCACTGCCTGAGTAAGGGGCAAGGAGTTGCTCCCAGGTCTCCTCTATCACCGGGGTCTTCACTGTTGCACCAGAGCTGGTCTCTGCTCTTGGAGAGGAGGACTCTGCACACAACCATTCGTTTGGCCACAGGGAGACCATCTCACCTTCAAAAGAGAAATCTTGCCTCAAGTGCTTCCTGGTGAACAACACACCCACGCATGGTGGAACAGCTATGAGCAAAGGTGTGGGGAGACTCTCAAGACATCCCCAGGGTTGCAGACTCCCCAGAGCTGTACAAGGCGAGCTGAAGGCAGTAGTCTCAACAGGGAACAGAGGGGATTCAGAGCCTTTTCTCACATCCTCAGCAAGCTCCATAACCACACAAATAACGGATACATTGGACTGGATGTTCATCTCCATCATATTTCATGTAAAGGAGAGTTTCCTTCCCATGAAGAAATGTTTCCAAAATAATAAAATTCTCTCAAATTTCCGTTTCTTAAAAAACAGTTTTCACTTACTGAGAAAATCACTTTAAACCCACACACCCCTGTCTGGCTGTTGTTTTGGTAATTGTCTGGTGGGTTCCCAAAATCATAGCCTTTGCTCAGCTCTTGTGACATAACCTGACCTCTGCAGGAAGAACGTGCCAAAAGCAAAGTAAGAAAGAGGCAGCAGCAAGTGTGGGGCAGAGTGAATTTTGTCCCTTTTCATGTAGGGCTTGCTGCAGAGGCATCCCCAGAAACAGTCCATTTCCACTGCACTCAGAGATACAGAATTTTGTGTAATCTGTGTTAATAAACACGGCTGCTCCAAAGGAATGCTTGACCAGTATTGTCAATTCTTCTCCCAAAGGATGAGAATAAATGAGAGTAACACTGGCACCTGCCCAGGCTAGGAGGGCAGTATCACTCAAGAGACACCATTGTCAGCTACAGTGGGAACATTTGACTGAGTGAGTAACTCAGAAGCACCAAGGCCTCTGCCTTTGAAATTATACTATACTTCATACATAATTTCAAGCCACGTTCTGCATCATTCATTTCATGATCAAAAATGATATTTTTACTCTTACTAACAATATTTAAACTATGATGTACCTGCAGGGAAATACATGATTGCTCTGCAAGAGAACACTTCAAATATTGGAATTGGCAAATCCTTTATCCGTAAGCCAAGAGACTCGTTGCACTTGTTAAAACTGAAATATGCAATACTGAAAAAGAAGGTTACAATTATAATTTATGGAGAGAGTATTCAGTAAATAGTTTGATTCAAGTCCTTTGTATGTGCTGCTTTAAATAATCATCCTTCTGCTTGGAAAAACTCGGAGTTCTAACAGAACAAATGAAGAACTGGAATTCAAGATGGTGTTTTATTCCATACAATGACCATTCAAATAGAAAAATCTCTACTGATTACATTCATTTATGTGCTTTGGTAAGGATAAGAAACTATTTTAGCTAATTTATGAAGATGAGAATAGTCATAATTTATATGAAACAATTTATATAAGCAGTTCTAAAATATACATTTAGATCAGGAAAGAGCTAAAATTCTGGCAGTGGCTGCATTAGCAAAGAGAAGACACACAATAGTATTGATTAAAATTTGCATAATATCTGCTTAATTAAAAAAGCAGTGTTATATATTGCAGCCAATAGATTAATCCACTTTTCAACCACTTTTAAAAGAATTACATAATTCTAGATCAGAAATATTTTTTCCTCCAAGCAATTTGCCAAATAAGAGGCTAAAATGTAAAATATTTTTTCCATTAGTTTTAGGTAATTGAAATGCAAAGTGCTAAGCACTTAATCTTTCCAGGCAGGAAAAGCTGCCTGCTGTCAGATTTTATTAAGTCTTTTTGCTGCTCTTTGTATAGTCAATAACAAGTGTCTAAACCCAGGAAATGATGTAGAGGTAGTGTTCAAAGGTAAGGATATGATAAGGTGGTGTTTGCATTCAGGATAATATGAAAAAGTCCAACATGTACGCAGGAAGATTTTTCTCCATGTCAACTAATTAGCATGTTTATTGGAAGCATTAATTATTCTGACAACCACAGAGATTGTTAAGTGTGTTAACTCCTCACATGCTCCCTTCCTATGCACTTTTCCAGGCAGACTGTTCACATGCCAACCATCATATGTAGATTTCCTTATCTTAGTAAAGCTAAAAGAAACAGTTCTTTCCAATTCTAGTGCATGTTAGGAAGTGAAAAATAAATTCTACCATGAATAAATGAGTTTCAAAACAAGCCCAAGATAAATACAGTTTCGATAGCAGTCAGAAAATCCTTGGCACCTTCACGGAGGTGGCCTTGTCTTTGGTCTATGGTGCTAATCTGAACCTCAGAAAGATTGATTAGACTTAAACTTACAGCTGGAAAACCAAGTAATATTTTAAAAGATCCCAATTTCAAAGCCAAAAATAGGTGCACATCTATGCCCTTGTTGCTCTTGATGGACAATTGCCATATGAACATTGCAGCTTCCTGATGTGTCCTGAAATGCAGTTCCTGGAAGCCTGCAATAGGAAATCTCACTTGGAGTCTAATGTGTCTGGTTCCTGTTACTCTCCCACAGAGATGGGCTCCAGCAGTGTCTTCTGTACTTTGGCTGTGGAACTGGAACCTGCTTTATGCAAGAGCCTCCTGCCAAAAGCCTGTGCTGCCACACAGCATGGCTGGGGCTGCCAAAGTGCTAGCAAGGGTTTTGGAGCTGATGCCTTATAAAAACTAAATCCTGAATAGATAAAAGCATTGGCAGGTTTGATCGTTCGATCCCATGTGTAACACTAAATAAGGGTTTGGTATTCTATCTGTTCATAAATGAATTTAATTTAGAGGCAATATGGCTGCTTAGAAGAACAACTGCATTACTAGGACCACGCTCTCACAGAATCACAGAATGATCGGGGTTGGAAGGGATGTCTGTGGGTCATCTAGTCCAACCCCCCTGCTGAAGCAGGGTCACCTACAGCAGGCTGCACAGGACTGCGTCCAGGCGGGTCTTGAATATCTCCAGAGAAGGAGACTCCACAACCTCCCTGGGCAGCCTGTTCCAGTGCTCCGTCACCCTCAGAGGGAAGAAGTTCTTCCTCATCTTCAGACAGAACTTCCTGTGCTTCAGTTTGTGCCCATTGCCCCTTGTCCTGTCACTGGGCACCACTGAAAAGAGCTTGGCCCCATCCTCCTGACACCCACCCTTCAGATATTTGTAAGCATTTATAAGGTCCCCTCGTAGCCTTCTCCAGGCTGAACAAGCCCAGCTCCCTCAGCCTTTCCTCGTAGGAGAGATGCTCCAGTCCCCTCACCATCCTCGTAGCCCTCCGCTGGACTCTCTCCAGTAGCTCCTCATCTTTTTTGAACTGGGGAGCCCAGAACTGGACACAGTACTCCAGATGGGGCCTCATTAGGGCAGAGCAGAGGGGAAGGAGAACCTCCCTCGACCTGCTGGACACACTCCTCGTGATGCATCCCAGGATCCCATTGGCCTTCTTTGCAACAAGTGCACACTGCTGGCTCTCCCACCAGCCTGTTCCACAGTGTCACTGCTGCTCAAGTCTAAATCTTTAGGGCCAAATAATCATTTTCACTGCACCTAATATCACTGCTTGGAACAATGTTTTCCAGTCTCAGCCTCACAAAACTGTTCTCTGCAGAAGAAAAAAGGGATTTTTTTTTTCTTTTCAATCTTTGTAGTCTGCCAGCGCACAGCTTTTTGGCAGCAACACAAATATGCCCCATTTTATCCTATCTTTCTTCTTTCCCATTATTTTCTTTCCACTTTCTTTGCAATTTTTCTTTCTTTCATTTCCTCTAGTGTTATTTTCATTGTCTACCTTTCTTGTACTTTAAGCTTCTTATTCCCAGTTCTGTCTCTTTACACCCATATCGGAGTTGATCTTTCTTTCCTGACTTCTCCGCACTTTCCCTCTCTGCTTCTCTCATCTCCAGCTCTTCATTTCGCTGTCATCTCTGAATTGAGGTCTTTCAGCATGTATTTCACACATCCTCCTGCTACATACATGCCTAAAAGTATCTGTTATTGACATGAATGCATATGCAATAAAAATTGGGTGTTTGTTAAGTTTGTAGTTGCCGAGCTCTGGTTGAGGCTTTTTTACATCCCGCTAAGTGTTTTTTTAAAGATTTCTTGTTGCTCCTGCATCTGCATTACAGACCAGCAAGACAAGGACCTTTGTATATATACACTTTGAAAAATCTCTAATCTAGGGCCATCATGTAGCCTTTTCTTTTTCTCAGGTCAGCTTCTCCCGGTTTTCTCCTCCTCTGAAAAAATAAACACAGATCTAATTACCAGTATCTCAGAGCGTCATTAGCCAAGAAGACATGGAGTGAATTGAATAACAGTTCAGGGAGATCATTACCTGTACAATCCCACAAAGCTTTTTAATATACCTTCCATTAAAACTACACCCCCAAGCATTTTGTAAAAACTCAATAATAAACTTGTGAGACTGAATAATTTGAGGTAAGAAGAGAGCATTTAAGAATCTGTATGCAAAGTAAAAATGCTAAGTCAAGATAAAATCCAAAGAACAACAAAGTGACTGTGGGAGAGCTGATAACGGTGGCTGCATGCAGATCTGAGCTCACTCTCTGCTGTTAACGTGATACAAGCTGATAGGACACAGAAACACGTCTGTCATGGACACACCACTCTGTAGGAAGGTATATAGAGAGCGAGTCTTAAAAACACAAAGTTTGCTTTACAGCTGGGATATTACAACTTGGGACACTCAGCACATGTCTAGCAGAAACCCAGCAAAAGCCAGTCCCCTCCCACTGCTACTCAGGCTGAAACAGAAAAGTTTCTGTCAAGAAGCAAAATCTGAGCGAGCTGTTAACTGACTGCACACCTCCGCACTTCGAGGCACTTCCTGGCCTGGTGTAACATGAACAGGACTCCGGTGACTTCAGTCATTTTCTGTAAAAAATTACAACTCAATTGTCATAATTTTGTAACTCTTTTGGGGTGTAGGGATGCAGATAACTACCATCCAAAAATCCACTGGAGACTTATCTGCCTTTTTAAGCGTATCAGAATCTACAACTCCGATATTAAATAAATGAGCATCGCATACTAAATACAGAAATAAGTATGACATTACATGGTTTCCAGACATCTTCCAATCACACTTTTGTGTAATAGCAAAAAGTATCCAAAAGGGGAAAAAAAACAGTCATTACTTATTATGATGATTAAGTTAATTTATTCTTAGCACTAAAATATACCTTTTGGATTAAATAACTGAAGCTGGCTACAAAGCTGGTTCTTTCCCATGGGAAGGAAAGGGGATCCAAATGGCGATCTTCAGCCAAAAAACTATTTCACAAAAGACTAGAAAAATCAAAGGGTAAAATAAATCGCTGAAAAAATTATTGGCTTGATATTTAAAACTGCTGAGCATCTGCTAGTCCCACTTAAGTCACAGGGAGCTGAAGCCATTGACAGCCTTTGTAAATCAGGCTGAATAAGTGGCAGGACCAATAATTAGCCAGGCTTGCCAAAGAGATTTCAGAAGATAATGACATGAAATTAAGAGTTCTTACATAAGTCTAGTGGTCAAAAAAAAAAAAAAGGCTTAAGAAGAAAGCACTCAGAATTCATGATGTAAACATTTACCAATTTATTTTTTGTGTTTTCTTTTAAAGAAGACTCATTTTCTCTGTCATGTTTCTGATAAGTGAAACATTTCAGTGACATGTGCAGGATTATAAGCAAACCTGTACTAACAAATCAGTATTCAAGACACAGAAATTTTAGTAAGAATATATATATGTCAAAGCTTGCCTCAGCTTTTACTTTTAGCTCTGTTTTTTTCAAGAATATACTGAAAATCAAGAGGAAAAAAAATCTTCAAAATCCTTTGATACTGACATATTTAGGCTTACAAACAGCAGAGAGAGAGCAGAAGACACCCCGATCCTTTCTTCTCATCTTTCCCAAACCAGAAAACAATATCAAAGAATTTCAGTTTTCCCAGGAATAAAGGACTGGAGGGTACCACCCCATATTTCTTTGATTAAGTTTAGGATGTTTTAGTTGCAGCCTTCATAAAAAGTTCTTAAAACTGGAGTGATAGTCGCCATATTGACTTTTTAACGAATACGTACAGATATTTTTGGGGGGCTAAGAGGGAACTTTCTATCATTATGTGAGCAATTCTTCCCTTTGGCAGGTAGGAGGAAGGTATTACTAGGATGAATTCTCCAGCTGGCAAAAACTACCTTACCTGTGAATGTCCATATTCTCAAAACTAGTATGGTTTTACCCTTAGGATTTTCCATAAGCTGCTCTTCTGAGACCAGCAATTTGCTTTCCAGCAAGTCTACTCATTTTTAAATTAACTTCATTGGATTGTGGTCTCTCCATTTCCTTCAAAAGAACCACAAAGATTTGACACATGCTTTCTTCTCCTCAGAAAAAAAGCAAATGGAGTCACCAGAGTCAAGTCGGAGTTTCTGTTCGATCAGATCTTGGACCAGAGCAAGGTCCTGTAACCACTGAAGCGAGTTAATCACAGAATCACAGAATCACAGAATGTTCGGGGTTGGAAGGGACCTCTGTGGGTCATCTAGTCCAACCCCCCCTGCCGAAGCAGGGTCACCCACAGTAGGCTGCACAGGACCTTGTCCAGGCGGGTCTTGAATATCTCCAGAGAAGGAGACTCCACAACCTCCCTGGCCAGCCTGTTCCAGGGCTCTGTCACCCTCAGAGGGAAGAAGTTCTTCCTCATGTTCAGACGGAACTTCCTGTGCCTCAGTTTGTGCCCATTGCCCCCTGTCCTGTCGCTGAGCACCACTGAAAAGAGCTTGGCCCCATCCTCCTGACACCCACCCTTCAGATATTTGTAGGCATTTATAAGGTCCCCTCGCAGCCTTCTCTTCTTCAGGCTGAACAAGCCCAGCTCCCTCAGCCTCTCCTCGTAGGAGAGATGTTCCAGTCCCCTCACCATCCTTGTAGCCCTCCGCTGGACTCTCTCCAGTAGCTCTAATCAGCCCATCTGAATTTCAGTATTTCCACCAGAAACACATCACTCTTGGTCAGTGCTCTCCTACAAGTACCAGCAATAGCAGGAAAAGAAAAATTTCTGGTTTTTCACCCAATAAATATTCCCTGCAGCGTATCAGCAATGTGCTGGCCAATAGCTGAATAACAATTCCCTCCATTTGCAGGAGCTGAGGTCAGTAGGGTGTCAAGGAGGGGAAAGTAAATTTTGGAAAGTCCTTTTAAATATAATTGTCTGCTTGTGCCCATGTCAGGGGAGCTGCCCCAGAGAGCCCACGGACAGGGACCAAACCATAGGGACAATGTGTTTGCACAGACCTCATTTCTCCCGAGGGCTGCAGGCAAAGAGGGGATGAAGGCAGCTTAGGCTTTGCTGCTTGCTGTCATCTTTTGTGGGAGATCCATGGCATCCTCACAATATCCTATGAGTGACCCTGCAGGCATCCACTACATGTTTCAGGCCTCTTGCCTCCTGGTTGTCTGCCTTATTGCTAACCCAGCACAGGCAAGTAGACTCTTCTCACACCACCTGGGTCCTCTACTCCTGTCATGCCCCAGGGGAAATGTCAGCTTCCCAGTGTCTCTGCCTAACACTGCCACAGAGAGGAGATGTAAATGTGCAGACATCACCTACACCAGAAGAGGTTCCCCTTGTCCATCCTAACCATAGGGATAGAATCAAGGGATAGAAGCAACCCTAGGTGCTGGTTCATGTAACAGATAAGAACAGTACCAATAACACCCATTTTCTCAGTCCCGAAGCAGCTGGAACAGACACAGCATCTCTCATCGTCAGAAAAACCTCTAGTTCAAAGATGTTCAGAAGTCTGGAGAAGTCATGGATGCTCTCCTGACAACACTCGCAAAGAGCAGCACAAAACTTGAGATGATTGCTCCAGGCCAGCAGCCAAAGCAGGATTATCAGCCCACTGAGTTTAGGGTAATTGTCTACTGGATGGTACCATCCAAAGTGTCTGAACATCTCTTTGCACCCAGACCATAATGTTTTTACTTCTATGGACACCTCTCAGTGAACACAGATTGGTGAAGAAAACCGTAAACTGCTGAAATCTTTGGGCATGTTGAAGTAACAGTGAGGAATTTCAGTGTTCTCTGAAACAAAATCCTAGGTAACTGTTTTGAAAATTGTTGCAGTATTAGGAAGAGTGAAAAATGATTTTAGGAGCATTCATCAGGAAGACTAAGTATGTTCAATTGCCTTAATGACACAGAGGCCACTGCAAATGGTTGCGTGTTTTGCCATGCAATACACTTTGAAAAAATCTGACTACTGAGACATCATTAAGTTAGAACTAGTCCTGTTGAAATGTGTCTCAAATTGCCCTATTTTCTGGTAGGAAGAAAAAAATGTTTTTGTTCCTTCCTGTAATTTGTCATAACCACACAAATCTATTACATGGCTTGACACTTTTTTGAAGAGTAATTTCTGAGAACTCATGAGAGAAAGATGAATCTGCGTTTCAACTTACAAAGAGACATCTCAGTGAAATAATGTGCAGATCAGCAGCAGCGTCCACACAACTAAGTGGACATTTTCTCTCCTCCTATACAAAGGATTTGTGTCACTTACACACTGTTTTCCATTCCCAGAGCCCTTGGAAGAACCAACCAGGGGACAGGAGGATTTGCTGCTACCAGCCACAGATTTTCCAGAAAGCCTGTCCTACTCTGCGTGAGTCAACTTACTCCCCAGTACTACGGGAACCAACCTGGGGATGAAGACTGGTACAAGATGCCACCAGTTTTCAGAAATTACTCTCTGGCTGCAGAAAATCCCAGGAAAATGAAGACTGCATCACTTACTGACAAGAAATCTTCACCTTCGGTGAAGTGGTGTGGGACATTAAAGTTGATGGTTTCATCCATTTCAGAGGGGAGCAAATCATCTAAGCACTCCATACCCTCCTCTTCAGTATTTTTCAAGTGATCAATTAAAAGAGAAACAAACACAATCCAGCAAATAATCACCTCTAGTAACCTGGCATTAGAAATGAGCACTCACGCGTAGCACAACATGGGGAACATGGGTCTGTAAGACCATTTGAAACTATGGCATCTCCAGCACACATCAAAACCTGTAGGTGAATACCCTGTAAACAGGGAAAATGTGAATTCATCTGGAAACTAATGACTTTTCGAACATTTTTCGCATAGATTCACTATCTGAAAAATATGGGGTAGGGGGAAGAGCAGAGGCAATTTTTCATGTAACATAGTCACTCTGTGCTATTTTCTAAAGTATAAAGCTGGGTTTATAAAGTAGGTGTGGTCTAGGCCTCACCTACTGTTTTCTCACTACCATCCATGTCTTGAAGGATTTCAAGCGCTCAGGAGAACCTCACTTTGGATGTGATGTTTTTCAAGTCCTGAAAGCACTAACAGGTTTACACGCCTTCAAGCACAGGCTGATTTTGTTGTACCAAATTTAGTATATTAAGTCAGGTTACAACACCTGGTATCACAGTATCACTCACTTCATATGTCGGTGGTGATGCTGCGCAGAGTAAGAGACATCAAATCCTGGTCGCTCTATTTAAGGAGTTTACCTTCCCCTCTACCTTTCAGATCAGGTAAATACTTGTTTCCAGTCTTCTTAGAAACAGTCCAACAAAGGTTAGCACTCTGAACTTCAGTGGAGAGAACGATTCCTAGTGTAATATACACCTAAAAATACTATCTTTTTTCCCATGCAGTTCCCTGAAGCCCCGCTCAGCAGATCTACTAAAAAATTGTCTCTGGTTTCCTAAACACAGCTGAAATACAGGAAAGTCCACTAAGGTCTTCCACAGGCTAACACACGTTTTATGCAAGGATGTCTCAATCTTCGACAAATGTGACAGGGACGATAACAATGACAAACTAAAATATGAATACAGTGAATAATTTTTTTCCTCTGAAGAAGGAACACAGTATTTTTCTAAGATTTCTCCACTAACTACTTTAACTGTTTTCCTCCTTCAGGTCACCTTCACCTGGCTCAAGGTAAGGTGGGTCCAACATCCAAAGCAGAACCTCACCAAATGCCTCTTACCTCTTGTCTAGAAATCCTGGCTGAGGTAGGGAGCATCTTTTAGAGGAAATCACATGCAAGTGGGAGAAGGAAATGTCTGCAATTTTGCTTATAAACAGCTTTGCACAATGGGGCCTCTGATCTCAGATGAGGCCTTGAGTGCTTTGCCATGCAAATAAAAAATTCATTTTACTCATGAAGATATGTCATTTTTTAGGACACTAGGCCTTTCTCCAATCATGTGACAATTTCTCATTTCATCTAAGATAAAAACACTTCCATGTTTCTATATGCTTGTACAAAAGAATTGCTTCAGTTTAAAGACTTCACTGGTGAAAGTCACAGAAAGCTCTTGATGCATGAAATTTTGCATATATTTCCTGTACTAGTTAGGTATTTGTTACATCTCGGAGAGCAGATACCAGGGGTAATGAGGAGCATTCGCTTTTTGATCCTTTCATATTCTGTGGTGTGTCTTGTCTGATTTATTCACATATCAAACACCAGCTGCTGCACTATAGAGAAGCTGCTAAACCCCAGAAAAGGGCTGTAATAAGCTTTTCAAGAACCTGATGTGGAAAAACAGAATAGTTGTTTACATATTCTGGAAAGTTTTGTAAATATGGGTTAAGCATGAAGTATCCATAAGATGCAGAGCATTTTATTTTACACCACCAACAGCAATGATAGTGTGAGAATTTTTGCTTTATTTTGTGTCATAGCAACTAAAGAAGCCATTACTTTTTTCTGAATTCAGTGTACTAATAATTTCGCTTGAAAACTTATTCAAAATACTTCACCAGAGGCATCCCTAATGTTCTGCCAGTAAATAACATACTTCATTTATAAACCTGTTCTCCGTTGCACTTGGCTGGTCCTTTAGAAGCCTGCCAATAGACTGGGGAAATCCAATTTTCGAACTTGGCTAAATCTCATTTTCAATAGTGACTTCAGTGCTCAGAACTTGTCTTCAGTTCCGTCAAAGATACGATTGTAATTTAGATAGGCATCTCTGCGCTAGATAACTGTGCAAGGCACTGATACTGATACCCCAGCACCAGCACAGGTGCCAGCTGGGACAACTCGCAGTAAATCCCGGGTGGATTTCTGAGCCCTGCCCGGGCTGCCATGGTTATATTGCTGCTGGACGCTTAATGCTGTCTTTCGTCTGGCTGCACAGATGCAGTCTGAGTTTTGCCCTGCACAGACTGGGTGTTCTTATGCATAATTTTACATTGATGTGTTTTACCTTATATTTGCAATGGGCTAAAAATGATTACATAGCTAGGATCCCATGGAAAGTCAACAAAATCTGATTGCCAGGCCCACTGTAAAAACATTAAATGAAGATCCTTTGCACAATCATAATTTATAACACATTTTTAAATGTACAATACAAAACCTTCAGAGCTAATAGCAGTACCATTGTATAAAAGGCAGGAAGAATTCAATTAATCAGTCAAAAATGGTTAAACCAAATAAACTTCTAGCACACATGGAGAAATTTTTGCCTTTTATAGGGGGGTTAAACAAAGAGCTGAGTTTATTGCTGAGTTGTGCATTACTGTATCACAAGAGCCACTGCAACAAAATGTAACCCCTTCACAGCTGGTGGGTTTAGTGCCTCTGGGTAAAGCTTACTCTGGTTCAATAAGTCCCAAATGTGAGTAGGTGTTAATACTTACAGCAATTTTTAGAATGCAAAGGCACATATATAATACGAGTCCAATCCTCATTTTGTTCAACAAAACATTTAAGCACCTGTATAGGCCCCTTCAGGCTCCAGTGGGAGTGCTCCTATGCTGAGAAGTACATTACTGAATTACAGTAACACAGAAATGTACCAAGCTAAAAAAAAATGCAGATCTTTTACAGGTAATATTCTTGCTTACAGTGAAACCTTGGTGGGCAAAGATGAACTAGTAGAGTCCAGAGGGCTGGTAAACTTTAACTCCTTACACAGGTAAAAGACACTACAAATCCCCTGCAAGTAATTTTCTCATTTAGCAGCTGCAAAATTTTAAGGACATCTAAAATATTATATGAGGAGAAATAATAAGTCAAGAGAAACATAAATTTGTAACCAATTGCATACCTGTATCTGGAGATACGTGCAGTATGTTAGCAGTTCAGAAAGCACTCACTGCAGATACAATACCACAGGAATGGGTAAATGCAATTCCATAGAAGAAATGTAAATAAATAGATCTGACAAAAAGCTACCACATGCCATTTTCTGTACTGGGCAAAAAACGTTCAGCTGATTAAGCAGTTGAAATTGATTTCTGATTTAATTACTTGAATGTCTGACTCTCAGAACGGTCACTTTTACATACAGTAGAGTGACCTCATGACTGAGCACTAGGACCCAAACGATATCAATTATGAAAAAAAGCTGTAGCACTTTACCTTGCTAGAGACTGCCCACTGAAATGAGAAAACAGTAAATTCACTGGATTGTTTGGGGAGTACTCACAGATAACACGTATAGTCAGCTTCTCTTCTTCTGCTAGGTTTTAAATGATGCTGTCAAGGTTCTGTGTATTTCCTCATTTTTAAAAACATTTTCTTTTTCTCCGAGTCTCATTTCAAAAACCCTCTGGAAGTTAGTTTCTTCCCTAGCCTAAAAAAACCCTACAGTATTTCTTGTAGTTTATTATATGCATGTGAATGATTTATTACTGGAGGATTGCTCTTAAGTACAGGTCGACGCTTAGGATTCTCTCCAATTTTATGAAATAACTTGATCGCAGTTACAGAATTTTCAATATACTGCTGATTTTAAAACTCGTACCGGCATTTATTTAACAAGTGTTTTAAACGCAATCATTTCTAGCACATTCTTTTAGAAATTTATTCCATAAAGCAATAAGGAAAGGTCAAACTGATGAGTATTAAAGCTGCTACTATTATTTTAAGCCATGTCATGCTAGGAATAAATGAAGTTATTACATGTTAATCAGTGTACAAAATAGGCGTCTTTCAGAAAATCTTTCCCTCTCATCAAAGAAAATTTGCAATTCCAAAACAAGAGAAGAGAAACCTCCATATGAGTTCAGTGATTAAAAAAACTCATCTGCTTTGATCTTCTCAGGAGGAAGGTGTTACAAGAAAGCACATTCCCCTCTATTCTGTTTGACAGCCCAAGCCTTAGCAGAAGCTGTTTTTCTTTCTTTGAAACCATCTCGAATCTCTCTCTATGGAGGAAACTTCATCACAGTCTTACAAGAATAAATATGTCAACATGCAGTACCATGAGGAGCTAAAAGGAAACAAGAGAAGGCCTTATACAAAAGCAGCTGAAGGTTTGACAAGTATTTTGTTGATGCTGCTCACTGTGTCCTACTCTGTCAAATCTAAATGTCAGCTTTTCACAAAGAACATAAGACCCTACTCAAGACCTTATGGCTTGGCGGAAGACTTTGAACATGAAAAATCTGGCTGATGGACACTGTTCTTAGATTACTGGAACTTTGGGGTCACAGTCTGCTCTTGATGAGTGGTGCTTGCACTGATTTTTATGATCAGAGGGGATATATTCATTCATACTCTTTTGACTGCCTTAGAAATACCATCAAAAATGCCAAGAGAACTAGGTCAGACTTCTTTCAGAAAATTCAGTGTCCATCATAAGAATGACAAGGGACAGGATACTCTCCAGTGAACCCTATTTAATGTAAATTGAGAGAAACTGCATGTTGAAATGCTATACAGCCTTGTGTCTGAACTTTACAGCACGAATTGTATAAAACAAACCTAGCTTCTCTTTGTGTTTACCTTTGATGTGCCTCACTGATGGTGATGGGAGTTCAACACAAGCAGAATTTAGATGCCATCCAGAAGACAGGGATGCAAACTAACCGCTTTTTCATTGGGCAGTATTCTACAAAGCCTTGTAAGGACAGTTAATGCTACCTTCAATAAATATGTTTCAGTGTCAAAAGCATTAAAACTTGCCTGGGTTTCAGTTGTGAACATGTCCTGTTCTCAAGTTCTACCAAACTGGCCCATGAAGGCTCTCTACAGAACCCTACAAGCTCGGAAACACTATAGTAGTCTTCACACAGCCAAGTCCTCTGAACAGAGAATTGTTTTCTATATAGAGTTATTATTGTTGTTGCATTTGGTATAGGTAGCAAGGTTTTGGCAGCAGGAAGGCTTTAGGGGTAGCCTCTTCTCACAGAGGGGCTCCGTGTGCTGGACATTCCGCATAGCAGTGAGGAGTGAGGAGCACCACGATCCGTGCTGCAAACACCAAGGTCGGAGAAGAAGGATAGGGAGAGGAGTTCCAGGCACTGGAGCTGGTATTTCCCTGCAGCCTGTGGGGAGGACCACACTGGAGCAGATGCGCACACTGCAGCCCATGGAGGACCCCAGGCCAGAGCAGGTGGACAGTCCCTGAAGGAACTGTGGCTCTGGAGAGCAGGTGCTCCTGACAGGAACCGCAGCCCAGGTCAAAATTAAATTCATTTTCCACAAGCCGAGTCTTTTTGCCCATGTCAGTAATTGGTGAATGATTCCAGCATCTTTATCCCAGCCCATAAGCTTTTTCATCCTATTTTTTGCCCCAGTCCAGCTGAGAAGGGGGAATGGCAGAGCAGCTGGGTGGGAGTCTGACAACCAGCCAAGGTCAACCCACCACAGTACTATTTCAGATAATTCAGATGTTTGATTTGTGAGGGCACCATGCTCTCCAAATATACCAAGAACACCCTGTACACATTAATATTTGCCATTCTTGGATGTTTTCTTTATCAAGAGAGACTGAAAGAGAAGCCAGAATGTGTCAGGTAGAGTAAAAGGACTGGATCTTGGAAAGAAATTATTAAAAGATTTGTAATTTTTATGCTCTTGCCCTCTCAGGAGGATAATTCTTCTTCCATTCAAAACAACAATCTGGTTATTTTCCACAATTATTTATGCGTTAATGTTTCAGAATGATGTAAAGAAAATGGGAGTTGAGACCTAGTTTGCTTTTTCTGATAAGCAGTAACTTATTTTAGTTTCTGGTAATGCTGCAAACATACCATATGGAGCCAAATACCTTTGAATCTGACAGCTACTTTCCAATAACTTCGTTAGATTGCTTTTAAAAGGTTCAGAAGTCACCTAGCTGTTCTTTCACTGAGCTGACTTGCAGTGGCCTTAATGACCTGAATTACATTACACTGAGAAAAGCATCTATTTACAAAGTAAATATGTTTTCACCCATTCAGAGGGGACAGGAATCAGAAAGTGGTGTCCAATGGGAGCCACGAGAATTTAGCATAGAATCTAACTAAGCAAGATCTAGGTAAAGCAGGTACAGTGAATTTATACTCTTCAGATTTTCTGTATGCAGAAGGAGACAAGAATAATTGTCATGGAGAGCCCAAAAGCATACTTAAAGTTTATTTTGAAAGTATATGTATCTGAGGAAAAAAATAAGAGACACTTTAACTGAGCTGCCAAGTCCAAATCTCCTTTGCAACGTCATCCAAGAAAGCTTGCCCTAGACACACAAGGACAAAAAGGATTATAAATTTCTCCTACCTAAAATCCGTAATGTCAGCCTCTCACTAAAATTTAATTCAAACAATGATGGAAACCACAAACTAAGAGTTGTCATTTTTTGAATACATGTAGACTAGCATAACAAAATACTTGCGTTTCCCGTTAATAATATGACATGCACTACCACATACCTGGTCTTCCAGAAAATTTAGATGAAACCAGACACTTGGATCTTGTCAAACTGCATCTCATGAGCCCAGTCCTATCTTCAGTTACTGAAGAGCAAGGCAAAGGAGTCAGAAAGGAGGAAGACAAAGAGGGTATGCAAAGCTTGGCCTTGAGCTCAGACAAGCTGCAAAACTCAAGTCCTCACCAAGGCGAAGACATCTTGCCAAAAGTTCGGTAAAATCAATAGGTATCACAAGGAGTGAGTTGGTATATTTGTCTTAGAGAAAAGGGGGCTTGGAGCTTGGGGAGGGGGAGGCAGTTGGTTCGGGTTTTTTCCCCTTTATGAACTCTCTTCATCCTGCTCCCCTGCCCTTTCTTGTCATCTGTAGAATTTCTGTAGCCTATTTCTCAGTGCTGCTGCTGTGGGCAAAGGTAGAGGCCTGGAAAGGGAATGACTCGTTTTGCTTCTGCTAGGTTATTAATTTTCTGAAAACAGTAGTTTAATGGTGGACTATAAAATACTGCTGAGCAAAATTTTGTAACTGTTAGGATAACAGGAGTCTGTTATCCAGAATATTTTTTTAAAAGAAGAATTTATAGGATTTTATATATTTGCAACACTTACATTAGTATGGAGTAATTTTCAGCTTCCCATTGAACATATTTTAAAGGTAAAGTGGCCATTTTGACATTTAGAAAACAATACAAAAGATTAATCTGAAAAGCCAGAAGTCCAGACTTAGAGCAGAACACTGACTGCCTTCAACTTACAGCTAAGACCTCCGATTCTCTTACCATGGTGAAATTGTCAGGAACAATATTTGTGTTGTTTTATTCTACTATATTTCAGCCTGAAATAACTCCAGCTTTTTATTAACCGCAAGACTGAGTCCTATTCATCAGTTAGGCAGGTGTATTGCCTGATAATGCAATAAGCTTTCCTGGATATATGAGTTGTTTTATTTCTTTTATACCAGTAATCATTTCCAAGAGCATAATAAAAACAAAAGGTTTATTTCTTTCTTACTGGTAGCAGTGTTGTAAATTATCATCCATCAGCAATAACTGTTGCCATTTAATAAAAAAATAAACCTTTTCTTAATCTTACATGGAACATAATAGATAAGAATAAACAATGACATTAAAGTTGGTGCCAAAATGAAGGATTGCTGCAACTGAGGATGTGCAGTGAAGTTATTTACGCAGATAGCACACTTTGGCAACAAAAAGGAACTAATTTAGTTGTAATAAAATAGATAATCCAAACTTTTCTGAAATATAAATTGTTATAAATAGTAATAATCCTAATCCATTCTCCAGGTATTTCAAAGATAAAAAATTGGTCAGAAAGAGAAAATAAATTAAAAAAAAAAAAATCAAGGCTGAATGTTCTTAATATTTCACCTGTAAATTAGCTATAAGCTGTTCACCCAGGAAACCCCAAGTACCTCCAAAGAAGCATTCTTCTTTCAGTCCTGTCCTGCTTAGCTCAGACCATCAGGCTGTTGCCACAGGGTGTTTTTTCCAGATTTTAAAAATCCACTACTGAGCTAAATGTTAACTTTAAACAACTAACATGGAGATTACTGCTTCACAAAGTCTGCAGGTCTTGCAACCACAGCCAGATACGCGCTACGTTTTAAAAATCACATACCAGAAGAAAAATTTCTGTCATGAGTAGCTGAAAAAATTCAACAAGCAAAGTCTGAAAAAACAGGCTTTCAAACACTGTCAGCAAGAACTATTGGATATGAGCCTCTCTGCAAGACATAGTTTCTGTTTAGACAGCGTGATCAAGTGCTTATCCAAAAAAATATGCACACAGTCTCTAGGAATAACCAGGACTACCAAAATGAAATGCCTTAACCAAAATCAGTTTTACCTGTCACTCCAGTCAGGTTACCCTTTTCAGGGCTCTGCTCTGGCATAGACCACCCCTGAGTTGCTCCACAGCAAAAGGACCTTTGTGCATTATTTAACCACTTTCAAACTTTTACATCTCAAAGTGACAGGTGCCATATTTGTTTGTAATATATCAGAATTCCATAAACATTTCACATTTTTGCATCTTATTTCTTTATGGTGAAACAAGACAAAGTACACAGTGTGTACAACTGCCCCAAAGCACTTCTCATACCAGCAGCAGAAAAGCCCTTTCCCAGTTACTCACCCCGTGCCTTGCACTCAGAGCTGCCACAGTCTCTGCAGCAGGAAAGGGTGATCAGCAGCTCAGTCAACCAACAATACCAACATGTATGAGCAGGAGATCATGTTCCCAGGAAAACTGCTCTGAGGATGGACTGATTGCCTTCCTGTCTGTTATCCTGGGAAGTGATAATTCGTCCTCTATCTTTCAGCTAGGTAAAAATACTCTTTTCCATTTGCACACTGGCCATCTGGCAACTGGATCATCCCTTCTGTCCTTCAGGGGAGGGAAAGCCACTTCTTCACTTGCAGAAGGGCAGAGAGGGGAGCACAACGTCACAGGAAGCTCCTTCATCTTAGGTTGGTAAGGGGTTGGAGGAAGCAGAGTTCAGGACCAGATGATGCTGAGGAGCAATAGCTGGAGGAGTGCTGCCTGCACCAGAGACCTCCTCCAGACATGCAGCTGCAAGCTGAGGTTGGGAAGACAATGCCCACAGCTTCCCACAAATCCTAAAATTCAGTACTGGCTTCTCTAAATATAAATATATGTTAACTACAGGAAAGATGTATTATGACCTAGCAATAAAATTCATAGGGATAATTTTTTTTTTCTGCTTAAGGATTAAAAACAGAAAATTTCTTTCCATTATCTCTTTTCTTGATATATAAGCTTTATAAATCACTGGCAGTCCTTTAGTCTACACTGGGAAACCAATTTATATGAGCAAATAATAATGCAGTTTCCTTACTTTTTATTTCCTTACAAAGCTGACCCACTCGAGGCCAAGGAGGCTACAGATCAGAGACTCCACACAGTAGAGGATAAAGACACGTGAGCTAGAGCGGATGCACAGGACTGTCAAATGCAGTGTAGCACACTCATAGGCAGCAGATTAATATCCACTTCTTCTTGGTCACCAACAAGAGTGGACCACTAGAACAACTTGCCTGACCTCCTTAAGTATCACAGCTCTACCTTTCATTCATCTACACCTAAAAAAAGCTCAACAACTTGTCAGCTCATCTTTATTTGAAAAAAAATGAAGGGATAGCTATGAATAAAATGCTCAGTCTGCATATGCAACAGAGATACCATCAGGTTTGTGTTTTGGAAAAAGCACAGTATGCAGCCTACATGTGACTGGAGGTCTGCCTGTGCTAATGCTTTTACGTGATCCTTCTTTCAGGTTTTGCTTCTTGTCTTTCTACCTCTTCCCCCTTGCGGACCAGCCTCCCACCCTGTGTAGCAGTCTCACATGTCCAGACCAGAAGTCTGAGTTCAGCAGATAAGGGATAACCCTTCAGAAGACACATGTAGACAAGTGTCTCCTAGGACACCAGATGCACTAAGCATTTTGTGCCAGTGCTGATCTATTAGTAAGAGACACTTCAGACAGGACTCCAGTAGAGTCAGCTTGGAAGGAAGAGGAGAGATCCCAGGCACTGGTTTGGGGTGAATAGTGCCATTTCCTCCGACAAGCAAGCAGCAGCTCTCACACAGGTAAATGTCAGACCTGCTAGAGGGAAGTTGCCTTAGCTGGGATTGGGCTTTGGGAAGTTTGAGGCTTGAAGTGAAAAAAGCAGGTACCAAATTCCAGTATTGCAAGGCTGCCAAATCCTCCAGCCCACAACAGGGAAACATTTAGTTCCTCTGGCTCGAGTTGCTATATCCAATTAAGGCTCGAACATGTCAGTCTGAAATTCAAAACCCAAAGAACATACAGACCATGCAGCTACCCACTTGACTGCTGACAGGGAGTTACATTTGACTTCCCTGCCAGCTGGACCACACAAGCCATCTGTGAGAAAGGGTTGCACAAAAGAATGTTAATAGAAGAGAAAAATCTTTATTTCCTATCCCTAGTCACTTGATATGGATTAGGTTTAAGGTTTGGGAAATTACATCTCACTTCACTGGCAAAAGTTCTCTTACACTGGCAAAAGTACTCTTACTAACACAGTTGTCTCTTCCAGTCCATTCCGTAATAAACTTTTTCCCTCATTCCTCCCCTCTTTCACTTTCTCCTTCCCTACTCACAGTCTCTGGGAGCCCAGGTAAGCAGCAGCTCTGTCCCTTTGGCCTTTAGGACTCATCCTAAAAGGGAAGTTCTGCTGGAGGCTGGCTCCCGAGGATGGGTCAGAGCCTGGGGAAAGCCTAGGGTCCCAGAGGAGCACCTCCATTCTTTGACATGGACAAATTTGTAGATGAAAAAAAATCCTTAGTGCAAACAAGTTTTAAGGACCAAGTGTATCATTTGGACTCCGCAAAGAAAAAAAGGCTCCAAACTTCTTTTCTAATGGGGCTTTACAAAAATAGTATAATGTACAAAAGGCATCAACTTGCACTGAGAGGAAATTAATTGCAAACATTTGCTACAACAATGGGTTCAGCAAGACAGCCAGTGTAAGATTATAGGCTTTAGTATTTGGGCATGAGAAGTCATACTTCGTGAACTCATTCATTGCATATCCTAAGAAAATCACAACTTTCTTACTGAAGATGGAGAAGGGAGAGAATTTGTTAAATAGTCTCTGAAAATGATGCTATATGCTCCAAAGATTAGCAGCATAAAGCTTCTTTCATATTAACTGTAGCAATTCTTCTGTGCTGTAATAGCCTAACAAATATTTTTACAATAAAGGGAAAGTGATAAGGCAATTAGTTATTACTCACAAAAAGCTTTGAAACTACTTATTCAACACACCATCAAAATTACACATTAGATTAGCGGGTTGCACATGATAATCTAGAGCAAACCTCAAATGATGGCTTTTGCATCCCAGAGTGATAATGTTGTTCCCAGTTAGAAGGAAATAAAAATACAAATTTTTTTTTCCACTGTGACAGCGAAAACTTTCCAGTTCCAATTCACATGCAGTTCGGTATTTTATGCACAAGTGAAGGGAGCAAGCAACATTTAAATGACAGAGTTATCAGTCTTTTTTGTATATTGCAGCTGTTTGGAAAGCCACAGGGCAAGGCATTTATATATGCGATAAGCTCAGTCTGTAGAACAAATTAATGCTGGATTGTGAATTAAATGGCATGTCTTCGGACAGCTAATTAGCTTTGTGCAGCTCAATTAAGCTTTGAAGGGACATGTTGTGTTTCTTGATGGAAGAGAAAACATTTCCAGGCTGTTTCACATTCTCAGTGCTTTCTGTTTCTTTGACTGAGAAGTCCAAGAAGAAAAAGAAAAATCCAACAGCCTTACCAAAAGGTATCAAAGTCTAAACTACAAAGTATGAAACAAAGTTCTTTTCAATGGTCCCAAAAATCTTTGATTTCATGTCAAATGGCTTAAAAATACAAGCTAGCTTGGGATAGGAAGGAACTATAAATCCATGTCTTCAATGCTTTTTAAACTAGAAAAGTAGCAGGACCTCTCCAAGGAGAGGATAGAAAAGTTGTATAATAGCTTTCAATGATTTGTTAATATTGCATCTTTCTTCAGTTAATACAAAACTTTTCACCTTTTTTCTTCTCTGCTAGTATCCTAAGCATGTGTCTTGAGCAATAAACACTCAAACACCATTTGGGTTCCTCACTCAACAATATGAAACAGACATTAAAGTTTGAAGTCTTGATTCACTAGGAATTATGTTTCTCTTTTTGTTATCCAAATCCTTTCAGACATAAACAGTAAGTGAAAACCTTCCAAGATCAAGTTTTCTTACAAGAACTTCAGTACTTTCATCTTTTTTTCTCTGCTGGTAGTAACTAAACAGCTGATTTTTTGCTCCTCTTTTTCTGCTTACCAACCTTAGAGTAGAGAAGCCTGGTTAACTTGGCATGGAGAGGGGAGTAAAACTAAATTAGATTCCTGGAAAGGAATAATGGTTTTCAAATCTAAAACCACAGTGATTCAGGCTGTGTTTAGCTTTAGGATAAGATCAAATTCTCATTCCTAGTTAAATTTTCACTGCTCTGCACATTAATCTACTGTTGAGCTGTAAACTGCACACACAGAGTCTTTATCCAATGATGTGAGCCAATAACCACCGAAAAGGAGAAACCTGTGATCAAGTGCTGCCCTTTGGCATAGCAGACTTCATGGATCAGCAGTCTCTTATCAGATTTCTGTGCTGGGGTATTTTCTTCAGCCTGAATCTTAAAGTTTGGAGAATTTAATAAGTATTGTGGATTGTGAAATAATTGTAAAATATCAGGCATTTCTGTCATAAATCGCTGAAGATCACACTAACAAACAGGGTACAACATCTGAGAAAACTCTGAAGTTATGAAATGTTTTTTCATCTTCAGTCACCAGTTTTACTTATTGTATTTTTCCAAGCAAATTCTAACTTCAGCAACCGCACCCTGGAGGCAGATGTGGAAATCAGCTCAAGGAAGGACTGTCAGTACACACTGCATGTATAGCGACATGACTATACACATATAATCACATGCATATATATTATACATAGCAGTAAAAATGGACAGGTATAAACCTGCATGCTATTTTGGCACCTCAGAGAGATTCACCTGTCAGAAACAGACAGCATAGCTGTGTATCAAGACTATTTTTCTGTAACTACACTTTCAAAGATTTGTACTTACTTACTTTGTAAACCCCAGTTCAATGTTGTATACCTACAGTGATATACAACTATATAAATATATATATTCTAGGTGTAAAAATATGGCATGTAGACTCATCTGTAAGACCATGGCAGGGAATCCCTTTTAAATACATGCAGTTTTGATACTTTATTTTCTTGCTTGAATCTCTTTTGTCTGAACACCTAGTGTTCTTGCTCTTGCAACTCCTGTTCAGGGAGAAACGAAAAATTCCTCAGGGTAAAGTAGGAAACTCTTTGAAATCAAAGGTTAAAGCCATTAGTAGCAATACTGACAAAGCAGTAGTTTTTATGAGCTCAAATTAAAACTCATCCAGAAGCCATCAGGAAACACTAACACTACCTTAACAACAATTTTCAAAGTGATGTTTGGAATTTGTTGCAAGGTTGTTCAATCCCTTACTGATATTCCAGTACAGTCGACCTTTAAAATTTAAGCTATACATGCAACCAAGGACTTCACTGTGGCTTTCCTCAGATCTTAACATGAATTAACTCTTGATGATTCCCTACTGGCCTTGGAAGAGGAAAACAAGATGACAGCAGGTGCAGCTGGCAGACACAAGTCCCTGCGCTGTCGGATGACTGTGGTGCCACAAACAGAGCAAACCAGCCTGTTCTCCACATAGAGAAATGAGTCTGAGTACGTTATTTCTGGTGTTGACAGCGGTTCTCCAGCAAATATATAAAGATTTTCCCCAAACTCTTTTCATTGAGAAACCTAATAGGAGATATTTATCAGATGTTAGTAGTAAAAGCAACAATTTTGCTATTTAAATATCACAAGGAGGAAGAAAAACATTTTTAGTCAAGTCTCTTCTGTGAGCCACACCTCAGAGACAAGAAAAGGACGGAGATTCTTAAAGCCAGACAGAGGATTTAAATTTGCAGTTGCAACGGCTTGCATCGTGGTTAAAATGCTCAAATCGCACAAATGGCCTTGAGAATTTTAACAGTTATAGCTACTACATAAATATTTTCAATTCTTTGATTACTCTTGTATTATGTCTCCTTTTTTTTTGTTTTAAGGCACCATTAGTTTTATTTCTGCCTGGATTCTCTCTCAACATTCATACCACCACATTTAATTAGGCAGACTCTGAAAACTCTGAACACACTCCAGATATGCCAGGCATCATAAGCCTGTGTATAACACAGAAGTGCTTCATATAGCAGGCTGTCAGAATTGAGAAACAGCGTTTGTCTGAGTTGTATTTAGCATTCTCAGACTGAATCTGATGTTGTGTCAAGAGTGAAGAATCAGTGAGAGCTGACCAGGAAAGGAAGAGAGAGTTTGCTTTTTTCCGAGTCCAAACAAACATTCAGCATCACTACTTCCCAAATTATCTGTGAATCCTGCCCCACTTCATCATTGAAAGCCCTTAAAATGACGGGTAGAAAGCAGGAATACTTCAAAATGCACTAGCAATAGATCTACAACCATTAAATATCGTGCTAAATTACCCCTGTGAATTCTGTAGTGCCAGTTCTCAAACCAATGCTATGAACCCAGCATGAAGGGGAACAGTAGCTCCTTGAGCACTGGTTTCTAAGACCTTGTATCAGCTAAGGTCACATGGAAGGAAACCAGCATGCACAAAACAGAAAAGCAGGGGGAAGAACTAAATAGAAAAGTCACAGTAACTGAAACCCAACAATGTACTTCGGAAGAATGAACAAACCAAATGTTTTGGGAATGTGACAAATCATACCAGGTGAAATGATTCTTTCATAGGTGTTTATCAGCCTACAAGCACGCAGCCCATATGTTTCGGTGCTGGCTACGGGGCATCTCTGGGGCAGCAGACACTTTCCTGTGCCCAGCACCGCGCACTGCAGCGCATCCTCGGCGATTCCTGTGACTGCGCCTGCACCAGCCCGGGATGATGAGCAAGGCTGGTGCCTTCCTTAGCTGCCTCCCCCATACCCCTTCCCAGCAAAGCCCCTTCCGAGCTTGGAAACGTCCCTCTGTGGGAAATGCAGGGCTGCAGGTAAGTCGTGACAGACAGTTCAACCTTTGTAGCCCGTGCACAATATTAGTGTCAGCAGCAACCTAGATAAAAGCTTGACTGTGTCGAATGCCAGAAATGTTCCTTATTTCCTCTTTCATTATGAAAAATGGTTTTATCTTGAGTTTTCAGAAATACAGTGTGATCGCTCTTTCAATTTAGTGTTCTGTTTTCCATTAGTACAGTACAGAATAACTGTAACCCATGTACAGTCCCATGGCTTTTTTCAAAGACACTGATTTACAGCAGAAGAGTTCTTGCCAGTTATAAAATTGCCAAGGTAAAGCCAGAAAACAGACACGTTAGCGTTCATTTCATCTTCAGCTCCTTCTATGTCCCCAACAAGGCTGCAGCAGGCAGTTCAACATAAAAGAAAGTTATTAAAAATTCCACACCCTTGAAGCAATCTTCATAAAACTGATAATAAATTCAATTTTCAAGTTGCTTAATCCAGCCTTCTCTTGACTAACACAGTTATCCTAACTTAAGGACCTTTTAAACTAATGACCTGGAAGAAACAGGGAATATTTCATTTGAATCTGTGCAAAATTTGACGAATTGCTCCGTACACTTGATTTTCTGCATCTCTTAGTACCATTAGTAGTCCCTGAGCATCCCTCTCTGCCATGGAAACTTACAGGAAAGAGAGGGTGATTCAGAATGCAACACAAGTGATTAGGTACATTTGAACTCAGAAATATTAGGAAGTTGCTGGTCATAAATTTAAAACAAAGTAATGCATAAGTAACCCCTTACAACTCCATTCAAATATTACAACAGGTAAAATAATGAAAGTTTACTTAACTAAACCACCTAGGACTTGAACATTTAATAAGTGAATTTTGGACATTGTTTTTGAGTTGGAATTATGATCATTTATATCTTATAGCACTTTTTCAGATACCAAACTTGATTTTAAAAAAAAAGACTTTACAGAAAATAATGGCATGAACTTACATTAAAAACTAGATGTCCAGATTTGTCCAGCTTAGTGAATATCTGTTGCATTGCTGAGAAGAAAATTTCTAAAAAACATGCTTCCCTATATGAGAAAACACACATGTAAATTAGTCTGCAGTAAGTCTAAAAATCAAATGGAAGTGAGACAAGCATGCTTCCCTATATGAGAAAACACACATGTAAATCAGTCTGCAGTAAGTCTAAAAATCAAATGGAAGTGAGACACTTTGTCTTCATCAGCCCCATTTGAGGATAGTGACCTAGATTTCTAAAAAGCTCTGCGAAAAGCAGCCACGCCGAGGTACAGCGAGATGGCTCGTTCATGGTCCTGGTGATGACACTGGCCTCCCTGTCGCCTGCAGCCCCTTTCTGTTCCAGGCTAACTCACCCCCGGCACAGCCCCACATCAAACAGGGGCTCAGTCTCTGAGCTAAACCAGCACCTCCATCGGGTGCCAGCGTATTTACACAGTCCTTACTGGCCCACACAGTCCATAAAAATCATTCACTCCGACAGGTCTTTCCCCTGGCAGACAGTCACGAGCACTGGAGTTGGCACTAGGGCAAGCACAACAACAGCCAAAGCTCCCAACCTGCATCTTGACAGAAAGGCTTCAAATCATCTGGTTTTGCCTAATAGTCAGCTTCCACCGTACTACTTGCAGATAGAGTTAAAACACATGCACCCTGACAGGAGGATGGCTGGCTTTGTGAAGCAGCATGAGCAGTTTAAAACAAACATGAGAAAAGGTAATAATTAACAGCAGAGCGTTCCCACAGTCCCCATCAAAGCCTCTCAGCCTCCCACAGGGATGAACCCTTCTTCTGCGCACGGTGACTATTCCTTGTGAACTTCTGCTGGGGTTTTAGTTCTGATATGAGAACAAGTTTGTGTCTTGATTAGCGAGAGAAAGGGGAAAAATCCAGCTTTGAAACTGTTCTGTTGAAGATATTGTCTTCCAACTTCATGTAAATATCCAATGAATTTGGGAAATATTTGCAATGTCATTCAAGCAGCTGGATACAAACTTAACGTATATAGAATTTTCTGATCTGATACTGCTGAGCGTTACAGAGATTTGGATGAGCAAATATCCACTTGGACTCACCTGCTATCTCCAAGAGCTACATTTTAAAGCAAATTAGCAGATAAAAATTAATTTGTATTTAAACAACTGCAGAAATTAGTTTCTTTCAAGTATGCACTTTTATAAATTGCAGTTGGAGCTTCATTATCTGCTTAAGTATAGTGCACGTTGTCAAACTCAGGAAGCGATAGGTTCATACATTAACTGAGCATATATTTATAAATAGCTTTTGTGACTCTTCAAATTTTAACATATGCCATAGGGACACAGGCTAATATCTGGTTAACTTTAGCTCTAGACATTTCTGAAGATGCTTTAATAAGTTGGGTTTAAGAGCAACATATGTTACAAGCAAGCCTCCATCACACCTGGGAAAAAAGATCAAGCAGCTCACGTAGACATGATAAGAACACTTTAGAGTGGGGTCTAAATAGAGACAAACAAATGGAAAAAGCCTTAACCCCACTTGACAAAGAATTTAATCTCCAAGAAAGGGGCAAAGGGGTAGTCTTGCCCAGAGCAGGGACCTGAGCCAGCTCCTTCTCAAGCCCCATCCAAGGCCCTGGTGGTACAACTGTCCTTACTCAAACTGGCCCTTGGCATCAAGCAGAGTGCCACTTCTGAGAAGTGTTTACTATTGACCTCTGCCTGCTCCCTCGAAAGTCAATGGCAAAGCTCGTACTGACAGCAGTACCAGCACAGGCAAGCCAACGGGAAGAGGCTATTCAGATCGTCCCCATAATATGCACAGTGAGAAAGCAATTTTACTCACAGTGTTGGTTTGAGCAAAGTATTATCATGCTTTGAGCACACCTATTTTCTAGTGAGCTACAGCGGTTGTTAGAGCACAAGCACAATCTGCCATCACATAATAAAGTCAACACATTATAGTTTAATTGGATGGAGTCATTTACACAGTAATAACAAGGATTAAGACACAGAACACAACAACTCATTTTCTTGAATCTCTAAGCAGCTGGTTTCACTGCAGGAGTAAAGAGTGCATGCCTCACTCACCTCTTATTAGCCTACGTGTTTTGCTAGGCAATTTAAGAAATGTTTACCAAAAAATCCACCGTTTTCAGAGATCGAGGCGTTCAGCCACACAGCTGCTTGCAGGGCAGTCAATCCGCACAGGAGTGCAGGAGGGGCTCCTCCAACTCTAACAAAGCTGCGATATTGCTGGATACAGAAAGCGACAATCTTTTGGCAAATAAATTCCTTTGCCAGAAGAAAAGCCCCAGTGATACAGCTGTTCCCTGAAAGCCTTTGCCCTCGTGTACAACCCTCAGCTGAATGCTCCTGGGACACTTTCAGTCAATTATCTGGAGGTGTAGGACCACAACCCATGTTATCTGCAGAACATGACTGTCAGTCACAGGCAAAGGAAAAGCTGTTTAGAGACTATTTTCCCCACCCTGAGTTTCACTCACCAAGCAACGCCACGGCAGCTGTGCGTGCACCGATCACACACCACATTGGCACGTCCCGGGAGCACACAGGGTTGGCACCATTTTGTAGTTCACACATTGCACCCAGGCAACTGAGGGGCATAACTTGAAATGCAGGGGTTTCTAAGGCTCCCGAAGGCAAAGCTATGCTTGCTGTGAATTTCTGGAAGTTTCACATGGCCTCATTCCTAAAAGCATCTAATCATAAACTCTTGGGAGGTAGTGAGTAGTATCTGAATGTCTCCATGAATTTAAAAAGCCTGGAATGAATCCCTCATTTCTCTCTAATTTTTGCTAACCTTCCAGTTTCAAATGTTTCAAAGGGAAGAGAAGGCAAGACTGAATTTTATTGTTTCACAACACTCCTGAGGCTGAGATATGCCATGGGGATCAGGCAGATGACAGCCACTGGTGGGTGCCACATGGGTGCCCCTATAGAGCTGCCTCCCCCTTGTTCTCTGCAGCATGGAAAAATGGGAAAACATGGCTAAACGGATAAGCCAAGATAATGACTTGTTGTTGGGCCGAATTGTCATTCTCTCAGTGGCTTTTTGTACTGTTTGATATTCTTGTGTTACTGAGCTGACTGGCGTGAGGTGGCATCAGATACACAGCGTCACCAACACATACAGTGAGTAACAGATGACAGCCGCCGGCTGCTGAGAGCCAAGCTTCCCCCCAGCATGTCTGTGAGCAGCTACCAAGCAGAAAGTGGTAATAACACGGTGCTTATTTGCCAGAATACAGCTTAATTCAGTAAACTGACAAAGACAAGGGTTGTACAATGCTGCTTTGAGAGAGGCTACTATAGAAAGAGAAAAATAAATGTAACCAGAAGACATTAATTATTTGCTGCAAGATATTTGACAAATTAAATCTCAGTATTTCCTTTAATGTATTTGCTGCTTACATTTTATTGTAAATGAAACTTTATAACCTTTTAACCACATCTTACTGATTCATCCTTGCTAGCTTGATTCAGACTAATCAGATGAAACATTTGACTGGATAAATACACTAATGTTTTCTCTTAAATTGCAAAAACATGTACTGTTGACGCCACTTTGCCAGAGTCAAACACACAACTTTGAAACCTGGAACTGCTTTCCAACACCATCTTGCCAATAATGTAAATGTTATGGATGATTTTAGAAAATAAATTCTAAAGTTATGCAGCCATTGACAAACCTGATTCATTGCCAAATCTTATTACTATTTCCATAAGTTCTTCGGCATAATTCATCTGAATCTCATAATTATGTTTCTCCCTTTCACAATGTTTGTGGAAGGGCTTGATTTCCAGCAATAGCAAATACTGCTCCACAGTACAGGCAGTGCAAAACAGATAATCCAATGTGAGACTATCCGCCTCCAGAGACTGCCTCCCTGGTCAGGACAAACGAGTCAGACTAATCCCCAAAACTGGGGATTCTCCAAGGAGCTCTGTATTAGGACTGTCTAGAAGCTGAACTTGAGGTAAAACCCAAAAAAGTAATTTCTGTGATATTTTAGCATTTCCAGAAAAAAAATTACATTTCTCTAAGAAAGAAAATATCTTCCCAAGCAAGTATCTTTCCAATTACAATATATTACTGAGAGGACCCTGTGCAGCCCGGGCCAGCTCCGGGCACTCGCCAGGTCCTGGCTCAGAGCAGCAGCCCAGTGCATTTGATGGCGGGACACTGGGCAGATTTCCAGCAGAGCCCGGGCTGCGTTGAAGGATGAATCCAGTTCAACATGTTTCTGTGAAATGTTTCACTTATGACAAATTGGCATAGTCTGACAAAGAAAAGTATCTTCAAAAAATTTCTGAATGGCTTCACTTGGGGTGATTTTGCTACACAAATAGATCTTGACAGTGTTTATTGCCATCCATCAGGACTCCATCAGAAGAATGGAAATTCAGCATAAGCTGCTTCTTGTACAAGGTTGCCGTCATTTAAAGTTTCATCTTCACACATAATTTTATTTTTTTGTTCCTATTTCTCCTCAAGATGTATTTTAGACATTATTCTATCAGTTTATATGTCCCTGAGTAATCTGCTCAGTGAATTTTTTGGAGTAGCAACTCATGGTATAGACTGAGAAAAATATAGGCTTTTAGCCTGTTTAATTCTACCTACTTATAAACAAATACATTTTAAAACTTTTTTTTTAAAGTAAATGTAGTTATAAGGAATACTCAAGGTACTTTTATCTATATGGTTTATTTCCATAAACAGATTTTAACAATATTCTCCTACCTTCACTGAAACAATTGCTTCTAAATACATATTACTATGTAAAAGAAAGAAAACCCTACAAACCAGCATCTCACATTGTATTGTTTGGATATATGGCATAAGATTGTCCTGCAAAAACTGTCCTTCAAAAGCCCTGCCAGGTGCCGTGAAGCAAAGGTGTTCCTCCCCCTAGCATTAGGGTCCCTCATCACTATCACCAACCCACAGCCCCCCCTTCCTAGGAGCGCCCACTTGACACCGTGAGGCTGGCTGCAAGCCTGGCACCCGTGCCCACGGTGTCAGGGCAGAGCCCAAGCAAGGGCTGGGCTCCTTCTGAAAAGGAGGGCACAGGCAGGCCAACATCTCCCATTAGTGCCTGTTCCTCCTTTGACTGTTCCTCCCCTGTCACCCTCCTCCCACCCCATCCAGATTTTAGCCCATATTGGAGCTATTTTTCAAACCCAGGGGAAGAATGGCACTGAGGCATTGCACAGAGCTTTCTTTTTTATTTGGGCTTTGGAAACAGCTGTTGCATACACGGCAGGTCAGTATTGTAAAACATGACCAAAACACATGATACTGGGTATGCAAACCAGGGGAACTTCAGGCCTACTTTCAAATTGAGAACAGCTTTCTAACATGTCTAGCACTGACCACTCCAACAGCAGATTAGGGCACATATTTTGTTTTTCCTGCTTTAACAAGTAAAGAAAAACTGAAATATGCTTAGCATATTATGAAGCACATGCTTCTCTCCACTTGGTGCATATGGAAATCCATGAAATAATGCCTTTACAGTGACAGCAAATGTTGCAGTCCATTTTTAAGCTAAAATGACTCCAACTAACTCGAATGATCCCTTAGAATAAAAATTAGAATGACCAAGTCATACGTTGCTCATTGTCTTAATTTAATTCCACATACAAAAATTAATCTCTAGTTCAAAGAAAGAGTCTGGAAGTTTGTGAAACACTTTTCATTCTAAATTGTTGAAAAAAATCCATCAGTGTTCAGATTAGCAACTATGATAAACTCATTTAAGTTTCCCAGTGGTAGTGGCAAAGCAGTATTTCCTTCCAGAGTAACAAAAATAATGCAGATGCCTTTGACACCAGCTCCTGCCTTTACAACTCTGCATCTGAGATGGTTGCTTGTCATTGTGGAGGCAGCTCATGTAATGCTAGAGAGCCAATTAAGAGCCCCAGTGATGCCAATGTAGTCACCCCAACCTCTCCTCCTTCTGGTCTGTAGTGGGAGAGTCATTGCCCATAGACATTTCAAATTTTCAACATTTACTTTCAATCCCTAAAGTCATGTGGGAGGTATCTAGACCAAAGCATTGCAGTAGCTTTTATTGAGTCATAAGCTGCTTCTGTAAAACCCTCCTTGGACTGTGACAGAGCTCCATCTGCTTGGGTGAAGGTACGGTAAGAAATGGGGGAGCCTATTCCTCCAATTTCTCACTCCAAAGAACCTCCTTCATCACCAGGACCACAATGAAATTAGAGTAAAATTTGCCAAAAATGGTTGTTTTAAAAGGAAGCTCATATCTCAAGGACATGACTAAGCCCCGGGTCCAATCTGTGCCTTTAAACACAAATGAGAGTAATGGAGTAGATGATCTGTTTGTAATTATGCACAAAATATCTTGTCGAAAAACAGTGAGAGAGTACAACCCTGTACAACCTGACAAAAACTTGTTCTTCGACATTAGCTTTATGATTTGCTAGGGAGAAATAATCTGTGGTAGGAATTATTTAGTACCATTCATTTTGTACTGAGTTTTCCCCAGAGGAAGGGAATTTGGTTTTAGCCTCCTGTCTGCTTGTTGACAGAGCCTTCACAGGGGCTTAAGTGCAAGAATTTCACTTACTTTAAGAGGCAGGCTAAGAGAGAAGACGTGATTTTACATCTCTACTGCTGGGAGAGTGGAGGCCAGGGAACAGGGACACCAAAGCTTGCTCTCTACCCCTCCCCATTGCCTCACACATGGGTAATGCAGGAACTTGTACATCCCACGGTGGTTTGCTGCTTGCTGCACACACTAAGAGAGGAGGAATAGTTCAGGCCAGCTTGTCTGCCCAGTGTTAACCACACGTTACACTCACGAAGAGGCTGGAGTGCGTGGCAGCCACCTTGGGCTGAACAGGCACAGCTACAGCCTTCTGCTAGTTACAAATGTGCAAGTGCAACCTCGTTTTCTTTCTTCCAGCACTTGCTGAAAATAATTTGGACGCTCAGGAAATTTGGGCTCAAGAATTCTCCCCTGGTTCCTCTAGAGCAGCCTCTGCCGCTCAGACAGTGTCGTTCTTATTCCCTTGCTGTCCCGTGCTGTCATTGCTGTTATAACGCCAATCACTTCTCTTTGCAAAATAAATATTCCTGCACATCTCTTTCATTATTCCTCTAAATGAAAGCACCAAAGTAAATATGAGTTAAGATTAGGCTGAGTATACTCTGGTTTTAATTAATAATATTGTAAAGGTTGTAGAGAGGTCCAGTGCTTCCCTCACTCTCGCTTACCCAGTTAATAGCTTTTCTATGGCACAGGCAGGCAGAGGGATGACCTTATCCTGGTAATAAGGGAAAATCAGACACTGCCTGTTTCTAAGGGCCTAATTAAAGACATGCCTCCTGGGCTTCTGATAAGCTCTCAGTTGCTGCTGAAAGACCAGGAAGCTACCACAGCCAAGGACAGCTATTCCCAGCTAAGGTGACCTGAAGGCTTGGCACCTCGTCTCACAAAGGAAGACTGAGTAATAAAGACCTAGGCCTTTAGCAGCTCAAAAACAGCCCTTATTAAATGCTTTAGGAGTGGTCCTGAAGAACTTGGTAGCCCACGTGGTGAGCAGTATAAGCCTGCTTTCTGGAGGTTCCCAAATGACTCAAAGATGTTGGGTTTATCAGACAAAGTCCTAAATTACCCTCACACCTCTCTACGTCCTAGCAACACAACTGCTGGGGCTGTATTTGAGCTCATGAGCTGAGCATTGTCAGTGTGAAAAAAGCCAAACATTCTCCTTTAGAGTCCTTGGCCTTTGAAATTCATATCTACCCACTCCCCTATGAACCAGAGACCGACAAACCTTCAAGGCACTCTTGCCAAATGTAGCTTTGCATCACTGTGCTGAAAGTGTCTGCAGTGGTGGGCACTGAACAACAATTCTGGGAATTATTTTGGTGCATACATTTGTAGTGGGTTATTTGATCTGAGGTAGGGGTAGTGAAGAATTTATAAAGATCTGCTCTATATTGCATTTCATAAATTTTTCCAAGACATGCGTGGTGTTGGATCTTTAAGAAAATAATCCAAATAAATGTGTAAAATGTTGATCTTGTCTGACAAGGCTAAAATAATGCAGAAGTTAAGGTTCTCTACCCTCAATGTACATCAAAATAAGGAAAAGCTAAAGCAAACCACTACTATTACATGTTTGTTTCTGTGTCTTTCACACCAATATCCATTAGCTTCTGATGTCCTGTAAACATTTTTGCCAGCTGCTGTTGCACAGGGATGTGCATTATTTATGGATACTTACAAAAGGCAAGATCTTCGCGATGCTCAAGTCTCTGAACAACACATGAAAGTGCTGGGTTGCACAGAGAAGCCCTAACACAAGCCCTGCAGAGGTTCTTCACAGGCCACTCTCTTGCAAGCCGTAACCCAAGGATGTGCCGGGAATGCAGTTGCTGGAAAGGCCACGTCCGGAGCAAGCAGCTTCACACAGCTCGGTTATCGGTGGGCAGTGGTGGCCCAAGATGCATAGCCCCAGGGCAGTGAATAATCAGAAGGCAGCAGAGCAGTCAAAGCCACTTTAATTCCTCTTTCCCTGGGCTGCACCTTCTGTACTTCGCCTCCTGCACAACACAAAATCCTACCTGTAGTTTCCTAAATACCTGGAAGTAATGCAAGGTAAGAAGTGCTGCAGAATATGGGGTTTTACAATCCCATGCATAATCTCAGGCAGAAGAGATACAATCCCTATTAATGACCTAATGTAGCCGAGGATGACGTGAAAACTGGTTATCTTCACTTCCCCTCACAAGCAAAATGCTGCTCACATTAACACTGCACAGAGGACCTTTTCAGCAGTGCCTGACCCTGAGCCTGGGTGTTGTGCAAATAGAGAGCCAAACCATCCCAAGCAAGCAGAAAGTGTATGGGAACACCAATGGGGATGCAGTAATACAAATGGACTTCTGTACACCATTCAGAAGGCCTTACCATGATTTATAAGAACACGAGTCAATGTAGATTAAAGCTTTTAGCAGAAGAACAGGAAGATATTGGGGAAAAGCCCCCTTCACAGTCAAGAAACTTCAGACGCAGTGAGCATCTCATACCTGACCAAGATGGTTTCATCTGAGGGCTGGAATCAACACAGTTCAGGCATTTGGAGAGTAGCAAGGGCAGTCTGAAACAAGGCCTGGCACCATCTGGCAACATCTGGAAACAGAGATAGCATTAGGTGGATCCACCTTGCACACAACTGGTTGTGTAACCAAAATGCTCTCTTACTTGTTAGATAACAAAGGAAGGGCTCAGCATTGCAACCTTTTTCCCTGACCCCAAACTCCTGTCCACCTAGAGTGCAGTGAATAAAGACTGTCAATGATACTGGGTAAGGTTTATCTCTGTCAGGCTGGCCAACCACTAGTTTTAGGTTCCCAGGACGGATAGTTGCTTGTGATCTTGCATGTAAGTATGTTACTACACATTTTTATTACAGTAGATTTATTCATTGTATTCCTTAATTAGGTTTCTCAAAATTTTTCTGAATTCTCTCCTTTTAAATGCTCGGTTTCCTGAGTTGCTTTTGGCCCCCAGTTATTGCGGGAAGACAGAGAGTAACCAAATATTGAGTGATTTTATATAAAATTAAATGCAATATAAGTTTGAAAAAATAGAAAGACGAGTTATGCAGCTATAGCTGGTTTCTCATTAGCCTGCAGCAATTTCACTTTAAACATCTGCTATCGAGTTGTCTACTGTTTGCTTTTCAAAAATAAAATACTAACCATCTTTCCACAGAGATCATTGAAATAATACACTAAAAATGCAAGTTGCAGTGCCTTCAGGATACACTGTTTCTCAAAAGGCCTTTGCTCAATTAATCACACATAAAGAGTTTGGCAGTATCACCATCTGTATGTTGGTGTCAAGGACATCACCCATGTGTCACTCCTGTGATCAACCCAATTTGCTAAACTCCCAAGTTCCTCACCGCAGCCTTTAGTCTTCCTGAGATGGAAATAAAGCCCACTTGTTAATCACGAAGCTAATGGATTTTGCTGTAATTGACAATGACAGAAGTAAAAACAAATTGCCTTGGGTAAACAAGGAACTAGCAAAAAGCCTCAGCAGCAGACAGCTATGATCTGTATTTCTGAAAAAACAAAAGCTGCACAAATAATGCCGAAAGTAAGCAGCAGTGAGGGATGTACACACTTACCAGTATTTCTTAAGCTGCCAAATTCCCCTGGTAATTTTATCCAGAGCAACAGGAGACTGAGATATCTCATGAAACTGCAAGCCTCAGAACATAGGTGGAGCAAGAAACAAAGTAAACTCACCCAAAGCAGCTCAGAGTTGGCCAAAACTCTGCACCTGGTCCCCCACACCCAAGAAGGTGAGGGGGAGGCAGCAAACGGCCTCCCTGTAGCCATGCCGCTGCCAGCTTCTGGCTGCAAGGACCCAGTTAACCCTAGGGGAATCCAAACCCCAGAGGGGTGGGGCAGCTCTCCTCAGGGCTACTAGGAGGAGAGCACAGCTGAAAACATCAGAGTAGGTGCAGCTTGGATGTAGCCAGGGCCAAGCCAGGCTTACCTGTACTGCCTCCAGCCAGCTGAACCCAAAGCAACACAGCTGTGTTTGTGTGGGTAAGGCCTAAAATATCAAATTACTCTTGAGCCTCAGTGCTGCTGCATGGCTCAGGTGTGCATCTGGATATACAGTTTGGGCTACATCTGCACACATGGCTGGCCTGGAGAAATCATCCACAACTCCCCCTTTAAGAGCTGCCCTCGCCTTATATTCTACCTACAACACGAGCAGTGAAGAACATTACCTAGAAACCTGTGCACCTGCCTTAAACCAAGTGAGATGTTTTATGGTTTATTTGTATCAGAATAGTACTACTATGCTTCAGTGTCACAAGATGCATTGTGCCAGATGCAATATATCAGGAGACCACTCCTGTCTTACAAGTTAAGACTAGGTAAGAGCAGGTAGGACCAGGGTGAAAAGCAAGTTATCCAGAGCACCACTGCCAGACTACCATCTCCTCAAATGCCCATATTTGGAATATCCAGTTGCACAATGCAATCCCCTTTTATCATAACTTAAGGTATTAAAACACCTACCTAAATGTAAAGGAGGAAAAACCTTCTCTGTCAAAGTTCTATTACTCCAAGCTACAGCAATAATTGAAGTCAGTGCTATTTAATCTGTAAATGCTGAGAAGTATGAAACATCTAGCCCTTACCATGTAACGCAGAAACAAACAGTTCAAAAGTAGTGAACACCAGGATTTACAAGCAAAACTTATCTAGAAAAAAGCTTAATAATGGCTGTTTTTATTTACGCCCTGCTGTCACTCCAGTGGGTGCAGTCCAACAACAGATGTTCATTTTGACATCAATCCCTACTTTAGGATTATTAAAAAAATAACCAATTCATTATAACATTTCAGAAAAACATACCAGTTTCAGTGCTACCAGCTCCCTGGTTGTGGATCACAGATTCAAAGGGCTACCAGGAGACTAAGGTGGGGAAACTGTTGCTTTGGAAAGATCGTACATTCAGACTTCGCAATGTAATACAGTGATCAGAAAGCAGGATGTGCTTGGTAACAAGTGTGGATATCCAGCCTTACAGTTGGCCTGGGAGCTGGGGAAAGTGCCTGCTGTTTTCAGACATAACTTTTCCCTTTGTCGGCTTGCCATATAGCCTTGTTGCATTGTGAAAACAAGACTGCATTTGCACTGTAGCTGTCTGAAGACTTCACTTAGTTTAGCTTCTCTGGGTATCTGCAGGAGGCAAAAGATTTCACATTCATTTTACAGAAGAACAAATTGAGTAATCATGAACTCAAGCAACTTGCTAACGGATGCTTTGCGATGCTTCAGCAAATAAGTGAAATTACAGGACCCCATATGCCGTATGAGAGCTCCTTAACATGCTGAGGGTACGGTAAACAAAAAGCCCTAATACTCACAGGAAGAAAGATTCTGGACACTGTTCAGTTCCAGCAGCATGTGACGTACAGCTAAACATGACAAATCACTGATTCTTGTGCTACATCAGTCTACTTCTTTCTGCATAACAGGTCTAACGTACAAAGTAATATTAACACATTGACAGATATCATTAACACTGCCACTGTACTACTGGTCCATTACCTCTCATATTTCTGAGTCTTCCACATTTAAGAGGTTCTCTGTAACAAATGTAGGAAGTTTTAGAGTTCTAACCTTTCCTAGGTTTCTTTTTTCCATTTAACTTTTTCCACCAGAAGCAGGATGTGAACACCACGTTGGCAGCTCTGACACACTACAAAGCACTTGTACTCACTTTGCACATATCATCGCTGATCCAATGACTCACAAGCTGCTTTTATATATGTTATATGTACAATATGAATTCTGAGAACCTGCTGTCAAACACCATTATAAAAATCCTTTAGAGCCAAGTTCTTTAAACATTTATGGCTAACTGCTATGCGAGTCAAGTGCACTGTTTATATTACCAAATGTCATATCTGATTCCCTGTTATGAACCCTTGAAATAAAATTATGCGATAATTACACAATCTGTTTGAAACCTGACAAATATAGTCCCAGTACAAATGATTTATGAAGATAATGCGTTGCTATAGCATAATGGTACTTGTTAATGGGAGCAGTAAAGCTGTTTCCTATGCTCCGATAACCACAGTGATTTCTTACACAGCTACTGATTAAGCAATAGATAATGTAGGCATTTTGGAAACTATACATGCCACAGATTTGTTCCAGGCTGTTCAAAAGTTATGGCCTGTCTATCTAACTGGCCTGTTAGCAAGGTAAGAGCTTCACTTGGGCTGTTTCACTTGCTCCTACCCAATTTAGTGCCACTGCAAAAGATTTATGTTTGGAGTAGAGCACACTTTAGTCTCTTTTTGTAAGAACTGCTGTTAATCAGAAAATTAATGACTTGGCTGGTGTGGTGTGAGACATTAGTAATGCCTACCCTGCTCTCCTGCAAGGGACTTTGGATTAGTAACTGGTGAGGTGCAACTCCCACACCTGAGAAAGGCTCTTTACTGGTGATTAGCTAGCTCTGATGAGCGAGCCCTGCTGCTCAGACATCACCACTGGTGACAGTAATTGAGGCATAGGCAGCAAAATGCAGTGTAGCGGCATCTTCTATCTGTTTGCTCCTCTACCGTGTGCTCTTCCTTCCACTGAGAGGGGAAAGTGATGCTCAAGAGAGAAAGTGATTCAATACACTTTTCCAAGTTTAAGGGCAGGCCTACCAACTATATGGTATATTATTTTTCTACCTCCTTTCCCCATCAAAGGAGAATATAAGTCTCTTCTCAATTGTTTCAGCATCATTATGATTAATATGTATGGCAGATTACCAAATTAATTGTTTCTGGATTCTAATCTAATACTGGTAAAATGTTAACAATTTAAATGAAACCCTCAATTTTCTACACATTTCTGCAGAGAGTTTAGTAATTGCCTTAGCTTTGTTCATTTTGCGAATCCATGCTTCGTAACACTGATTTCGTTAATGAGCAGCTAGACACGGCTGCCCTGACGATGATTTGTTCCTGTGCTACCTGCGAAATGTCATTTGAAAGGTCCTAAGCTCAGTAAAAGGGCACTGAAAAATTTCAAGTGGCAGCACTTTGTTTTACTCCAAATTGCTACATGTAGAAGAAAAATTGTATCTTATACAGCCGTATCCAAAAACACATCCAGAAATGATTGATGCATGTTGCAACATCATATCTGGTGGGAAGACGAAAACTCTCACTATGACAATTTTCCTGAGGTTTACTTAGCATAAATGTATATTCTTCAAGTGCGTCAGTGCTAGAAACATTGGGCTCTAATCTGGTTTGTTCTTCTCTCTCCTTTTTCTGTAAGCTAGACCTGTAAAGCACGAACATTTAGTACTTCAGAACCGATGTCAAGCAGACTTTGGGAAAGCGAGTGGCTGAAGAGGAAAAGGAAGCTGTTAAAGATGTAGCCTTCAGCAGCACAAAGGCCATCTTCACTTAGCAGGGACAGGACAAAGGGTGTCTGACGCATTCACCTCTGTGGCTGGAACACTTGCTTACAGTAGAAAGAAAGAGATTGGCATGGGGAAAAATACACTGTGCTGTTCTCCAAATTTAGGCATCCTTTCAGATAGACTAAGCTGCATCATTTTTTTCCTGTTAGCAATACGATTATTACAGAGATAGGAAGATGTTCAAGTAGCAGGTTGGTATCCCAAAAGAAATTGCTTTCCTATAGGTGATATTATGTCTAATGCAGTTATCCAGTTATTTTATTCTCAATATTCACTTCATTCAGTGCAAATTCTAGTGAATGAATTCACTTGAATTTGCACCGAAATAGCACTTGTTTTAGAGAAGGAGATTAGTGCATAGTGAAATACATTAATAAAACTTTGACACTTGCGAAGTATATTTGATTACTTACAGACTTTATACGTTTCAATACATCGTAACATGGAAGGAATGGATGGTTGGGGAGACATAGGAAAAAACAAAGCCTTACACATTATGGATATGTTTGAGCTGACTTATTGAGAAGCAATCGTACAGCGATCAACACCCAGGGATACCCCACTAAAATGAGAAGCAAATTTGTAGAAGATTTTGATACTTGTAGAAGATTTGTAGAAGATTTCTGGAAGGTCTCCCTAACATCTTTGCCCACGTTCTGTTTTCCTCTAGAAAATCTTTTTACATATTGAAGTGTTTCAAGTATGCACAACTCACCTGGTTTTACTGACATATCTTTACTGTAATACTTCCCATAGCTCCTAGACTCCACCCTCACCTGAGCATTCACCCTGGTGTGTGCGCGTGTGTGTGTGTACTTTTACCAAGAGGTGGTAGCACTACCCTGTTCATTTACAATTTTTGCCAGATTAAACACTTGGACTGATAACTTTTGGGACAAGCATTTATCTTGAACCAGATTTAAGTCTCTGCTAAGCTTGGACCATCTGAAAGCAAGACTGGAAAAACATATTACTTCTTCCTTAGTGGTGTTCCCTATTTTTCTGTGCTTAGCTGAGAACTTCTGTTGTCTCCGTGCTTTCAGATGGGCAGGGGAACATTAGTTCGGGAATACAATTCACTGATATTTTGAGACATTCTTTCTCAGATGTGAGAAGGGGATGCAAGAAGCCTCAGAACAGTATTACAGACGTGTTTCTTGCTGTTTTAGTGAAAATGTATCCCTATTCATTCAAATCTTCAGGATCCTTTGTTACTTGAGTTTATACGTGCTCAGAACTTGATAGATAAAACCTGCAGCTGGGACAGCAGGAGGGGAGGCAGGCATCCCACAATCGTCCTTCCTGACAGCTGGAGGAGCGATGGCAGGAGCAGAATCAGGAGGAGATCAGTACTGTGGACCCTGTCAGCTAGAAACACTTTGACTCAAACAAGGGAACACTTACTTAGCTACACCGTACAAATTAATTCACTGAAAATCTGGGAAGGTTTATGATTGCACTGGGGTTTGCTTCAACATCTCCCCTGCTACTGACTGAGGTTACATCCAGTCATATGAAAGGTTAATTCTTTCAGTGCTCTGTTGCCTGCAGGTGACCAAGCAGCCTACTAACTCTGCTGAAAATTGTTATAGGAACATTTTTAGCATGAACAAAATAAGAATTTTTTTCCTTTATCTTTGTTCTGATCCAAAAGTTTCAACTGAAGCATTTCCAAGAAAAATATTTCTCGTGACACACTAGAGGACTGGTAGTTGGACAAAGTTATAAGCAACGGAAAGCATGGTCCTAACGAAAGAAATAAACACACAATCAGGCACTGTAACCTATACTGCCAAAGGAAGGATTAGCCCTAAGAGAAGCATCAGAAAAATACTGTCCTCATGAATAATTTTAAGGTGGTTATTTAAATTAGAAGTACAGCAGGTGTTAGATACTAATCAGTTGCACAAAGTAATTACATTAGTTCTGTGCAATGTAATTGCAAATGAGTGTAACAGGCATTGAGGTAGGGGTGGGAGATAAGAGTAACAAGAGTAAAAGCCTGCAAATACACAGGTGAGCTTCATGCGTTTATTTGTGTGGCAGAAATAGGAATTTTTATTAGTTCTTACTAGACATGTAACCATGCCATGGCTAAGCAGAGCTACCAGAGTGCAGCAGAAAGGGTGATGCTGACCATACAGGAGTTGTCTGTTCTCCACAACATTTAAAAGAGCACCTTGAAAAATGCAAACAGATTTTGTTAACTGCTGTGTAATATCCCCATAAGGAAATAAAGTTCACGGATATTTTGAGACATTCTCAGAAGTGAGAGGGGGACGCAAGAAGCCTCAGACAAATTTGACAAATTTAATTGAACTGCTGACCGCCCATTTTCCTTTCCACTGCCTTTCATGCACACACATGCTGGTGATCTCCCCCTTCACTCCAGCTTGGTTTGTTGACAGCAAGCTTGGACATCAAGAGAGGAACTGGCTCACCAGGAGGCCACTCTGCAACCTGTCTGCAGGACAATGCAGGTCCACCAGCAGTCCTCTACATAGGCAGGCTAGGAGCACTTTGCCAGCAGTGAGAAGGATCTAATGGTACCTAAGCTTGTGGGGTCCCTGCCTAGAGTGGGTTGTAGGCAACAAGGAAAGATGTGAAAAGGTGCAAGAATTTCCCTGGGAGAAATTGGTGGGTGGGAGGAAAGTGTTTGAGGGAGTCAAGACCAACTTCACAGGAATACAAAGTATTTTTGAGTTGGGGAAATAGGATGAGGTGGCTGGAGGCTGAGGCAGACCAGAGAACAGGGAAGGAAGGACATGAGGTTTCCAGAAATCTCACCTACTGTGTACAGTATCAGGCCACCTTGTTGAAAAGCAGGTGAAGACCATTGAAGGTGGCTAAAATATAGCAATATGAATTAAGGTCACGTGATCAAAGTCAAAGCTACTGCAGAGGCTTTCCCAGGTGTACCACAAAGAAGAAACACAAGAGCTACACTGTCCCTCTGGTTTGCCACCAGCAGAGGAGACATTGCCCACCATCCCAGCCCTTTACGGCGTTCGCTGCACACTGTGAGGTGCTTCTCCGCAGCCACACACTTATCCTGGCCTCACCTTCACAGACATCTCCCAGACACTTGTCACTCACAGAGTACTTCAGCAACAGTCACAGTTCCAGGGACTGAAACCCAGGTCTTAGGGGTTCCCCGGTGAACTCCAAGTTCAGAGCACAAACCAGCTGCATGCTATGAAATTCTGCATTCATCCAAGACAAGCCACAGTCTCACATTTCATCTAGCTTCAGTTGGAATTATATAGTTTCTATGGTGCTTATTTTTTCTATCTAACCAGAAAAAAATATTCTAAAGCTTGGAGTAGGGAGAACGCAACTTTATTACAAGGAAGAAGTTGGGGTTTTTTCATGTAGACAATTCATGTGTAGACAACTCATGTGTAGACAAATATCTTAAAATCAGAGCAAGGGAAAAGATTTTTATTCATATTTTGTAGCTATTGACCTCTATCAATGTCCAAAAAGTAATACATTTGACATCTCAGTGGTTTTTGGTTGCTTTTTTAATTCTCCAAGAATCCTGGAGTGATGATTAGATCGATTTCTGTCCATTAGAATTTGAAATTAATCTATTTTGCAACTAGTGAGTGCTCTCTAGTATTTCACTGAGCATTTTTGATAGATGGATGAATTTAAATAGAACAAAAATGTGTCTGATAATGAAGTCATTATACTTGTTCTGATTTAATCAGAGTATTTGTACCATATCAGTCCATTAGAATATAAAAGAGAAGATGATTCGTACCACATTTCTTCAAGGAAATAACAGTTTTATACTTCCACTGGCGTGACTTGTCTCTCACAAGCAGCCATTTCACACCAAGCTTCGGTATGTTTGTTGTGCATCTCTGCAGCCCTACGATCCTATTTCAATGCTTTCTTAACAAAGGTGCCAAAGAACTGCACTTCATTTTTTTAAAGGTATCCATGATTAAGATTAATACTTAGAGACAAGTGAGTGTGTAAATGTACATGTAACAAAGCTTCTGGGGAAAATCTGGTATCTGTTTCTCAGTCACATGAGGAGAACCAAGAGCGGGCAGGGACCAGGAAGATGGCATCATCAGTGCTGCAGGACAGCAAAGCCCTCCCGCCCACCCGACCCTGTCTCCTGGTGACCAATGACAGGTTTTGGGGACAGGCTGTTTATGCCCATCTGCCAAACACATGCTGCACCTATTTTGGGGGCTGTCTCCCAACCCCAACAATTGTGGGGCCACCCCTCCTCCCAGCTCCAGCAGGCTGGATCCAACCCCACTGACCCCAGTATAATCTCGTGACACCATCCTGACCCTAAAGTTTGCGAGGCTGCTCCCTCTGGCCCCAAATAATTGAGAAGCCATCCCTAAATGAATGTGGGACCATCCCCTTGGCTCCTGATACCTTTGGAGTCCACCTCAACCCCAAAAACTTTGGGGGCAAGTCCTGATTCAAATAAATTTTATCCCACCCCCTTAACTACAATGAAACTTCCTAACACAACCTCAACCCCCATATAATCTCATGACGCAACCCCAGCTCCAACAGTTATGTAGCTGCCCTCACCAGCACCATATGACTGAGGGACCAGTCCCTGAACTCAAATACTTTTGGGGCCAGCCCTGGACCCCAACAACTGTACTCACACCTACCCACTCACTGCTCCAGCTGACCGTGGGGCCTCACTCAAATCACAGAGTCTTTTTCCCCAAGACTGCATCCCCTTGAGATTTACATCAGATTTCCCCATCCTTCCGCATTACCCACCAAGTGTACCTTTCTCCTTGAGAAAACTCAATCCAATGAATGGGTTTGCCTTTCCCAAGGAAGAAGGAACCCCCACAGTCATTTGCAGCCAGTACCAGGACCTTACCTCCATACATTACACAGTGGGTTGGTTTAGATGTGGCCAGGTCAGACACTGGATACCTCCCTCAGTGGAGGTCCACTTGCCTCAGTAGTACACAAGAGCTTCCCTGAGGGGATACCTCTCCTTCACAGTCTGCAGGAACCACCTCGAAACTGCAGACTGCTGCCCCTCTACAAATCCCTCTGCCAATCCCCCAGTTGCTGGGCTTTCTCACCCTCTTATTCCTGGTTGTGGACCCCAGCTGAACAGGTATAACAACTACAGATTTAGCAGGCCACACTCCAGTCAATTCATCATTACCTCAAACCCCTTGTACTCCACACCGGGCACCAAAAAGCACTGTGAGAAACAGAAGGCCCTGATGCGGTTCAAGAACTGTTCAGCAATAGCTAAAACTTTGGTGTGTTATCAACACTGTTCTAGTCACAAATCTAAATCTCAGCACCATACAGGCTTCTATGAAGAAAATTAACTCCATCCCAGCCAGACCCAATACAGGCTTTATTATGAATATGTTGTTCTGGGTCTTCACTACTGGCATTTAGCAGATATTTACAAGTTTATGGCCATGTGAAAGGCAGTATCAAGGTAAAACACTTCAGCAACTTTGAATTACTCATATTAAACTTCACAGTAGGCTTTCCAATGACAAAACAGTATTGTATGTTTCTTATCAGCACATACTCCGATTCCTAAGGGCAGGTCCCCAGTACACACATCTGCAGTCAACACACCTTTCTTTGGACAAGCCTTTGTGTACGGTCGACCGTAAGCATTTCCTTAAGGCTAACCTCACACACACGACGCTCAAGGGCTAGAGAACCAGAAAATGTATCCACGTAGACACAACTCAGTAATGTGGTTCATTTCTGTATTGACTGGTATAAACTGAGGGCAATCTCACTGAAAGACATTTCATTGTGCCAACAGAAAAGCAGAAGGGGACAAGATAAAAGTGAAGCAGCTTTATGGGAAAATGAGGAATTAACAAAATGCTCGTAACTTACTGCTGTTTACAAGACAGTTTTTAAACAAAATTTTAGGTCTGCATGTTATGTATCACATCCTTACCCATATACCAAACAGATTATTATAACTAGTCTTTTACATAGCTAAACTTTAGCACATATTTCTAGTTACATCCTAAACATCTAAATATCTCAAGTAACTGCTCTGACTTTAAAGTGTTTCTGTTCTACATGTTAGTATAAACGAAACTTTAAAGGTACATCTCATTAAGTAAGACACTTGAGGAAGAAGGACTTAGAAATTTCAGCTCCAGCATATCACAAATTTCAACTCAATCCAGGCTGTAAACCATGACAAACCTGAGGAGAACAGTACAATGAAACTTGCAATGGTCCTTAACAAAAAAGGTGGGGAAAAAACAGTGTTTCAGTAGTTTTAAGCTTCACGGACATTTCTTTGTAAGTTATAATTGCTTTTTGGCTTTTTTTGTGAAGTACAGGTGGCTGAGAAGAACATCAAAACAGTCATAAAAAGAAGTAATGCATACAACTCCAAAAGTTGCTTTTCACAGAGACCTCATGTCTAATGGGACGGATCTCTTATCTCTCATAATTAGAAAAAAAACACATACAAACTTAGCAGAAAACTTCTTCTCTGTTACAATAACATTGTTAAGTAAATACTGAAAATGATGACAAGGGAAAGAGTCCACCTTCAGCACCCTGAGACTGTCAGGAACGATCCCAGCAGCAAGAAGCCCACTGCCTTGCTCCAAACTCCTGCTGCTAGGTACAAAGACCAAGTCCAGCTCCTCCAGAGAGATAGAAACTCACCTCCTTGGTATGTGGCTTTACCTTTCTGGCTAAGTTCAGCATTTGTAATTTCCACATTTGACTGGGCTTAATAAGGAAACAAGAATATTTTCCTTGCTCCTCCATATTATTCAGATCTGTTGAGTCTCACATACTAGGTGCTTAGCAAAGGCTTCACAAGCCTCTACAATGAGTAGAGCTCATTTAGCAGTTTATGACCCCAACACAGCAAAGCAACGTTGCTCTCCACCCTTTCTAACCTTCCTCTGCTTCATGATAGTTTTGCAGATCCCCCCTCCTCCCTTTGCCAGCTCCAGAGCTTCACCCTTCGCCAGACTGTTTAATTTAAAGACCACTACCCGCTTCCGTGTGCTGATTTTGCCTTTCTGCAGAAAGCGATGTGACGAGGACCACAGCAGGTACAAGGCAGATGGGGAGAGCACACAACCAGAAGCCAAACTCCCCCTTCCTCTTGGTGTGGAGTCAATGCACCTCCTCATCTCTTCAATCTGCATCTTTGGACTCAGGCAATTGGTCCTCACCCACCCAAGGCACAGTGTATGTCACGTCAGTACCGAGCTAGCCTGAGATCCATTTTGCACCTATGAAACCCAAAGCAGTGAAAGATAAGTTTTTGATCCTTTTCCACATCCCAGAACATAAAACACTCCTCCGTATTTCACATCTTTCCTTCACATCTGAAGCAGCATCAGACCACTTAGAGGTTCTGACTGCATGCAGAAATAAATGTTTTGATGAAAGGCCTCTTTGACCTCTGATGGATATTTCCCTTCCAATCACTTCTTTTTTCCAATTGCAATTCAGCTGAGGCTGCATTTGGTCGAAGTTGTTATTTATTGCTCAACAACAACTTACTTTACAACAGGTGAGTTGCTGACTATTGACTGATGCCAAATTCAGTCTCGTCCTCTTGTTAGTCATGCAGCCTGCATAAATCATTTCAAGAGTAACACAGAAAGGAGTGCAGAAAGGGTGCTACTGCATGGCAGAGCATCTTGACTCTCATTTACTTCATTTTGGAGATGAAACAGTGATCAAAGCAAGCCTGAATGCATAGCTCCTCATAAGAAACCAGTTCACGGCTAGGAGAATTGGTCTTAGAGGATTATTTTCAGAAGGCCTGAAAAGCCCACTCAGCGTCGAGGGCTTTTCCGGAAAGAACTCCTGCTCTAAGCATATTAAGATTTAAAACCTATTTTCAGGAAAACATAACACATGCAAAGTTTCATGAAGACTGCCAGTTTTTTCTGCCATGGATGGATCAACTGTAAATGCAAGACAAGTTTCTCATAAGCAGTGGAGACATCAAAAAAGAGGTGTCATCAGGGCTAAAATTAGTTTAAAGTCTCTAAGAGGCTTTTACAAAGCATCGGCTTTCCTTATCTCTAAAATACCTGAAAACCCTCCACGTCTGAGCATTCACTGTTAGGAAGCTAGGCTTCAAGGTTTCAGCCACCCTTCTTATTGACATAGGGCAGATGACAAGTATCGGTGTTGGCTAATGCAAGTGATATATTCTGCAAGAGTTACCCGTACTTGTTGCACAACTCTAAATTCATAAAGCATCTTCCAGAGTAGCTCAATAAAAATCTCTGCTCCAGGCACAGCAATGGTCAAAAAAACCTAATCAAACAATTAGATGTCTAGAAAATGTGATAGAAAATACTGAAGTTAGAATAATGCCCCAAGATCAATATTACTCTTTCAGAATATAAAGAAAGACTGAACAGCCTAGCTGCAAAGAAAGGTGAAGTTTTAAGCTTCAATTTTTACTCAGTCTACAGAAAGGCATAGAGCTTGCAGAAAAAAAGTGCAAATTGATGGTGCCCCGATTCTGGAATCGCTTGGTCCCCTCATTACAGCAATCAGTGTGAACATACGCGAGGAACACAAACCTGAGGCTCTGTCAGCATCTGCAGGCTCTACTCACACTCTCAGTCTTACAGGCAGAACACTTTATGGCTCAAGCTGTCTGAAATAGATACTGTGGACAGCAGCACAAATACTGAATTTGTCAAGAGAGCTGACACTGCGTTCAGCACATCTGTAATTGCAATCTGGCCCCTACCAGAAGTAATTCCAAGCAACCACTTAGGAACAATATTTTTTCTCCCTCCCTTGTTCTATTTTTAAAGAAACTCAGAGAAAGTCTCTTCAGATGACTCAGCGCTCCTCGCTGCTGCATCCAGCCAGACTGAGAAGCCAACCCATATGTGCACACACTCCCACACACAACTGGAAAATATAGCAGATGCTGCCCACGTCCCCGCCGGATAAGTGGGGTCCTCTCAATCTCTGCTGCGGCAGTTGGTGAATAATTTCAGCAGGAAAAGTGTTTTGCTGCAGTGATCTTGATAAACCGCTTTTCCCATTGCAATCTCTGTAGCGTCCTGCCTTCCCAGGACTGCTGCACCGCCAGGGAAACGCCAACTGCTTCACCAGCCAGAAGGAGCTACAGAGCTTGTCAGAGAGTATAGATACCTGGGCCATCACTTTCATTAAAATCACAAAACAAAAGCATTTACAGCTACCTCAGTAGTCTCTGTAAGCACAAAGAGGTAATGTCAGAAGCTGTTCTCTCTGGAACCGCTTTTGGATGAATACACCATTTTCACTGCAGGAAGAAGAATCTTACAGGAAAAGGTACTTTTGCTGTCACACCCAGATAGCACAAAATACACATTTATCTGTTAAGACATAGTCAAGAGGGAATTTTGGTATGGGTAACTTAATTGCTGTGTTACTGATAGAAAGGCAGTCCTGGGCTCTTACAGCTCAGAGCAGGTGCCAGAGGCCTGCTAGCTATCTGTATGTGCTTAAATCCTGCAGTACTCGGTGGCAAGCAGAGGTGTTTGCTGAACTGAGGTCTTGAGTATAATAACATTCAAATAGTAGCAGACATTAAACACATCAATTCATTTTAGGATAACATATAAAAAAATTTCTAATACCTTAAACATAGAGTCTCTCTTTCCCTTCAACCATTGAAATCATAATTTATAGCCTGCGTATCTAGATTCATGCATTCTGAAACTTGATTTTATTATTATGCATCTTCACGCTGGCTTTTGTTTAAAACTGCTTATTTCTCACCCCACTGCATAAGATCACAACTGAAGCTAAAGAAAATGCTTGATCAAAGCTGAGGTTGTTTTGTAGACAATGACAAGAACACTTCAAGAATTAAAGCATTTAAGAAAGAATAAAGTTACCCAGTTAAAGACAATGAAAAAGTGTAAGCTAGAAAGTTGTTAGCAATTATAGTATTTTCCATTTGAATAGCATTCTATTTTTTTCAGCTTTATGAAATGAAATTAACTACTGCCCCAACCTACACGGAACTGGGGCCTCCCTCCAGACACTGAGACTCACCACTTCTTGTACTCCAATTGCCAACCTATCAGAGACAAAAAAAAAGCACTAACAATTTTCAGGTAAATTGTTTTGCCAATGTTTTTATTTTTTAAACAAATACTAAAAGTTCTATAAAGATAGAAATCAATGACTACTATAATGAGTTTCAGTATGGCAGTTCCAATGCCAAGAAGTAATTATGGTTTATTAGATTTGCTATTTTACTGGAAATGCCCACACTGATGATAAATTGTTACACTACTCAGTCTGTACTCTAGACCACTTCCAATATTAGAAGAAATGACAAGTTTAATGAGATGAGCTGTGACATCATGCTGGCTCCTTGCACTCAACGGTACCATCTTCCCCAAGATAAAACCGAAAATACCTGAAAGTCTTGATTCCATACAGCTAATGAAATAAATTTAGGTTCAAATTTTTTCACAGAGACTTTTTTTATACAAATTTGAATTTTTAAAGTCTTAATTGCTACCATTATACCATATATGTTCCACAGTCGTTTTAACTGTATACCTTTTGTAATTATGGACAAGCGTATTTGATTCACAAAGACATTTTCTAATCATTTTTGTGGCCTTATTTTGTTGGGAATATGGCATTAGCAGCAGCGAGAAACACTGCAGAGCTTACGAGTTTGAAACCAGCTGAGCAAGCCTGTAGTGGCCTCTTCCATGACTTGCAAGCTCTTCCCCTCTGCTGTAATGCAGAGATCCGCTTGAAGGAAGGGGTAGAAATGAAAGAGATCGCTATCGGCAGCTGGGCATGCTGGCCGTGCCGAGGCCAGTCACCCCCAGCCTCCCCACACCTCTCTGGCCATCATGCCCATGGTCCCACCGGTGCACTGCGCTCTCCAGTGCCCACGCTGCCATCCCACACCAATGTCTGTGAGCGGGCGTTTTTTTGTCTGCCACACAGGTGACTGCAGATATCTGTCTCTCTCCCAGATCCTGATGGCTATCAGAAGGCTGCTGACCACCGCCAGCAGAAATCTCGAAGGTGGCACGATTCAGCGTTTGCTCAGAGGCTGTGAGCGGGGAGAGCGGACCCACAGCACACCCAGGTACCTTCACCTCTCCATTTTGAGGCAGCACTGCCGTTCCAGGCTTGGCTCAGCCCCTGCTGCGGACCTCCCAAGGCTGCACAAAGCTGCCCGAGAGGGGCTCCTAAAGCCCCCAGCCCTCCCCAGGCTCCCCTCACCCGTGCCACCCCGGCAAGCCCCAGCTGGGCCCAGCCCTGGGGGGCGGCCATAGCCCCCTCAGGTGCTGGGCGGCAGCAGCCTTGGGGGTAACCAGGGAAGAGCCCTCACCTATCAACAGCTGCAGGCGCAGCCGCAAAAGGAGCGTTGCTTTTCTAAAGTTCAGTTCCCAAAGAAAGGGGATGTCTAAGAATCATCAAAGAACTGAAAAAAATAAGGGAGGAAAAGTAAAAAAGTAAAAAAAAAGAAATCGACTTACAGTAGAGGCCGGGGAAGGGGTGACCTGTGGAGGTGCCACCTCCTGATGACGCCTGGGCCGCCAGCTCTCGCGTGCTTGCCTATCGCCTGCTCTGCTTACACTTGTGACTAAAAATTTGAGTGTTTTCAGTCAAGCCGTGTACCCGGCGTGCCCGGTCCCACCACAAGGCACAGCTGAGCCCGTCAGCAACGCCCGTGGCCCTTCAGAAAGGGCGAAACACCACAGAGGTGGTGAGGAGTGAGGAAAAAAGTACGAGGGCCCAGGTCTGAGGAGGAGAAGGACGAGGAGGAGGAGGAGGAGGAGGGAGCGCTCCCGTCACTGGGGCAGCCTGTGGCGGGACGGCGGGGGAGCAGACCCCCACTCTGCCACCCGTGGAGGACCCCACAGCGGAGCAGGAGGACAACCCTGAACGAGCTGGGGCCATGGAGAGCCCACGCTGGAGCAGGGGAAAGCACAGGGAAGAAGTGGCGGCAGAGGAGCTTTCATGGACTGACCACAACACCCTGTGCGTGCAAAGTACATCTTCAGCATGCCAAAACAGTAGATATCTCACTTCAGTTCATTGCCTGAATTATTTAAAGCTGGATTTGTTTCCTCCCCGCTGTTAGAGACACACCATTTAGGATTATTGGCCCGTCTGTCTTTACAGCAAGTGTGTACTCAGTGCACCGTAGGCTGTGGCTCTGGCACAATTCAAAATGGACAGGAGCCAGCTCAGAGCACGTGTATGTGGCAAACCTCCCAGGTGCACGTGCGTTGTAGTGTTTCGGGGGGTAGGAGTCTTTTCTCGTATCAAAAACCCCAGCAGATTTCTAGGGAATTTGATGCAGTTAAATAATGCATTTCTGAGATCAGAGGCGAGAAACAGTTCACGCCATAAACTGGTCCATTTTAATCAGAAGCATTCATCAGAAGATAGCTACAGCCGTGGAGGTTGAAATATTTCTCTGGAAACATCTTTAGTTCAGTGGACTTTTTCCGAGTCTTCAGCCTGGCTCCCGGAGCAAGGCTGATTTCCAGGCAGACCTTGCCAGATTCATAGATCTAAAGCAGATTTGCCACAAGGCACATCTCTGAAAAGGGACGTTATCTCCAAGCCCTGTCAGCCCTTCCAAGACTTCTTCATTTCTGCCATACACTCAGGAAGATGTCCTTCCAGCTCTGCAAGTTAGAAAGCCCCACAAGTACTGAACGGAGTAGGGCTCCAAGAGCTTCCAAATTCTTGCTGCAGAGGTGGGACTGAGGATAGAAAGGAGTCTCCTTTATTTAGGTGTTTGGGGTTTTTCCTAGAATTTCTAGTTTGTAGGATATTTTGAAAGTTTGCAGGTTTTCTTCACTTGGGATTGAAATCACATATCAGACCCACACAAGGAGAAAAAATCCTGGCAAATCTCTGCCTAATCTGTCCTTTAAACCTCAGCAGTAGAAATCCTGCAGCCTTTTTCACTGTGGTTCAAATGAAAAGGAGACATGGAGGAAGAAGGAAATCTTTGCCCATGACCCCTTTACCAAGGGAGAGTGACAGACCAGCCAGTTGCCAGTCTGAGAAGTGCTGATTTGGGCTATATGTTAGCACACTGTGATGTATTTTGAGCATCATCTTAGAATCGGAGTGCCCTCATGCTTAGCTAGCCCAGAAGTACAAACGTCTTCCCAATGCCTAGGTCCCCCTTGCTGCAATTGAAGTCCATCTCTTCTTCCTTTACCTGTCATATCCCTGGAAACAGTTTCTTTCTCTTTGCAACACTTTTCTCAGCTGTATTTCAGGGCTGAGATCTTTCATTGATCCTCTCCTTTACAGGACATAGATGCAGCACCTCAGTCTTTGCTCATACATCTCACTTTCGGTAGCTCTGAACTCCCTTGGACAGATTCACTTCATATCGCTAAGGACGGCACCAAGTGCACCAGTCAGACCTTCCCAGATCGCTGTGTACACACTGCTTCAAATATTTTAAATGCTACATTCCTCCTTACGTATTGCAGTATTTGCTGTTTTGGGGAGGGGAAGGAGAGGTGCAAGGGTATGAAGTACATGATTTCCCTGACATAGCCGAACTGCTGGAGGATAACTCAGTGTGGCTCAAAGATCCTTTTTATAAGCATCGTTTGTCACCTGCTTTCCACTTTCTATAACAATTCCTTTTAAAATTTCAGGTCACTAAAAGGCTTACAGTTCAACTTCCTACCCCCTCTCCACAGCAGGATACTTTGCTCTCAAATTCCTTAAGGAACAGCCAAGTCTCCCGAGTACCTTTTCTCTGTATATGTGTTTCCCATGCAGAAACCTTAGCAATTGTTGGAGAGAACGAAAATGTGCTGTATTGAATTCACCATCTTTATTACCTTCTCCCTCTTTGCCTTCCCAAGGACGCTATCACTGTCATTTCATAATCACCAAAACTGCCATTCACCTTCCTGTTCTCAGTCAATCCCCTGGGCTGATCAGATCAAAGCTGGACAAGTCCTCTCTGCTTTCTCTGCTTCTCTGTCCAAAGTTGTCTCCAGCTTACTTCAGGAACCTTGGCCTACGTCCTAGAGCAGTCTGTTCCCTCCCATAAAGTTCCCTATCAATTCCAGCCCTCCCTTCTGATGACGCTAGTTGTTAGTACCTCAGGTGCCATCCACCTGATGTGCTCACCTAGGTCCATACCACTGCCACGCTTGTCCTTTACTCTTTTCACATTTAGCTAGGGACTTTGAATGGTTTTATTGCCTACCACTTTCTGGATCTCAGAGTAGTTACACAGCTCCTGTCTTGGTTCTTCTTCACTCCTCATCTACCAGGGCAGTATGCACATACCTAAGATGCTTGCAAAAATGGACCTCAGTTTTAATTCCTGTCCTTCCCAATGCTGTACCTTGACTATGCAAATTCTCATCACCACCTCTCTTTTTCTAATGTCTTTGTCCAAGGATCAGCTTCTCATTCCCAAATTTAATTTACTGGTTAGCAACTTTACGACCAAAGTTACTCTCCAACTTCTAGATTTCAGCCCATCTTTTGGTTTTCACATCACCCTTTTTCCATAGGCTGAATCACTCTACTTTAGATATTTGATGTAATAGGGCAGGTTCTCACAGAAGTGTTGCTTAGCAAGAAGAAAATAATCACAGTGTTTTGGAAACTAAAGAACATACTTTAATAATTCCTGTTCTTTTAACACTGACAAAACAAGAACAGAAAACATCTGTCTATATGTATATAAAGAGATTTATGTGTATGTATAAACAGAGAGAAACAGACAGTTGTAACTTATAAATAAAAAAATTTGTTCATGATCAGAGTTATTCCCTTTAGTGCATTTTCCTTTGGCTTTATTATAGATGGCCTTTCTTTAGATCCAAGTCTAGCTTCCTGGAAGCACATTTTTATAATTGATGAGTTTTAGGAAACAAAGTCAAAAAATACTGCAAAACTTCACATACATATCACATGACACCTACTTTGAATACAAAAGACCAAATGCTGCTGATCTTGCAGCACAAGAACACCCACTCAATGAAGCTACATTTTTGATTCAGGAAGAATAGCAGCTTTCAATCCAGAACTGTATTTGTTTTGATCTTTCAAACCAAAGAGATTTCTTACTACAGAATTTTACAGTGAAGATGATTTCCAAAACACAAAGCTATGCAAGCCTGTTAATCAAATTGCAAGTGGACACATCTCTATCACAGAAAATCTGTTATCCCTTGAAGGTGAATAAGAAAAAAATGTTTAACCAATGCTAAGAAAGGGCCATGCAGCCCCAAGAACACTAAGCGTTTTAAGAGGATTGGGACACCAAAGAGAGAGGAAGGTGAGGATCAGAAGTTCACTTTTAAGCCTCTGTAACACCTTCTTCTTCACCAGTTTTTTTAATTCATCATTTCAACTACATAGAGAACAGTTTCACAAATCACTCTTTTGTCACTGAACTATTTATGCTTATCCTATGGCTCACCCTTAATGCCGTAAACAGAAAAACTCTCAAAATCTCACGCTGCTGCTGAAACCTTGCACGCACTGATGGCTACTTACATCAAATAACCCCAGAGCCAATGCTCAGGGTTGCTAACGGGGCTCTACGTGCTGGAGACTCCCCAGGAGCCCCACAGAGCGGCTCCCCAGCTCTGCAGAGCCCTTGCACACAGGCTGGCCCGGCCGCGCAGCTTGAGACTGCTGCCACAGCTTGCACCGTTCACTGCAAACGAGCCTACAAAACTTTCCTTGAAATTTTCACAAACTACCGAGCTCTGGACAGTTTGCAGGATCAAGATGAGCTCTGTAATTGCTGCAGAAGTTAGCCAGATCAGACTCTTGAGATTGACAGCAGCTGAGAATAGCAGATTTTTCTCTCATCGTTCAATAGGAAATATCTCTGCGTATCTGCTCGGTAACCGCAGGCATTAGATTGGGGCTTGGCAAACTGTCTACGTCTTGGCCCAGACCAGAGAACAGAAAGCAAATCCTGGCAAGGACTGCAGGGCAGCATCAGCACAAGCCTCATCTGAAGAGTTAATGAACTCAAGGAGTGAAGCTCTTAAAGGAATGAATATCCCCAAATTAATGAAATTTTTCATTTCATTAGGAAGTGAATACTCTTTCTTTTTATTCTACATCATTGAAACCATAAAGATAGCCCCTATGGAAAGGGAAGACTCATCTGAAAAACTGATTTCATCTTTATCCATTATCTTTTTAAAAGCAGCATCTTAGTATCTATGCTTTGAGTGTTCTCCAGAGAGCCAGCGGGATTTCTTAATGGACTCTGTGCCGGGCTGTGGGAGGATGGCTCTGGCGTTTATTTCCTTGCATAGCTTCACCTAAAGTTCTAAGCGTGGCACTGCAGTTGAGGAAAGATGGAAGCTGTCAGTTACCGCCTTGCGTGTAGGAATCTCGCTTTTTTGGTGCATTTCGGTGAATTGTCTGCCAGAGACAGCTCCAGTCCAAATTCCTGTGTAATATTTAAAACATAAGTGTGTTTAACAAACCCAGCAAAAAGTGGCAAGCAATGCAACAGTGAGGTAAAGCCCAGAATCATTTCCGAACAAGCCCTGGGCTCGTTGAGCCAGGCAGCTCTCAAGAGCTGTGTCCGAGGACAAATCCGGCAGGACGGGGTGTCATGGGGAGCCATGGGGCGGCTGTGGGAGATGTCTGGGGCCCTGGAGGGGGCGGGGACTGCAAAAGGTAAGGTTTAAGGGCAGTTTTGGCAGCCTCCGTGTCCGCTTCCAGCACATCTGGTCTCAATGCCAGCCCCCATCCCCGGACCCCTCATTGGGGCAAGGAGGGCAGCCTGGTCCTGTCGTCCTCAGTCAGCAGTGTGGTTGGGTGAGAGGAGATTTCAGTGCTGGGAGGACCGAGGGAGGTCAGAGTGGCCTCACACTTGGTTATAAAAGTCTGCTTGGCCGCTCATGCTGTGAGTAATTAAATACCACTCTGCTACCTGTCTATTAAGCCCAGTACTTTTTGTTTAAGCAAAGATGTCCACTCTGGGCTTGAGACCACTGGTTGTGATTTGAAAGCATTGAGAGACTGTGAATCAGCTGCTTCACTTGGTAATTTGTTCCAGTGATTAATCATCCTCACTGCTAAAAACTGTGTTGGATTTCTCATTGGAATTTATTTGGCTTCAGCTTTCAGCTATTCATCCTTTTTATACCTTTTTTTTTCCTGAGCCACTTAACTCTGTAGTAACCATTACTTTTTCCCTGTGGATTTCCACCATAATCAAGTTGCCTCTCCATCTCCTTTTTGATAATCTAAACATTTAAACTCTTTAAGTTTACCACTTTCAGATGGAGCTAAACAATTCTGCAACCTGAAGTTCTGTCTACAGCTTTTTTTCTATATCCCCAACAGTGTTCTTCGACATCCTTTTCAAAATATGAGCCTCATCAAAATCAGATTAAAATGCATTTTACCCAAATAAGCCCTGCCTCCCAAGTGATCTGCATGACTTTAATAGATGTCCCCTTCCTCGTGTTAGTTCTCGCTTTGCACCAGCCGCGGGTTTATAATCCATGTGCTTAGGGTTACTTTGATGAAGCGCAGTGGTGCCGGGGGGGTGCCCCTCTCTGCCGACTCCAGAGCCACCAGGGCAGGTGGCAGCTCTGCGTGCAGCGCTGTAGCACTGCACGCTTAATAAGATCCCACGTGACGTCTGCCTTTTTCCAAGCCTGATTCTGCGAAGCTGCGACCTCTTCCCCCCATGACAGCGAGCTGAGGGGCTGCCCAGAGTTGTACTTGACTCTGTAGAGTGCAGCCGGCTGGGCCTGGCGAGCTGTGGCCCCTGCACCATCCCTTCTGTCTCACGAGTGCTGTTAGGTGTATGTAGTACAACAGTATTTACATTCCTCGACATGTGTTGAGGTATTTTCTATGCAGGCAGCATAATAAATAAAACAAGCAAGGCACACAACGCAGGGGTTTTGCTGATGTGCCTTTGGTGCAGTCAGAGCTCCCTTTGCTGTATAGCAGCACCACTTCACCCATGAGGAGATGTGAAATCAGCAATTGTAAAGCTGAGACCAACTTCAGCTGCTCAACATTTTACACATCTCCCTTCTTAAACCACCAGAGCTATCATATTTTTTCACCACAGCACTTCTGCAGGTGCCTTATGGTTTTTTTCTTTCCAGTAGCACTGAAGTGTCCAGATTTTTCAAGATAAAAAGATCAGAAATAGTTCCTTGATCGATTTTAATAGCCCGGCTAAAATTGCTATTTACAACACAGGAGTGACACCAGGGAAACGAAGGCTGGGGGATGGCAGAGGGGTGGCAGCTCGAGTGCTGCTCTCACCGCTGCCATCTCTCCTTCATCCTCACCCCCTCGTGCAATCCTGCCTGCTGCCCCTGCGGCCACGGGGTTTGCAGACCCGGTGATGGCTGTGGCCACAAGCCCGACATTCTGGGCTTCAACTATTTAGAACAGGAGACGTGAATGCCTCATCCAGGTGTCCCCGAGGCTGCAGACACAGTCCTGATGTGGTTCATCTTTATAATTCAATGGAGTTTTGATCGTCTCGGGGGGGGAGTTCAGGAAAATGGGGTTACAGTGAAAGATCTGTTTGTATTTTCTTTGTGCCTTGACAAATGCTCCCACCAGGATTCACCTTTATGCATTCCTTGAGTCAGGAGTGAGTAACGTGTTAGCTTCTACATTTTATGGGACGTGCAGCTGCAGAATTAGAGACCAGAGCCAAAATACATAACAAAACCAGAACAAGTGCCAGAAAGACCCTATTGCCATTCTGAGCCAAATGCAGCTCCTGTAAATGGGAGTGCCAGGCACAGCCTACTGGGCTTCCTCGGGGAAATAACAGGACAGCATCTTTCCATCACTGAAGAAGTGTGGGGAGCAGCCTCTGCAGGAAGCTCTGCAGCTCCTTGTTTCTCGTGTTGTCTCAAGTTGGGGCAGCCGTTACTCAGGGACCTGTCCTGGCGTATAATCTGGCAAATAAAGGATCGTGTGTGCGCAGAGCCGAGCGGCTGGCAGAGGAGCAGACATCAGCAAGGGTGAAAATGGGCAGCGGTGGCTGGTTTTTGGCCATGCACACCCTCCTTTGTGGTGCACAAGGGTCAACACTAAGCAAAGCCCAAGTTAATATTTAGGTTTTTATAACAAAAGACTGTAGAAGAGCTACACCTTACCTTCTGGGAGGCAGTGAGTTAATACTTTAAGAGTTATTTTTTTGGAGGCAAACTTAGTATCAGAGAAACCCTTGCCAAATGCCAGGTTTTCTTCATTGCCTCTTTGCTGGCTGGTGTTATTTCTGTGTGGCACAGGGCAGTGGGCAGGGGAAATTCCTGCCGTGCGGGGAAAGGCACTGGTACGGTGCCGGAGGACACATGCTACAGCGAACTCAGCCCTCAGCACGGCAAGCAATTTTAAAGCAGATGGTCTGAAGTACCGTGCAGTATTAATGTATTTTAACTCTCTTTATTTCCTTCCTCCCTCTCTAACCGCACATCTGTAATAATTTTACTGGTTTGTTTGCTGATGGAGTCAAAGCAGCCAAGAGCAGCAGCTTTAATGCTCGACAAAATGCACCTCCCCTGGAGCACTGAGCGTGTGAAACAGAAGAGGGGAGCGTTGAAAGTTGGGTTAGTCTTTCCGTAACGTACCTGTGCAGCGAACTTCATGTCCTTGGCTCAAAACATGTGGGCTGACAGATAATATATTTTCCTTTTCCCTGTCACTTTGCATTAAAATCCAGAACAGTTTTAATGTGTAAAATATCAAAGAAACATATTTTTTTTAACAGTTTGGAAACTTCTTTATGGTTTTATTCTTTTTCCCATACAAGGACTTTTCTTCTGTCTGGTATTTACTGGAATTGATTTTTAATTCAAATTACTCCTCCTCTAGGTCATTCTGTCAGCTTGAGAGGTGCAGCCATTACATTTCTGCCTTCTCAAGTTTGGAATGTATTTTTCATTTTGCAGCTATAGAAATTAGCTCTCTTTGCTCTCAGAAGAGCAGCGGTTACAAGAAATGCACATCTTGAGCAGCAGAAAAGCAAAAAGTGGCATCAAGAGGAGCCCTGGCAGAAAGCCTGGGGAGTGCACCCGTGCCCCACTGCTGTGTTTTGGGACAGCTCATTTGTTTGTATCTTGTTGGGCCAAATCTCTGAGAGCTCCCTGGGATGGCAGAAAAAGGCTGTAGTGAGGGTAAAATAGGTCTGCAAAGGTGCAGCCACAGTGCAGAGACACCAATTTGCTGTGATTTCCCTTTGCATGCAATGATCAGATCGATACTTTGATGTGTTTGGGCAGATAGATCCACTTCATTTTTATTTTTGGGTTTTTTTAAATCCAGATTTTCATGGAAAATCTGATTTCCATTTGGGATCAAAATTTCCATTTTCCATCAGTTCTGCTGAACTGATGAACTTGGAGTTTCTCCCTGTTTAGTTTTTGAGTGTGGCCAGAGTGCTGCCCCCCCAAACACTGCTTGCTTGCTCCTGTCTAGTTCCCATTTATTCTTCTGCCTCTGTGCATGCTGGTCACCTTTCACATTCTGGAAGTTACTTTAGATGCTGATAAATCCACTTGTGGCTCTGCACTCAAGATTTTAAAAGTTACTAGAGAATTCAAAGTAACACATTACAGATCTGAGCCTTTGCTGCTGATTCACGTTAATGTTTTTAAGGGAGGTGTTCTCATTTTCTTCGTTTATTAACAGATGTTCTCTTCCATTTTAAAGGGTCTCGAAATGTTAATTGTTTAAAATATCAAGCCTGATCATTCTTTATTGTCTCTATGTTTTTCTGCTTTTTCTTTCAGCAAGATCACCAACGAGTTCACAGCACACTAGATTCACTCTGTAGACCTCAGTTATAGACTACTAGACTGATTCTTTTCAGGCAGCATGCACAGATTTAGAGAAATAGAAGTAAGCACAAAACATTGGACTTTAAATAGGGGTTCAGACACAAAAACAAGTTACCCTGGCTTGGAAAGTGTACAAGGAGCAGCAGGGCCACAGGGACTGTCTATGTCCATGCTTTTAGCATGAGTCAAACTGAAAGATATAAGTTTAGTTTTGTCTGCAAGAGGGAAGGATGAGCAAAGTCCAGCTATCTGGTATTTCCGGTGGGCTCAAACCATGCACACAAACCATAGGCACAGCTCAGCTTGGGCATGGCAACTTTTTTACTTATGGTCCCATTTTGCTGCCCTTGAGCCCCACATTGGCACTGACTCAAATGGAACATTTTGGATGGGCTATAGTCCGTACTGTCTCAATTGTCTTTTATCATTAAATACATATTTGTGCTTAAGCTTCCTGTAGATCTCTAGGCAGATGAGCACTTACAAGCTGAAACCGAATGAGGGGCTCTGAATGATCACCTGGAGGGTCCTGGCTCCAAACCATGCCTCCAACCACGAGCCCCAGAGCCCCAAGACACTCTGCCTAACTTAGAGCCACGGGCAGGTATCTACACTTGAAAAGGGTAAATACCTTCCCCTCTGCTCCTCAGTTACACTCTCCAGACCTGTTCTCAAGGGCCAGGGCACAGTGAAGGAGAGGCCCCAGGGTAGCAGTTACACAGCCATCAGCTTCTCCCTCCTTAAGGGTTTTCCTCTAAGTATTCAGAAAATGCATGATGAAATAGTTTTGGCCATTGAAATCTGCTGAAGGTAGCCCAGGGAACAGGCAGCAGCAATGATACCGGCGCTTTGCCAGTGTGTTTCCCCCCCTGCTGCCTTCCCTGCTCCTTGGGCACATCTGTCACATGGTGCTGGAAAATGGAGGAGGCTTCCTCGCCTCTGCAGGGGTATTCCTTTAGGCCCACGTAAAGGTTTTACAAGGCTTGCACGGAAAGCACTAGAGAAATTCAACATCCTGTCGGTGCTGGGGCATGGGATGACTGAGGGATGACTCACAGGCCCCGGGGCTGCCTCAGGGGTTTCTTGTGCCCTGGTTCCCATCTCTGTCCAAGTTGCAGCTCCAGCAAAAAGCCCTGGGATAAACATGACTTGTGCCTTTAATAATGCACAGCTTACAGCGGGCAAGACAGCACCCTTGCATGCCGTTTCCATTTCAAACGGTGCTTCTCCTCTGTTTTCTCCCTCGAGGTGAGGGGCAGAGGCAGGTTTAACTCTTCCCTGGCTGAGAGCAGGACGGTTTGATGATGGAGAGGCACGAGGCACGAAGGCTCAACACCCAGTACTGGGGACAGCCACAGCGCAGTCATACAGCGAGCATCCCGGGGAGGTGGCACAGAGAGGCTTCAACCTGCTTCCTTTGGTTCTGCCAGTAATTCACCGCTCTTGTTTCTGTATGAATGGAGTCGGCATATGATGCACTGGTGTCTTCTCATCTTGGGGCGCTGCCCCACACAGCAAGGGCCTGAAGGGCAAGTGACATCTGAGGGGTGGCTTGAGGGCATCTGAGACATCCTCAAGGCAGATGTGGCGCAGGGCCCGGGGACACCCACCCAGCTGAAGCCGTAGCCCCGCGTTCCATGGGGCATCTCAAACGGCACCAGGTACCCTGTGGAAGCAGCTGACCTGAGTGGCCACCTCGCAGACCTCTGCCCCGCTGGACTGGGGTGCAGTTCCCAAAAATGTGCATTTCATACCTTAGTGTCATTCAAGACTCATGCTGGGAGACCAATCGCAGATCCAAGTGATGACTTCGCCTGTCATTATTCCCAGGCCAGACCTTGCAGCTGGGACAATTAAGGCCCGGTCTGGTTATTGCCTGCAAGTCATTTCTTTTTGGATTTCAGCAATGGGCCTGGCTGCCAAGAGACATTTCTGAGCACTTTTTTCTAGGTTGAAGCGTTCTCTGATGATCCAGGCCACCCTGTGAAGGCAAGAGCAGTAATCCCTTCAAAGAAATAAGCCTCCTTTTCTCGGAAATGTTGTTGGCAGTTTGTTTGTTTCTGAAGGAAAACAGCAAGAACTACAACATGTTATATAGTTTATTGCTATTTTTTTTATATATTATTTAAATAGATTCCTTGAACATATTCTATCTCTCAAAGTTTTTTATTAGCTGGAATAGTTTTCACTACTTAAGAAAATCTGCATTTTGAATTGTGGGGTTTTTTCCTAGTTGTTTAAACTCCAGATGAATTTCACTCTTAACTTTCCTTATATTCATTCGCTTAGTATGAATAAATGGCACAGAAGCCCTGTCAACTGTTCCCTGCTGCTATAAAACACATGCAGTTTCTTTGTAATACGGACCATCTCACTTCTGTAAGGGTCAGGAGATATCTGTAAGAGGATATGTCTGAGTGAGTGAGAGCCAAAAGCTTTCCCTAGCTTTCTCTAATCACCTGTACTGCACTTGGTCAGTGCAGAGCTGAGAAAAAGCCAGATAAGAAAGAAAAAGGGACCTAACCAAGACGTGTGGTCCTCTGTGAGGTCTTCCGTGAGATTTCTCTTCATGCATTGCTTTCTGGATCGCCTTTTCAGATCAGTGGGAGAGACCAATGAAACTGCTTAGAGAAAAACCTGGAGGCAGAATAGGAATTACCAAAGGCCACACCCTGCCCATCGCTCCTACCTGCACCTGGGTCTTTGGGGTTTTTTGGATGTTATTTCCACTTACTGCAGAGAGGGGAATTCAGAGACAACTATTCCAAATTCTGGAGGTGATCAGATGTGAAGTCTGAGTCTGTTTCATAGTTGGGAAAGGGCAGAATGTATAATTCTGCATAATATAATTTTTCTATCTCGTTCTGTCAGCTACAGAATCTCTCTTCTTTATTGTTGCAGCCCATGAAACTGTCACTTTAAATCTTCCCCCATCACTCTTCTCTGTCATGCCTACACCAGTCTACATGTTACTGTCTCTTTAAGTTTGCTAGGCAGGACTTCATCATGTGTTACACGGTCCTACCCTTCTCCTCTCATACTACCCTCTCATTTTATTTCACATGATTTATTTTGTGTTTCCAGGCAGTTGCCATTTCTGTTAGTCCCGTTGTTTTACATTATCCTCCTGATGTTGCTATATGATCATCCTACCGATTACATTTCACCTTCTACTTTCCCCAGTTCCTATGGTTTTTAACATTTTAATTTATTTTGCTGGTAAGATTTTGGTGTCAATTCACCAAACAATTCTTGCTGCCACAACCTGCTATTAACATGGGTTAGGTGACTGCATACCTTTGAGAACTTGAGCCATAATTTCCACCAGTTTTAAGGGGAAACAAGCAGCTCAGGGCTGAGCTGCCAGTTTGGGAGCCTTGACATCTTCAGAGGGTGCCTGTACTGGACTGGGCAGTAGAAATCTGCAGTATCTTGCATGAGGAAAAGAAAGAAAAGAGCAAACGTATCATGTTTATTACAACAGTAACAATATCACAGTCAGTATGTGTTGCCTTATTCCAGATTTATAGCTGGGATCTGTGAATGCCCCAGGGCTCAGCATGCAATCCCAAAGACACTCTATTTGCATGTACTCCGCATTCTATAAATAAAAATTGGAAGTGTCAGAGAAGCATTTTAAAACACTCTGTTATTAAGCAGTTACCGGCAGATCTTGTGCTTTTTGGTCATTAGTCTTCTACAAGCTCTCCCTGTATGTTCTGACAAGCTGTAGATGTTCTAGCTTTAGTGCCAGACTGAAAACCAAAGCAAAAGAAAAAAAGAAGTAGGGGGGGAAAGTTACCATTAAATCTAGGTATCTTCATATAAAATCCTGCCTGCAGCCAGACCCAGCCAGGCAGGAGTGATGGCTAAGCGCCATTTCCTTCTATGAACAGCCACTTCACTGACAACCTTAGACATGCAGCCCTGCGCACCAAGGGACACGGATGGTCCATGAAATTTGAGCCTGTATCAATGATACATTTAATTTCCCATCTTTCACTCCAGTTCCAGATAGGCATAATTCATGAAGGACAGGTTTCGCAGTTAGCAAACAGAAACAAAGCCAGCATTAACAAAAAATGGCCAATTTTTTCTCATCCACTCTTGCCTTGTGGAGATTCAGGACCTGAGAGATGATTAAAGCAGCACAAGATTACTGCTCGGGCAGAAAGCACAAGGATATTCATTCCCTCTGAGGTGTAAAGCATGCAGACGAAAGAGTGAGACTTCCAAGGTCTCTGAGCAGGGCCCTCTCCCACACCTCCCTCTCCTTTTCGAGCTGTCTGAGCCCTCCCCAGCCCAGCTAGCTCTTACCTCTGCCCAGGAGACACAGGACCATCATTCCTGCAGCAGGTCTCTGCTTCCCCAAAAGCCCACACGAGTGGACTGACAACCAGTTCTCCCTCCCTGTTTCCTGACACCAGCAAGGCTGAAGCTTAACATCCCCTCTCATCTGGGCTGCCAGCCCGGAGGGAGGTCCCTGCAGCCTCGCTGATGTCCTCTTGATGCTTACCTGCCCCCTGAAGCTGTCCACTCCCGGAACCTGCCCTCTACTTTGCTGTCACCTATTCTTCTGGTATCTCCCTTACCAGGATCTTCTGATTTCACTTCTGGGCATCACGCAGGTTCACGTCATCTGGATAACCCAAGGATATATGATGTATTTAACCGCTATAGTCAGCTCCCTTACTTTTTACCCTCTAGAACATAACTTTCCTTTTATTTTTTCTTTTCAACAGAAGGCAGAGCATTGCCGTGTGTTGACCTCTTAAAGATGAGTAAATTTATAGCTCTCCCGCCCCTGCAAAGGCAAAAGCAAAAATTTAATTTGCTTTCCTAAAGCAGGACTCTACCCACTCCATTATGTTAGCACTTACCCACTGTCAGGGCCACACTGCACGGTGTGAAAGAAAGAAAAGCAATTCCACAGTCACAGGAAATAAAATAATCTGTGCTGTAAGGTACCTCAGTCATTAGGTAATTAATCTGAGTTATTTTTGGTTTGGGGCTGGAATGAAAGGATGAGTCCTGCCTCAGTAAGAGCTGAATGTTTGTATACCCAGATTTGTTGCCTGCACCTGTGGATATTTCACCATTAAGGGTCACACCTAGCACCTACACAGGTAACAAACAACACAAGCTTGTGTCTCTCACCTCCTCACAGGCTCTGTCAGGCTTGGTGACTCAGTTGAGATCTTGATCTTTACCAAGTGCCTGGAAGCTGTAGCCCCCGAAGCTGCGGTGCCAGCAGGGAGATGGGTGAGCAGAAGGAAGCGTGCCCCTAAGCACCCGCTGGCAATCCCTGCGCTGCCATGTCCCTGCTCAGAGGCTTTCCATGGTCCGACACTTTCACGGCTTCTTCCTCGCCCTCCCTGGAGAATGGGGCTGCAGCTGCCCGGGCGGGTGGGTGGACGGGGCTCACGGCCCCAAGGCAGAGCAGCTGAATCCGAAACCCAGGGTTAGGCAGCCCACCACCTTAGAAACCTAAGTGCCTTTTTGCAAGCACACCTGGGACCGGGTAAACATGACTTGTGAGCCAAATTCCATCCCGAAACCTGAGCTAAGCCCTGGCCTTCCCAGAGCCGGTGGCCACCAAACAGGCAAGGCCACAGGGGCAGAGGGCTCTGACCCCCTGTTTCCCCAAAATCAGAAAGCAAGGATTGCCCTTCATTTGAGCAGGTTCAGGAGCCAGTTTCCAAGGCAGCTCCACAAGCAGTTACGTGGAGAGGACTGCAGGATGAGCATGCTGCAGCAAGTGGCAGGAGAGAGGGGAGAAGGGGGGAGTTTGCAAACTGCCTTTGTGTTTCATATGTGTCTTCACACTCATTTTTTTCATGTGTCAGTAGAGGGTCCTACCACATGTGAAATTACCTGCACCTCCACCATCATTTTCCTGATTTACTGTTGGGTCATCCCAGAAAAAGCAGCATCACAGATGAAGCTGCGAGTTTGAAAAGCATTGGCTTGGGCTTTTTGATTATTATTCTGTTTCCTCTGTGAGAGATGAGCTGCACTCCCAGCTCTCTGTTCTTTATTTGCAGGTGATTTTTACTTAACTGCGCTATTGATCCCAAGATGGATAGGAAGCCTGGCAGCTAAAGCCCTGTCCCCGAAGGTGTGAAAGCTTCATTAGATTTATGAAATTCTCCAGGATACACTGAGGCGCTGCAGTCCATCTAGCAAAAAGTCTTTACATTTTACTCACCCTCCCATGATTTGTATTCCTTGTTGAATTATTTTTTTATTATTGTTTTACTGTTTAAACTCAAGGTTTCTCCTCTAGCTCAACTGTGTGTGAAATACAGTCAATTAATAGATGCAGAGCAGGGCAGTCCACCCCCCATGAGTCTCAGATATCCCATCTCTTAACGTCCTAGCACTATAATCACCCCTTCACATCCTTTCTCCCTGGCAGGACGGATTTGGCATTTTCCTCCCAGGGAATTAATGAGACTTCAGGAGCTCCCATTGTTTTCTCCTAGGATAAATGAAAGCATCTTTAGAAGTTGTCAGAGAAAAGCAAGAAACAATGACCTAGAAGTTAAAGATGCAAATAAGGACTGGCGTTCCCTTCTGGCGGCGATGCTTGGAAGGAGCATTGCCCGGCAGTGGGGACAGAGCTTCGAGGCAGCACACGGGGTTTCGTGGAGCAATGCTGTCTGCGTAGCCCAGGGCAGCAGCTCCCCAGTGCCCTGCTCCAGGTCTCTGAGCACAGTGTGGGCTTTAGGCCTCAGTTCCCTGTTTAGGAAAAGGAAAAGGACCAGCAGGATGAGCTACATCAATATGCTGCCTCTTCTCCCCAGACCCAGACAGCTGCTGTTCTCATTGCGTCTCCAGCACCTGCCCAGTTCCCACGGAGGGCAAGACATCCCTGGGTTGTTTCATTGCCTCTTATTTAATACAATCATACTGGCTACAGTGTTAGCAGGGCATTAAAGGGCCCGCTTAGGGCCAGCTTTTTTTAATACCTTCCCTCACCACGTGGCTAGGGGAGGTAGTGGCAGATTCATGACATTTGTAGAAGGCACTAATTCAGACGCTGAGAAGTCCAGAGAGGATAACGACAGATACCATCTAAATGAGAACGGAAGAAGGCCACCATTATATGGGAAATATAATACAAAATGTGGGATTTTTATTTAGAAAGTGAAGCTTGGAAAGCAATAATGCAGTAGTCCAAGAACAAAATTGGACAATAAATAAAGTGTAAGCAGAAACTGGTAGATGCCCCCAAAACATGACAGTACCTCGGGGCGGTTCCCTGGAATAGCCGCAGGCTCTGCCGCCCTGCTAGGAATACAGGCAGGCGGTACCGACACCGGGTGGGTACGCTGGCAGGGTCGGGGAGGAGGATGGCAAGGACTGCTGAGGAGCAGCAAGCATGGCCTTGGAAGGGCTCCACAGGAGACGTGACAGTGACACGCTTGAAGATATTGCAAAATGGGAGTATCCAAAGAAGTGCCAGCAGGTTTCAATACATCTGTATGTGGAAGGAATGTAAAACAGCCAGCTGGAAGAGCATGAAAACCTCCATGACAGCCAGATCAGTTTGTCTGTGAAGCCCTGCAGCTCCCAAGAGGCAGGATGCACCGGGAGCAGGAGCATCACACACCCATTTTGGACCAGCGCGAGCCGTCTCCCCCCGGGTGCTGGCACCCAGGCGTGGCCATGACCCCAGCCCTGCCACCTGCTCCAGGCTGCTGCAGAGACACCCTCCCGCCCTGCAAGGCAACACTGCCCCGGCAGTTTCCCACTGAACACATTCCTGCTTGTCCTTTTCCATAGTTTTGGTGAAACTTCAGCATAAAAAATCCTTACAGAAATCAATCTTTTTCGGCAATATCTAGCTTTTGTCCATAGCAAGAAGATAGGCTTTTCTTCACAAGAAATAGTGATTGTCCTCACTGTTAAATGGCTGTTTGGATTTTCATTCTGTTTCCTACTTGCAAAAATCATTGGACATGGGTTGTTTTTTTTTTTAAAGCTAGCTTTAGCAATGATAGTAGCAGTAGTAACAAAAATGGAGCTTTAAAAGACCCTTTACAGCTCTTTGATTTTCCTCATTTCTGCCCTTAGAGCATCAAAGTTTTGCTTGTTTGTTTTTTCAAGACAGTATTTTTCTGGTCTGCTTCTGGTATATTTTTAAGGAGACATTTCATGAGCAATATCCCCAGGTCACAGGCAATATCCATTCTGTGCAAGCATAACTTTGGCTGTACCTGGTCGTACCCCAGATTGGCCTGGGGCCACAGGGATCATAGCCTGGCCAGAGCGGTCGGAGGTGAGACGTAGGATTCACGTGTACCATCATCAGCCCTCCATGGGCGGCAGCCTCCCAAAGCAAGCCCCTCGTCCTCCCTTACAGTCTGTCTGCAGGTCTGGGGAAAGTGGCTTTTTAGGATCAGGTGAGTTATGCCCTTTTTCCCTCCCTTGGCTGCAAAGGGAGCCAGCACGGGGCACCCTGATGTCCCAGCCCTGCTGCAGAGAGTGATATTGGAGCAAACAAATCCCCACCATTGCACCCCTTTCGATGCAACCGTACCCTCCGTCAGGGCGCACGAGGCTACACAGGTCGGTCAATCCCAGCACGACTTCATTTACCCACCAGTAATTTGTGGCAACGCACCGACCTCGACCTCGAGCAGGTGGTGAGCAGGGATGATTCGTTAGGTGGAGGGCTCCTCAGTAAAAAGCACTATCAGATGCACAAAAGGTTCCTGTAATTAAAACCCTTTTACTGAAAAACAATCGTAATAGCCAGCCCTGTGCTAAACGTCTGCTTCCAAATGCAAACCTCCATGTCTAACTCTGCCTGACCTTTAAAGGGCCTTTCTGCTGTGCCATTAATTTCCACCCATCCTTTAGGTGGGCACTTAAGAGAGTCTTCACCTGCTTTGCATGCTGCCGTTCCCAGGTTATGCCGTTCCCAGGCACCCCAGCCAAAGACCCGCATGGGCTTATTTTCTTCAATGGCTACTTTTAGTCATCCTTTTAACCAAATATTTGGCTGCTGCAATCACCGGGGCCTGTTGCGATAGGACAAGGGGTAGCGGTTTTAAACTCAAAGAGGGTAGATTTAGACTGGACATAAGGAAGAAATTTTTTACAATGAGGGTGGTGAAGCACTGGCACAGGTTGCCCAGAGAGGTGATCGATGCCCCATCCCTGTAAACATTCAAAGTCAGGTTGGACGGGGCTCTGAGCACTCTGATCTAGTTGAACATGTCCCTGTTTACTGCCGGGGTGTTGGACTAGGTGACCTTTAAAGATGCCTTCCAGCCCAAACTCTTCTATGATTCTATGATCTTGATTAATGAATGTGAGCAGGACCCCTCCTTGTCCAATGAGTGAGGCCTTTTCTTCATTTCACACCCACATCACACCACTCGACCTTTAATACAGGGACAGATGTATATGGCATCTCGTCACAATCTAATTTATTATTTCTAAGAACTGCTAGAATTTATTACTTCCTCTTGGACTAGAATCTGAAATAGTGAATTATTTTGCTATAAGGTAGGCTACCTAAATGATTAAAACTGTGAACATGTTGTTTATTTAAATGTATTATTTTTAAAAGCTATTGAGAAAGGTCTGCATCTCTTCGAGACCATTTTTCAAGATCCTGTTTTATTTGAAAGCAAAGCCCTTATAAAAGCACTAAACATATTTCAAAGCTGTCCAAGAGTTATTTGGGCTAATTTAGCAATGTCTGTGCATTACAGCTAATCAACGCGAACACCGCAGTGACAGAGAGCCTGGGCAGGTTGTGGTCCTGCTTTGGAAATCACATCGCAAGCAGCAGCCACTGCCCCAGGAGAGCTCGCAGCAATTACAGCCCCACAAGAGGCACAATGGGACGTAATCTAGTGCAGTTTATAAAGCTCACCTGCGGTGCATCACCATTCTGCAAACAACTACGGCCAACATTATATAGCTTTCCTTCAGGGACGAGTGAAAATTATACACATAGGGCCCTGAAATCTATTAAATTATTCAGCAGGTAATAATTCCTGCCAAATCAGGCAGTTAGGTTAGCCGCTTATTAGCTGTATTAGATACCTGCAGACAGAAGGCGTCCGACACTGCTCTGCGGCACAGCATCATCCTTTGATTTGTGTCAGGTCACTTGTATTTGTCACCCCCCCTCTCAGGAAGCCACCACCTGAAACAGGTTAGCTGTGGGCTTCCGCTCTGCAAATTGAGCTTGGTGAATTATGGCCGTGCCAGCGGTGGGCTGAATTACACCCAGCTGTCTAAAGGGTTGTTTTAAGAGGAGATCGTGCTTTAAACATGGGTGAGCTAAGGAAAGGGTAAATAAGTTTTGCTGTTGCAGCGCGTCGTATCCTGAAGGCTGTGTGGTCTTCCCCAAAACAGCGCTGCACAACGAACGCCCCAAGCGGTGTTAGCGTTTGTGTCTGACGTAAGACTTCACAGATAAAATAGTCTGTGTTCCTGCAAGATCAGAGTAGAGAGAAGATGCATCAATGGACATTTTATAGACATCAACAGTAAAAATTAGATTTCCCTAAGTCACGTGGCTCCTTGACCAATTATTGTGTAGTAATCTTGGGGAGCGATTTAATTTCTATTTACTGTTACTGTTTATAGCCATCAAGAACAACAACTGCCAGTTCCCTCCCCTCCTTTGCTCCCGATTGCCCTCTCGATTTTTCTGTGGAGCTGCTTACCTGAAACTCCGTCTCGAATCCAGCTGACCTGGGAGCCCTTGGGCTGTTTTGCACCTCGGGCGAGTTACTCCTCTGCTTCGCGTCGGGAAGCTGCGCCTGACCCGCTGCTGGGAGAGCGGAGCGGCAAGCACGGCAAACCGGGAGAGCTCTCCTTTATCGCTAGCACATGTCACTGGCAACGCTCCTTAGTTTTCTAGTTAAAAATCTCGTTGAAGGCAATAATGTGAAAAGAGATGAAGTGCTGGTGCCAGCGATGCATTCTGCTTGGACAGATCCGCTTGGTAAAAATCTAAAACCCAGCGGTGACGCAGCGTAAGAGATATCACACAAGTTTCCAGCAGTGCTGCTGGGACATGGGAAAACATGCTGTGGTTACTGGAGAAATACTCATTTCTGGGGACCCCGTAGATATGCAGCACTGCTCTCCAGCCTCTACAATGAATAACCAAAAAGCAAAGCAAACAAAAATAAAGTTAACCAAAAATTCCTGCTGAAAAACCTCAGAAGGAACCAAGGACCCCCGAGGTGCTGCTCAACCCCCCAGGCCAGGGCCCGTGCCGAAGCGGGGAGCAGGTCCCTATGGTCACCCACACACGACACCGCTCCCGCCAACCCTAGGGGTCCAGAGCCATGGGCTGGGCGAGGGAGGAGGACGAAGCCTGTGGCCTCTCGCCGGGAAAGTCCCCAGGCACAGAGGCTGGAACCCCTAAGGGGGCCAAGAATCCTCCATGCTGCAGGGTCAGCATCCCCACTCGTGTGCAAAGAGCCGAGGCAGATTAGTGCCGTAAGTGACCCTGTTCTCTGTCGTGTGACTTATTCAAAAACCATACTCGATTTCAGTTAGCACCTTATTCCTATGCAATACCTAAAAAATCATGGTAGAGAGGCAACATTGGGCAGCAAGCCACAGGAGACTTGTGCGCCTCATGTAAAGAACTAGCTATTCAATGGTCTTTTCCATCAAGTCTTAATTTTTTAATTTGAAATGGCGGATATAGAGTTATTAGAGTCACTGCTGTCTAAAGGCTAATACGCTGAGCTTCACGGTGTGTGATCCAGCCATGAATGAGTAAATTGTCCCTTCTCTTCAGCAATGCCTGTGTGCAATTTTGTTTTCATAGCAATATAAAGACAATATTGAAAAGTCAGTTTTGTTTACCTAGTTAACACGCACATTTTATATTCCCACTTAAGCCAGCACGCTGTTTCACAGGCAAGCCAACGCTGTTATTAAGATGAATACAAGTTCTATAGAAAAACTTAATTCAGTTTTTATGTCTTTGCAGTTGCCTCTTTTTTTTATGCTTTCCTGCTCCCTTTTTATTCCCCTTGTGCAGCATCGAGCACCATTCCTCTGCCCAAACACTGACACCTCTAGCTGTAACCTCACTGCAGCGGAAAAGGCAAAAGCCCCGAGAGGGGGGCTTTGGGTCTTGCTGGTGGAGCAGTGGCTGCGAGGGTGGAAGGAGATGGAAGCCACCAGGACGCGCTGCCCAGAAGCCTGACACGTGCCGTCTGGAGAGAGGAGTCTCCCGGCTGCGCAGCCCCTGCCTTCTGCGTCCTCAGCAGCTACCGATCGTTTCTCAGGCAGTAGGTACGTGCCTTTCTTGATCTACCATCCCAGTCGGGGTGAGCAGGAGCCCCTGTACCGTCACCACCCTCCTCTTTATGTCTGGGCATTTGTTCCCCCCTCTCAGGATGGTCTCTGGGAATTCCCAGTCCCCCTTTTCTCTGCTCCGCTGCTCAAACACACCCAAAACAAAATATGTGAAGTTATCCCTGAGCTGAGCAAGAAAAAAAAAAATAACCAGTACATGATGTGAATCAGGGCTCAAAGGTGGAGGGAGATGATCTCAGGACTCCCATCAACTCTGCCAAAAGCAAGAGTGAGCGTCTCTGGCCCGGATCGGGGGTAGGTCACTTGCGGAGAGCATCCAGCTCCTGGCGTGTGCTGCTGCTGCTCCAGCCAAGCCCGATTGCTGAGCTGGCACCTCTCAAACCCTTTCAAGTGCCCCTGCTTTGGCTGGCAGTTTGCACAGACACCACCTTTTGAAAGCCATCCCAAAGATACATGCATGTACAAGCCCTGCTCCCAGAGAAGGAAATTCTCCGATTTCAAACATTTTCCATTCCTAAAATAAAGCATTCAAAATGGAGGGAAAAATAATGCTGCATTGTCTTTAATTCTCTGTAAGTTTTCCAACTATAGAGACAATAAAGTAATTTTTCCTCGGGGGAAAAAAAGCAAACAAAGCAGCGGTGTGACTTGCACGACTCTCTGGCTTTAGCCGCGCGAGCGGGTCGGCAGGGTCACGCTTCGGAGGAGGCTCGGGGAATCGCCTGGGTCAGGGTTGAGTCTGCCAGGAACAGCCACGCTGCCCGGCAGGGAAAGAAAAATCCCACAGCTATAATTAGACAGACACAAGTGTTTTCTCCCAACAAAATTTCAGGATTCCAGTATGTTTTGAATGAAACTTCTAACAGCGATTATTTTTTTTTCCAGTGAATATTCCTCTCAGTTTTTTATTTAAGCTATTCCAACTCGCTTAAGTGAGTTCCTAACACTAACCTGTCCTAAGGAAAGAGAAAGGCGTGAACCTTCATAAATTGTTACTCAGCTACTTATTTACCAAAATTAATTTCCACTCCTAAGGACCAGCAGCCTGCACACGTAGCAGAAAGCACGTATTTGGTTGCACAAGCTGGCAGGCGAGATGCTCACGTGGGCTGAGGAGCGAGCGAGGAGATTTGCCCTTTCCTCTCGGGCTGGTCCTGAGTGCCTGCCGGCGCTGGGCTGCGGGGTTTAGCCCTGGCAGTCACTCCCTGCAGCTTCTTCACCCTGCTCTGACTGCCGGGGCCAAACAGATTTCTCATTTAAAGGATAATTAACCTTTCGGGTGAAAGCCAGAGGTCCAGGCTGCACGCAGGGGCTGCGGCTGGGAAAACTGCGGGAACCCCGGCTGCCGCGCTGAAACGGGGAGCGCTGGAGCCGTGCGGCTGCAGGGCTGCCGATTCAAACCCCGCTTTGCTGGGCACCAGCCTCTCCATCCACCCAAGCTCCAGGTGTATTTTATCTGTCCTTCTAACGCACCCGTTCACGTGTTTGAACGTTCAGGACACTGGAGAACAGCGTGTAATCTGGTTTCTCTGTCTTCTGGAGGCTGGAAAAGCCTCTGCTACGGTGAGGGTTGGACTGGGTCACAGTGCCTGGCTGCTGGGAGCCCTTACCTGGAGAAAGCATTTAATCAGCCCTGCTACCCAGCGGGGTTTTCAGCCGGGACAGGAGGCCGGGAGCAGGCACGAAGGGAAGTGCTGCGTACAGGCAGGGTACCTGGCCGGTGACCGCAGCCTGGACCTCAGCACAAACGACACAGAGACCCCTGTCCCCAGCACGGCCACCAGCTCCTTCGTCTGGTGCTCAGCTCTGGTGCCGCTGCCGCAGCAAACCCACCCTGCTCATTCAGGGACTGACAGGCACACAGGAAAGAAAAAAAATAGAAAAACACAAAGAAAGGTGTTTGCAGAGCGCTACAAAATGAGACATCGACCCCACAGGCTGTGGAGCATCGTCTCCTGTCGTCCCTTCGATCATTAGTTTTGACGTATTTAGCTCCGTAGGGCAAAGACGATAAATGAGAAACCCTTTCCCTAGGTACAACTGGAGAAGAAGAGGGAGCGAGGGGCTGCAGGTATTTAACGGGCAGTGTTCGCGCCAGCAGAGAGCCGCTGTCACCGCAGCTTCCCCACGCACGAGCTCGGTTGCCTTTGCCAGTGCAGCACGCCCGGCATCACCTGGGGAACGCGCTGGCTGCAGCGTGGGATGCAGCTTTGTGGGCAGCGCGTCCCCGCAGCTGCCACTCGCCCGCTCCCTCACCCGCGGGCAGCCCCTCTGGCTCTCGCTCCCGAGGCACCAGGCACGCTCTTGCCTCACCCTCAGAGCCAGGTCCCCGATCGTCTGGCTTTGGCAGGTGTCAGCAGCTTCCAGGGCGCTGCAGGGGAGCAGAAGGGCCATCAGCCGGCCCTGATGGCACAGATGCAGCAAAATCACCCCCCGCCTCAGGGCGCTTCATGGCTGAGGGAAGGGCTGTTCCGCAGGTTTGGACCCCGCTGGCAGCTGGCACCGTTTGGCAAATAAACCCCACTTGACATTTTGTAAGTCAGACGAGGTGAGAGGGGAGCAGAAGGCTGCCAGGTCATGACTCTGATAAAATGAAAGCGTGCTAGGTGATAATGAGAGAAGGAGTTCTAAAAATACACAGAGGTCCATTAAAACCAAGAGGCACACACGGCTGCCACGCAGGACCCCGTCCAGGGCTTCTTCTCGGGCTGAGCACCGTGACTACACCAGAACGGCCTGGTTGGGGCTCGGCTTGCAGCACAAGGACTGTCTTGGCTTGTGGCACCTTCATGCTGCATTTCTTGCAGCACATTTCCTAATGCATTTTTCCAGACCTCTGACCCTCCTGCCCTCCCCTGGGACCCCACTGCCATTGCTCCAGGTTGGCTCCCAGGCTTGTGTGACCACAGCTGGGCAAGATCAGCTGCACCAGGGGCACCACCACCAGCTGACCCTCGTCACATCTCCTCCCTGCACCCCCCAGCAGCGTGAGGTTCAGCTGTGGCTTTGCAAGGGCTGCGGCAGCAAGAGAGAACAGGTCTGAAAGCGATGAGCAGGGAGATCCCTACCCATCACGCTCACGACATCCTCTCCAGCAAAAATAACTGAGCTGCCTGCATCTGGGGAAGGCTCAGCCCCGTCCCCGCTGCCCACCTGCCCCAGGGCTGGAGCAACCCAGCCTGACTCTGTGATGAGTATCACACATGTTCTCTGCAGCCTGAGCAAACCTGGGAAGCCTCACAGCTGCCCCACGAAACTTCTCAGGCATTCAGAGCAGACACTTGGTCAGAAACAGAACAAGAGGAGCAGTGACAGGTTCCCCACCACTGCTCGTCAGCCTCAATTAGGGAGCGTGGGGTCAGGATCGGGGCCTGGGAGTGCCCCAACCCCGGGCCAGGCTGCGCTGGGGATGGACGCTGGCAGGGAATTCGATCGAGCACCAGAGACACCTTCTGAATGACAACATCACGCTGATGGTAAACTTCTGCAAAAACATTCTGCTTTTACAAACGAGCTCTCAGGTGGAAGCACGCTTTGCTCAGGACCGCCTGACGAGCGACACTGACAGCAGTGCTGTGACAGCCGCGCGGCAAGCACCATCCCGTTAGGGTAACACTGTCATTATCTGCACTTTGGGGATGACAAGCACAACACGCTAATGGCACCTAGTTACCACCAACCTCCATCAAGACTCTGTCAGAGCAGAGCTCTGCCTGTTTTAATCTCTGCTTGTGGGTGCATCGGGTCTTATGAGACGTCAGCATTGCCCTCAGCACCTCCAGGTTGTCTCCTGTGCGCTCCCTACGACCAGGTGCAAGGAACAGTAGAACGAATTCGGAAGTGAATTGCAATGAGAGTACAAAAGCTTCCTCAGTTATCTCCTGAAGGGGCTTCAAGTACTGCACATGACATCTTCCCATACGTCGATTCCCCTCCAACGCTTCTCTGACACCCCCTGCACCGAGGGACTCGCTCCAGCCCAGCGCCTGTAGGTCATCTCACACCACTTCGGCTGGCTGGAGCATCTCACAACTGTCTGAGCACCCACATCTGCAGGGAGACACCGATTTATTGTCTCCACATAGGAAGACAATGCTCCAACCCTCCTCACCTCTGCGTGACTGAAAGGCTCCAGCCTTGCTGTGCAGGTTTGCCATCGGGCTCCTGCTGTCAGATGCTTTTTTCCAGGCCCGTTGTGCCAAAAAGATTTCCAGACTGCGGGGCAGGCAGATTTCTTGGGGGAAAGTGCCATCCCGTGGCTAAGTGTGAAATCCTGACTGCATCGCACCTGCAAACTCAAAAGCCGCCTCAGACAAGTAAAATATAATTCATAAATACATACACAAGCGCAGCCTTGCTGCAGTAAGGCCAATTGCCCACCTCTCATCCCTGCAGTGCTTTAGCAGCAAATCTGTGTTAGACTCTTGCATCTTCCTCATTTTCTGGCTTCCTTGTAGTTTCACATGGGCACCGAGTATTTGTTACCTGTTACTCATTATTCTTTGGGGCACAACCTCTGTTCTTTTTCACCGTTAACAAGGACTGACTAAATCCCAGGGTTTGGAAGTTGGAGAAAACAAGAACAACAGACCCAAACTAATCACCACACTGCCGGATGGAGGGATTCAGGGGTTTTGGTGTGCCTGCCCCGATACACAAAGCTGGGCACCTGGACACATTTTTGCCTTCCCAACTGAAGCCAATTTAAAAATTCCTCCTCCCCTGAGCACTGAGCACAGCCCAGGAAATACATCGTCTTCAGAAAAGCCAGGCTGTCGTCAGCTCGAATATTTTAGACATCAGTATATCAAAAACACCTCTCATATGACACGATACCTCTATGCTGCTGCAGAGTGCTGAGCCCACGTCCGTGGGATTTCCATCTGGAAGGACATCAGGAGGATGTCTTATTTTAATCTGACCTCCACATTGATTTAAACCTTGAACCTACCTGTGCTTGAAACATTCGAAGTGGTAAAACGCGCTGAACTGTCCCAACAACGACCAGTGCAGGCAAGCCGAGAGTTTGGCCAAGTCTCCACCAGAGGCAGCCAGGACTTGCTAAAACACCAAATTTCCAGCAACGCTGTGCAGGAGAGAGGCAGCTCCCAGCGTATGCAACCTGAAGAGGGTGGAGGTCAGCCGGGAGGGCACAGGAGGAGCAGGAGCAGGTGTACGCCGGGCTCTGCAGTTCAGGCAGGGACTTTGAGCCCTTCGAAACCAAGGCAGGCGCAAGCCGGGGCTCCGAGTCGTGAGGTGTAAGCTTCCTCCCAGCATTAATCACCCAAACAACAGGACCAGGGAGAAAGCTCATCATACAGCTTAGCAGCCAGGGCACTTGGCGGCGAAGGAGAGATGCATTTAAGCCCCTGCTCCAGTTAATCATTTATAAAACTCAGAACAACTTCAACAAGCTGTTAACAAAGGTTTGTCCTGGATATCCACAAAGCAGGGTGTCTTCTGGGCTTTGGAGAAGTGAAAATGGCTTCTTCGGTGCTGGTTTGTCTTTCAAAGAGCACACCTAGCCTAATCTTTCCTTAAATTCCTGAAAGGAAGAAGAAAAAAAAAAAACACAAACAACATTTTTTTCTTTTTCCAACCACATCAGTGTTACATGTTCTATATCAAGCACTACATCTTCAGCTCCTACTGACTCGTTGCTGTTGTGTTCTCTGGGTATCTCTCCAAAATTAACGGCATTCACCCTAAAAACCCTGCAAGTCTGGGGAGAAACTGCAGCCACACCGCACATTACTGCGAATCAGAGCAGATGACGTGATTTTCCAAGCCACCATGTCTGAAAACCCAGGAAACATCTTGAACCTTCATCCAAAACATTATCCCCGAGTCTCCCTCTTGTTCGGCTTCAGGAAAGATGCAGAAAGGTGTTTGCCACTTGGAGTAACACCCCTTATGAAATATATCTACAAGTAACACACACTACAGTTACCAGAAAATTTATAAAATCTATAGAATATAGGAAAAAGCAGCCTGGGGAGCGAGAGCAAAATTCCAGAAATTGCCATCTCTCTGCTGGTACGGGGATTCATAACGGAGCAGCACCCAAACACAGGGCACATCCTACAGCTAGCACAGGTCAGGCCAAGCCTTCCCCTCGGAAAACAAGTCTTTGATAAAAATTTTAAGATATGGAAGAGACATTGGCAATATCCCCATAGCACAGAGCCGCCCAGCTCCTCTTTAAAACCTGGAGGCTTGTATTAACGCGGGGAGGGCGACTGGCACTTGGAGCCGATTATTCGAGCTTTGTTCAACAGTTAAATCAGAAATGAGATCCAGACTGCAGCATTGCTACCCCACATCATTTGCTGCTTCAAGGGGGAAAAAGTCCCCAGGCTGAGTGATGATAAAAACAAATTTCTCTTCATTTCACCACCACAAAAAAGTCACCAAGGCTTTTCGCCCTGCCCGGCCAAGGATGCGGTTCCCCCGGAGCACCCCGCCGGCCGGCAGCAGGAGCACTCCCTGCTCAGTGTGCCCAGCCGTGGTCTCTGCTCAGCTTTGAAAGTGCCAGCTCATCCGTCCCAACACCACCTTCACGTGTGGTCACCAGTGTTTTCAAAAAAAGAAGAGATGAGCCTAAACTGACTTGGCAGTGACATTTGATCTATTCTTGGTTCAGCCGCCTGAAAACACAAGTTTTAACCACTCAGAGCCAGCTGACCTAGAGTCCCGCTCTGCTGGCGGAGTAAATCAACCTCCCGGCGATCAGAAGAGCGAGCCAACTTCAGGCAGGCCAGCCTGCAGCTTTCCATCGCTCCCTGCAATTCTCTGCGCAGAAGCAGCACCACGGCCGGTCACCCGGCAGTCCCCAGGACAGTAACAGTACGAGTCGCCTTCACGCTGCTTCGTAACGTCAGCCCCGTGAAATCCTCCGTCGCGCAGGAAGGGCAGCGACTCTGTGGTACGTTTGGCGATGAAGAACAAACACCACCTCGGGGTTTTGGCCACCTCACATTTCTACACGTGTGCTTTGGATGCTCCCAGCTCAGCCGCAGCTCTGCCCCAGCGGCACCCAGCTCGGCGCTGGGAGGGGAAGGGAGCTACAGCCGTGTCCCGCACCCAGCCCCGGCCAGGGCAGCCACGCGCACTTTGCCAAAGAAAAGTGCAGAGATTAGGGAAAGAATTCTGTGTATTCTTGGGATGCTAATTACCAACACAATAGGATTTTGAAACCAAGAGAGAAAAAAGAAAAAGCTAAATTTGTGCACGGGTGCAAACTTTAATTGCCTTCTTTATGTTATCTCCACGATAACAAGTCTTAGAAGAAGAAACATCATTTCATTCTAACCTTTTTTTTTTTCTTTTAAAAGAACCCTTGCCTTTGCAATTAACCTTTTGGATGCTTTAAACCCGACCCAGCACAGAACAACAGGAGATACAAGTTTGAGAGTAGAGGGTTTTTCTGAAACTGCCTTTTATTTACCCTGTACAGTGCCTGTTCCATGTGATCCCTGGGACGACTCACCCAGAGGCTGCTCAGCCGTTACAGGTGCAGAACACCGACGTGAACCATTCCCAAAGAGTTATTCCTAGCGTACAAGACCCCATGAGGTTTGGACTAGATGACCCACAGAGGTCCCTTCCAACCCCTACCATTCCGTGAAGACTGTCACCGAACATTACATCTGCTGTGTTTACATACTGATGACTCTCTGTTCAGCCAAAGTCATTAATGGGAGCTGCTCACAGATTTTTAGGTCCCTGATGTACCAGAAACCAGCCATGGCGGTATACCTTCTCCAAAATTATCTCTACAGTATTAAAAAAAAAATAAAATAGAAAACACATTGCAAAAACTCCCACTTACTTCATTCTATGAGAAGCTTAACATCACTTTAAGTTACAGCTACAAGACAATCAGTGTTGTGTACGGGTACAGGTACTTTCTTTCTACACAAATGACTAAAAGAGGTTTAAAATAATTTTCTTGGAGCCACAGGAAGATGAACACCTGTTGGAACAAACAAGTATAACAAAAGTATAAACAAGTATAACAGTAGTATAAGCTCCTACATCCCTGATTTTGTAACTAGTGTGCAGGCAGCTAGACAAAATGGTACACGTCTCACCTGAGCAAGTCAGGGAATGCATGGGCTGCACAGCAGCACTTAGGGCACAGGCTTCCCAGAGCTGAGGTCCATCAGTGAGACAACACAGCTTCTCTTCGGAGAGTGAGGTTTCTGGTTCTGTACACAGGACCAAGAGTCGGGTCCGGGAGGTGCCTAAAATCACACCGTCCTGCACTGCTTCCGCCATTTTTATTTGGCAGCAGGGATCCCTCAACCTAGGGAAAAAACCAACTGGGCTTACTCCTGAACATACCAAATTCCTGATGAAAACCCTGGTAGTACCTGTGCTTCCCCCACTGAACACAGCTGGAATGCAAAACCCATCCCATTTTATACTTGGCAGCAACTCCTGCTCTCAGCACGACAGCTTCCACGCTCAGATGTCAACTCTTCTCCCATCAAAGCGCTCACTGATGAGCTGGCTTGTTTCCTTGTCACACAAGCTATTTGTGAATCCAGTCATGACTGAGCCAGACACACTACCCAGCTCCAGAGGGCTCCCCACCACCAGCAGCCCGTGTTTCTGCAGAACACCAACCTCCCAGACCTGCACAAAACAGCGAGGCCATTGGACACCATTCTGTCCCAGCACAACCTGGTTTTCCCTGTTCCCACCTCTCCTCTACTGCAAGAGCCCAGCTGCCGAGACACAGGACACGAGAACCGCCTGCGCCTCCTGGTTACCTACCATAGCAAAGAACGGCCAAATTCTCAATATTTGGATGCCACCACTCTACTCCAAACAGCTCTCTGCAGAGCAGATCCACCCAGCACCCAAGCCCAAGACATCTCAACAACTTACAGCCTGTAAAGGACCTGCACAAAACCAGATCTGCTTCTGAGAGCCTCACTCGTGGTGCCTCTCAGCCTCCCTAAGTCACCTGTGACCACTCACTCCGCTCTGGTGCCCCAGCTCCCACCCCTTGGGCTCCTTCCACATCCACTGAGTTCTGCTGGTGCCTCTTCACCAACGGCCCCAGCTCCTCCAAGACGCAGCAGCAGAGGCCTGAACACGACAGCGTAAAGAAACGGGGAAGAACATGTCCGATTCGGGTTCGGAAAGATCCCTGAACCAGAGCTGCGATTACCCCCGGGACTAGCAGCGGTACAAATCCCAGCTAGCACACACCAGGGCCTGTCCTTCAGCTGTCTCCACACCTACACGTTCTGCGCACCTCTGCACATAATCCTAGAGATACACACGTGGCTCTGCAAGATAGGAACCACCCTTCACTCCTCTTCTTTACACGTCCTCACAACGCTATATATCTATGTATCATGATTTTTGAGTTTTTCAAGTGAACTCTGCTTTCTAGAGGGGAAAAAACACAACCTTGCCTTCTTTCCAGGCCATTACAGTGCATCAGGAAATTTGGTCACCAGAGCACAACACAGAACCAGCTGCAGAACCAGAGGACTGTTGGAAAAGCACAGCTTAAATTAACTTCTTTATTTCACACATATTTGCCTATCGTTCTTTCTTACCACACAAATCAGTCAGCAGTTATGACTCGAGAAGTCACTATTTAAAAAACTCTCAAAAACTGTGTCACTGACAGGGAGATGTTAATAACACAGATTCGTAGCACAATTATTTAACATTTTCTTGCTTGCACCGAGGTTCTACTTGATTCCAGCATTTGAAGTTTTACAATGCTTAGTGTAGAGTTACTTTCCCGTATTTATCCTCATTTTGGAGTCTCATTTGTCATGCTTTGAAGCAACCAGAAGCTCTGGCAATTGAAAAGCTTCTCTGAAAAAAAAAAATCTGAGGAACCTTTACAACTCCGAAGAAACAGAGATCTCCCTCTTGTGGTCTTCTATGTAAACAACCTTAACTACATTTGTGAGCTCAGAAGTGTCTAAAGAGGAGCCTTCTTTCACCAAAGATTAACAGAAATTGTAAGCAATTCTATTCAATATACGAAGCGTTCTTCCTAGAAGGAATGAGAAAGAGATTGTTTTCACTTTATTTTTATCTACATGGTATTTTCTTGCAGAAAAACCACAGAGATTAAAACGCAGTGCTGTCTCCTGTATACCACCACTCGAAAGAAAGTGGGGGGAAAAAAAAGTTACAGAACAAAGTAGATGAACCAGCCTAACAACGGAGGCAATGTCAGGTTTATATAGATAAGTGCCATCTAGATGAACATACAAACTGCAGTTCCACAATGCTCACATTCAGTTTACACAAAGCACATACTGATCTCCACCTTACAGACCAACCTCACGCTTCAAAAGCCACAGCGGATACGTAGGAACCCATGCTCACAACTTCCCGTGTAATGAGATTAACAAGTCTGACACCAACATAAAAAGAAATTTTGTGCCTTTATTGGAATGGTGTTAGGCTTTAAATACACCAATTTTGATAACCTGATTATTTGGGTTTAATTAGAAATGACACTACAGAACTGCAATACTGGTCCAACAGTCTTGTCTTTACTTTTTTTTTTTTAAAGCAAGAGATAGTATGAAAATGCACCAAGTAATCAGAAAGCACTAGCAGGCATCGGTTAATCCAAGATACTAGCTTCTTAGTCCCAAAAGCACTCGCATTGTGTGGAACCCAGGGTTTAGACTGGTCATGATTTGCAAGAGCTAGTTGCATGACTCATGACGATTTTTTTTTTTTAATTTACTTTCAAGTTGGTCACTGGTAGGTTTTTTTTTTCCTGAAATATTAGTTTCTTTAATTCATATTTTTCCTCAAAGTATAAAAAAGTATGAAATATAAACAAGCTCCTGCACTGCACCCCTGAAAGGGTACAACGGAAGCATTAGAGAGCTGACTATCTACACACCGTCAAATCCCATCAAATCTTGGATAATTCATTAATATACAAAATATCAGGGCACAGAAAGAACTAAAATCCACTTTTTCCGTTTTGTTACGCACAGGTTCAAATAATCAGTCTAAAGAAAAAACGTGATCATTTTGGCTTTCCACTACATCCGCATGTTGAGACACTTATTAAAATAATCCTGCTTAATTGTGTTTGGTCTTTTTCTTATTGTCAAGTCATGTTTGTTATCTTAATACCAGCCACCAGACAAACAAGTAATCAGAAAGACTCCTCCTCCCCACCTCCCTATCCCTGACCCCTCCGAGGTCAGCTTTAAGACATGACTCCAAACACAGGGTTGTGACGACAGATGCTAGGACCGATCTCTTCATAGTCTTTTTTGGTATGGCATACTTGGTAGAATTCAGGCTGTAAAGGGAAGGAGAAAAAAAATTGTCAATGATATGTACACCTTAAGTGAAGAAAATTAACATTTACTTAGCAAATGGAAAAAGCTAAATACAGACAACATCAACCATGGCTAAACATCAACCAGATTACATCAACCATGGCTAAACATCAATGCAAACCATGTATTTTGCCACAAAACTAAAATGCACTATTTAACAACTCACTCAAAGCTGTCACTGAGCTTTCATTTGCTCTTTCAAACCTTTAAAGTCTAATGTGAAAACTTCAAAGGGGGCGGGGAGGGTGTATTTACTACCTGAGGCCTATCAGAAATCCCCCAGCGGCTTTTAACACAAAGTGAAGGAGAGATGCGAACTCCAGAAGCATACCCAGAATGACTAAAACATGCTCAGCTTTATAGCTAACTTACTGTGGAAGCCAGCATTGATCCTCCAAACCAAACAGCGTATCTTTGCATATGGTGTGTAATGACTTGTACATCAATAGGCTTAGGCTATAACAGGGGGGAAAAAAAAAAAAAAGGAACACATTAAAAGTCACTTTTGCTGGTAAAAATTAGATCTTTTGAAAAAGGAGTGTATATTCCAAGCTTACGTTCTCACAAAATTAGTATTTTCTTCAATGCTGGGTATGTAAATTTACAGTTACTGCATCCAATTTTCTCTTGTACAACCCAGACTAAGAAACAGCTCTTGCTTATACATCGCCAGCTACCTACTCTATCGGACATTAAGAGATAACTTGCATTCACACCAGTTTTCTCCCAAGAGCTCCAATACAGTGTTCCTTTCCTATTAACCACGTTCTAGTTTCTGCTGAATTTCTTCACGGACTGTTTATTTATGCAGTTGTAAGAACAGACTCATACTACTTACCCCTTTCCAAAAAGAACACTTCAGAAAGTTAATTTTTAAGTTTCATGTCATGATTTTAACAAAGCCTCAGCTGCAGACTGACTGAGTTTATCCAGGACCAATACAGTCACAGCCGTGCTTTTCAAAACAACCACACTCATCCCAGTCAGCCCCTTTCCCTCCATGTCCACACAAACCTTCACTCCTTACTTGTGCTTAGCAAAATCGGCAGTGTACAGAACAGTTTCAGAAAGCAGTAATTTGCTAGTTCCAGTACAACCTGCTGAGATCTGAACACATTGAAATAGGGTCTAAAAATCGGTTGTAACAGATTCTCAAAATTCAAGCCAGCGACTACCTGCAATCCCTCATGCTCTGAAGAAGGAAGAATTGCATCAGATTTCCTTATTCATATCCTGCTTCCTTACTAAGTGGTAAAAGTCTAGTACAGAGAACTAAGCATAAGCTAGGTTACTTGAACCAGAGAACTGTATATAACTGAAACTTCAGAGTTGTCTACATGGCATATTATAAAGCTACACTGGAGGTTTTAAGGATTGTTGGAGCTCAGCTAGACAGATTATTACTAAAAAATAAATGAGGAAAATCACTTCAATCTTGCCTTAAAAGGAAAAAACCACAAAATAAGTTTTTTATCTCTGCCCGATATCTTTCATGTATGCAAAGTCAATACAAAAAATGCAGAAGTTAGGTCAGAGGTCAAAAGTGGAAAGAACACAAATTCAGGACCACGCACTTTAGTGAAAACATTTCATAGGATCATAGGATAATTCCGGTGGGAAGGGACATCAGAATGTCTCTAGTTCAGCCTTCTGCTCAAAGCAGAGTTAGCTACGAGGTCAGAGGAAGATATTCAGTTTTCTCCAGCTGAATCTCAAAAACCTCCAAGGATGGAGGCTGCGCAGCCTCTCCGGGCATCCTGTTCCAATGCCCGATTATCCCCACGATGAGAAAGTTCTCCCTTTCACCAAGCTGAACCTCTTCTGTTTAAATTTGTATCTGTTGTCTCTCCTGCGCCTACCACCCAGCGCTGTCAAGGGCCTGGTCCCACACACACCCAGGGGCTGCTACGAGAACTCCCAAAGCCACCTCTTCTCTAAACGAGCACCAGTTCCCTCAGCCTTTAGTCCCAGGAACCGCGCTCCATCCTCTGACTGCGCTGGTGACTCCGCAATGAGCTTGCTCCATCTCTCATTATCTTTAAGGTCAAATGCAGAAGATGATGATTTACAACTACTCAATAAGCACCAAGCACAAAGAAAAGCTGGGGAGCGACTGACTGCTTTCGCCTAACAGGCGAGTCCCATCCCTTCACTAGGCGAGACTGGTTCAGTTCAATACTGACAGACAGGCAGCACGAGTGCATACCTGGGGAAATAGTGCTACCGCTTCCTACAATGAAAGGATTAGATAAATATTTTCCAATACCAGTATATAATTTTCTACAATATACGACTCTCTGAAAAGCTTCTATAAGAAAAGACCTTTCAACAAACCAGCACGTCATTGCAGTATGCTATTTTTGCATTTTCCAGGTAACGATGGAGAGAAAGGTGCTTTTTAAAGGCATCAGTTGTAAGAACTAACCTTCAGTCTGCCACCGCTAAGTTCTTCACTAAGTTTCAGTCTGGCATCAACAGTCCTTTTCAAGTCTCGCTGTAAACGCCGACCAAAGTCCCTGAACATGGTTGAGCCTCCAGAGAGGACAATATTCTGTTTTGAGTAACAAAAATTATTAACCACTTCTGAAAACATGTCTCCAGCTTTACCCCGTTCTTAAATTCTAAATAACTAAGTATAGGTTTTAAAATTGCAGTTAATATTTATGCTTTTACTTTAAGATTTAAATTATCTAACGTTTTAGCATGACAGAATATGAATTCACAAAGAGGCTGTCACATTAAAATTGGCTGTGCTTTAAAATCCATTTATATCTTAGTACATCTCACTTCTTTCACTCAGATTTATGTCTCCTTTCTTTTAAATAAGAGTTTAAGTAATGAAACATCATATTCTGAAAAGCGCAAGTGAACAACATAAAGCCTTCTGCATATTTGACTTGTTTCTAGAATAACAGCTTATTTTTGTTGGGTCTCTTTTTTTAAATAGAGTTTCAAATATGTATTTCAATATAAAGGACAATCCTTCTAAAACAAGCGTTAAAGAAATTCCTTGTAAAACAAGCATTAAAGAAATTCATTACAGCTACTGACCTTATACAGAGGACGTCTAACATCAATGGGACAATTCTGAATAACTTCATCTACTACTTCTGAGATTGGTTGCGTAAAGTCAGGATTAGCAAACTACAATCAAGAAGAAAAACAGACGAGTCAACATGTAGGATCACACATTGCAAAGGAAAGGGGGAAAGAGAAAAGGGAAGAGAAAGAACCATCCTGGTATACTAGAGATGTCATAAAAACTCATAATGGTAATAGTTTTGTTAGCTATTTTTGCTGCCATTTATAAAAGGTTTGAAAGAATAATAAACCTAACGTATCTATATTGTCAACTATTCTCTTACTCAGTTTTTGTTAAGCACAACAGATCAAAGAACACATGCCCATCTCAGATGCTGAGCACCAGAGCAAAACAGCCCAACGTGCAAAAAGCTGCAACAGGAGACTGTAGAGATGGATTCAGGGGATTATTAAAGAAGAAAAAAAAAAAAAAAAAGAAAAGGCTTTATTCCATTTTATTTTTCCCAACACTGGAAGAGAGACTGAGGGTATAAAGGCCAGAAGACAGAATGTTTAGAAATTTGACTTTTCAGACAGGTAAGAAAACAGGGTACAATGTGGCGAGACCTGGAAATCCTATTAAAAATTGTAAGAAGAAAATATGTGTTTAGCAATTCATCTACTTCAAAAATTTCAAATATAGTGCTTTCTTTAGATATCAACCTGAATTTGTACAAAGCTTACTAGCAGTAAGAATCAAAAGCACAATCATTTACAACAATAGCTGGTATCTATTTACAAATACAGAGAAATGCAAGTCAGGATAACCAGTTTGTTACAACTTTGTAAATATTTATATGCTATCATCTAAAATGCACCTAAACCAAAAAGCATAGACAATTCAAATCAACTTACCTCAGGATGGAAGAAAATCTCTGGCCCCAGGAATCTTTCATAGCCAACATCAATGGTAAATTCTTTCTTTGAGATAGCATTAATTCCAGTATACTGTTTAATCCACTTTGTACCATCTGTGTCATACTTGTTAAATTCTTTTACTAAGTCAGGGCAAACATAACTAAAGCGTTCCTGAAAATGGAATATGTACAGTTAAGTACTTAAGTATAGCAGAAAAGACTGTATGAACTTCAAAGAAGCACAGTAATTTGAACTTTTAAGATGAAGAGTTTCAACTGGTAGATACAGAATAGGCCTCGGAAACGGCTGAACTGACATTTACTGCATGCAGTTAGATAATGGTTCTCCTACTACAAATCATTTCCGTGCAGCACTGAAAGCAGCACATCTCGCTGAGCTAAATTACTTTCCCTCTATTTTTCCTCTAAACTTCTATGATGGTGAGAAATGAGTTCTAAAGGATATTGAAGAATTGCCATAGAAACAAGGTTTAAGTGTACTTTAAGCTGAATGTCTTTAAGAATAGCTTTGTACTACAAAAAAGAACGTACCAACATTCAGAAAGAATAATGGAGTAATTAGAGCTCTTTACATTACGCATCCCACAAAGAACACTTCCTACCAAATATTACAACAATATAAGGGAAGGGAGGAGAAAGCGGAGACTACAAGTGAAGAGTGAAATTCTAGGCCAAATTGAGTATAACCCAACTGTACACCTTAGATTTAAGGTATTTCACGTTATTATATTAATTAGACATTTTTATATTATTTAGAAGCACGAGCACCATTACTTGGCCGGATAATGATTTTAAGAGATTACTGTACTTTAAATATAGATCTAAAATGACCTTAATGTCTGCAATGTTCACCCCACCTTCACTGCTTTAGCTGTTTCCAAGGATTGCTCAGGAGGAATTCCTACTTCTCGCTCCCTCAGCAACTGCTGAATGAAGTACGTTATATCTCGCCCGGCAATTGGAATGTGTTTGATACAGCTGCCAATCACGTATCCTTCAGCCTGTAAATAAAATTCATTGGGAGAAAGATATTGACAAGAACTCCTTTCAACAAAGCTTAGGAGGGACAGAGAAAGATGCGGAGTCTAAACTCCTGTTCACTACCTGCGACTGTGAGACTGAAGCCCTTTAAGACTGGCTCATTTTATTGCCAGAAATCCAGCTCTTCAGTAGCCTTATTTTACTTGTTAAAGTGTTTTGCTTTGCATTGGTTCATAAATCTTACAAGGTTAGGAGGAACAGAAAGGTCACTAGTACATAAGGCAGACAAATAGCTATACTCACTATTCCTTGGCCTTTACTTTCTCTTCAAAATGAGGTTACTCTTACCAAAAAGGTCAAGGAACCTTGTATCGTGAAATATTATTTTAGAATAAATGATGTGGCTCTGCAGTCACAGCCACTGATGTAAGACGTTACAATCCACATGAACCAAAATTACTTTTCTGAAAGCAGGGAGAAAATGCATCATTTCAGCACATTAATTGAGACGGCTTAGAACATCAGACTGGCCCATACTCATCCATCAGTCTACCCTTGCAAGTCACACTCGTCCTGGGGGCCAGTATCGGGGCATTAAAAATATCTGGTCCAAACACAGAAACCAAAAGTCTTCAAGACTGGCCCTCAACCTCACCAGACCTGCTAAATCCAAACAGATGAGTCCAGATATCACACTAATATTAAAATGCTTAAAATTTCCTATACATGCCTTACATTCATATAAAATGTTCTTTTTAACATAGAAAATAATAAAGTCAACAAAATGTACCAGTATTGTTAGCTTCACTACAGAGATAAGCGTTTGTTAATTCCTCTATCTATTTTATTATAAAAGCGGTATATTACTGCTGTCAATTTGTTCGACATGTTTAAAAGTTCCAGAAAGCAAGTGAATGTCACTCTGCAAATGAGCTTCACGCCTCAAGTGATATAGAATACCTACTCGTGTTTCCATTAAAAAACAAACCACCCACAAATCAGGAAAAAGTTCAACTGTTTTAAACAGCAATTTGACCTACTAAGTACAATTAAAAAAAGTTTATGTATGAAAAATTTGACATGTCAATTGTTTCCTACGTCTTCTTAAAAACATGCCATCTTGGATGAACAGTCTGGACAAAGATTTAGCTGCTATATTCCACAAAGATTAATATGAAATCTCTATACCACAGCATGTGTCCGATCACCACAAATGCTACTATTTGATACAACAAATCATTTGTAACAACTGAGGTTACTATGGCATGATAAAGCTTTGTACAGATTTTAATCTTAAAAATTGCAGTCTAAATTTTGGAAAAGGTGTCTGGTGCCTAGAAACACATTTAATTTCCCCAGAAGAGATAGGCAGAGAGAGATATTACCAGTCACTTGAAATAAAAGACACTATTAAATGTTCCAACTATAAAATTTCAAATACGTAGCTTTGTAAAAGGATATGCATACCTACAGCAAAACCAATAATTTGACAGTCAAGAAAATGCAGCTGTGAATGTTCATTATTTAATAAAACATCATACGATCATACTAATTTTCTGCTTTTAGCAACCTGATATATTGGAACAGATATTCAACATTAACTAACCTTAGGGGTTTTTTTTTTCAGTCAGGTAGGAATTCTTTTCTTTTTGCTTGTATCACTGATGCATGATAGCATACTACTAAATATTGGCCAACAGATGGAGAAAAATTGTAAACAATACTATATCTGCCCTTAAATATTTCATATTATTTCTATTTCATATATGAATTGACTGAATTAAACAAAAAAGTTTCCAAACTTTTTGGACTGACTACTGTAAAGAGCATATTCACTCTTACCAGCAAAACAAACTGGAAATATGATAAAGCAATACAATTTCATTGATCACTTAGCACAGCCTTGGCAAACCCCCTTTTAATGGGGAAAGACAACGTGCCCTGACAAACTCAGGGTGTAGAGCGGTTCTTTTAGAGCTTCTGCACTACAAAATAAACAAAAACCGCACACCCACAACCCTGGAAATTATCTGACATTCCTAGCTATGCTTCAGTCTGTGTAAGCATAAACTTCAGAGAAGGTACAGGACAAACTGTTCCCCGGTTAAACTGTTTGTACAGTTTTGATGTATACTTACAACAGGAATAACATGAGTGACGCCGTCACCACTGTCTATAACTGTGCCAGTCAGTGTTCGTTCTCCTACTTGTCTGGACGTCCAAGATGCAGCTAAGGCAAGGACCGCCTTGTGAAAGAACACACACAAAAAAACAAATCTTCATAAAAGCACTGCGCTGCAGATCCCACCTTCCACTACCCCCCCCAACAATACCCGGACTGACACCCTCATGGTAATTTACAGCATGGAAACCGATGTAGTAATATTACACGTGTACACAGTAGCTTATGAAAAAGACTGCATAAATGTAGTTTTTGACTCGTAATGCTTTGCTAGCCACGTTCAAACAAACATCTTTTTTGCTACTTCATACTGAGAGGGATTCAATTCTTGACCTGACACCATTATGATGATGTGGTGTGTTGGGGTTTTTTAATTTAATTATGATGCAACAGATACTATGCTCTACTGCTTAGAGGCTGCCTTCTATGCAGGTAACAGAGGAACAGCACCCAGCTAACAGACCACAGAATCAGCGCAGATCAACCATCCAGTGGTGAAACTGCTAGCCAAAAGGACACAAAAGCATTCCACACACCCCTCATACAGTTTTCACATTATTTTTAACATTTCTTTTAATACCTTGGTTGCATAAGTTGGTTTTTCTATTGCTTCATCCCCGATAAAGAAGTCTAATTAGTGAAATTAGTTTTAGCTTCAGAAGCAATACTGCAGCTCTAACTTTCAACAGTCCTGCCCTTACCTGAACAGCAATATATAGCCCTGGAACATTGAAAGACTCGAACATGATTTCAGCAGTATATTCTCTGTTTTCTGGAGTATTTAATGGAGGCTCAGTCTGTGAGACAAAAAAAACACCAAGTTTTATTCACATTCAGATCAAACACTCAACTTTTAAAAAATGATCACCAAATCCTAAATTGTGAAAGATGAGTCATTCAACAACAATAGCATGTAAAAATAGTATTGTGCAAAGGGTGCTTTTAAAGGCAAATAGTGCAATTATGAAAATCTAGAAATTCCTCTGACAGAAGAATTTATGCAAACTGCATTGCAAAAACATGATGATTAGAGTGAAAACAGAAAAACAGAAGCGTGATAAAAACATTATAGTAATCACTGTTTAAGAATTTACATAGATGACCCCCTTTGTGGGTTGGTTAGTTCATTATAACTTTTGATTTCACTGAAAGAATCAAGGACTATCAACCTAAAAATGTCAAAGGATGCAGCTTAGCACATATAAAGAATGACATTTATTTTGAAAATTTCTCAGTGATTCATTAAAGAAAAAACCTGTTTTTCTTCAGAAGGCACTCACTACAAAACAAGTTGATACGATCAGCTGTAGAAGCGTATTCAACTGAGACAAGCTAGCAACACCATACAACACGCTATAATAGTATGCTGTAATTAATAAAGTCACGCCTCTGAAAGAGCATTTTGGATAGCGCTATAGAATATTTGATAAAAAAAAAAAAATACCACTCTTCCATTGCATGAACTATGTAAGATGTAAAGAGAGGAGGGAGCCAGACTCTTCACAAAGGTGATAAGGACAAGAGGCCATGGAGACAAGCTGCAACATGGGAAATCCTAAGTAGGTATTAGGAGGAAAAAAGGTAACATGAGGGTGGTCAAATAATGGGAAAGGGGCCCAGAGTTCTTATGGCATCTTGATCCTGGGAGATATTCAAAGCTTGGCTGGACACAGCCTTGAGCAACCAGACCTCATTATACCTGCTTCGAGGAGACAGTTGCATTAGATGTTCTTCAACAAGTATGGCCAACACCTCTAACTTCAAACTTCTCTATCAACATCAGACGAAAATAAATTGCCTATTTCAATGGCCTTAAATAAAATACTAAGGAATAGCAGATGCTTCAGAATAATTCAGATCTAATTTGCCCATGTATGACAACAACCCTTCAGCTTTCACAAAAAATAAAATGTCACTGTCTAGACACACCATCCAGGTGGTAGCATTGTAAAAACAAAATAATAACAGTTATGTCTAAACACTCAGGAATTTTTTTGCCTCAAAAAATATAAACGTGGTTACTGAATACAGCAGATAAGTAACAGGGGAAAAAAGGGATGGAGCAGACACAATTTGGAGGGAAATGAGAAGAAAGTTTGCAGTTGAAGACACTCTGATATCTTTAGAAAATTAAAGAACCTGCATGGGACAAGCCAGGTCAGAAACGTTTCAGGCAAATTATATTTATTTCAGTTTTCACGATAAGCATACTCATATTTAAGAACTACTACATAAGTCAGCACAAACATTCTTACTAGTCACATGCAATTTCATAAGTAGGGCATAATTTTACCTACCAAAAGAAAATAATGATCCTCGGGTTCTGCCCTTAGATACTTAAAGATTACTTGCTCCATAAACCTCTCCATCAAGTCCCAGTCTTCAACTATACCATGGCGGATGGGCCACTGTTGCAGAAGAATATCAAAATATAATCAGAAACAAGGTGGGGGGGGGGCCACAGAAATCAGCGTTTTCAACCGCAGTAAAAGCACGTGATCTACACACGCAAGAAACCTTGCATTAGGTTTTCCCTACCCCAATCCGACCCCTATTAAGAATTCAGATTCCAACTCCGAATAGCAGAGCCAACAGGTTGCGCTTTTCGCAGCACAACAAAATGGTGGCACTCAGACAAACCAAAGATTCCCCCTAGCCCAGCATCGCGACTCCGACGTTGCTGATAGAAGATGCCAAGGAACATGAAAGAAGGTGGTATTTCTGCTTAACAGTCTCCCAGCCACCCTTCACTTCAAAAGAAGCATGTATTCACATGCTTTTTTGCAAATTCCCACAGGCTCCCAAAGGTCAACAGAACTAATACCAAGCCTTATTTTCTATTAAAACAGAGTTGATAAGAAAGTAAGATTAAAATTAACCGAAAAGCATTCATAAGAAGCTGCTTACTGTACAGCTGATACTTTCTAAGGCTATCGGAAAATTATTTTTAACATTTCTTTTAATACCTTGGTTGCATAAGTTGGTTTTTCTATTGCTTCATCCCCGATAAAGAAGTCTAAATCATCAACACCTTTCAAAACCCTCCTTTGTGCTTGATCGACCACTTTTGCGGATTCTTTGATAGCAATACCTTTAACAAAGAACACAAACAATATTGCAGATCATATATCCCGCACTAAAAAAAGGAAAACCCCAATATTCAAGAATAGGAATACACTCTGATAGTACTCATCCTTTGTTTCAGGATTAAGCACAGAAAAGTGAAATAAACCAGAGATAATTTGAAGTCTAATCACAGGTAAACCTAATCAGGACTTATAAAGTAACACAATACAGATCTCAATACAGATATAATTGTTAGCACTCAACACACAGAGACATAAAAGACAAAAAGAATCACTAAGGGTATCCCTACTGATCTCATTTTATTCAACAAGTGTGCTAATTTTCTGCACACTCCTCTAATAATAATAAAAAAAGAACGCAGTTGCAGAAGTTTTATAAAGAGCAAGAAAGAAAACATGCTGCCATTACATAAGTGCATGTTTTACTTCACTTGCATCAATTTGTTTTCTGGACATATTATGAAAATGAGATATGGCATACAAAAGAGACTGAGTAACAACTAAATAAGCAAAGAACATGCACAAAAGAAGGCAGGAAGGAAGAAGTAGGAGAAAATGTTAAGGCATACAGAAATAAAAGGAGTATTTGTAAAAGGACAGAAATTTGTATGGCCACATGACACACCTTCAGATGCTTTAAAACAGATTTTCACAAAGTCTATGTTTAATTTCTTCCTTTAAACCCTACTCCTATCTTATTGTTAAGAATAGGATGGAGAATTTCATTTAAGAAAGACTATAAAATGTCTCCTCCACTTCAAGGAATAACTGGCAACAGCTAAGAGCTTGCATCTTGGCATTTTCTTCCTTTCAGGATAATTACTTGTCATAAATAAAGAAAAAAGCTCTTATCAGAAAAATACTGACTAAGGCTAAACACAGGATCCTGGAAAGATGGATCAGCGACTAGATATCACAGGAACACAGATGTTCCCTTTCCTCATCTTTTGCATCAGCCCCCAGGCTAACGGGATTGCAGTGCCAGCAATACCTGCTGTATTTTGTCAAGCCTTACTAACTGCCTTTAAACACGATCTTTTGCACAAATGAGGAAATTCATATATGCAAGAAGCATTAGTATCACCTTCAAATATTCAAAGGTCGTGATCCAACAGCTCTTTCCAAGGCAGAATTATTTTGCTAACTCTCACCACCAGTAAGAAGTGCTGTTTGCTCACAACTAAGATTAAAAAACAGTTATGAGAGCAGTTGCTGCGGGCTTGAGCCCACCAGAGACAGGGCCCAGCGATGGGATTTGGCAATCAACAGCATGCTAGGGGAAAGCACCCCGAGTTCAGCGATGCTCCCCATCCTTCTCCCGGCTCTTCCCATAAAGAGCAATCAAAACAGAGCTGCGCAGCCAAAGTTAAATGTTGTGAAAGCCTAAACAGGATAAAACAGAAGACATCATTTTGAGCTCTTCAGGAAGAAAACTGAACCATACTGTGACTTCTGTAGCAGCTTACAGGAGAGCAGAGAGGAAGCAAATGGCTGGAGGAAGCCGAAAGCGTGGTGGGGGCAGATAGGAAGTAGAAGCTAAAATTGTGGGAAAGGAGATGTTGCAAGGCCAGTGTCTGCTGCAAGTGAAAAGAAAAATCTTGCTAAATACTTTTCAGGTCATTGTTACAGAGCTCAGACATTTTGGGAAATTTTTCTGTCCAGATGTATGTTATCTTCAAGAAGTTTTACGTTAAAACACTATCACTTGCCACGGGATTATAGAAACTTTCAAGTCAAAGTGGTGTCACCCTCTTACAAGCCTAAAACATGATGAGAGCGAGCGCTCAGCATTTTGCTGCTGTTGAGGCTAGCCTGTCCAGTCCTGGCTTTGACAGTCAGAAATGAGAAGGAAACAGCTTGAATCAAGAATTATATCCTGAAAATACAAACAGGAAAATAAAGCTTGCTGCAAGCAGCACTAGGCTACTGCGGTGTCTGAAGATGGGCAGCACTCCAGCGGTGTCTCGGAGCGTTCACCTTTGGTTTGCGTGACACAAGAGTTAAGAGCTTTTAGGAAAAAGAGGACATACTTCCATCAAATCAACTTGTGTGCTTAACCACTACTCAAACTATTTTTTCCTTTTGAAAGTAAAAAAAGCAGGATCTAACACGTAAACTGTTTCACAGTTTCACAAAACTGAAATAAATGACAAATCAAGAGGACTACTGGGTAATGGAAAGAAGTTGACTCTTATTTTAACATACAGCAGGAAAAAAGGATTAAGTCAATAAAAATTAAGCATAAATAATGATCTGCTAAGATCTAAAAAGCAGCCAGGGAAGAAAGCAGTGAACCCAAGTCTCTTCAAAAAACTGGCCCAATATATTCTCATTTACTTCACTTTTCAAGCAAGCATTTGTCATCTCTACAGAAGCATAATCAGAATTAAATGAAGAACACATCCTAAGAGAGGAGTAGGAGATAAAAATTTGTTAAGAGCAGGAGTGAATAAGATAAGCAGCAAGAGAACAAGGCAGAAGGAACGCTGCTCGAACCTGTTTAACAGCAGACATTTTTTAGAGCATCAAACTGGTAACATGCAACCACCATTGCTGGAAGTCAAAGGAGAAAAAAAAAAAAATCAAAACTTTTTTCCACTGCGGATAACATTAAGCAAATTACAGACACCAAAGTGCTTTGAAAAGATCCACAGGGTTTTCTAAGATTTTGCTTTGAAACTAGGTACTGCTATAGTCTATTTTCATTTCTCTAATGTGGATTACACCAGTGCCATTTTATTTCATTTGAGACAGAGGATTCATGCAAACTTGTGCAGTTAGTGTAATCATCTAACTTGGATTACAACATGAATGAGAAAAATGCCTTTTTCCTTAAAAGAACTGCAGTCAACGACCATTTCAGCTGTAGGACCATCTCGACTAGAACTATGTTTAAATACACCACACTGCATCAAAAAGTTGCCAAAAAATCTCATTTCTCCCTTTTGTCTTCTACTTTAACAGCATCCCTGTTGTACAAATACCTCCGCTTAACGACCTGACAGGTCATCTCATTTCCAGAATTTGTTTAAAAGTGTCATGACAGCTCTTCTTTTTTGGAAGAAGAAACTAATTTTAAAATTAAATAAACCAAATCTGAAGATGCAGAAAAGTATATAAATGTTGTTTATCTGAAATTAAATAAAATAACCATTTGCCCATTTTTAATTTAAAGACTGCTATGATGTTTAAGAGCAATGTAAGTTTTTTTCCAATGGTTCAGTAACTTCTTAAACCTAATACTAAAACTAGGTTTTGTGTGAAAAACAAAACTGTATATTCTATATGCCACCAAGACAAATCAAATGAAATTCATCTGAAAAAAACAAACAAATTAAGAACTACATACTAGAAGCCAATATAGAAGAGACTGAAAGGATTCTCTAACTCGTATGAAAACAGAAGAATCTATGAAGTGAATTAACCTTAGCTTTCCACGAAGGTTCTTTTTTGAATCATGTTTTCTAGGAAAATTAACACAGAGCCTGAATTACCAAGTTCTATTTTACAGTGACTATGCTTAAGTACTATTAGTTCTAATTCTCTTCTTGTTGCATTTATAAGGAAAACTGGGTGTACTAATTATTCCTTTTACCAGGATGTAATACATGATTACTCTGGCGCAGGTAAGTAACGACCGAATGCCAAGTGGTGTAGGAGGTCAGGAGGTGAAGCATTTCTAAAGGAAGTTGATTGAGTTCCACTCTCTAGAGTAGAGCCACACCACTTCAAGTGGGAGAAACAGTTCAGAAGACAGGGAGCAAATAAATAAGCAATTTTACACAGGAAAAAGAAAACGGCGAAATGTTTTCTTGTTCTATTTGAAAAGCATACTAAATTAAGGAATGCAGCTGGAAAATACCAAAAAAATACCCGGGAAGAATAACATTTTAAACCTTAAAGACAGTAAAACATGCAATTTTTAATTTTTTTCTCTAGTTATAATCAACTAAAGTTTTACCTGATAAATCACTAATAGGGGAAGAACCTTCTAAAAAGCAAATATAGCCATGCTACTGTATTTTAATATGATTCCAATTTCCAATAAATTAACTTCACTAGAAATATTAGTATACTATTGTAATGAATGTATCTTTCTAAACTGACCATCCATAGCAAAACAGAACAGAGCCATGCTGCCACTCTGTCATCACTCAGAGGTCTTTCCAAGTGGCTCAATTTTAACTGTTTTATTTACATAGTTTGTAACATAAACTCTAAGTGTAACTTCAGCTTTCATACACAAGTAACAAATACTTACATGAAGGAATAATGAACTGGGGTTCAGTATTACCGGCATATCCGAGCTTTGTATACCTGTTGAGGCAAAGAAAGGTTAGGTTATTACGATATTTAATACCACAAATACCAAAGATTTCTCCCTTCTTTAATGAACATACCTCTCTTCCCATATCAACAAGACCCACTGATTTCCTTTAGAAGAATCCAAAAAACAAACCAAGATCCCCCAAACAAACAAGTTCTCGTTTTGAAAGTTAAAACAATGCTCCCTGCCACAAGTCAAGCATCACTGTTATCTCCTCCTCTAGTAGAATTTTACACGCTTTGTGTTCTATAGTAATTCAATTTATCAATGCTTAGGAGTATTTAGAGTCAGAGTAGTTCCTCCCTGCTCAGCAGTTAGAATTTCTTTAGAAATATTTTCATATAATAAGTGTTAATGGTAGAAGTGTTTTCGTAACTCCTAACTACAGGGGAAAAAATTCCCTTGCCCACGGACTGCCAGCTGGCACGCGGCAGGGCTGGCCATCATTACTTCACCAGCATTTCCCGTGGTGTACTATAGTGGGTAGCAAGTACTGACAGCTGATGACAGTCACAGCAAAAGAAATTCTATTTAACAAATGGAAAGCAGTCTTGAAAACGTGTTTAATGAGACTAAGGAAAGCAAGTTGAAAAGAACTACACACCTTCACCCACCCAATTTCCAGAATGAGTTAGGGATATACATATCACTTTCATTGTCATGATGCAAGAAAACTGGAAAAATAACCAACGTATTCATAAAAAATAACTACAGAACTCACAGTACCAAAACCATCCAGCTGTGAGAAATGTTGTGACAGAAGAGTTAACAACAGCACAGGCAAATCCTAAAACGTGCAGACCAAAACGCACACTACATTCAAGAGTTACAGCCTACGCACGAGTTTTTACCAAACACAGGCATGACAAAGTTCTCATTTTCTTTACACAGTCAGACAGCTGTACTAGCTAAACCAGCATCATCAGCAAAAGGATGAAACACTATCGTAGCACCTCTACAATTTTCATCACTCGGATACAAACCTGGAAGACCTTAGGTGGTATAAGGCAGTACTAACTTTAACAATCCATAAATTTACGTCAGGAACTCAGCAAAATGCCTGGCAACAAAGAGAGTAAGAGGTTGGGCTTACTGGCTAGGAGTGCTGCTGCGGTAGGTTTTGCCATGATGCTACTGATGCAGCGGTTCACAACTTGCTCCCACGTCCGCTAACACCTAGACAATATATATCTTTTACGTTAATTGCACACATTAGCACTGGGCCAAGAGAAACGTACTTGGAAGGTGTATTTCTCTCTGAATAACCAAGTGGTTAGCACAAGACCTATCTCGCACCAGAAATGCTTTGCAAGAGATGTATTTTTAAAGCTGTGAACCTGATCTCGTCTGTAACAGACTGTAACCATTGCAAGTAGTCATGCAAAAAAAAAAAAAAAAAAACAACTTCATATTGGTCAACAGGAATGTTTACTGAAAAAGAAAACTTCACAGGCAAAACAAGACAAATAATGGAAAAAACAAACCAAGTACCAGAAAGAAATTCACTCCAGAAGAGATTAAGAGATCAGCATTATGCACTGTCTGTGCCTGAACTCAGGACACGCAACTCAGATTTTGCAGACTCAAGTTACAAGATTTTTAAATTTTCTTCTTAAATATCTAGTTCCAAAAAGAAATATCAAGAATTCCACAATCCGATGCCCCTATAACCTGTCATGCAGAATAAAACTGTTGACTGTACCAATATTGTTTTAAGAGGCTTTTAGTTCCTCAAGAAAATTAATAAAAAGCCAGCAAATACTGACTCTCCCTCCACCTTCCCCTGCAAATCAGGAACTGTGGCACACAGATTTTGAAGCTAAACCTACAGAGAACTTACAGAGCCTGAAGGCTACATAAACCTACAACTAGATCAGAAATGCCTTAATAAGCAAAAAAGTTAAAACCATTTATTATTAAACTTAGTATTTCAAAGCAAACAAAAGCTAAACTGTTGCAGGTAAGAGGCTGCCCAGCTGCTTGTGGCATGGGAGACTGCCCAGCACACGCTGCCAGCAGACTGAAAGAAAAACAGTGAAATGAAAGATGCATTTTACATAAAGAGACCGTATTCAGACACAAAATCAGCATATCTAAAAATACTATGGCCTACTCAGCAAGAATTCTCCTGTCTCCTGAAAAAAATGTCCTATTTTGAAGCTTCCAAAAATGGAAAAAGAAAAAAAAAAAGGGGGGGGGGGAGGAATCCCACTTGGCTTCTGGTCTCTGAATATTAAAGCATTATCACCATAAGCCTCCAGGGCAGTCTTCAACACAAGACTGCACATCTCTAGTGTACCAAGACCTCCCTGCCACACTCTCCCTTCCACTCCACGGCAGCCAGGGACTACGGTAATACACACAAACAGTAAGCTTGACTCTCATAACTAAATGTATACAGAAACTCTCAAGTTAAAATGGAGTAAAGAAAAAAAGCGATAGGCAAGACAATAAAGGTACGTTAAAAAAACGAACAAAAGGGAATACAAATCTATAGTTTTCCAAACGCGCTAATAAAAGCGGTGATTTTTATTTACTTTTGAAAAGATGAGGCGTTATTCAGACTGATCAGATCTATTCCGTCACTTGAAGTAAATATTTAAATCATATGAAAAAAAGGATACCATGGGCAAGCTAGATTTCACAAGGATACAGTTTCCACAGGCAGCTCATACAGGGCAAAGTGTGGCTGACTAATGTATGATTCACAGGGGACTGAGGCACACCCTGCCGTCTTTGGAGCCGCAGTTACTGCCACTACTGAAAAAAATCCTGATATTAAACATATCATAAGGCAGTATCAATACTGGGTCAGAACTTCCCAGTAAATCACAGCTCATCTTGCTTGCTGCATAGGACTGAAGAGTGGCAGGAGGGACTTCCATCCAGACAGCCAGGCACCTATCATTTAATGAGACACTAACTCAGCTTTCCCACACTGAAAATTTGGGGCACTCAGCAGTAAGAGAGCAAGGGACTGTACAGATAAGTATAAAAGTATAAGCAGATTTCTATTAAAATCTGTAACACAGAAATGATTTACAAAATCCCAAAGGTGAAAACCTGAATTCAGCCTTGATCTTTCAGATGTTTTCCTTTATTTCTCCATGTTCAGCTACCTGCAGTGTTTCTGTAGGCGTTATTAGCTCATTTAAGTACAAAAGGAGGGGGGAAAAAAAAAAAAAACAACAAACACACGCACAAAAAAACCCAAACATGGCAAAAAATTCTGTTGGATAATCCTGACCTGAAGATTTACAAGATAAGCTACAAAGTATCCAAAAGCTGTCCACAAAGTCTTGATACATAGGTGCCTGCAGGTATACAGAGCGCCATACAACACGCTATCAGTGTAGATACACGTGGTGCTGATATCCCCCAGTGACTTCCCTGCAACGTCGTCTCCAAAAGGCAGTGGGGTCTCACACACCATCCTCCGGCCTATGCAGGCGGAATGATGTGACAAACAAAACACGACTTTTTCATAGGGGACATTCATAGCACAAATGGGGTGGGGTAGCAACTAGTCAAGGCTCCCTCTAAGTTAACTCTACTAATCCACATCTCAAGTATCAGTGGAGAAACATCACTAGAGTCACATCTGCCTCAAACTCACACCCTGAAATTGCAAAGTAGTTCTGGACTCATGTGCCTGAGAGATCTCTGGAAGGACAGGCAAAAGGCTCTCCACAACACTAACAGGATTTCTTACATGCGCGCTCTCACCTAGCACAGATGTTTCTGAGGCTATGACATGCAAGCAATGGCACTTGAAGGTTACTTACATATTAGTCACGCAGACAATTTTAAAACCAAAAGGAAACAGCACTTAGGGTAAGAACTTCTGATGAGAATGTCATTAACAGAACCTCTGCCTGCAAACCACAAACCATGACCATGCGCCTTTGCTCCACTTCTTTCCTGTCCACAACAAATGGAATCTGTATATGTTCTACCAAATTACACACCCTAGTTCTAGCATAACTGCAATTTTAACAAAAAGGATGAGGAATAAGGGGACAACTGCTTAGTGGGCAATGCATTAGTTTAGCTGCTCCAAGAAGTACAACAGAAACGGGGTGGCCCAACACAAGCCGTATCGTTGTCACTTTGCTGAGAGGTCCATGAAAAGACGCAACGAGTTAGCCAAGCAAAAGCAGACAACAGCACTAGAGAACACATGTCACCTGATCCTCCACTTCTGTAGAGTAAATCCAGGTTACAGCCTACCCCTCAGCTACTCCTAATGACCTGGACTAAAAGCAATTACATGCACAGGACACTTTTTTTTCAAATGCACACACAAACTGGAATAAGATATACCTCCAACACTGGCCCCACTGGAAAGATATGATGCAACTTAAAAAATAAATAAAAGAATCACTTTTCTCTGGGGAAGAAGGAGTAATGGGAGTGGAAGTAACTAACCTGAAACCCTCTGGAAAGAAAGTCAGGACTGGGGTCAAACCAAAATGGTGTCTCTCTGGTTTACCTTCAAGGTGCATAAAGTTAGAAAAACAAATATTTATAGAAGGATATTTTTTTCAGAGGGTTTTTTTCCTGTTGTTTTTGTTCATCAAATCACTGTCTCTTCACGATGGTTCTGAATTACGCCCACCACCTGAGCCACAGCAATCCTTCTGTGCAGGCTCTCACCCAAAATGCAACACATTCATTGCCCTGTATCTTACCTTGCAAACGCAGTGGGCTTCCCAAGTACCGTAACCTGTACAGTATATGTATCAGCTTGCCTAAGTCCTAAAATTCTGCTTTTGTGTATACAGGAGGCAGGTTTGCACAGCCTGTGGACCAAACCCAGCAAGGCTTCTCAAACTGAACAGACCTCTACAAAGTCCTATGTGGGACCCGTCCAAGGAGTCACGCTCCAAGTCAGTCTAACATTCAGTGATGGGATTAGGCTTTATGCCAAGTTAAATTGCGTTTATTCTTTGAAGCTGACACTGCCTTCTTGTAAGAGCTAAACACGCAAAACACTTGCTCAGGTGGCAAGAGATCTGTGCTCCACATCCTCTTCCATCCAAATGGGTTGCGAACCACATCTCCCATTTCCCATAAGAGCCACTTGCCATTTGCTTACACCCTCCTGAAGTGACAGTTCTTTGCATTTCTTTCCTGAAGCCACATGGAAAAGACTCCCAGAAACAAAGGTCAACGAAAGGTAGCAAGATGATTGCCCAGTAACCAGAACACACGTCTTCTGTGTACAATTAGAGTTTTGATCCCTACTCTAAACACTGCTTAATTATTTTATTCCATGACCATACAGCCATGGATATGGATACCTTACAGACATGCCACCTACTGCTTCCTGGAAGAAATTCTGAATTTTGCAAGTGCTACTGTGCCAATGGGAGTCAAAAGTTATCACCACACATGATCAGCTGCACACAAGAGCATACTGGCCATTCAAAAGAAACAAAAACAGATGGGTAGTCTAGAAGAAGCAATCCCTGGTAATTTCTGAATGTGATAGATACTGGAGTCCAGGAGTTTCACGCCCGGGAATTATAATTTGATTAAACTCTTTTCCTGCTGTTTGAACTCAGATGCCCAAGACCTAGAAGTTTTAAATATACCCTGGCATTTCTGTTGTCCTGCTTAGACAATTCCCACTTACACGCTAGCTTCTCCAAATCCCACGCTGAGCAGCCAAATGCACAGACCTGGATTTCACCCCACAGCAGGAAACCTCCTTTGTGGGTCTAACCCAAAGAATGTAACTGAGAAAATGGCTGCACGGGGCCGTCTCTCTGGATCAACCAAAAATAAAGAGAAACTCCAATCAGAGGCCTCAATTACATAAAACAAAGCACAGCAAAGAAAAGTCTGTTGCCTTTGTGCATTAATTGTCTTCACTAGCACAGTCTGCAAACCATCTCACCATTTAAAACCAATCTCAACCTCATTTCTTTCAAGACCACAGGAATAAATTCTCCACATATACTACCTGAGCACCAGCAAGGTCTGTTACAATACTTGTTCATGATTCTGCTTGCTAAAACAAACTTTGTGTATGCAGATCTCCATCACAGCTTGACATTTTGCTGCACAACTAATTTTACAGAGAAATAGTTAAAATGATTGCACAAGACTAGTATTTCATCTGATGAAATTTCAGGCATTACTTATATCTTAAAATTACATTATTATGAATGGCTCAAGAGTAAACACGCAAAACCAAGAAAGGTTATTTTATGATTTCAGAATTTCATAGTTTCACAGCAGGCCGCTGTGTGGAAGCATGCAAGATGGTGCGGATGTGACTTAAGTTCGCTGAAGCATGCTATTTCTTTGTTGCAGATGTGCATACAACAGCAAAATTCATTGCTGGCTAAGTTACCTTAATTCTAGGAAAATTATAATTAAGTGACCAAGTTATAGAAGGCACTACAGAGGAGCTCAGAAAGTGGGGAGATTCAAAGGAGGACACACATATGCATTAATATATTCAAAAGAGCATGAAATAAATCAAATAACAAAAAATTCCAAGTTTTTAAACAGAATGGAAAGGGATTCTGCTTTTCAGTCTCCAGCACCTTACAGACAGTCTGTCCATCAAACACTTCATCAAAAAGCGCTCAATATCCTTTCCTGTTAAGTGGATAAATTCTATGTAGACAGAATTTATAAGATGGGACAGTAAAACCACTGTATCTATGTCTTTCGATAACAAAGCTGCATTAAAAAGAAGTGGAAAACTTCTGAAACATGGATGAGCCCTTAGTCTTCATGCATAGAGCCTCATGAGACTGAAAAGCCTGAACAAGCCTTTGTTTTTATTTGCTGCTTTTCTTCTATCATCCTTCTTGTACATCAAATAAGACTGAAAAGCCTAGGGAGTATTTACTTTCCAAATCCCCATAAAGAGAAATCATGGGAAAATGATGGTGCAAGAGGAAAGCCATTCTGCCCCTTTACAAAAGGTCCCAGCTCTAGCATCAGGTGCAAACTGGTTAAGCAGCATCAGATCAGAAGTCCCTGAAGGAACTGACTATATTAGGAAAATGGGACTTGTATTAACAAATTAGTTTACTATCTCTTTTCAAATGTCCTTGATAGAACACAAGATAGCAGAAGACTTTGAAATGAGTCATGCCTTTCATATTTTTATACCTTTAGCTAATACATATATATAACCTGTTACACGTCACTAGTTTGCATTTTAAATAGCAACTGCTGCGGTCAAGATTTAAACACTTGTTGATCAAAAATGTTTTAAGTAATCAATAGTGAAAGCCAAAGAATTACCTCTGTAAATGGAAAAAGCACACAACATTAGAAGTGCTCTCAGATGAAGAATCTTGTTAAGTGGTAGATGAGACAGATGAAGGGATGGTAAAAGGGAATATTCCAATGACATATGGGACCCCTAGGCACCAGAGATGTTACAAATCTGGCCGTATGCACCCTTGGCCTTGCGATTAACTGCGTTACTGTGTATCTGAAACTATTTTCTCATAGTATTTCCCCCCAAAAAACATAGGTCCCCTCAAACAAGAACTTTCACCTTGACAACAAACCTTCTTTTCCACATGCTGTAACTGTCACAGTAAAACAAACCATAAGCAGATTGAAGTGGCGTGCAATTTAAAAACTGACCTCAAAAGCAGCTTGAAAGAGAAATGCTTCTAATAAACACTTCTTTCCTAAATGGGACCCCCACACACACCTCTAGAAAAGGTTCTTATCTTTAACAGCATCCGTATTTTTGTCTAGAATATTTATCCAGTGCTGCTTTGTATCAGCAGCTACATCTACAACTCAAAGCACAGACACAACTGTCATGCTTGCTAGTAAAATCTACCTAAACAGAGTAGAAAAACCCGCAAGTCATAGCCACAAATAGCCAGACCAGAACCCTCGCGGTGTGTGACTAACAGGAACGCAGAGGCAACAGCAGCCTGTGCTACACAGCATTCAGAACAAATCCACACGCATTGTAAGCAGAGTCTCCAGGTGACAGTTTTTACACCAGCCTGGGGAACAGAGGAAGCTACCACATTGGGCAGCTTCTAATTTTACTAACATTTGGATGGAGTAGAAGAGAATCTACTTTCAAATTTGCTCTACGTTTACTTGCATCAAAACTTTAGAGAAATAACAGCATTGGTAACTTGACTCTGGAAAAGTTCTCTCCTCAAAGTAAACAGGAAGATGCTATGCATTTATTACTAAAACACTTACGATTGAGTCATGAAAAGTGTACTTGAAAACCAGACCGTATTTAAGTGTTTAAGACTACAAAAATCCAAGTTCAGGCATTCTGATGATACTACCATCTAAATTCGTGACCCTAGTCAATTGTATTTATATTTGTAAAATCCACTTCAAATATTTAATGCTGACATGTACTTTAACACAGAAGATAAAGTTAGCTTTTCTTTGACTACATTTTCCTCAAAGTAAGAAGGGCAAACAGCTTCAGATATTATCTTTGTATAATGAAAGTAGTTTGTGTTGGCAACAGCAGAATGCTCTCTTTTTACTTACTGGTTCCTCGGAGACTTCTAGACTAACTCATCTTAACAAGTGTCTCAGTGCCTCTGTGTTACACCACACCCACACAATACTAACCTATACTGCTAGGCTTTGTAATCAATTTATATTTAATTTTTATGCAGGTTTTCTGAGCATTTTCCACAACCTGACTACTCCATGTGATATTTCTAAAAAACGAGGAAAGAATGCCCCAAAAGTTTGGAAGTCTGCATGACTAATTACTTAATAGCATAAGTCATTATTGTAAGGTGGAGATTAATTTGGTAACTTTCTACATCATTTGCCCAAAATGAGCTGAACACTGCACAAACATTTATCAGGAAGAAAAAAAACCAAGAGAATAGATTAACTATACATACTTTTCAACAGATAAAACATGGAAGGATCAGTTGAATCAACAAATGCGTAATTGCCAAGTAAACAAAATCTTGCACTTGAAGAGATGAAATAGGCAAAAAAATCTGAGTCATATGATGCAGAAAGAGCCACAGCTGATATAAGTCTGACTTAACTTGGAAGTTTTTCCAAACAATGCAATACAGTGGCTAAAACTGTAACGTTACTCCACATTAAGGAAAAAAAAAAAAAAAAAAAAAAAAGAAGTTGAGCATTTGTGCTCGCTGTTTGCACAATTTCAGCACTTGAGAGCTCCGGCTTTGAACCAACAGCTACCACCCGATCACCCACATCACACCAACCCGAGCAGAGGGCAAGGCCAAACCGAACCCGGACAGGAGAGAAGGAGCACGCAGCATGTGCTGCTGGGAGCTGTCTCAGCACACTTCCAGTCTGCCCAGTACACTGCTTACCATTCCAGCATTTCAGCAGGTAAGCAAATGTCTTCCATCAGGGACGGGCTTGCATTAAAACACCAATTTACATATTTATCATGTTACACCACGCTTTTTAATAAAAGACGGCTTCCAATTGGAAACAGTTGTCTTGTAGAAGAAAGTGCCCCACTAAGCTGTGGACAAAAACCTACCACTGAATTTTGTTCAATATAAAAAGCAAGTCTCATTTTATAAGATCACCAAGATTCTGAAGTTGGCTGCAAATATGCAAATAATCACATTGTGAAAGCTCTTGCAGATGGATAAACAGCATGATAAATGTAATGCAAGTCATGACAAATAAAATGCTAATACTGAAAAAACAGCTAAGTAAGAGATACTGCATCAGCTAAAGAACTAAAACTTGAACTCACTCATTGATAGCAGGGTATAATCAAAATAAATTATCAACAGACAACCTCCTGTCTGCATCTTGCTCTCTACAGACTGAGCACGCCAAAACACATCCTGTGCACAGCTGCAAACACTTGCGATGACCACAACAGAATAATAAAGAGAAAAAGGAAACCCCCAGGGAAAGGAAAAAAAACAAACTAAATTTATCTAGAGTTTTTCCATGTCCAGTCTTAAAAATGCAAACTCATGATCACAACAAAAAGAAAAAAATTTATTACGTTATACCCTACAGTAAGTCAGCAGACGAAACAATGACTTTTTCAATTTTGGATATAATCCTCCTTGACAATTGATTAAAAAAAAAAAGAGAAAAGCAATATATCAGCACTAGCACTTGGAAAGGACAGATGCTTCATTTTGATGGTTAAAATAATCCTGCTATGGACACTAACAAGCTTGTAATCAAATTGGTACTTTTTTAAGCATCTACCCAAGGATAATTTTTGTTAGATTGGTACACCTAAATATATATTTTAGTTCAGTGACTAAAACAAACCAAAAATTAAAGCAATAGAAATTTCTTTTCCAACGCGGAGCAGAAAATAACTCATTCATTTTATTGAGGACAAACTGAAATACAATTTTAGTTATTCTACCTTTGAATTTTAACATTTTTCCCTTCAAGTCATTAAATGAAGAATGTTTGTCCAAAATTAAAGTTAAAAAAAAAAATTGTTTGAAATTGTCAAAGCATTTTTGCATTTCCCAAAGAAAGTCTGCAATGATGAAACTAAATGTTGAAATATTATGTTGAAACTTTTAAATTGCATGAACTAAAACACCAACAACAGAGCTTCTTATATGTGCCTGTAACATAATACAGAGGATGGGTTACTACTCAGGAACTTGTACAGTGTATCTGAACTCCTGTAAGCCGTATTTTCAACTAATTTAGGCAAGCGAGTGGCCATCGGACTCATGCAATCAACACACTTTTTGGTCAGAATGGTCAAGCCAGGTACTAACCGCGACCACGGAACCAGAAGGGAACCTGCCCCATCCCACCCCGCGCACCCACACCCCTGCCCTCCCTCAATCCCGTCCTCACGCCGGTCTCAGCCGCTGCGCAGGCTTGCCCGCACGCACGAGCTTGAGCTCTGCTGCACGTAGAATGTGGCTCATTTATCATTCACTTTACAGATTCAGCCCATGGGTGCAGGTGGGTTTGTCCTCTACTCAGAAATGCTGCCCCTCTCCCTTTTTTTTTTTATATATCAAATATATTTTTATATATATCAAGCATAAGTGGGACACAGGAAAACAGAAGCAGAAACAGGAGGACTGGAAGGTGCCGTGCATCTCGGATGCATCTTGGATGCTTTCATTTCAAACTGAATTCCTATTATTCCTAAATATATCTTACGCTCTGTGCATTTAGTGTTACAACACGGACTGTGATGCATTAGAATCATTTAAGAGACACCACAGGTCATCATGTGTCTTCAGAATCTATTTGCAATTATTTAAAAAAAAAATATATATATATATATATATATATAAAAACACTACTCAAAATCTAGCACAACTCCTTTTTCCATGTTAAGGACGAAGCATTTCCCCCTCCTTCCCTAACCACTTCAGCTACTGGCAAGCTAAAGATACTCTTAAAATCCTGGAAGAGTATTTTTTCCATATTCCATTAAGGAATTATTTTGTTCATGCTTTCCATACCAAAAAATTACTTCTGGGATGACACAACATAGAGAAAATTCATCCCAAAAGAGAACATTTTAATGAGGACTGGAACCCACGAAAGGTCATGACAAGATATCCAACTGAAATCCTAACTGCAAGAACATCACAGTGCTGAAATATTTATAATAAATAGAATTTACAATTTGAAAATCTGTGGAAATAACTCATCTGGAATGTTAGAAAAGAAAACTAATTTCAAGGTGCAGTACAAGATAGCAAAAAAGTTGCAGAACAAACAAAACACAGGCTGATACTTCCCCTTACCTTATTTTTATAGCACTGGAGTTCTCATCTCACATATCTTTGCTGTTTATTGAAGATTATTAGCTTTTCATGGATCTTGTACTCATTTACATTACCAGGTCAAAACTCAGAAGATAAACAGAACGACGCAATCCTATCATAACTTCTCACATCAGAGGACACTCAACTCAAAAATACTTCACTCAACAGCACGAAGCTGTACAGGCGTTACGTGAAGACTAGAGACGCAGGATTTGTAGAGAAGTCCCCCAGCGCAAAGCTTGCTCCGCTGCGCACACCACCCAAGCACCAGCCAGGATTTCGGCTTCCATGAGGTTTCACATGCCCAAGTCTATCCTTCCTTCATTTACAGCAAAACTGGTTACGGAAACTGAACAGCCAAGAAACTCTCAGAGATGTGACTTGTTCCAAAGAACAGTGTCTAACTTCATGTCAAGAAAGCCTGGACATCCTCAGCAGCCTCAATTTTCCAGGCTCTCAGCTCAGAGGGAACCCAGTCTGTCGTGAGCCGTCGAGGGACTCTCAAGCTCCCACCACGAACAGCAAGTCTTTCTCTACGTAACACCAAAACCTTTACTTCTCCCCTAGTATTCAGGAAAGCAGAAGGAAAAAAACCCAAAACACACTCATTTTTGTAACGTGTAAGAGAAGAGAAAAAGGGGTCTAGCTTGGTATATGAGAGCAGATATAAAACGCAAGATGTGAGACGAGAGATTTTTTCTTTTTCCCCACACAACCACGTAAACAATTTGCTCGGGAGAAGGCTAACCAACACACACGACCCTACCGACAAAAGACTCTGCGGCACATTAGAGAAGCTGCTCACTGAGGACATTCGGGTATTGACTGGTAATGGATCCACCTGACAGCCACAGAAAACTGAACACAAGCCTCCAGAAAAAGGAAAGTTCAGGTACAGAAAATACCTTTCTTTAAATCACTTTCATTGCCAACATTTCTCATTTTGGAACTGCAGTAGGTTACACAGCCACTCACTTCAGCTCAGCTGAAGGGCCATTAATTTCAACGCTTGCAATTATCTGCCATCCCAAATGAGCTAATTCAGTGTTATACAAGTTCATACGAAGGAAAAAAAAAAAAGCATTCACACAAAAAGACACAGCTAAAATCTACTTGTCAACCTAATCAAGCTAAATTCTGAAGTGGCGTAGGAAGAGCTTTTAATCATGACTTGCAGGCTGCGCTGTGTTCGCCGGTAGAACAGGCGACAAGAACTATTCAAATACCCAAAAAAGCACAGAGCAAAAGACTGCAGCCTACTGAGACTAAAAAAAATGAGTCTTTTTCTTTCTTTGGCGTGTTGTTCATGCACTTTATGGAAATAATTCCATGCTGGTTTTCTTCTTTTATATTTTTATTTTAAAATGCATGCAATCCTTAGATACATCTGTCTGAAATAAGTCCCATTCACAGTATTTACCTGCTCTTACTAGGTATCCATCACCTTATTTTCTAGATATTAGATGTGCTTAAGCAAACAATGCAAATTTCAAGATAACAAATGTAACACTGGAAGAATTTTTCCTGCACCCATGATCTGACTGCCATGTCACTGACTTCACTCACTTGCCAGCTCCAGCCGTATGACACGTATTTGGATGATCCCTTAGGAGTCTGACTAACCTGTTAAAACCTCAAGCAACAGGGATCCTAGGATCTCCCCAACCTCTTCTGTGCTTTGGTCTCTTCATGCTTTGAAAGAGGTTCTTAAAATTTGACCAATCTCTGCAGGCTGATGCTGAAAAGCAAAACTCTGCCACCTTTCTCATCCATCTCCTTGCCTTCGATCTTAGCTGGCAAAAAGAACATACAGGCACAAAAAAACACTCGGATCAACAAACTGAACCTGTGGCTACATGCACAAGACATGCAGGAAGACACCCTTACTACCTCTCCTACGTCTGCCCTTTCACTGCTTAATTAATTTACAGTCCAAGAAGAATTTAACTGATCACCCCCTTCATCTAAAAGAAACCATTCTTATTGGAAAATTTACACACTTTTAAAGCCTTGCCCGTTCTAAAGGCAGTTCCTTTCAACCTTTCTGCTTTGGCTGTATTTTCGAAACCTCTTTCTTCTCCTGTTTTCAGGGGCTATCTTTAACTTCCCTGCTTTCTTTCATTTTGGTAGACAAGACAGCACCCTAGGTGAAACCTCAACTGAGACCTCACAGAGCACACGGCTGACATAATTTATGTGTCGTGTTCTCGCTTACACACACAAAATGAGATAGGCTGGGAGGGCTGCACAACTGAAAAAAAAAAAATAAAGCTACGAGCATGATTATGCTGTCCCATCTCACTGCACTAATACCCTCCTGTTCCCTATTTGCCTCAAGTATTAGATTTTTTCCTTTGTAAATCCACCACTTTTATACTTTCATCTACTGAAATCAATGAACTCCAACAGCCCCAACTCTCTATAATGTTTCCAATGCCAAAAACTCTTTGCCGCATTTTCCTGAAGCAGAACTTCAGGGAAGAACAACTTTGGACTACAAAGCACACCAAAAAAGAAAAGCCTGGAAAACAGAATAGGTTGGGCTGTGTTAGAAAAAAAAAAAAAAAAAATTACAAGTGCACAATAAAACAGCATCTTAGAGAGATCCTTCAAGATTGGGGGACATAAATACATAAAAAAGGAGCGAGACTTGGTGAACATCATATACAAGAACAGTATAAAGCATGCCCTGTGCACTGAAGTTTATTAATGGAGTACTTACACACAGGCCTTCTCCAGGAACATTTGTTTTAATACTCAGGTCCCTCTGTACACCTCTCACATTAAAAAGACAAAGTCATTTCTTATGCAGCTATATGCTAGCACACTGTTACTGCTTGGCATCGCTGAAAGCTCTAAGTGAATCTCTACTCCAGTAGTCACAACCTATATTTTCCAAACCTATAATGACATAATTATTGACTTTAATGGGACTGCCTGCAATGCACAAACACGTGGGATGGGAAAAAGCCTCTAGTGGCATGCAGCAGAGCACTATACAGACCTTTTGTTTTGAAAGATAAACAGCACATATACATATCATGTTAAACTCGCACATCCTTCCATTACACTCAGCTACACGCACTCATTCCCGCTGCGCTAACCTTCCTCCGTCCCATGAAATTCAAGGTTTTAGCTCTCGCTCTAACTACAGGTACGACTTCTTCATGCAATTGTTAAACATGCACACATTCTAGACCCATACACACCCACTCCTCTTAAAAACCAATTTATCAGTGTCCTGCACCAAACAGATTCTCTTGATAGGAGGATGAAGATGTGCTTTCAAAAAACAAGTGCCTGGATTTCAAAAGAATGTGCCCTTTCAGCGTACTGTAAATATTTGTACCTATACTGCAGTCACTGAGAAATGTCTCCCTGTCTATTTTCAGCAAGATGGATGAGAAGTGAAAGAAAACGACAAGCTAAAGAACCAGCATGCCATCAGCGCTAGCTAAAGAGGAAGAGCCTTGAACACAGACCAATACTTTCCAGTAAGAGCCCGATGCAGAACGCCTAAGATGAGGTATTTCACCCGTAAGGTCACATCGCCGACGGCAGGTCACGGAGCGGTTTCTGCTTCCCGAGCACGCTCCCAGGAGCGGTACCACGCAACCCTTCCAGGTGGGCTCCCGCCGACACCTCCGAGGGCTCGTCCCCAGCCCCAGCAGCCATGCCACCGCCGGGAAGGGCGCCCGAGTCCCGACAGCTGCCTCCCGAAACACTTTTTACGCTATAGATCACTGGCACCGCGTTCTCTTCATCACCTGGGAGCTGCTAAACAAAAAGAAGAGTTTCTGAAACGGATTTGGTTCGGGTTTGACACTGAAAACTGCCTTATAAGGTATAAAAGGCCGAAAGCAGGAAGAGGCTTTGACAAAACTAAGGAAGTTCCTCTGCGCTTGCTCGCCAGAGGGGGAGGGGTTTTTTTCCCCTTCCACAGAGAGAAGTGCCACAGAATAAATGACATTACCCACGTATTATATTAAATCAATAACGATAAGCGCGTACGGGCCCCCCGGCCGGCAGCCGCGGGCCCGCTCTCCCGGGCGGCCGCGCAGGGTCCCCCCGCACGCCGGGCAGGCACCGGCCGAAGAGCCGGAGGCGGCGGCCCGAGGCCTCCGCGGCGGGAGGAGGGGGGGAAACGACCGGCGCGGCCCCGGCGCGACCCGGCAGCCGGGGGAGCGGCCCGAGGGCGGGGGAGCGGGCCGGGCCGGGACAGCCCTCCCCGCCGGGCGGCCGCGGCGAAGGGGACGAGGGGAGGGGAAGGCAGGCGGCTGCTCCCCGCCACCCGGCCCGGCACCGCGGCGGCTCAGGCGCTGCTGCCCCGCCCGGCCCGGCCCCGCCGCGAGCAGCGCGACCCCCGCCGCCATCTGCGGCAGCGGAACCCGCCCGGCCCCGCCCCGGGCGGCCCCGAGCTGTCAGCGGCCGGCCCGGCCGTCGCTCACCCCGTGCCGCAGTCCACCACGCAGGCCGGAAGCCGCCCTGCCATGCTGCTCGGTAGCGGCGGTGCTGGGGACGGCGGGCAGCCCTGGGCGCGCTCCGGCGGGGCTCGGCGGCGGGGACTGAGGGCACTTCCGCAAGGCGGGCGCTTCCCTCCCCCGCCCGCTGGCTCGCAGGCGCGGCCGGGCGAGCCCAAGATGGCTGACCCGCCCCTCCCTGCGCGCCGCGGCGAGGGCGGGCGCGACAACCCCGGCCCTCGCTGACGTCCGATCTCGCGGCCTCGCCCCTGCGAGGCGGCGCGAAGTGGAGCGGGCGGGAGGGTTCTCTCGTCTGCGGCGGGGAGCAAACGGGGACGGCTGAAATAGGGGTTTTTTTCGCTGAAAACCTGAGAAAAGACGAGGCGAGGGGTTTTGTGGTGTGAGGAGGGTGATGAAAATGACAAAGGGCTGACTTCCTGCAAGCTCTGCCACTGAGGGGCTGAAAGCCTTCCCCAGAAAAAGCGTCGCCGAAGGGCAGATGCAGGCGGTCACACTCCTCATGGCGCTTGTTGGCATGGCCAGGCGCTAGCTGGGCTGCCAGATGGAACACCCGCACGGGAAGGTACCAAAACGCCACGGCACCGGCCCCGGGCAGCCCAGCCTCCCTGAAAACCCGCTTCCCCTCAGCCGTCATCAGGGGAAGCCCTCCAGCCCCCCTCACCCATAGACCTCCACAGGAGCACCGAGCCCACGCCTCACGCTCCTCATCCTCCAAAACCCCGCGTCCCCTAAAACCCCCTCATCCTCTAAAACCCAGAGCCAAGAACGCAGCCCTGTCCCGCTCGGCCGCCCCAGCACACCCACCAGCAGGTCAGCGGCGGCCATTGCTCCCTGGGTCCAGTCGTGGGGCCCCGTCCTCCTTCCAAAGGGCTTGTGGTCCCGAAGGCGGCAAGGGCACGCGCTGTCGGGGCTCTGGCGTTCAGGGGAATGGAGTAAATAAATCTGTCCAAGGGCTCGCTCTTTTCTGTCTCTCTCTTCCTGCCTTCCACAGCCCTTCAGCTTTTGAAGGACAGGCTGCTGCATCCACCAGGTCTGGCCCCGTGGCGTACTGTAGCCACATGCTATTTTCTGTTTGCTTTCACAATGTTTTAATGTTTTAAAACATTAAATGTTTAATGTTCTGGTGTTGCGCCTTTCAGGTATTTTCAGTCCTTTGCCTGGTGCTGCTGCTGCTGCCTTGGCAATGAGAGGCTGTGGGCTTCATGGTGTGATCGGGTGTCTTGCTGAAGACGAAGGTAGTAGCCCATCAGCAGGAGTACTTGTCAGGGCTCAGAGTGCACTCATGGGCCTTAATGGCCCCCATCGGCCTCACCGCGGGTCTCCACTGCACGCTCCCTGCCCGAGGGCACAGGAGACCCGTGTAACCTCAGCCCTGGGCCCTCAGTTCTCCTCTGAGCTATGCTGTGGGTGCATGTTGTCCTTGGCTTGCTGTCTGGCTTAATCTTAGTCTTGTGTTGGCCCTATGGGCCTCCCTGGTTACCATCACTGGCCCTAGTCCTGGTCTGCAGGTCGGCATCCTAGCTTCACCTTGGACCCGTTTCACCGCCATGAGCTTGTCTGATGCTCTGGACTCTTGGTTGAACATGACTGCTGTCTTTGGGTCTGCCCACCTCACCGTGTCCGCGGCCGTGCCCAGGCTGGTGAGTCCCCAGCCCTGCTGGCTGGGTTACTGCTGGTGGCTCTGTGTCCCGTGGGGAGCCACTAGCCCTCCAGGTAACCTCACCGGGGTGTGGCTTCCTTCTTCAAGTGTTGGCACTCCTCACTTAGTTTAAGCTATCTCTAATTAATCAGCTGAGTTCACTGTAGGGTTAAACAAGAGGCAGTGCCAGCACAAAGGAAGGGCTAGGTACGTGCATGCAAAAACATCCCTTTTTGTAGCAGCAGCTAGACAGTTCAGTTGTGAAGTTCAAGCCACCATCTGGCTTCTGTGGGCTGCCAGATCTTCCTGAGGAACATAAGCAAGGAAAGGAGAAACTGAGAATGTTAACATTTTTATTTTAATGTCAAAAACAATTACGAGTAGAACATTATGAGACAGTTTACAGATAATGAAAGGAATTTCTGCAGGATATCGTGTAGCCTGTGAGCTGTGCTGCGCTAGAATATGAAAGATGAATATCTCTGAAAGCTTTTCAGAGCAAGTGCAAATAGCCCTTTTGTAATGCATGTGCCTCTGTGTGTGCATAGGTATGTATTTATCTAAAATAAATACAATTAGTATATAAAGTACCATGCGGACATTTCACTTTCCTTTAGGTTTTATTACCTGGTATTCAGGGTTATACATGCAGCAGGTTCAACTGCTGCGCCTGGCAGATGGAGTCCTGGAACAAGAGAGCGGCTTAGTACTCCAGTCGCAGGAGTTCAAGTAACCCCCCCCCGCCGAGGAAGGTGAGACAAGGGCCAAGAAACTGTGGCATGCAGAAAGTGTGGAGCTGGCAGGTCTTGTCCTGTCTATACAGCTCCTAGAGCCGGCACAGAGGGGATCAGCACCACTGAGTTAGTGCCCAGCTGTACTGAGTTTTGAACAGTGTAAATGTTAGTGTACCATGGCTGACTTTTCTTTATTACTTAATATTTCCAAATAATGCTCCTGATTAATCTAGCTAAGCTGTAATTGTAAAGTCAAAAGACAGAAAGTATGCTGATGACTTTTTGCTAACAGAAGCATCGTTTCATTGTAAAACATTAAATCACACCCACAAGCACTTACTTTAATGAACTCTACAGAAAATATCCCATAGCTGGATTTAATTTTTTCCTCCATGTGAGCACAAGTGTTTTCTGCAAAAGGGTAGGACACTGAGCAGGAAGAAAAAAATACTGCAGTTCATATGGAAAGTGAAACAAATCTCTTAAGTAACTCTATTGCGATCTGTTACTATCTGTGTTCTTCCTGAGTCTGCATTAAGAACAACACTGAAAAAGAGAAGTGCTGGTGCATTTTGTTTTTCTGAATTACAGTGGAATTTACATTTGAGGACCAAAAAGCACAGGATTTCTCTCAATATCAAGGTGCCCAATCAATCACAGTTTTGCAAGTGAAAGACTAAACTCTTTGGCCATGAGATCTCATGTTTCGTTTTATTAGTCTTGCCAGATGCAGTTCTTCAGGTGGCTGTGGACCCAGGCCTCACTCCAGTAAAACAGAGGTGCAAGATTTCTCTTTAAGCAATATTATCCCACATTGTTGTACCATAAACACAAGTTTGGCATATTACTCATCAAAATTCAAATAGATCAATCTAAATTTCAACACTGCTTCCTCTATAGACCCTTTGTAGTTTTGTGCATTGGCATCTAGAGTATCTTGGAGGATTTTTTTAGCGTAGAAATTTTGTGCAAAAATTACAATATTGAGCTTAAGATTGAGCTAAAATTCAGCTAGATCCAGCAGGATTGGAGTGCTGACCGATATATTTTAAAACTTTTCGCATTAATTAAATGTTTTACAACCCTTACTTATTTCTTCAGTACAGGAGCAGTAGGAAAAGCCTACTGTCTGGTTTTGTAGTGTAATTTTCTGGATCTTTTCATCCTTGTTTGGCCAGAAGTCACTTCCAAACTTATGCGAAGTTTTTCACTGTTTTAGGGTGTACCAGAAATCAAATTTTTAATGTGTAGAGGCAGTGTCTTAGTATGTCCTCCATCTTACCAATGGAATGGGAGTGAACAAAACCCCAAATTGCCTTTATCTGGTACCGTCCTACACAGCAGACATAACCCAGCAACAGCATCATTCTTTGATGCATCACAGTCCAGCTTTTACAAGCACAGTTGGGTTGCAGGTGATCTTTTCCTGAATATCCATGATAACAGAAGTAATTACCATTGCAGGGGATCCTCCTTCTGTTGCTGTCTGCCTTCAGGCAGTTTACAATGTAAATATAAAACAAGAGAATGCAGATGAATACAAATGCCTAAGGAATGAGAAGATAAATGTTCGGAAGGAAAGTATTTCTATTAGTTAACAAGTAAACAGGAGCAGTCTAACAGTTTGATTCAGATGGAGGGGATTTTCAGACACCTTTCTGCAACTTTCATATAAATAAGTCTTGGGGCTCCAAACTTTTCCATGACGCAGGTATCATTTACTAGCTCCAGCAATACTACATATTAAAATTTCACAAGTCCTTCAGCCTGAGGAAGCGCATACCTGGACAAAAGCATTACAAATCACTCGCTAAGCTATGTGGGAAGCTTTTCAGCATCTTGCTCATTCTGGATCGTTTTCATGCAGTTAATGGCTTGCCCTGGAGCATGCAGAAAGAACAACTCTGTGAATCCATATATAGATCGAGGCCTGCGAAGCACAGTAAAGTGCAAGGAATAAGAAAAAACAAAAGGAAGTAAAAGTTGCAGGGGTGAAGGGATTTTGGAAATGCCCAGGAGGACTAAGAATCTGATTTTGCCCAGGTCAGCATGTTGCCATTTAGATTGAATTTAAAAGGCAGGTTGTCTGGTACATCACACTGAACATCCCTTAAGACCAGGTAAAGCTGACAATAAAAGCTAGAGAAACAGACAATGAAAAGCAGGTCTAGATTATCCATTAGACAATATTCACTTTTCTGTAAGTATTATGGAGTGCATTGCTTAATAATGCATTCATCGTGTTCTAAGTATTTTAATATAAAGAAGTTTTACCAATAGTTGGTGGAATACTACAGAAAGCTAAATAAGAAAACATTTCATCAACTCTGATATATGATGTATGTAGATTTCTTCCAGGAAGAGCTACAAGAAAAATTATAGTGTTATTGGTTGATTTTGGCACAGCTATAGCAACAGCCATATGGGAGGCGTGAAATTTCGTGGAGCTGCACATGGTGAAGTCATGGCAAATTACCAGGATCTCATTTGATGTGGCTGCTGTCCAAGAGTTCTGACTTAGATCAACTAAAACCATTAACTTTCAAAACATAATTAGTCCAACCATATTTTTTTGGACGGGATGGAAAAAAACCCAACTATGATTCTTTGTACACTGAAACAAAGTATGTAAGGAGAGAGCAAAACTTATAAACTAGGGCTTGTTTATATCTTTGGACTATTATGATGATAACACCACTATTGCCCATTATATTGGCTAGGAATAACAACAAAATGAGTGTCAAAAGATAAATCCAGAAAATATAAAGGAAAAATTTGACTGAAAGTGTGATGACTTAAATAGGAACTTGGTGTTCTGGACAGAGGCAAAATCTGCAAAAGTCACACTGTCCAGGGACACACTGCATTCCTATCCACAGCTTGCTTTTCCATTCAGAATCGTTTATCTGTTATGCTGCCGTTCTGTGCTTTCTCGTAGCAAATGCATCTTGTTGCTTTATAAAGCTTCTGTAAGCGGGCAGAATGATGGCAGCAGGATTCCTACAATAGCAAACCAGGATACGACTCTGTGTCTTTGTGTTGTGTCTCTACTGCACAGGCTCTGCATGGTCACACCTGGCAGCCAAGTAATAGTAATACATAGCTTGGCCGTGATCAGAAAATCTGTGCTTTCTCATGTAATAGAAACATTATTATGTGTTCTCAGTTGTACCTATTTACTTTCTTGGCTGGAACAAATGTGTATTGCTACCTTTTTCATATGACTTATTATACATTTCAACAGAACAGAGAACCTAAATCAGTCACAGCTGTGAGTATCTGACTTGCCTTAGTGGTTGTAGTTTAGGCATCAACTTTCATGTTCACCATGTCATGAACCATTAATTTGAGTAAAACCCATGATAACTTGGAAATATATGTAAAAACTCCAATTGTAATTTAGTGATCTTTTCTTTTTTATTCAAAGAAGACGTCCATGAGCTAAATCAAATCAGTATGTCACTACATGATAAGTTTGCAGTTTAGCAGTCCTTGCAGTTATCCATAACCTATGAGGCTTCCAGCACAGAGGCTCACCAGGGTAAAACCAAGCCTTTAAAAAGTGGCAAGTGGAAGAGCAAGAAAAGCGCCAGATCATCGATGCTTAGACCAGAAGATCAAGATTATCCAAGTGGGTCATTTCACAAAAGTAGAAGCATGAAGAGTCGTAGAGCATGCAAGGGCATCATGGATTTTTGAGCCATGCTGTGACACACAAAAGCTTTTGAGCTATTCAAACATTTGAGGCTGCAAGCAATTGAATGTATGACAGGTAAACAAATTAGTTTCTGTTCTGAGACACTTGTTCAGACTTTAACAGATGTTTACCAACTTTTGAGAGGGTTTCCCTGCTAATGTTTGACCTCCCAATCTAAATGGCTTTTCATAAGAGGATTATTTAGAAACACTTTTTTGATACCTTTCTGGGTTTTTTTCTTGTTTTGTCAGTTTTTTGAGGAAAAAATAAAAATCCCTTCAACTGATCCAAACTGTTGACTCCTCAGATTAGCTCTTAGAAGGCAACAGATCTTAAAGACTACTATATCACAGCTATGAACATTGTGCCATGTTACTGTCATTGTACTTAATTCAAGATAATGAGGGGAGGAGAGAAGAACTAGGAGGAGAATTTGGAATTTGCATAGACATATATCCTTCTCTGTGTGCAGCAGAGTGCGGCCTTTCCAGTCAGCTGGATATTGCAGCATCCACAGTTCTATTGGCAGAAGCATGAATAAGCACTCCCTAATTGTCTCCAGACGAAATAAGACATAACTAAAAATATCCACTCTGATGGGTTAATTAATTTGGTCTGCCTTCTTTCTAGCAGGATACGGAATGTTCTCGCTAGCAGGATAAAGAACACTCTCTCCAGCAGCGCTGGGGGATAGCACTGAACAGCTCCTGCAGTATCTTTTTCAATTATCACAGCTATCTGGAGCCCAAGTTTCTTGTTAAGATGCATGATTTATTTAGAAACAATGAGCAGTAATAGTGAAATTAGTCAACAGTGGGAATACTTTAAAAACTCTGTGTTCCTTAATAAATAAATAAATCTATTTCTAGTGACAATGCTCCATGCATAAATAATGGAAACAATATTAAAGCACTGTTTCTGAATGCTGGATATCTCCACGCTAGGTTTACTCAGTCTGTTTGGTAATATATGGAGAAAGAAACTAATTTCTGTAAAGTTGGGGTTTCTCGCTTGTCCTGCTGAAAGACAGTAGGAAATTCTCCTAAAATAATGCCTTAATGGATTATCAAAAAGTATAAAAGCTGATTTGCAACTCTACAGTGCTGTGTCAGCCACTGTAAGTATTATATAGATGTCTTTGAAGAAGACCACAGTCAATTTGTAAGAACATGTTCTTCACACCTCTAGTATCAGAAATATATCAAAACTAAGAGAAACATTGTATCCAAGTGTTTCACTCTCTACTGCTTTTAAGAACTGTACTAAAAGCAAACACTGTGGCAAACGATGCTAATGAATATGTAAATTGGGAAAAACCTTACAGACAAACAGATTACATGAATTATTTTAGCCCTTATTGCAAGAATAGGGGCATTAAAATACCTATTTGGAGCACTACATGCTTTTTCAGGCTGGTGAGCCATCCGAAGAAGCCAACCAACCTGACCTTTAAGAGCAACGTATTTTGAAATCTTACTGTCCGAAAACAAGGCACTGGCAAAGCCCAAAATCAGTAGCTCCATCAGTGCAATTTCTCATCTGATAAACTTTCATTTTTGGTGCAGTTTAAAACTGTCTGCACTGAAAGGACCATAGGCACTTGTTAACATTAGAAGATGTGAAAACCAGAAACATTCCTTCCTGTATTTCCCTGCAGAATAACTTTCAGTTTAATCCATTTGTATGGTCTATATATAGAACCTATATATATACACACAGTACGCCTCCCGTGCTAATGCTGTAAGAATCAACATGGGACATTTGTTCCTTTGCTTCAGGCCTTTCTTATAAGAATACCTGACTTATCTTGAATATTATGCATGTCCAGCAAGGCATCAGTTGCTTATTACCATATTGGGCAATACTGCAATTCACTTCGAATAGTACCTTATGTTGCAATGAGCCCCAGTGAATCATTGTGATTATTCATACAGGAATGTGCAAAAGCACAAATATCAAAATCTGTTCTGTGTTCTCCTGAACATACAGGGTCAGATTACATGCGATTCCAGCTGCTTAGCCTTGCGCTGGGAAAACTGCCTGACTTGACCTTTAGAAAGTTGCTTTTATGTGAGTATTTGGTGTAAGTAAAAATGACATTTGACTCTACGTTAAGGTCTGTTTGTTTTTTTCGATTGCGTCTCCAGACAGAGCAGGTACTCGTGCTCACACATGCATTGCTGCTAGCTATGGTATTCAAACGACTCTCTACTTGTCAACATGCATGGAGGCTACACGTGCAGTCCCCTCCTAGGCATATGATTTTTCTCAACGGCATGGTAATTCTATAAATTGGAACACTTCTGAAGGTTTACTTTCCATTTACTTTTTGTTTTGCTTGGATAGGCTTCCAAATGGTTTTTTAAATTGTCTTTTTTAAACAAATTATAATCATAATTCATCTACTGAAAATAATTGAGTGATAGCAATTTAGTCATTTTCAATCTGGGAAATCCCATTGCCAATTAAAATTCCTGTTTTCTTTACTGTTATTAATCAGCAAAGTAAAGAGACTGAAATAAGTGATGACAGGTTCCCCAAACAAGTTGTTTTACTAGTCTGTAATCTTATTATTAGCTAATATTTGCGAGTAATGTTCAGTAGGAAGCAGAAAAAGCTCTCGATTCTAGTTCATTTTCTACAGCTATTAAAAGTAATGGTTGATAACAAGCTACATTGCAATAATACTTTTGGTTTTTGCTATAATATGTCTGCAGCATAACATTTTTCCTGTAAGTACTGGTACTTTTCATAGTAATCAGCATAAATTTTATTCAAAATAATACAGTTTTAAGCACTCATGTTTCTTAGAGCCTTGTCATAAGGTAAAACAGCTGTGCAACAGCTCAGCAAGGGTCAAAAATACAAAATGTTCATAAATACATAAAAGAGGACTGAGAACAAAGTGGAAATTGTAACTATCGCAGTCTAACTCATCATATACTCAAATCTGGGTGCTTTCATTTCAGCACCTCAAGAACTGGATCAGGAGCAGGGGAAGGCAGTGAGGATAGTCGAGCAATGGAACCGTCCCCTCAGTCACAAATGGCTTCATGCAAAATGGGACTTAGGATGCGAGGACACTTCAAGGGCCGTTGAGGACAACTATAAGATACATTAAAACTCAAATGGTGCAAAGAAGGTGAACAACTATTACAAGTTACGTGATAAGATTATTAACCAGAGGGATAAACCCAAGCAAAACAAAGCATTTTCTTTTACACCACAAGATTCAACCTAAATAAATCTTAATAGCTAAGGTTTTACAATACAGCTGGGTTCACAGAAGTGATTAGCCAAGTTCATAGGTCCATCAAGAGCTATTAAACATATTGGCTGAATTACAGATTTCCAGGTAAGGATGCTGTAAACCATTTATTTCTAAAAACTACAAAGATGTGCCATGGAAACAATTACTCTGTAAGTGCCTTGTTTCCAATACCCTTTTCCCAGGCATCCATTACGAGTCATTGGGGAGACATGATCCTGAGCTAGATGGACTTTTGGTCTAACTCAACAGAACGGGGGAAAACTCTGCTGTCATGCATCCTACACCAAGTCTAGTCCTGAACACTTAGATTAAATCCTTCCCCTAAGGAGGACAGAAGTTGATCAAGACTGACTCTGTTTAAATTTTAATGCAGTTTCTTCTGCTGCTTTGTCTTGTTCATCAACATGAACACCTTGTTCATCAAAGATCTGATCCAAATCTTTCTGAAGGAAGCATTTCTCTAAAGTAAGTAGATTCAATTCCTTTGTAGGGGGATCTGTTATGAGACCTACAGGGTATTAAATTTCCTTCTTGGGATCTGATCTATTTCATCCAGATCAGCTGTTACGTTCTCATAAGTAGAACATTAATGAGCAGAAACTAAACTCTGGTTTTCTTTAGAAGTGCAATTTAGCAGGTCTGTAAAATAAAACTGAGGATGTTTGCTCTTATGAAAATATTATAGTGCTGCTGGGAAGTAGACATAATTTTGCTTTGCCTATAAAAGTGCTATTTACGTAACTAAAATATTCACAGCAAGAAAAATAAATATGCAATATGTGTATATTTGCAATATACATACAGTTTTATTACATGTCATTACTGAAACTCTAATTCCTAGAAAAGGAACAGTAAAAACAAAAGGGGAAAAGAAATCATTCTTATAATAGTTTCTTTCAGAGAAGACGCAAGATCATCATGTGAACTTTTACAATAGGAAGCAAATTACTTAGTCAAGAGCTAAAAATACAGGAGTCTTGTGATATTTCTAAGAGTAAAAAATACAAACTTCTGGGCTTCTGACAACGTTGACCCATTTTTCTTCAAACGCCTCAGGAACCACAGTGTAAGTGCCTCATCCTGTGATGAAGCTTGGCGCTCCACCTTAAGAACTGCAGTTTTCTCCTGTTTGCCTGCCTCAGCCAAAATGTTTACAATCAAAGCATTAACAAGGTGGATTTAGCTGTGTGACCACATTGAAATGCAAGCTGCGTAGCCTCGTAAAAAGTAAAGAAAACTCACATATAGGAGAGGACCTGTGGAGCTACGCTCAGAAAGATGGTTTTAATTCCCAGTTGGGGTTTCATGTGCTTTCCACTGTCAAAGGAGACTGAAGGAAAAAAGATACAAAATCTGTGCATCTCCAGATATTTTGCCATCCCTAGCACCAGCTGCTGCCAATCCCTGTGGGACAGCACTTGTCAGGGGCAGCAAACCAAGGTGAGCTTCATTAGGCTAGCTCCCGAAGGTGAATTCCCCTTCTCCAGAGCTTTTCTATCACTGTGTGATCAGCTAAGACCGAAGAGGCTGAGAATCTGCACCTTCCCTGTCACCTTATTTACTCTCTCTGTTCACAGGAACACACGCACCTTTTTTTAAAATATAAAACATTCACCCTATTTCAATATAAATTATGCATAATAATTTTCAATATATTACTTAGTAAAAGCACTACTAGCTATAAAATCATACTGTATGTAGGTTCTCTGTCAGAGTACTGTAGTCATAACTCTTTGGTTTTCTTCTCAGGTTTCACTGCTTATTAACTAACTGACCTTGGATCAGCCATGTAAGTTTACTGAGTCTCGGTATAAATACTTAGAGCAAAGCTGTGCAAGACCTAAGCAAATTAGATGCTGTGAGATGCATACACATTTTGTAATTACATTTTATTTAATTGTCAGCTCCTCCAAATTCCACAGAAAGCACCACTTCAAGAGGACTGCTATTTTCTTGCAGTTTTGTCTAAGAAATTCATTTCACCTAAAATCTCTTTCCAAAGTTATGAAGTCAAAATTTCATATAAAAGCACCATATTGCATATTTTGGCAATTTTGGCTTCGAGGCGGAAGATAGCGATGACAGAAGCACAACAGATCAATACAATATCATTCATAACATATAATAAGAGTACATCCAAAAGAGACAGTTTGAATCAAGAGCATAATTCATTGCATTTCCTCATGTCATTTAGACTATAAATGCTTCAGGGTAGGGATTGTATCTTACTACTTCTTACAACCAGTTTTATGAAGCATCAGGCTTGTTGGATGTCTCTTAGTGCTACTATACACAAATAGAAATACAGCTATATTAAGAAATGAAGGCTTAGAAAAAAAGCCCCACTTTCACACTAAAAGTTCTTAAAAGGTTTTTCTTTTCTTCTTAAGAAGTAACTTTTATTTATATATAGGAAAAGAAGTTTATCAGGAGTAGTCAGCATGGATTCACCAAGGGGAAATCATGCCTGACCAATCTGATAGCTTTCTACGATGACATGACTGGCTGGGTAGACGAAGGGAGAGCCGTGGATGTTGTCTACCTAGACTTCAGCAAGGCTTTCAACACGGTCTCCCATAATATCCTCCTAGGGAAGCTCCAGAAATGTGGGCTGGATGAGTGGTCGGTGAGATGGATTGAGACCTGGCTGAATGGCAGAACTCAGAGGGTTGTCATCAGCGGCGCTGAGTCTAGTTGGAGGCTGGTAACAAGTGGTGTCCCTCAGGGGTCAGTACTGGGCCCAGTCTTGTTTAACTTCTTCATCAACGACCTGGATGAAGAGTTAGAATGTACCCTCAGCAAGTTTGCTGACGACACCAAACTGGGAGGAGTGGTGGATACACCAGAAGGCTGTGCTGCCATTCAGCGTGAGCTGGACAGGCTGGAAAGTTGGGCAGAGAGGAACCTGATGAAATTCAACAAGGGCAAGCGCAGGGTCCTGCACCTGGGGAGGAACAACCCCATGCAGCAGTACAGGCTTGGGGTGGACCTGCTGGAGAGCAGCTTCGTGGAGAGGGACCTGGGTGTGCTGGTGGATGACAGGTTGACCATGAGCCAGCAGTGTGCCCTGGCTGCCAAGAAAGCCAATGGGAAGCTAGGGTGCATTAGGAGGAGTGTGGCCAGCAGGTCAAGGGAGGTTCTCCTTCCCCTCTACACTGCCCTAGTGAGACCCCATCTGGAGCACTGTGTCCAGTTCTGGGCTCCCCAGTTCAAGAAAGATGAGGAGCTACTGCAGAGAGTCCATTGGAGGGCTATGAGGATGGTGAGGGGACTGGAGCATCTCCCCTACGAGGAGAGGCTGAGGGAGCTGGGCTTGTTCAGCCTGAAGAAGAGAAGGCTGCAAGGAGACCTAATAAATGTTTATAAATATCTCAAGGGTGGGTGTCAGGAGGATGGGGCCAGACTCTTTTCAGTGGTGCCCAGTGACAGGACAAGGGGCAATGGGCACAAAGCGAAGCAGGGGAAGTTCTGTCTGAACATGAGGAAGAACTTCTTCCCTCTGAGGGTGATGGAGCACTGGCACAGGCTGCCCAGAGGGGTTGTGGAGTCTCCTTCTCTGGAGATATTCAAGACCCGCCTGGACAAGGTCCTGTGCAGCCTGCTGTAGGTGACCCTGCTTCGGCAGGGGGGTTGGACTGGGTGACCCACAGAGGTCCCTTCCAACCCCGAACATTCTGTGATTCTGTGAAACAATTCAAGCCCAACAGCAACACTCACCTAGACATACGATGATAGGACATAACATTTTTTTATATGAGAGATAATAGTAACTAGAAAGGGTGAAATATCTTGTTTTATTTTAACAGTTTGTAAGCATGAACAGCATTTAAATTAATTTCACAGCTATATCATATGTATCACCTAATTACAATTAAATATCATTTACCTTTCCACTCATCTGTATGCATCGCTTACTATTATTTCCTAGCAGTTTTTACTCTGAAGTTCCCAAAATATGTAATAGTTGAGTTTCTGCAAAAAGATGCATTTATATCAGTGTGTGAATACGCAACACGTTATCTTTAGGGTGGTACTGTGCATTCATTTCTTCAATACTAATCAAGACTGACTCCGAGGAGGTAACGCGGACTACAAAACCAACACAAACGAGACCAGAACCTGATTTTGCGATTTCATCTAAGCCTATGGTAGTTTATTTTAGTCACTGTTTTCTGGTAGACTTTAACTTTGCCTGGTATTTCCTTTTACAGCTTGATTAGTCGATAACTTAAGCATCTCAAAATGAAACCTAAGGTAACTGCTCTAATGTAGCTCCTATGTCCATACAATCTCACTTTTTTTATTATTCTATCAGCAGTCTGTTGATAGCGAAGCAGGCATCTATTTTGAGAATTTAATGAGTTGCCACTGCTTCGCGGTCCTGTGAGGTTTTGTATCGCACGGTGTACAGATAACTCTGAAACAGCGATGCCACCATCTCGCCGCCTCTGAGGACACTTCTCCAGGGTCCCGCTCGCTTGGGTTTGTCTCCCTTCCCTCTTTCCGCCAGGCCAGCTTCAGGCCCCGTCCCACTTCCCCATCTCCACTTCTCCAGCCTCTGCCCTCTTCCCCTGCCTGCTCTGTTCCTCCATCTTCTGGGTTCCCCTTTCGAGGTTTTATTTTTTTGACCCGCTCATCTCGCGGCTTTGCAGGAGCCGGTGCAAGCGCTCGGGGACGGCCCGCCCGCCCCAGGGCAGCCCCCCCCCTCAGAGCCGCTCCCCCCTCCTCCCCGCCGCCGCCGCCGCCTCCCCGCGCCCCGGCCGCCCCCTGCCGGCTCCGCGCGGTGCTGACCCGCCTCCGCAGCCCGGCCCGGCACCGGTGCGGCCGGCAGGGGCGGCGAGCGGCTGGCCGAGAGGCTCGATGGGGGCGGCCTGCGGGCGGGGCGGGGCCGGAGCTCGCTCGCGGCCTCGGGGATGGATTCTCGGGCTCGCGCACGCCACCATCTTAGGAGGGCGGGAGGGAAGGGAAGCGGGCGGTGCAGCCGCCGGACGGAGCTCCGGGCCCCTCCGCGGCCTCAGGTACCGCCGCCGTCGCGGGGACGGGGCTGCGGCGGGCCCCGAGCGGCCCGCGGGTTCCGCAGCTGCTGCCCCCGCGGTCCCGCCGCGCCTGTCAGCCCTCGCCGGGGGTGTCGCGGGCGGGAGGCCTCGCCCTCCCCGTTCCCGGCCCGCGGGGCTGAGAGGGGAGAGGCCGGGCCCCGCCCCGCCTTGGGAGAGGAGCTCCGTCCCCTCGCGTCGCGCGTGGGCGGCCGGGCCGGGAGCGCCCCGTCTCCCCGGCCGCTGCCGGCGTCCCGCGGTGGCCGGAGGCAGCGAGGCCGCGTCCCCGTTCCACGCGCGTCCGTGTCCGCGGTGCTGGAGGACGCGCTTGCCTCTCCCCGCCGGGGCCGCCGGCCCTGCCCGGGGGAGGAGCGGCTGCGCTCTCCCGGGGGCCAGCGCTCCGTCCTGCCAGGTGCGAGGGGAGCCTGCTTCCCCCGCTCGGGCTGGGTCTCTCTCTCCCCGGCGGCTGGTTTACGTGCGAGTGCAGGGCCGGGAACTCGTTCTTCTCCTCCGCCATCCCCAGGGCTGAAGCCGTATTTCTTTCTCCTCTGGCAACCCCTTTTTCTGAGTGCCTTAAGGAGATTTACTTACTTCCTTCTCTTTGTTCCTGCTGCTCTTCCCCAAAGGTACCTGTCAGCAGGAAGGAAGGAGAAGACCCCACTCACTCTAAGAGTACGTTTCTGAATGTGGCGATTTTGCCAGTTTCTAGCATGCCTGGAAGGCCCAGCTTTCAGATGGAAGAGTGACGTGCAGATTTGAAGGCTGCGGTGCTTGTTCTTATCTGTGGCTGTTTATCCTGTGACAGGGCGTGATATGTTTAGATCTTGCACTAGACAAGATTAGACGGGTAGCATGTGAAATGGATGTCACTTGTAATTCTTAGCTAATATTATATGTATAGCTGCTGGTGGCTAAGGGATTGCTCTGTACCTGGTAACACTGAAAGAGGCCTTTTCAGCAGTTTTTTCTGCTAATGTTTTTGGAAGAGCATAAGAAAGAGGGCAGTGGCTGTTCCACTTGTCAACTTTCACTGCTAACCTGAAGCTAAGTGTGTTTCTAACTTGATGTGGTCATAGATGCCCGTGTCCAGCAGGGCTGTAGTCGTGCTGGGATGCTATGTGAACGAACCCAAGAAGTATGTGGTTAGATACTCTGGTAGCTAGTAAAGACTCCAAAATATGCAATAGATTAATATTCTGCATTGCTGCTTCTGTGTAAGAAAACTTGTTTGAAACTTTGTTTCATGAATTTTGAGTAAGTGCTGAATAGGAAACACTTTCAAGTGTTCCTTTTATTCCTTAGATAGCAGGATCCAGCTGTGCCCTGACAGTTTGATAGCGTGACTGTTACATTGTGCACTACCAGATTCCTAAACCATCTCTTTATATTAAGCTAAACTGTCTAATTTTGGTACTAAAATTAATGTGTTTTCTGTGCAAATTTTGGTCTTTTATAACTTTTTGTTTGGCTAGGAACAGTGATCTCTACTTTGCAGTACTGAGTACCAGCATGAAAAACTTGGCTTCAGTTTCTTGGAGTCGTTTGCTTCGCTGTATTCTACAGATTCTGCAGGAAACTTTCCCTGAGTAAAGATTACAGGGCTGTAGTGAATGTAACTGTTACGTTGCACAAGGCTCACCTTTCCATGTCTTCTGGAGATTCTTGCTTTTGCTTTCATCCTGTGATATACCTTCAAAGTTGAGTGGAGGTCAGAGTTGTGTTAAATTAACGTTGCTTTAATGTGCATTTTGAGATTTGGAAGGAGGAGTGTAAAATGTCTGTCAGTTTACTTTCAGCTTTTTTCTGATTAGAGTCAAAGCAGTGTCTCTGTTTATCTTATCTCAAAAGTAATCAAATATGAAATGAGAATCACCTGATGACAGCACATGGGGGGGAATGTATCTCAGAACTTGTACTATTGGAGCAGCTGGTATAACTGGAAAAACTAAAACAATTACTTCTGTGTGCAAACCTTATCTTGGTATGTTGTCTTTCAAATTGTATATGAAATAATCTTGAGTAAATACAAGGAAGAATTTCAAGTTGACTTCCTTGCACCATGGTTTGTGACTGAGCTGCTCTCCTGTGTCTCTTGTTGTTATGCCCTTTGGGGGGGAAGGGGATGTTTTCTTTGCAGAACAGTTAGAAGCAATACTCCTGCTGTTTGGCAGTTCTTTTACTTACAATGTTCTTTTCCTAGCAGTCAGTACAATAATGCTGTTTCATGTTCTGTGAACTTCATATGATTTTCTCTTTAAGGGTGGAACTTTTAGTATGAAGAGAGTGATAATCTGTGCAAAGCAACATTTAGTGCTATAGAAAGAAGATTGTACATTAAGTATTAATGCTGGAGTTATAAGTCTTGTCCTCAGAAGTCACCTATTGCATATTCAGAACAGTAGAGTTGGGCAGGCTAGTGAGCCTGTTTGCCTTAGCGTAATCAGTTATGTGAACATAAATTGTAGACTACATAGTGAGGTCATTTTTTATCTTTTTTGTGTGTCATAAATCCAAGTGGTGACTCAGCTTGAGTGATCTAGGATACTGTAACTTTTTTAAAACAAAATACGTCATGGCAAGGAAAGTTAATTATATTTTTTCCATGTTTTTTTTTTTCAGAAGATCTTCATGTAACTGGCTGAAAAATGGTTCTGCAAGATGACAGCACCAACTCTAATGCTGTTAAAATGGTAAATAAAATAAGAAAGACTTAGGTATCCACGCTACTTGCTGAAAATTATAATATTAAGGAATTTTAGTATTCCTTCAGGTGTCAGCTTTCAACTGGCATATTTTAAATTACACCACATGGAAAGCATATATATTTCCTAGTAATGAAAATAAAAGGCAAGCATACGCTGAAATTTCTACTGTGATTAATAGAGTAGAATATTGTATTTACTTTTAAACCATCATTTCTTTTTCAGTCTGTATGTCTTCTGGTGTCTTAAATTTGTCGTAAGTCTGTGTGCTTGATGAATTAAATATTCTGGGAGGGTAAAGCCATGTTCTTAGAGAGAAGTGTTTTGTACAGTTCTTGTTTAAGGTGTCAGATGTTACATTAATATGCAAAACCTCTTCTTATCCTGAAATGGGTTAATTATCGGTAATAAGCATGGAACAGGGTTCTGTGTGATCACCTCCAGTCAGGACTGCAGCCCACAGCAGATCTTGTGTGCTGATATAGGGTAAGGTATCTCTTGCATAATAACGAAATTTAGGTGCAAGTTCTGCACCTGGTTACTTGAGTATAGCTAATACAGATTAGGTAGAGTCTGAAAGTAAGCAACTGAATGTTATCTTTCTCTTACTCATACTTGGTTTAGTGTGCACAGAGAGAAAACTTTTTAAGCGTCTTTTTTGCTTTCTATTTATTTTTTATTTATTTTTTTACTGTTACATTTTGGCTGCATAACTTAGGCATGAACAAACTGTTTGAGCTTTGTATGGGTAAATGTCTTCTGTTTTAAGTCTTGGTTGTCCGAGATACTGATCTTAACCTCTAATTAGGTTGGTAGCATAAGAAATATATGACCAGCAGCTACTGTTTCTGTGTGAAGACACAGAACTAAATAGGTGTTCAGGATCTAGAGTGAGCATAGGCTTTGTGGTATACAAGATGGATAACCATGTGCCTGTGTCTTAAAACTACAGCTTCAATTTTTTTTTTTTTATTTTTTTGACCAGTTACAGTCATTTGGTAAAGTATGTGGTAAAGGGCTTGAACTTGCTGGTTGTTAAGCAGCATGTAAATCTGGATGAGATCAGTGGAGGCTGAATCATAGGCTTGTGTGGTCCATCTTTATAGTCTACGTCTTCATCTAATTTGAAATAGGTGAAAAGCATCAGTTTAACTTTTGCCTCCTATTCACAGTTTATAAACTTTCAGCCATGCTTGACAGGTAATCAAAGGCAAAATTTAGGGTAGAAATTTAGGTTTGTCCTTACTGGTACCTGTGTTGTATGCACTAATTTGGTATAGGGTATGACTCCTGTTGGTACAGGATATCCCTAAAACAGACCTTAGCAAGGTTTCATATAAATAAGAAAAGAAAAAAAAAATTCCAGCACTTCTGGGCAATAAAACTTATGGCTTTATTCTTAGTTGTCAGTTCCAGTTTTGTTGTGCCTGCTTTTGGAGTGTCGTACACTTGCCGACATCTGGATTTGCAAATAGGCATAGGTTAGATGGAATGGATTGGTCTGGTATAACGTTTTTCCAGACACTCTTATGTTTCTTTCCCCATAAAACAGTTTTAAAGTGGGTTTTGTTGAATGTCTTTACAAGGTCTGAGTTTAAAATAATAATAATAAAAAAAGTTTTATGTAAGTTTCTATATCTGTATGTCCCTAACATTTAGGACTTCAGCTGTGGCAGACACTTGTTGAACTTGAAATTTTAGAAAATGTTTTGTGAAGATAAGTGCATAATATGCACACTATTTTTCAACTTTGCTTTTTCTTTTTTTTCCTTTTAGGAGGCTATCTTCACTTTGACATGATGTGTGGAGTTTGTTAGCCAGCATTTTTTGTTTCTGTGGGTTGTTGTTTTTTTTTTTTTTTTACAGTTGGTGTGAAAGGTATGTAGGAGAAAAGTAAGTCGTGTTCTTTCTGTGTTCTTTTTTATCAGAGCATACTGCTGTCAGTGTACAGAAGCCAAATATAATGAAATGTGTGGAATTGTATTTTATTACAAGTTCATGAATACTGGTGCTTTGTGAAGAAGTGGGATAATGTCTGTCTAAAACTTCTCAAAGTAGTAGTTTTTATCTGTCTTTGCATCTGCGTGAAGTTTTACAGGTTTTAATTATGTCCTAAAACTTAGTTGCAATAGGGTTCTATTTGTCTGTTGAACGAAGCAGCAACAGTAAAATGCCTGTAGTTTTATTTTTTTAGTCAGCTACTGGCTTGAACGTGCATCTTGCTGCATGGTGAAGACTTTGTAGTCACCCTTTCTTGTTAAGCTTTTTTCCTTGTTATGGAAAAACAAAGCAAAGGGCTGTATTAGGCACATGGAAATGTTAAAAGACACTTTACAGTCAGATGAGAAAGTAACAGCTGCTGTTACTGTAACATATAAAAAACTTCAAGACATAAGTATGGGCTCTTTAATTAGAACTTTAAAATCTTCTTATGGGCAGAAAAGAAATGGTGCAATGTGTACTTACACTGGGAATAACTTCATCTGTAACTTCTTACTTACGAAGTACTGGGTATGCTGTCATCCTTTACTTCCCTCCTGCTGAGGGACGTTAAAGCAAGGCATTTGCACAAGCCTAATGTAGGCAGGTTAAGTACGATATTAAGCAACTACAGAATGTGCACGATCTCTATGCACAGTGTACACATGCTATATGCTTTGCAGCAGTTTGTGGTGAGAACAGAAGAGCTGGGAATGCGAACATGTGATGTAAGAATGTCAAACTGATCAGGCTACTGTGACTGCTTCCTGTCTCCAGCTGCCTCTCCCCCTCCTACCTGCAGCGTGTAACCAGCGGCAGGCTGGGGTGGTTTCCATTTCTGGTACGCCCTACCATTGTTCATGTGGCGCACTGTAGCCTGAGGAGGAATGAGATTTCTTCTAGCTCCTGTGGAACTGTTTTATGCCCAGCTTCCATTTTTGCTTTATATGAACACAAACACAGAAGCAATCTGTAGGATTTATACAATAAAACTTAATATAATGGCTTGTAGGCTATTAGTCATAATAAAATGGAGGCAAAGTTTGTAGAGTATAATATGTAGTATCTATTAGACCAATTCATAAAACCTGCAAAAACCTTTATAAGCTTTCAAGCACAAAAACCTTTTTGTTAGCTTACTTACGTTTAAGATTATATGCCTATTTACTCTCTCTTTGAGAACAAATGTTTCCTTCTTTATTCCATAAAAAAGAACTGCCATTCCTTGCTGAGCCTTTCATATCTTTGCCCTTGCCTGCTTACAGACTTCTGCTTTCTTTTGTCAATCCCACCATTTTATCAGAAAAGCAGAATAATTATCCAGAACTGATGCCCACACATGGAATATATCAGCATAGATCTAGTGGTATAATTATACTTCAGGAACTCTGCCTGTTGATTTTGCTTTGGAAAGAAGCGCTTTGAGAAATGGAGGAAAAAGTAGCAAGATTTGAAGATGGCAGAAACTGTATTGCAAAAGAGAGGTGTGAGTCAAAGGCAGGAAACAGTGTAGCAAATGTAAATGCACTTGTGCACATCTAGGCATTTAAGTAATTAACCTGAGGAAGAGACTAGTCTGGAAAAAAGAAATGTAGGTTCCTCACCGAAGACATTGTGGTGCTGTCTTCTTTGTAAATAATGGAGAGACAGTAAGTGTTTGTATGTTAACATGTGTGGAAAAAACAAAGTGTAATTTAAATTCACTGAACTGTGTTAGGAAGGCAGATCACCTCTATCTACTGGGAGAGCCAGGATTTGCTCCATAAAGGTGAATTAGGTTTCAGTTCCTTGAGGAGTTCTCTCAAAGATGATGTTTGAGTTTATGATGATGAATGGCAAGGTATGTTATGTATTCTGTAGCAAATTAACTCTTAATAAATTGGTTCTTAAAATACATGCATAGGTAAGTTAATGTTAATCATAGAACTACCGTATGCATATCTTACTGAGGTTCATTAGAAAGTATTTAAAAGATTCTAGTATGAGTAGGCCAATGAATCAGTCTGTCACTTGTGTTTGAACCTTTCTAATTGTAAAATTGAAGGTCGGTTGTAAAACTGTATCGCAAATCTGAATCCCCTGCTAATAGCATTAGTGGATATAAGAATGCATGTAGGTCTGGCATGCTCATGATGAGCACTTGTTTGGAGCAGGTCCAGTGAATCTTGCCTTTTTTTGAGTTAAAATACAAGCAACGTTTTTAAAAAATAAGCTTGTTTGCCTTGCCTTTCTTATTTTTTGGAAAGTACTTTAGTGATCTGTTAACATAACTTCAATGTTTTCAGTAAATGTTAATACTTGTGTTTAGTGCAAGTTATCAAAGTAAAGCCCTCTAAAGTCATGATGTACCACTTTTTTGGCCAACCCAAACAGTATCAGTTCTGTTCTCTTGTGTTTACTCTGTGCATTGAATAAAGCAGAAGTGCTCTGCGTGCTGAAAGAAAAGGAAGGAAGATTGGTCATGATCTATTTACACGCTGTTGTAGTGCTCATCTGCATACATTTTAATGTTTTAATTGCAAATAGTCTTATTCCTAATAGGAATTTTTGCAGCCCAAGCCATGTCTTCAGAATTTTCTTTTGAGCTTTACTCTTACTCTTCCAGTACGTAAAAGAAGTTGGCTATAAGCATTTAAACCCAGCTGTGCTTTTCTGATAATTCACTAGAATTTCTTAAATTGAGGCCTTTCTATTACTACCTGGAACAAAGACTTCTAGGAGCTGTGAGGTGTGTATATGAAAAGGATAGTACGTTTGTGTGTGTCAAAATCTGAACTTACTGATGCTGTAATTTCTGGCAAGTCTGCATGACTTTTTAAGGCACTTTTGTACTAGATGACAGGCTGAAACTTAGTTTACTGCTGTAGTTTTTATTTTTCATAATATAAAGTGTTCTTAATGGATTATTCCTGTGTGTAACTTACAGGGCACAGTCAAAATCATTACCAATGTTACGGGTTTTTTTAATAGGCAAAGCTTTCTGTTGCATATATTGTATGCATGGATACTTTATAAGTTAACAAATAGACGTATAAATCTTTCAAGTGTGAGTGCATGTGTAATCTAATTTTCTAAGTTTACAATTAAATATTCCTTGGTTTTTTTTCTTGAATTGCTTTACACTTTGGGGGATCATAATTTACCCAAACTTGTTGCTATGTCTTCAGGAATGTTTATTAAATGCTTAAGTTTAAACATGTTTCTGACTAGTTTTAGCAGAATTGTATTTGACACAACGCATAAAATTAATTTCTACTGTCAGCTTAGAATATCTGAATTTACCAAAACATAGTGTTTTCAAATTTTGCAGAACTTGTAGAGTAGAAGTTCCAAAATTTTAGCATATGTTTTACTTACTTTTGTTTACTTCAGTGGTAGAACAGTTGATAAATTCTTGAAAAGTCTAGATTTAAATTATAATTGCCCCTAATGTCTCTGAAAATCTCATGCCAGATCTCTCAAAGATCTGCTTTTTAATGAACGTAAGCATGTGTTTGCTGGCATATGATGTCTATTTCATATATATGAAACACTTGTCCCCACTGTTTATTTGAATATTTTGGTTGTTTTTTTGTCACTGTTTGTTAATTTTTTTTGGGTTTTATTCCTTTATCAATCTTGAATAGGTTACAAATGGTGTGGGTTTTTATCATGAATCGGATGAGCTCCCAGAGCAGTTCATCCACTCAGCGTAGACGAATGGCTCTAGGAATTGTCATTCTCCTCCTCGTTGACGTGATATGGGTTGCCTCTTCAGAACTCACTTCCGTAAGTATTGTTGTGTGCATCGTAAAAGGAAAATAAAATCCTGTTTAGGAGAAAGATGCAGCAGAAACATGGTTGCTCAAACACTCAGTGAGTGTTCTAGTGTGATATTTAACCACCTTTTCAATACAGGGGAAGACTATATCCTTTGGGTTTGTGAACAAACCTGTATCCGCTAAAAGTTAGGAACAAGCTCAACTTGGTGACTTCTTGCTTTGAAGACAGAAGGTGTTAATGGTGACTTTAAAATTAATCAACATAAGCTCATAACTATGTACTGTACTTAGGGAGTTCAGTTTGTTGCCATATTGATTAAAATAATGCCCATATGTTTCCTGAGAAGTCGTAAATGAGCTGCAACGTTGCAGGCTAGGTGGTATGGTAGGTTATAATTCAGAAGATCTAGAAGTGCAGGGCCAAAGGACTTGGGTCATGGGGTCTGAGCCCTATAATTGCAGACAAGTTTGTCATAATTAGTTCATATATTCACCATCTTGAAACTGATCTGGTAGTTACTTCATGTGAAGTTTTAGGACTTGAAACAGAGCTTTAGCAATGGAAATTGAGTTTTTAATAAATTCTTGCCAAATTCATGTTTCTGAACTGTCATTAAGTTATGTTCTGTATCAGTTTTGAAATTAAGCATATGAAAGTGTTTGTGCTTAACATGCTATTATATTAATAAAACTTTTTTCCCAATGAGCTAGTGGAATCAGTATTAGTACTGAACAGTTGCTTAATTAATGTTCTCTAATTTGTGATTACTATGCTGTTGCTTAAAAAAGTGGTCTTTCGTTTAGAAAATATTTTTATGTAAATGTATTTTCAGTCCTATTTGAGTTCAGTGGCATATCAATATGTTGCTTGGTTAGATACGAGCAATAAGTAGCTTTTCTCCGGTGGCTCAGTACCTTGTTGGCATTTAAGATGGCTTGGGGGAGGGTACGCCCGGAATAGCTAGGGCCACTTGTGTCTTTTGGTCATACTTGCCAATACTCACAGTACTGTCATTTTGGGAACCAGTATGTTCTGGACTAGATATTTGAACCTGTTCATTCATTTTGTGAATTCTCACCTAAGTGGTAATTTTGGATACTGTAATTATTTTCTTACTGCAATTATTTTCTTTCCACAGTATGTTTTTACAACGTACAACAAACCTTTTTTCAGTACATTTGCAAAAACGTCCATGTTTGTTCTATACCTCTTGGGATTCATTGTTTGGAAACCATGGAGGCAACAGTGTACTCGTGGGTTTCGTGGAAGACATACAGCTTTTGTAAGTATTTTAACTATAAATGTTCTGATATTTGTTGAAGTTTGTGCAAAAAAAACTTAAAATAGGGACAAGAGAAAGACAAAGTTTACTTATTTGTGAAATAGTGCTTTCAGAAAAGCAGTTATAAACTGAATCGCAACATGGGAAGACATGGCAATCGTAATAGTAGTCTTGTGAGAGGAAGAAAAGGGAAAAGCAATATGAAATGTGTCAGGAATCGTAGAAAATGCTCTAATGGGCCAGACTATTGGCCCATCTAGCCTGATATTTTATCTTGGACAGTTGCAGAGGATAGTTCTTTTGAAGAAGAGCTTAAGAGTCTCACTGCTGTTGGTTCCCTTTTGCCTCCCCAGCATCTGTAATCAATGGAATCGATACTTGAGCTTTGTAGTTCATTTTTATTACTGACTCTTTTTGTCTTTAGCAGAACTATGAACTGTTTGCTAAGAGTTTTTGAGGTTTTTAAAGTTATATTTAGGAAAGGTGGTAGAATTATGTTGTTGTTGCTAATATTGTATTTTTGTCTCCTTCACACACGAGACCTTCTGTTGCTGATTCTAGAACTAGGCGTAGTTTATGTTAGTCTAAAATTCTTGTTGTGTTACAGAAATACATACTTTTTTTCCAAGGAAATTAGAGGTCCTAGGAAGACCGCTTGTTCTGTGCCAGTGTTTCGGAATGCTGAACAGCAGGACTCGGGAAGCTGTAAGGCATTAGGCCTGATATTAATCTTGCATTAACGTAACAGAAAAGGTGATCCAAGAACATGCTGTTAATCAACATGTCATTTTAGAAAATAGCTTGCGTGAAAGGAACTGATTTCAGTTCTTCTGGATATGCCAGACTTCACTGATAGTGATGGCCGTAGGCATAATGTACTTAAATAACTGAAGTGTTACATGACATTAAGGCAAATGTTTTTTATTTAAAAAAAAACCCCACAACAAACCCCCAAAATCAACCCCAAACACCTAAACCTTCAGTTTAAAAAAAAAAAAAATAAAAAATCTGTTATACACGTAAGGCATTTTGAGTTGGCTGATACCCTGAAATAATTTTTGCTAGATGAGTCTTTAATGCCAAATGTCTGTATGGCACGTGTTAGACTTGATGCTGTTCAGGATCTTCATACGTAACTGGGAAATAAACAGAATTTACACACATTCTTTATTGGCAGTAATGGCAAATAAGGATGATAAAAGTGGTGAAGGATCATTAGTTGTATAGAGCAATTATACTGATCAAAAGTATTAAGATCAGCAGGTTAGCAGAATAAGGGGCTATTGCCTAGTGTGAATTGTCGCAGTTATATTGACCGACTGAATCCCAGGCAGTGCTGTGTCAAAGAAAGATTGTATGAACTCACATGAACTGGAGCAGTGAGTAAGACTGCCCAATCTGTCACCTTTGTGTGTGCCACTCATGGCACCGCTATTGGAATCTCATTACTGTTTTCTTTCTAATTCTGTGAAAATAATTTTTAAAATAATTTGTAGGAAATAGCCAATAGTTTTGATGCTACCATATTTCAAAAGAACAGTGCAGAGACAGGACTATAGTCTGCAGTTAGAAGATTTTTTTTTTTTTTTATGTCCCCTAAGGAGTTTAGTTAAATATTGAACTGTATAATGCTTACAAGTGCCTTTAAAATGTCTTGTGTTTATTAATCTGGAAGAAAAATTGTACATTTAGAATTTTTTTTATTTCAGTAATAATTGCTTGGGTAAACACTTATTACCCTACTTTCAAGCCCACTTCCACATTAGAGGCTTTGTTTAATAGATTTCTTACCAGCGTAGTAGAACAGCAAGCTGCAGGTCAGGGAACGGGGGTAGTAGTGCTTGTGAAGATGTGGGAAGGAAGAGGAAGAATGATACTTGACCTTATCTTAATTTAAGTCTTGTTAAAACTAAGGCAGAATTCCAGGGTTTTGTGAAAAGGAATTTTGCATGAATAAAATGAAGAAACAAGAGGCTTGTTGCTAATACATGCACAATAATTTAGTAAAGCATGTCTTGCTAAGACTGAACTTTACAGGTTTTGACATTTGAATAACCTGATCCTGCATTGGTACCTGGGTAGTTGAATTCAGTGGGGTTCTCCAAGAAGCACTGGGAATTACTCAAATTATTTACTAAACTTCTAAGCCCTCTTACTTATTTGGGAGGAGGGCTGAAGGGGGAGAGGGAATTGTGACATAACTGTGGAAAAAGGCATTAAAAAAACTTGTTCTCAAAAAAATTCCAGTTAATAACTCTGCCTTGATAGGTTATTACATTTAATGCTCTGTAATTAGTTTGCAGATGCCGAAGGTTATTTTGCTGCTTGTACAACAGATAACACTGTAAACAGTTCTCTGGTAAGTGGCTTAATTTGTGAAGGTCAATGCTTTGTAATAATGTGACACCATTATCCTGACTTCTTGTTTTTAAAACATGGTAGTCTTAAATGTAGTAGTCATTGGCAGAGGGGATTAGTAACTTGTAAGTGCTACAAATAATGACATTGCTTGTTACGAGAAATATAGGTTCTCAGCTCAATAAACCCCTTGAATGTTTCTGTAGTAGTTTGTGAAAGAAATATTTATGTTGTACAGAAGGAAACCTTTACATATTCAGCTCAGTAACTGCCAAAGCAAAATGTGGGGAGCTGATGGTAAAGCCAAACAGTTTTCAAAACTAACATCCACAACAGAATCATTCAGTTAGTGGAGTATCTTGTATACTGTGATCCTGCACTGCAGTTTGAAAGAGAAATGGACTGCCTTCTTCCTTCCAGTGGACAGAGTGACTACTGTCTACTGAATCATATGTCAGTACTGGTATCCTGTTGATATGCTACATTGCCAGATAGCCATTTTTGTGGTGATTTTCATCATCCATAAATGATGAGTTGTTATGCCCCTGTTGTTCACAGGTTGCTGCTTAATCTGCATACCTAAATCAGAGGCCACATGCAGAAATGTATCCAAGACACAGAACTTTTAAAGCTTGCACTGTCTCTGTAACAGAGTAGGGGGAGGCGATTGAGTATTGACAAACTGCCATATGGGTATTTTAAACTTGAATAGGGAGTTGAAGAGAGATTTTTCTCAGAAGTATTTGTAATTTCATTCTTTTTTTTTTTTCAACTTTATCTACATTTAAGAATAAAATCTTAGTCTGCTCAATTCATTAAGATAATCTGACTTAAGAAGCAGGATTCATTGTTAACCTTGGACAATTTTGCATTAATTTAAATATCCCCAAAATTTTTGGTCCTAAACAGGGAGCCTGATGAAAATGCAGCTAGCACATCTTTTTATTACTTCACTCGCAGTTTAGTAATTTAACTTAAACAAGCAGCTGAAAGCTTGTCTTCTTAGAAGTGTTTTAAGCAATTAAAACTTCTGCTAAGTGCCTTATATATTGGAGTTCCTTTCCCAAAATTTTTTGAGTTTTAGTTCTAGTTCTTGAGCTTCTAGGGTCATGGGAGGAAAGTTGAGTATGCATCCATTTTTGTATATGTATTCTGTATTTTATGTTTCTAGTTTTATCATTTGGACAGAAGCTGTAGATCTAATGAAATGACTGTGATTTTTGATGAGTTAATTTTAAATCTGTAGGTTTTAATTTTCTGGGATGAGTTTTGTGTTCATGAGGATATAACACAAAACCACACAGTTATTTTTGAGTACTGCATTTTACCAACATGTTTTACATAAAATACAGATTATGTGTGAACATTTTTTACGCTGTGTGCAAAACCACTTTGTTAAATTTTATTCTCTTAATATTCACCAGGATTTTCTTTTATTTAGTTTTCTAATATGCTACATTACTTCTGCTTATAATTTAAATATCCTGCTTAACTGTATTTTTACTTATACTGATTCATTTCAGAGTGAACCTTTATATGTTCCTGTAAAGTTTCATGATTTGCCAACTGAAAAAAGTGGCAGTAATAATAGTGATGCAGAGAAAAGTGAGTAAAGCTTTTTGGAATGCTGAAATGCTGGTTCTTTGGTGAATGAATTACTTTCCTCTTCGTTAGTACAACTGCTGTCATGTTGCAGGATTTAACTTTTTTTTTTTTTTCCCTTCATTAAATTTCTAATTGCATGAATTGCGGTCTCATATATTTACTTTCAGGTAGAGAAAACATAGGCCTATTGTTCAGTTTACCTTTCTTGGTCACTACAGATCCAGCCTATGTTTATCTCAAGGGACCAGCTGGGTTCAGTACTTGTGATTCTTTCCTTCTGGGCTTGTATGACCAGCAGCAGTGAGTCAGCCTCTGGAAACACAAGCTATTGTCCTTTTTAGAGCAGGAGCAAAGCGGTCAAAGTAAGAATTTTAACAGTCTATGTGCATTCTGATTTTATTTAAGCCTTACTATCTTGTGATAGTAGCTGAAACAGGCCTAACTGTCCCAGACAATTAAAAAAAAGTTGACTGTCAAAGAATCCAATTATCTGATCCTCAGCAAAAGAGTCCCTGCTTATAAAAGGGAAAGTCTCTCTGTTAATTTCTAGACGACACATGTTCATAACAGCTTTGGTAGGCTCTGCTCTCCTGTGATAACATGCACCAATCACTTGAGCGTTGTTTGGGCTGTAGCTTTTCCCTTTTTAATTTTTTTTTTTTAGGAAATTAGGTTTTGTTTCATATTTAATTAGGCTAATGTATGTAGCATGCGATGTTTTCTTTACACAGGAAACTAAGGATACTTAAAATACCTGTATAAATATAAAATCAGTTCCTGGTTTACATGGTTAGTTAGAGGGTGGATTTGAAATGAGCAAGTGACCCTCTGATCTCTGCTAAGCTTTGAGGTCTGTTGGACACTCTCATCCTCTGATTGAAACACTGTCCTTGCAGTTAGGCTATTTGGCTATTAAACAGTTAAAATCTTCTATGTAATATTTATCAGTACAGAATAATTCCTACGTAAAAATTTGTTGGTACGTTGTGGGGATTTTTTTGGCAGGGAGGAGGGATGGTGCTTTTCAGCAAGGTTTGTGTGGATGGGCCACTGTACTGATTGAAAACAGTAGTTGTGCTTTGTCTTACTAGTGGCCTATCAAATCTCAAAATACTAGTTTAATAAATAAAAATAATGTCATGTTTTCTGTTTGAAGAAAAACCAGTTATTATTTGTGAAGTGTTGTCATCAGTGCTGTGTTAAATGTCATAGTTCTATTTGCATATTGTGTTGGCTTGAAAAATTTAATGATAATATGCAGCCTTTTTTTTCTTTTTTCTTTTTGTTTTCCCTTCTTTTTTCTTCTTAAGCTCCCAAAAAGCCTCGTGTAAGGTTCAGTAATATTATGGAGATTCGACAACTCCCATCCAGCCATGCATTGGAAGCAAAGCTGTCTCGCATGTCATATCCAACGGTTAAGGAGCAGGAATCGATATTAAAAACTGTAGGAAAACTCACTGCAACTCAAGTAGCAAAAATTAGCTTTTTCTTTTGCTTTGTGGTATGTGCTCTGTTCTTTTAGAAAACTTAATAGATGCAATTAAAACTTGAATAATGATAGTGGAATAGTATTGAGATGGCTTGTATTCTTTATGCTTCATGTTATAATTATACTGTGAGAAGTAAAACTTTCCTTGTGTGCTGGACATGAAGGTGCAGCTTCTTAAAGGGAGAGTAATAAAAAGTTATCCTGGGTGTGTAGTTAACTGTAAGGTCAGTTGTAAGATATGCCATGTTTTTGTGCCGTGTTGTCCAATGCTGAGTATGTTTGGTACAGCAAAATCTGGGATGACGTGTATACAGGCTGTTAACAGCTGCAGTGAGGCTGCGTGAAACAGGGGAATGTTACTATGGCTTCTTTCTGGGCCATCACGGGAAGAGTACCACCTTATGCCTCACTGTGGCATTGTGCTCTGCAGTAGTGTGAAGAGAAGATAGTTAATTGTCCTTCAGCTCCGTTGAGGGCTGCAAGATTTACTTATGAATCTGTTGGTTGCTGCTGTTTCTGCATCATGCCTCAGTTCTAGGGGGAGAGAGAGAGATAACGGTGGCAGGAGTTTTGAGAGAGAGTAAAAATGTAGAGAGAAGGTCAGTGATAGCTTTTCAAGAAGTAGCTTTGCTGGTACTGCTAGATAGGTTATTTGTAGTGTGGACCCACCACAATTTTTTCTCAGGAAGCTGTGCTGTTTAAACATCAAAAATCATAACAACAACAATAAAAATAGTGCTGTTGATGCATGGACCAAAAAACGGTGATGTAATTTTTCTGTGCATATACAGAAAGAACATGCATGCAGCAGCAAGAGAATAAGCCACTCAATAATGATATTGGATGGATGAAATAGCTTTTTAAAAAATTATTTTCTGTGTGTCTATTTCCATATACACACACGTAGATTTCCTAGGGTAGAGTCCTCATGTTAAAAAATCCTATTAGTGCTGTTCATAGATGCAGCCACTTTCAGCATGTATGTGTCTGTCTTGGACAGTATATATATTTCCACCTAAGACTTCAGAGAATGGTAAATTCTGTGAGCATATATCTGAGATCTTGTTAATGAGATCTCAATCAAGAAATAATAAAACACTTGGCTTTTTTTATAGTTATGAAGGAAATCGGACACGAATCCTTCCAATATATTTGTGAGGCATTGAATGCAGGTGATGCTTGGTTTTTAGGGTGGCGATGTGTGTCTAAGTACTCTAGGCTGACTGATGTCCCATGTACCTCTGAAATTTCTTTGCAGCCCTTTCACAGTAATCACCTTGAAACACTTGTGAAACAGTACCTTTAGTTACTGTGGAATAACTATTACAATTTCATTTTAATTATTTAATTATGTTTGAGTTCTGAAGTATGTTATTTCATTGTTAAACACATAGTTGAATGTGATTGGTTTGGGCCAATTCTAATTTTGCCTCTGTCTTTGAATGTACCTGCCACTTTGATAGAAGTTAGAAATCTGTTTGAGGTAAAAATGTTGTTCTGATTTTGTTTTTGGATAAATAGTTGTTTGGGTTTTTTCTTTAGGTATGATTTTATTGCACTGATTAACTTGAACTCTGCTGTTGCTATCCATGTAGTCACAAAATTATTTCTCTTTTCCCCCAGTGGTTCTTGGCAAATTTCTCTTACCAAGAAGCTCTGTCAGATACCCAAGTTGCCATAGTTAATATCTTGTCTTCAACCTCTGGTAAGTTGTATTTACACCACCAGATGTTTTTGGGTAATCGTAATGCTTAAAGCCATTGAATACGTGCATTTAAAAATTCATTATCTAGTTGCAGGTACTTAGGCTTTTTTCATGATTCCCCTGCTTTTTGCTTTTCAAATTTGTGTGTGTGTGTGTGTACTTCTGTGGTTAAGTCTGTGTGTTAAAGAGATATATTGGAAGTGTGATAGGTTTGAAGGAAAGATGGGATAACTTTTTATCAAAATAGATACAATTCAGAGTAGTCTTGCTAATTATTTGGTTTTTTTTTAAAAATGGTTTTAGGGGTAAAGAGCTTAAATCACCTAAATATGATGCATATCACTTACTTTACAGGTTTTATGAAAGGCTCTAATATGAGCTTTAAAGTATTTAAATTATGTGATGGTGTTTTGAGGAGTAACTTTTGTTTTATAAAATCAGTTTAAGCAGCATGATTGGGTGATTCTCACTGAGTTTTCAGGCTTATTGCAGTTTATTATGTTAGTATGGCTAGCCTTTCTGAAAATTGAGCATGTATTTGCTCATCTGAGGATTCACATCATAAGGTGGTAGTTTCATTATAGTTCAAGTTAAAATTATGGATGCTAAGATCAAGTACAGATTTGAACAAGATCTGAACAAACTAGTAGCAAAACTTCATTGTATAAACTCTTCATGATTTCTTTTGCAGGACTTTTTACTTTAATCTTAGCTGCAGTCTTTCCCAGTAACAGTGGCGATCGCTTTACCCTGTCCAAATTGTTAGCTGTTGTTTTAAGGTAAGATAATGGGATGCAACATTTGATCAAAAACTCCCTGATACAGTGAAAGGACAGCTATACCTATGGTATCTGTGACAGTATATGATAGGCTTCACTTTTTTTTTTTTAAATCCTTGTTTCACAGATAAATAGAGCAAGTGAATTACGTCTTTTTAAATATGTCATATCATGAAGAGCTACCAAATCACGTGCTCCTATAAGAAATCAGATTAATTAGATTTCTGTTGGAAATATGTGAACTTATTTTCTTGGCTTTTAGTTATGGTTTCTCTATTTTTGTGTAGAGGGGAAAAGGAAAGAGGCTTGACGTTGTCAGCCTGTTTCATTAAAGGCCTGGTACATTGATCAGGGAAGGTAAAAGTGGGCTTTTTGTTTTTAGCTTGGAATCCAGCCTTAGCAACAGAGAACTCCTTTTGGCTTTGCTGAACGTGGGTTTTGGTTAACTGAAAATATCTAAAGATACAACTCTATTATGATAGTTTTATTCCCCTTTTTTACTCTCTTTGTAAAAAGTTCTTGTTTAAGTAGTGTTTTGCATTTCTTCTTTTTTTGCTAGCATTGGTGGTGTGGTACTTGTTAACCTTTCTGGATCTGAGAAATCTGCTGGAAAAGATACAATAGGTATTTCCTTAATTTTTTTGATTCTAGAATAGGCAGTGATGAGTACCATCTTTTGATGATACTCAGTAGGTCCTATAGCAAGCTATATATTTCTTACTTGTGTAAAAAGCCAGATTGTGAAATGTTAGTTTCAACTTCTGAAAGTGCACATTTATGATGATTTCCGCCCCCCCCGGCAATGTGTATAGCTTAATTGGGAAAGTATTTACATTTTTGGACTTTCTGCTTTTTTCTGTGCTTCTCATATTGTAATAGATTCTGTAATAAACAATTAATTTCTGATTGTTATAGATGTATGTTTAGGAGAGTTGATCCTAGTGTGCATAACATGTTTGGCATGTCTTACATGAGTGGTTTTTTTCATCTTTACAGGTTCCCTTTGGTCTCTTGTAGGAGCAATGCTGTATGCTGTGTACATAGTAATGATAAAGAGGAAAGTAGATAGAGAAGATAAACTTGACTTACCAATGTTCTTTGGTAAGAATAAGAATACCTCTATTGAAAGTTTTAATTCAGTGTGTGATTAAACTGTTTGCTTTCAGGCACTGAAGTGTTTGAGTGGTAAAGGAGCTCAGAAGAGCCAAGAAAGTAGAGGAAGCCTATTGTTCCCGTGGTTACCAGTACTTTTGAGACTGGTTGTGTGAATTGTTTCTTGTTTACAGTCTTAACAATGAAAGAACGCTACCTGTAGGCATTCAGACAGCCCTTTTGATGGTTTTTTTTTCATTTCAAACCTGTAAATATCTGACGTAATCAGTGTTCGTAAATGTCAGTTAAAGTTTCTTATATTCCTTTCCTTTGAAAGATTTAAAATACTGCTTTGTTGCTGCTTTTATATATGCATGTTTTCAAAATAGCAGATTTTAGCTGAGATTTTAGTTATGTGAAAGGATACTTACTGTGATTTGCTTAATACTGTTTTTGTACTCAGGTTTTGTAGGGCTGTTTAATCTGTTGCTGCTGTGGCCAGGGTTTTTCCTGCTTCACTATACTGGGTTTGAAGCATTTGAGTTTCCCAATAAACTGATATGGATGTGCATTGTCATTAATGGCCTTATCGGAACAGTTCTGTCAGAGTTCCTCTGGTTGTGGTAAGTACTACATGCTTTGTATATCTTTCACATAAATTGTCTTAACTGTGTTCTCAAATGTTGAGATGTCAAATTATCTAGGAAGGTTTTTTTGCCCTTTTTTCTTCTGTCCATATATGCAGTAGGAGTTAGAGGATGTCATACATCGTGTCACCATGTCCTGTTTAAGAGAAACAGCTAACTGTAAAAAGCAGGTGATGTGGCCTTGTAGTATTTATCAAGATACTGTGTGCTTAGCTCATTCTAGAACTAACATTTTGAGACGAAAAGACTTTGTGGTACAGAGTTGCAGTAGTAATAGAGGAGCATCAGTTTCTGTTGTAACAGTTTTTCAGTTTCCAAGGCCTCGTGCATGTTCGATATGTATGAGTCAGAATCCAGTATTCTATAGCTGACATTTGTTTAAATTTTCAAAGGCTTAATGAGCTAAATGTCATCAGAATGCATTAGCCATGAAGATACAGCAATTTGTAAATTAGCCTAGCTTTTGTTTATTAATTTAATTATATGATAGTCTGAATAGGTCAACAACAGAGGATTGAATATGAAACTTCTCTATGAACAGCTCAAAACCTGTAGCAGACTTAAACCTTTGTGTAGCTTTTAGAAGGACAGTGTTACTTAGAGAACTCTTTAGGAAGTCAGGGTTCCAAGCTTGGTAGAATTTAGGGAGTCTGTGTTTCTTCTGGGCCAGCATTAGCTTAAAATAGGGGTGTAACAGAAAATGCTTCCAGTTGGAAAGTCCCACTTCGTTCTGGAAACACTGAGGAAGAGTTTCCAAAAAGAGACATCCTTCCGGCGCCATACTGTTGCTCAGTGAACAATGTTGGTTTTAGTGCTATGTTTTGAATAGGTGTTGCAGTTTGTGAGCTTTTGCCTGAGAACCCTTGGCTTCAGCCTCTCAGCTCTGTGGTAGAGAGACTGGAAAACCTCGTGGGATAGCTACTGTGAAACGGAGATATCTGTAATCCTAGGATCCTAAATTCTGTGACAGTAGTACAATGAAAGATCTAGGTGGAGTTCCGTGAGAGTGGTTTTGGGTTTTTTTTTATTTCAGATCAGGTTTAAAGTTATTTAGGAAATTTAGTCATTACCTTCTTTGTTTATTGGCAAACTCTTGCACTAGTCCTAGTTGTAAATGCATTGCAGTGTATGTTCCTTTGTGATTTAGTTTGTTTATTGATGGAATATTTTTGTGATGTTAATGCCATCCCTTAAGATTAGACTACAGTTCAGTATCAGTTGGTAAAAACGTTAAGTGCAATTTCAGCATAGGCAAAGAAACAAACAACACCCCACCCCCAAACCTGGCTCTTGTCCAAAAATCAAGTATCATAAAATCACAGGATGCTTTGGGTTGGAAGGGACCTTTAGAGGTCCTCTGGCCCACCTCCCCCCCTGCAGTGAGCAGAGACATTTTCAACTAGACCAGGTTCCTCAGAGCCCCGTCCAACCTGACCTTGAATGTTTCCAGGGGTGGGGCCTCCACTACCTCTCCGGGCAACTAGTTCCAGTGCCTCACCACCCTCATTGTAAGGAAGAAATATTTTATATCCTGTCTAAATCTGCACTCACTTACTTTAAAACCATTACTCCCGTCCTGTCACAAAAGGCCTTGCTAAAATGTTTGTCCCCATCTTTCTTATAAGTCCCCTTCAAGTACTGAAAGGCTCCAATAATGTCTCATCAGAGTTTTCTCCAGGCTGAACAGCCCCAACTCTCTCAGCCTTTCCTCACAGCAGAGGTGTTCCAGCCCTTGGATCATTTTTGTGGCCTCCTCTGATCCCACACCAACAGCTTCATGTCTCCTGTGCTGAGGGCTCCAGAGCTGGACACAGGACTCCTGGTGGGGTCTCACCAGAGCAGAGGGGCAGAATTCCCTCCCTCGCCCTGCTGCCCACGCTGCTGGGGATGCAGCCCAGGGTACAGTTGGCCTTCTGGGTGCAAGTGCACTTCGTTGGCTTATGCCCAGCTTTTCATCCACCAATACCCCCAATTCCTTCTCAGCAGGGCTGCTCTCCATCCCTTCATCCCCCAGCCTGTATTGATACCAGGAGTTGCCCTGACCCAGGTGCAGGACCTTGCACTTGGCCATGTTGAACCTCATGAGCTTCACATGGGCCCGCTTGTCCAGGTCCCTCTGGATGGCATCCCATCCCTCAGACGTGTCAACTGCACCACTCAGCTTGGTGTCATCTGCAAACTTGCTGAGGGTGCACTCGATCTTGCTGTGTCATTGATGAAAATGTTAAACAGCGCTGGTCCCAGTACAGATCCCCATGGGGACACCACTTGTCACCGATCTCCATCTAGACATCAAGCTGTTGACCAGCCCTCTGGCTGCAACCTTGCAGCTAATTCCTTATCCTCTGAGTAATCCACCCATCAAATTATCTTTCCAATTTAGAGAAAAGGATGTTGTGGGGGACTGTGTTGAAGGCTTTACAGAAGTCCACATAGATTAAATCCATAGCTCTTCCCTTGTCCACTGATGCAGTCACTCCATTATAGAAAGCCACTCGGTTGGTCAGGCAGGACTTGCCCTTGGTGAAGCCATGGTGGCTGTCTTGGATCACCTCCCTGTCCTCCATGTGCCTTAGCATAGCTTCTAGGAGAATCTGTTCCAGGATCTTCCCAGGCACAGAGGTGAGGCTGACAGGTTGGTAATTCCCAGAGTCCTCCTTCCTACCCTTTTTAAAAATGGGCACAGTGTTTCCCCACTTCTAGTCACCAGGGACTTCACCTGACTGCTGTGACCTTTCAAATATCATGGAGAGTGTCCTGGCAAGTACATCAGCCAGTTCCCTCAGGACTCTGGGATGCATCTCATCAGGTCCCATAGACTTGTGTATGTTCAGGTTCCTCAGGTGGTCATGAACCTGATCTTCCCTTACAGTGGGAGGGGCTTTACCCCCCCCCCCCCCCCCCCCCCCTCCCCCCCGGTACCATATCTTATGGTCCACTGACTCAGGAGGGGTGAGGAGAGAGGTTGCCAGTGAAGACTGAGGCAAAAAGGTTGTTGAGTACCTCAGCCTTCTCGTCGTCTGTCGATACTGGGTCACCGTTCTTGTTCATCAGGAGGCATACGCTTTCTTTTTAACCTTCCTTTTCTGGCTGACATACCTGCAGAAGCCCTTTTGGTTACTCTTTGCATGCCTTGCCAAACTCAGCTCCAGCTGCACCTTGGCCCTCCTGACCCCCTCCCTACACAACTGGGCAGCGTCCCTGCACTCTTCCCAGGATACCTGTCCCTGCTTCCACTGGGAAGACAAAATTTGCAATAGAACAAAAATTGCAACTACAATATTTTTCCTTGTTTAAAATTAGTTGTATGCAGAACTGATGGCAGTTCCACAAAAAAGCATAGCTGGTACTGTTTTCAGTACTTGCCAAGGATGCAAATGACCTTTTATCTTAATAAATAAATAAATTCTGGATGCCTTTGACATAAGCGGCTGACTCAGTAGTGGGCGTTACTGGTTTGAATGAGGTAGATACCCCTTTGTATTTGTTTTCGTCATATGGTAGAGTAGGCTATTTCGCAGAGGAGTATTTGCTAGCAAGCCTTACTATGAATGGTATACGTTTGACTTGGTTGATCATAAAATGAGAATTGCAGGTTTTTTATATGGGATGTTACACTCTTCACTTCATATCAAAATGGCTCTGACTAGTCATGTTTTATTTATAGAGCCTTAGGTTTATATCGAAATGCCGAAGATCTCAAGAGCTCACTTGTTCTCTTCAGTCTGTCCTACATATACCTCGAGGTTCTGGCTTTTTTTTTTTCTTTAAAAAAAACACTTCAGTAAATCGGTAATTTGCAAACTGAAAATACGATGAGATCACTTGTAGAATGCACAGAAGTCCTACTGAGACTCTGAAGAGTGATTTCAAGGGTGTATTTCGGAGTGAAATTTGAAAAGCACGGGCTGTTAATTTAAGAATTTGTCTATTTGTAAAGAATATTTTTCCTTTTGGGTAGGATTTCTAGACATCATAACCAGATTGGGGCAAAACAGATTTAATTGCTATAAGCTGGTTTTAAACTATTTCAAAAGTCACTATATGTGACAGTGAATTTTTCATCACCTCAAAAGGCTTGTATGGGAATTAAACCTCACTCCAGAAGACATTAATAGTCTAGTTAAGAATTTTATGCAGTTTAACAGATTTATGACGGAGTGTGGTTATCTCGATTTTTTTGATTATTAAAACAAACATTGACTAACAGTTAAGCTTAATCACGTCTTCTGCAGTTTGATGTATTAATTTAGTTGTCTTTTAACTTTTAAATAAGATGTCTTTATTTATTGCAATTATTATTATTATTTTTTAGGGGCTGCTTTCTTACCTCATCACTGATAGGCACACTTGCGCTAAGCCTTACAATACCTCTGTCCATAATAGCTGACATGTGCATGCAAAAGGTAATGTGCTATGAAGTTTTCAGCATTATTAACAGAATTTCTTTGCGTTAAATGGCAGTGTTATTTTTATCACTATATACAATGAACAGTATTTCTGCCACATGTTAATAATTGTTGAACTGTGTTGTAATTAATGCTCTCTTGATTATGATAGTTACAGTAATTTTGCACTTGCAAGCATGCACTTGCACAGTTAAATATATTTGATTAAGATGCAGCTTGTATGAAAAGTACCCAAGGTCATCAGCAATGCCTGGCCAAATGCTTTGCCTTGAACAGGCACTTCTCAGAGTTAAAGAACAACTGCAAGTACAGCACTGATTAAATTAATACCTTTACAATTATAGACTTGTTATAGACTGTGTATCTTGAAAGTACTCAGTGACAAAACCAAAAACCTGCAGGTTTACCACAAAGAAATGTAGCAGCTACAAGACTTAATTGGTCATTATTTGATTCATGTGGACATTAGGCTTCCATTTAACTGCCCTCCTTTAGCTTAGTCTAGTTTCACTGGTATTGAGGTAATAGCTGTGGAAAAACCTCATATGTAAAGAAAGAAAAGAATCTAATAATATGAGTTTAGGATAGAAACTATGTGAAGTTAGTTTATATTGGTTATTAAGCTGTATGGATACTTTTCATGTTGGTGGGGTAGAATTCTCAGTTTTAAATATTTAATTATGTACGAACTTCAAATCTAACTTTGAATATTTGAATTTGATATTTAATCAGAGGCAGGGAATATGAAATTCTTAATTTCATGTGAATAATGATTGTTTAGCATATACTGCAAACATGCAATTACTGTTTTTTTGTTTTGGGGTGTTCCCCTGCCCCTTAAAATGAAGATCACGTAAATGTTTCTATTTCCTGAAAGCAAGATCACTAGTCTCTGCTCTTTATTTTGGATTTAAATAATCCTTACTGGTAAAATTTTAATTTCAAAGGTCAGCCACATGTTTAACTCTTTCAAATAGCTTTCAACCTGATTTTATAATGCATCTGTTCTTTTAAAACAAGCTTATTTTTTCTTACAGTGATAATGCCTTTCTTTTTTAGCAGGGCATCCCCACATAGTCCATTATGGCTATGCCTTTTGGCACCTCTCAGTGTAGACACAGGTGTATTTGTCACTTGGCTAAATTGTAAGCACTTCCCATCATGTGCTTGTGTGCATTTTAACCATTCGTGACACCTGTATTTCACTGATGTTAAATGTGTGCATAGTCATGTGGTAGGGAGGGGCAGCAGGAGTTTTTTGGAAAGCAGGGAGTAAAATTATATGCAGGTAATGTGTTTTCTGGGCTGAAAATAGTGAATTAGCCAGCATTTGAGCACCTTGGCCTGAATACAGTTTATTACTGAAATACACCATTTTTACTGAGATGATAAATGTTTACGTGAATTAGGAATCAGTTCAGTCATGTAATAGTTGAGCTGAAAATGATATCTGCAAAAATGGGCAAAACTGACCAAACTTTGAACTAACTATAAAGTACTACTTCTGAAACTTTGAATGGACTGGTGGTGCCAGTTGCTGCTTGCTTACACTGCTTTGAAGTTCTTCAGAGTCTTGTACCAAATGCGCTTACGCTTAGTTTGTAAGCTCTGTGCAAACAGAAATGTGAAAGCATGAGAAGGGAAAAATTCCGACTATGCCTGGAATATAGTTGAAATTGAACATTCTCTGATTAGTGGCTTCTCTGAAGCAAGTGGTGGTTGTGCATTATCCGTGGTGGTTCAATTTATTACTTGTTTCAATCATTACATTTGAGTTTTTCTTTTGAGGCTTGTGCTTGTTTGTACAAGACTGTCTTATGTAGAAGAAATTAGTCAAGTCTTGCACTTAGAATGTTTCCTGCCAAAAGGAAGCTTTACTGCTCGATATTTTCACAAGCAAAGTGAAAATTCTAATGAGAACCTTTTGATTTCTGAAATTTTCTGTCAGGCATGTAAAAATGGGGGGGGGGAACCCAACACAACTTGTATTTCACTATCACTTAACGTCAGTGTAGATATTGGAAAATAAAGCGGAAAAATAAAAGGATAAAAATAAGAAAAGGAAAGTCAAATTGGAAAATGAAAGGAGAGTCAGACCCTGAATAAAAACTTGTGTAATGAATGTGTGAGATGCAGTATGTTTCATATTTGTATTATCTGACTATTTCAACATCAAAATACAGCAAAACCTTGCAGTGATTCCAACAATAATAAAGCACTCGTTGGTAAGGTAACTGTATTTGTGTTGCTGGTCAAGTGTTTGCAGTATACGCTTGGGACATAAATTGTAACAAAGTAAATAACTAATTATATCTATTAAGGAAAGAAGAAAACCAAATCTGTAGACTTCTTCCACAAAAATTCACTTTAGTGAGGTGAAATTAAGTTTATATGTGAGCTGATACTGGTAGCAAAGAATAAGAATTTTGTATGTATATATATGGGCATCTATACATACTTAATACACGTGTGTGTTCAAATACATTTTTAGAGATGTGTATATATATAGTTACGAATATTAATATATGAAAAGCTTAAGTTGTCTTCTGAAGTGATTCATCTAAACTTCCTTCTGGAATACATTGAAAAATGGAATATGCTTTTCTAATTCTCAGTAAACAACTTCATCTCTAGGCTATTTAATCTGAGTAAACACAGTCCAGATCTCCAGATCTTTTAAAATTATTTATTCTTCATGTATTCCTGCAATATTGAGGCATTTGAAGTAGTAGCAGAAACATTTTTAAGGTTATCTTGGATGACTTTCAATTGATGTTGGTAACACGAGGGCAGCTTATGTGTGTCTTTTTTTTTTTTTTTTTTTTTTTAAAGAAATTGCTAGTGTTAGAAGCACAAATGAGTGACCTTAATTAAAGGCAAGCACATGTAGACTTTGAGGTTGTTTGTACAAGTGTGTTTGTGCAAGCTGTCTTCATCAAACAAACATCAAAATATCCTAAGCCAAGCTCTATGCTCACTGAACTCTCAGGTGTCCAAGTTAGGCTGAAAGAAGTTTAAGCTTCCAACTTCACGCTGTCCGGTTAGTGCTTCTGGCCAGCCTTCCCTTTACGCTGCATTTCAGTCTTCTTGAAAAGAACCTACATAAGAATGCCACTGGCATGTCTAATAATGTAAAGATTAAACTGTGAATATATGCAGTCTTTATATGACTGTCAAAAGGTATGGTAATTATACAATATGCATAATTACTAACTTTCTGGGTCTTTATTGTTCTCTAATAATCTGACATAAATCTTAATCTCAAGAAATTACAATGAAATTTTTAACAACTATTTAAATATTCATTTTGGTAACATGTTTATGAATTTCCATTAGAAATCAGTAAGGATAACATAAGGTTCTAACAATTGCAGTTTATTAGATTTTTTTTGAGAGTGAATGTCAGTGCTGGGTATCAATACTGTCCCTTTTTTCTCCAGTCTTCAACTTCGGAAATTTTCTCCACAAGAGGGAGCTGGGTTTACGGGTCATTGCTCTCCTAGCTTTGAAGGCGTTTCAGACTAGTTCTTGTTCTGGCACCCTTGCTTTCTCTAACCTTCTATAATTTTAAAGTTTTAAACGGTCTGAGATGATCACTTCTGAGTGTAATAGTAGATATATGCAAGTAGTAGTATAGATACAAACAGAATTTAGTCTAAATTGGGTAAATAATGTGCCCTGCTTTTTTTTTAAATGAAAAAGACAATTACTGTACATTTCCCGTAGTAGAGTCTTTCTGTGTGCATTGATTTCAGCAGTTGCTATTCAGTGAGAGTATATTCAGAGTGAATAAACAGGTGCACAAATCTTTCAGGTGAGATCTCGTATTCAAAATTTTTGAAGTGTTTAGGGGACTTTCTTGCTAGTACCAGTCAGACAGCTAAAACCTAAAAATGAGGCTATTTTGGAAATAGCAGTCTTCATCCACACCACAGTGTAGGCAGTAGTGCAGGCAGTAGGTTGTGTTGTAAAGAATGGATCAGAGAAGAAAGGTTATTCGTTTACTACAAGTAGCAGTGACTAATGAAATTGTACCAAATAACTTACAAAAATATTTGTAATACTTCACCCAATTTAAAAGAACTGAAATTTCAACTCAAACTTACAATAATAATTATTAGAAATACATAGTATGCCAATTTTTCGGGTTTGGGTTTTATTTTTCCACTCTTGAGCGAATGATGTTTGTGTTTGAATTCCAGGTGCAGTTTTCCTGGTTATTTTTTGCAGGGGCCGTCCCTGTATTTTTTTCTTTCTTCATTGCAACTCTCTTATGTCACTATAACAACTGGGATCCAGTGATGGTGGGAATCAGAAGAATTTTTGCCTTTATTTGTAGAAAACATCGAATTCAGAGGTAGGGCAGTCACAAAGTATAATCCTATATCCAATATCCTATACTCTTGTATAAGCCACAGTACTCAATGTATTTATTTTCATCTAATTTTGTATTCAGGTGTACTAATTTCTTAAAAGTAGTAGTTGCTAATCTATTTGTTAACCTATGTAATGGTCAGAAAATGTAAATATATGAAGTCCGTTTACCTTTTAAAAGAAGGTTCATAGAGGCTGTTGCTTTTCTTTTTTTGCCTCTTAATGCCTCTATGATAGTTGCTGTACCCAGAACATACAGTGAAAACTGTGCAAACTTGAGTATACTTTTTGAAGTTAAGGAGTCTTTTTCTGTTTTTAATGGCTGCAGTTCAAACAACTAGAATCATAGAATGGTTTGGGTTGGAAGGGACTGTAAAGATCACCCAGTTCCAACCCCCCTGCCATGGGCAGGGACACCTTCCACCAGACCACGTTGCTCAAAGCCCCGTCCTACCTGGCTGAACAGCCCCAGCTTTCTTAGCCTTTCCTCACAGCAGAGGGGTTCCAGCCCTCGGATCATTTTTGTGGCCTCCTCTGGCCCCGCTCCAACAGGAGCTAGCATACTTAGTACTACTTTTGGCCTCGTAACAACTAATTTAGTATTACTGTATAACTTTAAAAAATAACTTTGTTTCTTTTAAGAATGCCAGAAGAAAGTGAGCAGTGTGAGAGTCTCATTCCTATGCATAGTGTTTCCCAAGATGGAGACAGTTGCTGTTCATAGACAACAGGTATGCTTAATAAACTTCAAACAATACAGAGAAAAGCGAGGATTGGTTTTCATGATGGCATTTGTGTTATATAAGCACATGTTTTTACAGAGCATACAGGTAATCTTGTTCTGTATTTATGGCTAGAGCTTTGAAGGGTATCTTCAAAATTATTATTACTGTTATTTTAAAAATTATTAATTATTTGTAACCAAGCATTATTCTCACCTGGATACAATGGTTTTGAAGTGTAAAGTAGTTTTTTACTTAAGAGTATTACAACATTCATCAAAAATTGGACATGCGTCAATAAACCAGAAGAGGGATACAACTTCTTGGTATGAATGATGTGTGTGGAAGAGATCTGAAGTAATCATTTCACTCTTTTTAATGCTGTTGAGGTCTCAGTTTGGGCTACTGCAGTTCATGAAAAACATTGGCAGTTTAAAGAAGTTTAGAGGACGTGACCAGACTTCGTGATTATGGGTCTAGAAAATGGGAAGGAGTCCTTGTGTTTGTGGGTGACATGAATTAAGTTGCGAAATTACGTTAAATATTAGGGAAAATATTTCACATTATGGGTGTAGGGAAGCTAGAGTAGAATAGCTAGGGAGTTTGCAAAATATCCCTCTCTGAGAGGAGATTATGCAGACCGCTAACAGGAACATTACATGGTTTGGTGATACTGTCTTGTAGCATAAAAATCGACACGTTTTAGGACTCTCTTAGCCCTGTGTTTCAGGGCTTTAGTTTTCAAATAACGCATGCAGAATTACATGATGAGAAGTATATTTTTATTTTCCATTGTTGCTTAAATTTAATAATGAAATTAGAAATATTCTAACCTAAACAGTAATTGTTATGTCTTACACTGAAGACACACAAGTTATTTCTTTTATTAATAAGATAGCAAGAAATACATATTGTGATTCCTTTTTTTGTAATCTTTAATTATATAGCCCTGATAACATTTTTTTTTTTTTTTTTCTCCTTCTTAGTTTAAAAATGGAATGATGCCCAGCGAAGAGACAATCTTCTGGAAAAGTCCCTAAAGAATCATGTTTCAGTGCCTATTCTGAATTTGTAGTAAAAATAAGAAGTTTCAGTTCTCTTGAAACTCTAAACTTTTCCTCTTTCTTGCGTTCACCTGATTTTATAAATGAACAAATTTACTACATGCCTATCACCATAGGGAGTCTTAGTCCATCTGAGCAACCAACCTGCCTTATAACACTGAGCTGGTGAAATTACTTGACAAAATCAAGAAAACAAATGCTGTTGAGTAATTTCTTTCTTTTTTTAACTCACAATTTTGTTAAATGCTGGACAATATTATTTTTAAAAAATACTTTCAAATGAGTTATGTAAATAAGTTTGCAGGTCATCAAGTCTTAAAGGCTTTCAGATGAAAAGCTAAATAGATATGTTACCTGTAGTAGGTACAAATTAACTTTTTTATGTTGTATAAACTATTTGCATATTAATAGAAGAAAATAGAAAAATAATTTATTAAGTGCATTCTTGTGATTATTGAGGCAGGATCTTTGTACGGTCCTGGAACACTACATATATATTGTCTAACGCCATTTTGAGAAGCCTTGTAATGGCAATGGGGCCGATGTTTAAAAATCTCTTGTTACCTAACAATCTGGAATGTCTAAAATTTTAGTGAATGGTAAAATATTTCTAATTGCAGTATATTTGGGTGTAAGTTCTTAAAATCAATGTTTGTTTTTAAAAAGACTGATTCTGTAACCCATTCTTATTCCCAATTATTTAAATGGAAAACTAAATTTGAAAATTTTCACATGTGTAGCTGCCAAGTTATGAAAGAAATCAAATTAATTGTCAAAGTTTTCAATCAGTGGGTTGGCACTACGGTAATCTGGTAAACAATCTGAAAGATAAAGGTGTTTGCATTGATTTTCCTGCCCCCGCCAGTGGCATTAATAAATTTATTCTCAAAATGATCATTTTCCGTATAACGTGTATCTTCCTTCCCCTGTAGTGCTTCTGTCCTATTTGATTCTGAAAAGTTATGAATAATTATGTTCAGGAATATTTGAAATCAGTCAGTACTATTTTCCAACGTCTGGCCTGTAAGAAACTTCTGTTAAGTTGGTTTTGGCATTTGGTGGATTTTATTTTTTTATAATGAATGTAGAATGGCTTTTCAGCCAACAGTATTCTTTCCCACAGAACAAGACTATTAATAATTAGGGTACTTCTGCAAGCCTTCCACACAAATACAGAAGGATGACGTAACACAAATGCCTTGTCATGTTTTGACACTCAGTAATGATCATTCCAAAAGAAATTTTGGTGGTCTGGTGATACAACTACTAGATGAGAGGGAATGCAGGAGAGCAACATGCTTAGCTATACATTTAGAAGACTTGATTGGCCAGCAGCTAGAATTTGATATAAAAAGCTGTAAGATGAGAAGGAAGAAGGAAAAAAAAAAAAAAGAACCTGGGGGTTGTTCTCGTCAAATATTGCACTTTTATCAAATTTTTCCTTCCAGTTTTAATATAGGATTACACTAGAGGTTTCAGCGATCTGAGGCATCTCTAAGATGAGATAGTAAGTCCTTCTTTGGACATCTGAAATAGGAATGAAAAAAAGCAAAAAACCTACCACCATAACAAAACTGCAAACCCAGAACAAACAAAAAAGTTTATTAAAGTCATATAGGCATTTTGAGAAACTTCACATTTCAGTTCCCAAACCCCACAAGTAGAGGGCTTGAAAATGCAGTATGTAGAACTAATTTTACATTTGACTATAGTAGAATTTTGAGGGATTTTTTGATAAGTGGAGTTTCCTTAGTTTTTTGGGTGTTTTTTTTAAGGATTTTTTTTTTTCTAAATCATGAAAAATTGGAGAATGTTAGCTTTAACTTTGTTCCAAGAAGTAATGTTAAGGTCTACTGGCAATAAAAAGCTAATGTCTGTTTTCAATTAATGATATGTTCCAATGAGATCATACCTAATATATAATACCAGGCATTAACTAAAAATTTAAATCAGTTGGGACTTGTGGCATCAGCAAACTGAGCCTGGGGAAACCGAGTTTACCTGTGGATGGGCAATTGCAGTATTTTTAGCAAAATATTCTAATACTGTCTTTTGAAATTGTCCCTTCCAACCCCTACCATTCTGTGATTATGTGAATTGGAGCTGTAATGTATAATGGGCAATTGCTATTCATATTTGTCCTTATGTTCATCACTTAAAGTGAAAGATCATCATAGTCAGCCATGTATATGACTTCTAACTTGCATTATTCATTAGTTTGAGAGGTTAAGAAAATCAGTACTAGGAGAATATCTTCTGTTTCTGATCCCGGGAATGTTGAATGTTTTTGTTCAGTAAACTCAAATTTAGGGCCTTCCCACTATGTTTGGTTTTGTGTCTAACAAAAATGTATTAATTTTTGATTTTTAAATTTTTTTTTTAGGATACTAAATATTTTAATCTCATGGCACTAGGTAGCTTGAGCAGTCTTTTTGCATTAAATTACAGTTCTTTAAAGAATGAGAAACAAAGCAAACTGTCAGTCCTGAAAGGATTTTTAAACAGTGGTGCCCCTGTGGTTACAAGAAATGTGTTACAGTTTTAATTACGGAAGCTATGACACGTAACATTGTTCCTGCATTTAATAGAATGTGATGAGGTTTTTTCTATAAAATCTTGTGATTTTTAGTACAGTAATATTTTATAAATATAATGTCTAATTTGAAATGTAAATTGAGTAGCTCTCAAATGGGTGCTTGGTAAATGCACAAGAGATTTAGCTTTGATTTCAGATTCTCAGGTACCTCTGACGTAATGGAGACATGCTGGGTTTTTCTTCCTCGTGACACAACTGGAATGTGAAGGAGCTCTTGTAAATGCTTTACCTCTGTGTGCTAGCATAAATTGTCATTGCTCTTACTGTTTCAATTTGGGAATGTCTTTATTCTGACTTAGTTCTTGTAGGAAGCACATACACTTTAAAAAAAATGCTGAATTTTTATCTCAAGCATTTCTGTGAATGTGAATGAACAGTGATTTCCCATGCCTACAAAATGGAAAATGAATACTACATGCGTTGCTCTGTCAAACAGTTGAAGTAATTCCTGTAATCCTGTGTGACAACCAACAATTTCTTCTGTGTGTGATTGAGGTTTTGGAGCTCTTTGGTTTTTACATATAGAAGAAATGATGGTAATTTGCCAAATGCCATGTAGCATGCCTTTGCTCTTAGGGTTTTGACGAATCTTGCATAGTTTGATGTACTGGGTGCTGCGCTCCAGAACAAAGAGAAAGAAGGATTTTGGTTTTTCTGTCTACTTTCTGTTAGGTTTCAGTTGTGCCAAAAATGTGTGCACTACAAGGGGCTGCTGTAGATGTAACACTAATTCAGCAAAGGATGGAAATACATGCGAGATCAGTACTCAACAGTTACTTAGATAGTGTGGGGCACCTGCAGGCCACGGAAGACACTGAGGGCCCGATGTTTCTGTCACCCAGTATGCACTGGATCTTGCTTGTTGGCTTTTTGCCTGTGGAAACCCATGTAGAGGGGTGGGGGCTGCGGTATATGACCAATTTGGCTTGTCACGTCGTTGAATGAGAGTGGCCTGCAGACAGGAACTCGGAAGCCCGGAGGCTAAGGCACTGCCTGGTTGTCTCGCTGTGGTGTTGCAAACGCTAAAGTATTTTGCAGAAATACGGTGTTAAGCAGTGGTATTTGTCAAATGACAAAGCATGCTGCATGTGATACTTGACCCGGTATGCTGGTATGTGCCTTGCTTACCTCCTTGTAATGTACTAGCAAAAATAGGAGAGCCTGCAAATTACTTTTCTTGGTGTGTGCTGTTGTAATTGTCATTCTCTTTCATGATCCCTGTTGTGCCTAGGTACTGCTATTCACAACTATGATTGCTATGAATAAGGTGGTAAAATGATTTCTCTGTAATTCTTGGTTCTGTCGCTCTTTGTGTTGAATGTTATAATTCCTATTCCCTACTAAAAAATCTTCCTATCTTAGGGAAATTTAAGTTCCTGAGCTAAATGAAGCTATCGGAGGATGGGGAAAACCAGTGAAATTTTAGACGTAGGGTGTGTTTATGGACATACTTTCAAATTTCACACGAAAATAGGCCTTAGTAAGGCAGAGTGTTTGTATGTGTGTAAGTGAAGATAAGCAGCATACTCAAAAATCAAGAAACAAACTAATGTTACTATCACAATGTTGAGTATATGGCTAACTATAGGATGGTACTTTTAATCAGTTTTCTTTATTTGGGGTAAGTTTTGAGTTAGTATTTCTGTTATGACTGTCATATGTAGTGTCTGCAATTTAATAGCTATAACTGCAGTAGCATTTAAGTGTTGTTTCATAAACAGTTGTTATGCATGATTTTTTTTTTCTGTCTAATCCAGGATTGCATTAATGCTGTATTTTATTTTACATGGTTATTGCATGGCATGATTTCTCAGGGAAATATGGATGATACCATGCGTTGTGAGAGCTGATAACTAATTCCTGCTTTTAAAATTGTTATAAGCATTTTCAGATTTCGCTCAGACATTTCACGTCACCCAAGTTTGATGTTAAACTTCCTTAGGCTTATCAGGTAAATCATGATGAGGATGTTAGCAACGTTTAAAGGTGTCAATAAAATACACTCTGCCCAACACTTTGTTACTATGTGGAGAAACATCCATTTAAAACTGATGCTGCAATTTGTGTGTGGTTTTCTGCTTTGTTGTACTATGCGACATAAATGAATAGTTGCACTGCTGATTTTGAAGCTGCGCTTATGGCATGACAGTGACATGAACTTCCAGGGTTAGGCAGTGCTGTAGTAATGCATAATCTGATTCTGGGGTAGAGTACCAGTATAAATCTTCAAGCATAAATATATTAATTTCTATCATTAAATTTTTACAAAGTCTGTTAACTCTGAGGATTTCTGTTTGTTTTTCTAGTGAAGTTACTTTGGCTAGACTGGGACTTGATCCAAAGCCCACCAGAGTCATAGACAGCATTAATAAGGTAAAACTTTCATTGAAAAGAAACTCCGCAGTCAGGCTGACCTTCATGCCTTTGCAGCATTTCTGTCTGCAGCATACATTTGGAGTGTTTTGCTTGAAGGCTTCAGTATTATAAATTTGAGGGATTTTAGTGCCGGTGAAAATGGTAAACATACTAATGTAACTGATGGCAAAAAATATTTCCCTATAGCCAGCATGCACCTTAATTACTTAGAAGGTGAATTTGTCTTGGTACATGACTTGTGTTTAAAATCAGCAGTGTAAGAAATGTTAACCACTTCACTTAGTTATATACTTCTAGGAGAACTTGTTGTCGATAGTGAGAATGTGTGATCGTAGTCGTCATAGCCCTGAGGATCAGCTTCCTCTTGATCTCTGATCTGAGATTTCCATTTCCATTCACTTTGCGAAGAATGCAAGAGGGCATTTCCTCTCTAGGTAAAGTGACTGTAACTGTATTTTGACTGTCCTAGTTCTCTATATTGTTAGAAATCTAACATAAAACATAAATATAGCACGGAAATGACTCTACTTAGTTATCTGTGTTCTAACTCTCCTCTAAGTTAACTCTCCTCCTCATTGCATCTGGTATTGGTAGGTAACCAGACTTTTTCTGGAATGCCTTCCATGATGTGGAATGCATCCAGAATTTCAGCTGGTTTTCACTTCCTGCTTCTCTAAAAGCTTAAAAAAGACTTTTCTGAAGATTTTTGTAGAAAGCAGCTGTTTAGTTATACGAATGCAGAGTTCTTTAGCTGCATCTCAGTTTATAAAGTTGCTTCCAATGTTCATTTTATTTTTTTATGAACTTTTGACTGTTTTGTCAGGGAAGGTGCACAGATTTTGTATGTGTTCCACAGAAGAAATATGAGTGGATACTGGAATGGCCTCAGAAATAATAGTTCAGGGATGCTTCTGTAGTTCTTCACATATGTTCCTGAAGTTTTTCCACAGTTTTTTGTTTGTTTAAAAAGTAACCAAACAAAAAAACACATTTACCAAGCTGAGGGGAAGTAGCCATTTAGCATAGAACTAATTTTATAGTATGCAAATTACGGTGTTTTCATTAGAGATACCCTTCAATATATTACTGATGTTGCCAGCTCACAAGTCTTTTCTTCCTTGTCTGTGTTGTGGGTGGTGCTTCTCTTCTACCTGAATCTGACCTTTTGCATGCCAATTAAACTAGTTCCTCTACCAGAATGAGTAATTTTTAAAATGTTTTTAGACTCTTCTCCTTTTTCCTCTAGCTAGGGAACTAGCAAGGGGTTTCCACCCAAACAGTATCCCTTTCCTACTGAAAAAGAAAAAAAACCCCAACAAAACCCTTTAAAAAAAATTAAACCAAAACTATTAATTAAAAATAAAGAATCTTACTGGGCAACATATGGGATCAGCTGTAAAATCATCAGGGTAATTTCCTACATAGCACAACATACAGGAAGTGCTTAGCCAGTAGTGGACTGGAGTGATCTCTCTGATCTTGATTTAATATAGAATGTAGATATTTTAAATAATAATTTCATATTGAAGCTGAATGCTTAAATTAAGCCCTGTGTTTAAAAAAATCATGGAAAATAGGAGTACACGCTGAAGAGTTTCTTCTCTGTATTTTGGGGGTTTTAGGGTTTGGTTGTGGTTTTGTTTTGGGTTTTTTTGTGAAGTGTTTCAAAGTCCCACATATAATCCCATTACAAATGAGTGCTCTATCAGTTGAAAATCAGGAGAGGCTGTTTACACAAAGCTATATTGAAAGCTTAGCCAGTTGTTCAAGTTGACATTATCTGAACAGAATTAGAGAAGTATAATAAGTATGCGATACAACTTCAGCATTGTACAGCTAATTTGCATAAGTTCTCTTTGGAGTGGGTATTAGTAAAACAAAACTGTTTATGAAATCGTTTCTTAGTTGCTTATACAGATTGATTTGTGAAACTCCTAAAGCTTTGGTGCATTAAAAGATGCACAAAACCGGTAGCAGCTTTGATGGTCTCTTTGGCATTACACTTCGTATTAAGTTTCAGTGAATTCTGAATAACACTTTTAAAGCAGAAGCTGCTTTAACTGAAGAACTTTCAGCTGAAGAAAACTTTTGTTTGTGTGAAGTCTGTACAGTTTGCTGATAATTCAGATGTTCTGAGAACAGCTAGTTCCAGGTAGATATCCTCTATCAAACATCTTTATGCATAAATCTTTTCACCATTTTCCTTAGTGAGACCAGAACCTGAATTGCTGATGCGTATTGCATTTGCACTTAAATACCTGATTTCAGAGTGTGTTAAACCTTGATCTATTTTTGATAAAAAAGAGATGTAGCATTTTTATCTAATTTCAATTTAATGATAAGTATATTCATGTGGAGAAAAACATATAATCGTGGCTTGATGCAGTGATTTTTAAGCCAAGAAAACAGCAGGATGGCAGTAGTAAATCTGAAATGAAGATGCATGTCTCTTCAGAAACCCTGGCTTCTAGTTTCTTCCCTCCCTCTTTTTATCAAATTGGTGTCTCCATTATTCCAGAATTACACAGGTGAGGCAAGGACCAGATCTTTTACCCTTTGTTTTTTAAAAGTGAACATTTGTTTTTGCCTGGCGTGTCTTTGCCCTGTCACTTCATTTGGGGGGTATGGGGTGGGTATCAGTTAAATGAGAAATATAGAAGAAGTATTTTTAATTAAAATGAGATTTAAGCTATTAATTATTTTTAAATTCTCTATATTAATAGAGATCTAATGAATGGAAATTAAAGGCCTATATTGCAAATACTGAACAGTGCTTGTATATTTTTAACAAAATGAGTGTATATGAATATTTGAAACATGCTTAAAGGTGCAAATTGGAAGATTGTTCTTGTGTTGATAGGTTAATAAATTGAAATTCTTAATATCCAATACCAAAACCCTATAAAAGGGCTAATGAAAAGAAAATGTAATGTATTCTGATGAACAGCCTGTGTAATACAATCAATGGGTGTGATGTTTTGTTCTGTATTATATTTATTATATATAAGTAAACAATAAAGATTATAAATCTTATTTTCTCAACAGGAATTAGTATTTGGGGTTGGGGCTAATGCTTAATATATTTTTATACCATCAGTTAAGAAAAAATGAATGGGCTGCCTCGGGAGAATTGCGTAGTGGTGAAAAAGTCTTGGACTGACCCACTTCATCCCCCTCTTTCACCCCTAAAAGTGAGCATCGGGATGTCTCACTTCATCTGAAGTCAGCTAGGATGTCAAAAAGTTATAATTTGGTCTCAGAGTGGTCTGTTAATTTAAGAAGTAAAATACCAATTTTCCATTTTCATGGCTGCAAGTGATTTTTATTTGCTAATGCATGAATTATAAAAGATACAAGATGACTCTGACATCAGCAGGGGGAGCTACTGTAGTATCCATCTAGCTATCGCATTCCTGAACTCGGTAGAAGGAATTATATAAACCGTAAGAAGACAATGAACTTCTCTGTTTATCGTTCTTGGAGTTAAGCAGGACTAGATGCTGACCTTCCTTCGTGCAGCTGAACTTTCAGTGTGTTTAATAATTAAAAATCTCTTGGGGATGGTAGGCATTTATTTACCTAAACACTTAATAGAAAAATTTAAAAAAGTGTTTTCCTGCCATAGGCTTTTCTGAGTTTTCTGGATTACCTACAGCTGAATTCTGTTTACTGATATAATCAATGTTGCTGCACAGCTGTAGCAAGAAGCAGATTTTTAAACTAAAACAAGGGGATACTTGCTGTGCCATATCTAAAGTATGCAAAAATGCAAGATGATGTTACTGACAATGCAGGTACCAAATAGATGAATCTTAAGTTTTAGACCACAGTTTCTTACAAAAATTGTAATCATGGGGATTAAAAACATCATGCCAAACAAACCACAGTGTGGAGAAGCACATGTGTGTGTGAAATAAACGTCATTTAGCTAAGGATTTGAGGCAGTGTAATGCAAGGAGGATTCCTGTCCCAGGCATCTTCACTCTCACAAATCCCCCTGGGAAGCCATGGGTTTACCTGCCACTGCTGTGTCCTAATGTCTGAAATGAAAATCTGTAATGAGTGAGGGCGATGCAATCAAAACAGTTATTTCATGGAAGGTGTTCTTACAGGGACTGCACTGTCTTGTGAATGTTGCAGGACCAACCAGAAGTATTAAAATTGAAGAATAATAGGCCTGTGACTTTTTTTTACTGTAGACTAATAAATTTTGGTAAAAAAAACCTGCTTGCTTAACTGCTTTGAAAAATATTGCTACTCTAAAAGGGGTTTATAAAAATCCACTGAAATTGTCACTTGTGCAACTATTTATTCTTGGCACCAAATGACAGGTATCATATGTGCCCCCTTTTTTGCGATGTGGAAAGTATTTTGTTCTCTTACTTGGCAAAGAACTTTGAGAGACATTTAATGTAGCAAAATTTCTTTGTCAAGGCTGTAGTGCACTTCAGTACTTACAGTTTTGATGGAATGTTATTTAACTAATTAACATGGAGTTCATGTCATCTGTTCCCTTGCAAGGAACAGGAATTCTGCAACTCAAGAATGTGAAGCAAGTTGGCTTAAAAAAAAATCTGTTTACTTATTGTGCAAAGGCAACAACATGCCTGGTCTTTTTTTTTTTTTTTTTTTTTTTTGTATGTGTGTCCTAACTGGTGGCTAGAATCCCAGTCATCGTGGGTTCCCTCCATTGTAAGTCATAAAAATACATAAAATGCAGGATAACTTTCCATTTTTTACAGGTTCTCTGCTTAAAACAGAACCTAAAATTTATCACTTTCTGAGGCAGTATCAGTATTTCATGAATTGTGTTGAGTGGACAACTGGCTGCATGAATGGCCGGGGCAAGTGGCCACAGAACCATATGTGGTGGGCTTTTCAGTGGAAGCTTTGATAAAGATGTGTGGAGGCCCATGAGGAATGCTGGGAGCTGGCAATGGTTTGCCATCGTTCACCAGCCCCGAGAGCAGGGGAGCTACTGGGTAAATGACTGAGGTGAGAAGTTGCTTTGTGGGGTTTTTGTTTGTTTGTTGCTCAGGTTTGAGGTGGCGGGGGTTCCTTACCTAAAACATGAATCAATGTATTTTTATTCCATTTGGCTAGTAAGATCTAAACTATTTTCTATGATACCTTGACACCTGGCACTTCTCTGTATGTGGTGGGACAAGCTAGTGCAGGCTATCTAGATTGCTTTCAATCTCTAGGACATCATTTGTTGACATATTCTACTCTGTATACTCTTCAGTTTTAGGAGATGGATTTCCCCCATGAAACTGCCTCTAGCCAGAAGCTCAATGTCATTTACTAGTAGGTGAGGTTTAAAGCTTCTGAGAAAGATGATTTAAACCCTATTTTCAAACTTTTTTCTTCTTCTATAAGTGGTACCTGTGTGGGAGACATTCTTGGGTTTTGTTTACATCTGCAACCCAAGTATATCCCATTTATATTGATTTTAATAAAATTGACAAAGCTTAAGGTTTCCAAAGAGAAGATGGTTTATTACCTTAATGTGAACTCTTCTTCCTTTCTTTCCCTCATTTTTACCTCTCTGCTTCCAACCCCTACTGCAAGCTTATGTGAAACAAAACCCAGTTTGAGTTTGTGGATTTGCAAGCTTTCAGGACGTTTTTCAGTAGTGTTATCTACTGTGTTACAATTTGCTGCAAAATGAAGATGTTCATACCATAAAGATTCCTTAATTATCTAAATAGGCTCTTCTTTGTGGGAACCTTCCAGTGTTGTGTCATTTACTAGGTTTCTTGGATTTAACTACTAGGATCATGCTGCTAATGATGATGGAAAACTCACGATTATGCTGCAAGTGTGCATTTACACAATGCGAAGGAAGGTTCATAAGCACAGAGGAGCATTCTGTCTGTCTGTAACACTGTTCCCATTCAGAAAGAAGCTCATCTGCCAGAAGATTTATTTTTTTAATCCTGTTGGAAGGAAAAAAAAATTCAATTTATAAGCAGATGGCTTTTGTGGCTGTGTTGTTGCAGGCAAGCAATAGCCCAAGAAAAGTTTCTGACCATGGGCATATGGTGATCTGAGATGAAGAGGAAGTTTGATGCAAGGAACACTAATGAATGGAATTTTGGTCTTGGGCATACCTTTCCGCAAGTCCTCTTTGCCTTTTTATGTATTTCCTTACAGAGGAATGTACAACAGACTCTTTTCACTAACTGAGAGGACATCATTAGTTCATAGTATAAATATTTCAAGATATATGGAAGTGTGTTAGTAATTTAACAGATGTCTTTTGTTGTTAAAACCTGTTTTGAGAGAAGTGCTGACACTGACTTCTACCTCCCCTCTTCACTGTTAGGTAAAAGCTCATACATGTCCATCTGTCACTCTTTTGCACATGACACTTGTTCCCATAATTTGCGTATGATCAGCCACCAGTTAATGGAAACACGTCTTAGCTGAAGTAGCTGGTGCTGTTTAATTGAAGTGGCTCATTCTTGTAAGCAAGAAGTGCTTAAAAATGAAGTTGGATTTTGGATTCATTACTCCTCATACAGAAAGGTGTTGACCACAGTGAATTTCCAGTGTAGGAAGAGAAGCTCCTGAGTAACGTGTCCCTAGAACAGTGTAAAAGAAGAGTCCCATCAAAGTATTTTCTCAAGGAAATGTTTATGGACTAAGCCAGTGTCCTTTCTGAGGGGCAAAGGGGCAATCAGGAGCAGCCTAACCTAGAGAAGAAAAATAAAGTGATGATCTACCAGGAGCAGATGGAGAGCCATGGTAAGGGAAAGAACAGCCCTTCAGAACTAGGAGATGTGTAATGGATTTCCAGTAAATGAGGTGTACCTGAGCTCTTGCAAAAGGAGTCAGCCTGAGTTGAAATTCTTTCTGTCCTTGCCTGTTCCTTTTGTACTTGAGGGTGGGGTAAGGGATAGAGCTCTTGATAAAGCTTTGAGACAGGACAATTTTGTGGGAATCTCCACTATTCTGTGAACAGTGGATGAATAAACTTCAAATTTGCATGGATTAAAAGTTTCAAAACACCCAAAAACTTAAGTGGTAGAAGTGTTTCATTATTTTAAGAAACACTAGTTTGCTTCTAGGTCTTCAGATGATATAAAGGTTTGGTGACACATAGAGTCTGTTACGAAATAATACTAATGTCGCATTGACTCTCTGCCAAAGTAATTCCTCAAAAGACCTAGTCAATTCTTTTAATGCTGTGTCTCTGCTTTTTGGCTCTGGTCTGCCATTATACCTGCCAATCTGCCTCCTCCCTTTGCAGATGATTTCTAAAACTGCCACATTATGTCTCCCTTTATAAATTCTTCATTTTTCTCTCTTATTTTTTTTCTCTCACAAGTTTAAAAAAAAAAAAGGCTCTTCAATGCTAAATTTTTTGCAAAATTGGCAACAGAGGCATCCTAGCAGTGTAATGAAGAGGCACAAGTACATAATATTGGCTTTGCGTATTGCTCCTTGCATACCAGCCTGTTTAAATCTGAGAGTCTGCATTGGCCTTGAAGCGTATCTTCAAAAAGCTCTTAACAAAGCTTCTTGTTTCGCATAACAATATTTGGCAGCTTGCTATGCTATGTTTAGAGAACACTGTACTTCTTGCTTAGTTTTGTTTTCAGTAGAGGATAATAGTTTCAAGGTAAATGTTGCTGTGTGTAAACTCTACACAAAATGGACCCTAAAGAATGAACGGACTCTACAGACTTAGTCAACTCCATAGTGTTCCTTCTGAATTTGACCTGTACCAAGGACTGGATCTTTTATGTGATGCTTTGAATGTTGAGAGTGGGCACAATACTATCTCTTCCCCTTCATTATCATTACTGATTATACTTGGGCAAGTCCCTTCACCTTTCAGTGGTTTGGGTTTTCCCCTTCCTAAAATTATGCTAGTGATTATAATTTTATTTTTTTATGAGGTAAAAACATGATAACAAATTGTTGGCAAGCTTGCTGTGGAGCTTGGACAGAAAGCTGTAGTTCATACTTCCTTGCAAATGGCTCAGTTGTTACAGAAGTAGTAACTACAGCTTTCAGCCCAGGACCTGCAGCAACATTGCCATCTTTCCTCTCATATTCCCTTAAATCTCCCTAATTCCTCCTGCCCTGCCCAACCTGTGCTACTTGGGCAGTCAGTGCACTTCCCAAAGTCTTTAATCAGTCCTCACTGGAGATGCCAACAGTAATAGATCAGTGCTATTGCCAGTGCTGGGCCGGGACCTTTAATACAGATGCTGCTAGAGAGACACCAATGAAGATTAACTACTATTTGTTAGGGTTTTAAAGGAAGTCTTTTAGCTGTTTAAAAAGAGAGTAGGGATTGCTCCAAACAGCTAAAAGACTTATTCTTCAATGTAACAAATGTCAGTTTATCTCGATTCCTGCTACTACAGACACTGTGCCTGTATTAAAGGGACCAGTGTAGCAGAGCTGCAGTAATGGAGATGTAGAAAAGTCGAAAAGAAATTACGTCCGAGATTGTCAGTGCTTGAGGAACTGACCTAGGCTCCTAAAAAACCACATCTGTAGGAGACTAGGAAAAGGAATAAGCCAAGGAGGAGAGAAGGGTAGGGAGAGAGCTAAATAGTGTGGCACAAATGCAAAGTGAAGACTTTGCAATTCCTCTCCATCTGCCCATCTCTAGTTCTGCCTCTCAAGGTAGGCATCAGCAGTTCCCGAAGCTGGAAGGGATGGATCAAATCGAGCTCAAGTCTGAAAGCTCCTTCACACAGGACATCTCTGTAGATTAACTTGACTTTGATGAGGTGATCCCTGGAGATACCAAGTGTAGGGAGAGGACATAACACTTAAATTCACAGGAACCTAATAGGTCATGTTGCAATGCTTAGATGAAGTCAAGGTATGCTGAGCAGCAGTCCCCATCAAAGACCAGTAAAGCAGAGCCTGATCTTCAGGTTCTGGAGTTAGCCAAACGCTGTAATACCAATTGGACCATGCTGATCATGGCACTCGTGATTTTAGGTTTATCTACGTGCAGAGATATGCCTCATTCTGGAGAGTCACCCTGGCATCCCTTTCTGCACAGCTGTGCCTTCAATGCTGCAATGTAGGACCTGTAACAACAGATGTATCATTTTAATATTAATTAAATAATTATTAAATGTATTATTATTTAATTAATAATTAATTAAATAATTATTTATTATTATTATCTGAAGGGTGGGTGTCAGCGGGATGGGGCCAAACTCTTTTCAGTGGTGCCCAGCGACAGGACAAGGGGCAATGGGCACAAACTGAAGCACAGGAAGTTCCGTCTGAACATGAGGAAGAACTTCTTCCCACTGAGGGTGACGGAGCCCTGGAACAGGCTGCCCAGGGAGGTTGTGGAGTCTCCTTCCCTGGAGATATTCAAGACCCACCTGTGCAGCCTACTTGTAGGTGACGCTGCTTCGGCAGGAGGGTTGGACTAGATGACCCACAGAGGTCCCTTCCAACCCCTACCATTCTGTGATTTATCCTAGTATGAGGTCACTTAGCTGCTTTTATAGCCGGGAGATAACTCACACAGAACTTGACAAAACCAGGCCCATCTAGATGCAACATTTTTAATGTTTAATTATTCTATGAGCTATTTATTTTTAAAGCAGTGCAATAATTTTTATTTTCAGTGTTACTTACCCCAGACGCACCTTGCAGCATCAAAACACCCAAAAGATGTTTTGAATATGCAGAGATGTCTGCATATTTACTTTTCTGTCTTAGAAAAATCTGCGTATAGTAAAAAAACATTTTGAAAACATCCTGGTAGCAATAATATTTCATCCCTCTCCATCCACAGTCTATTGAGACAGAATGTTTGCTTCCTCTGAGCCACCTCATTGCCTCTAAACCTGTTGATGTGCCTCTAAAAATGCTTTTGCTGCAGTCTACAAATCGCCAAGCTCAGGTTAGGTAGGAGAAATTCCTCCACTGGTAAATGGACTGATTGTAGTTGTACCCTGGTGTGGTTTTTGTCTGTTTTTTAATCACGTGGTAGTCCCACAAACCTACTGCATTTTTCTTTTCCCTATCTTAGTATGCACAAACTTACTCCTTGGAGACAGTCTAGTTTCCAGAGGTTGGGAGTCTGAAACGTGTGTCTTTTACAGAAGGGATAATTACTTACATGTAAATTGTATTTCTCTGAAGATGTATCTCAAAAATTACCCCTCGCCCACATACTCACCTTCCCACTGAGCTGAGATTTCTCTGCATTTTATGGGTTTTAAAAATAGGTTGTCCCTCCCTCCCCCCTCCCTTGCTTAATTTGCTGCTGTATTGGGAGGGCTTTTTTACTTTTTTTTGCAGACAAAGCGTACTTTTGGAGAATTCAGGATAGCTGAAGCATCTCAGCAGGTGTGGTGTGAAACTCTGCTTGCTGTGAACACTGACTTACAACTTGGAGCTCAGAGGCTTCCCACTGAGTCTCTGTTCAGGTGAACAAAATCGCACTTCTTCCAAGAATGTTACAGGCTGGATCATCAACTGGGACAAAAAGGCATGGGCCCATTTATTTAAAGGGAGCTGTGCTAGTTTACATCAACTAAAAAATCTGATTTTAAAGGATAATCTGCAGTTAAACCCTTACAGTGGGTAAGTAACTGTCTCTAAATGCGGCCCATATGGTACTTATTTTCTGTTAATTTGGTTTTGTAATTTTTCAGTAGATTTTTTTGGTATCAAATTAAAATTTATATGACTGGAAGGGGGAGATATACCTGGGGCTCACTGTTACAGTAAAAACGAAAGAGTAGGAGCAACAGACATTTGTCTTTCTCCTTGCTGATTGCATGAGGCAATGTAGATCACGTGAATTAATTCTTTATACTTAGCGTGACTTCACTGTTGCCCATGACCCCATGAGTAATAGAGAGTTTTAAATTTTATCTTTCGATTTCTACCTTAATTACTGACTCACTTCTTCTCTGCACTGTACTTGGAATGACGTCTTTTAATATTATTTCCAAAAATTTTGTTTTATGAATGATAGTCATGTTAATAATAACGATACTATTGCTAATTATTTAGTAACTGAAGTACATAGCTTCTTGGTTTCAATAATTTCATGGCTACATGCTTGTTATAAATTTCTGGATGTGGCTGAACAAAACATGCCAGGAGAGCAGAAGGGCAGACTGCCCTTTACCCTTTTTAATATTGTTATTGTTTTTCATGTAGGGACTTGTTCTTATGTCACTAGCCTTGACCTTTTTGTAAAGTAAGTAGGTACTTGCTACTATTTTAACTTTCCTGCCTGCAGAGCATCTCTTTTAGAATAGGTTATATACACTGGAATAATTATTTACTCTTAATTAGCATGCTAGTTTTATTTACTACTATTGATGATCCTTTACTGGTTGTCTGTTCTTTTATTTTAAATCCAGGGCTGGCAAAATTTCTTTGCCTGCAGTTGCTTGAGAGAAAGGTATACAGCTAATTGAACCCCTTGGCTCTAGTCCATGGTCTGTAAATGTCCATCTTGCTCAAACAGCAGTGTAGGATTTTCCAGGCTAGCAGGTTGGTCTGGTATTCCGAGTCTAGCTTTACTCACTCCATTCAATTATCATTTGTCCCAAGTGAAAGAAAGGTGAAGACACCGTGTCATGAAATATGCTGCAAGAACTAGGAAACTGATACGCTTTTCAGGTATTTATTTGTCAACCAGAGATCACATTATCAAATATACACTGTATGAGGTGATTTATCTAAATAGCAATATCATATTATGCACAATTATTGAAATATTCAGACAATTACAAGATACACGCAGGAAGCCTAACCTGATAGCTGACACAATACCTGGTGTTCAGCTCAGAATTCCTCCTTGGCCTTACAGGTAGCAAGACATGGCCAGTCAAAGGGAGAAGATGCATGTGTTGCATTAATGGATCATCACACTGAAGTGCATCATTCATATGCACTTTAGGAAATGGGTGCAGGTATGCAAGGTGCAATAACGAAGCAATCACATGTAATACTGACTGATGTTGAAGGGCTTAAATGCATAGAATTTGCAATTCTACATGGCATAATACAAAATAAGAAAAAATACTATGACAGAAAGTCACTGGGACAGACCCAAGTGGGTGTACTTGTAGAGGTATTCTTATGCTTTCCAGCCCACAGAGTTTGTGCTGGTGTCGTAGAGTTTATCATGAAGTGAACTCACCCGGGCAGGAGTACTGACAGTGTGGCACTCTTGTCGACCGTTGCGATGCTAGTCTAAGTAGTGTCACCAAATGTCGTCTCCAAGAAATGAGAAGAAAAGCCTTAGCTGTTAGACCTTGCCATCCTTTCTAATCACTTCACGTACTTTACATAAATGTATCCTTGTCTCTTAGTCCCATTTTCATATCCTGGCTGATTTTTTGTTGTTGTTTTGTTCTAAGACGTGGCAGGCGATGTGTGCACACTGGCAAGCCGGCTGCTTAGGAGGGAGCAAGGTCCCAACAGCTGTGCTCAGCCTCCCAGGTTTAAATGTCAGAGGAAGACAAGGGAGTGAGAAGCTGCGGTTCGTTGCCAGCGACTTGTGTGGATGGAGAGGCTTCTGGGAGTTCATAACCACTTTTTAAAATTCTGATGAACGAAGGGAAAATTTGTTGGCCGTATGTAAAGCCAGAGGTGCCCCGGGGCCGCACAGGGCAGCACCAGGTCGGCCTTGGCTGAGGGCCAGGCACCCACCCAGCCGTGCTCTCACTCCCACTCCTCAACAGGACCGGGGGACAAAATAAGAGGAAAAAGCTTGTGGGTCAAGATAAACACAGGGAGATCGCTTGCCAATCCCCCTCATGGGCAAAACAGGCTGAACTTGGGGGGAAAATGAATTTAATTTATTGCTCGGGCACTGGGAGTGCCTCCTCCTCCTCCCCAGATCTCGGCACCCGTTGGGCTGTTTCTGACTTTTTTCCTCATTCCTCACCACCTCTGCGGCATTTTGCCCTTTCTTAAATACATTTTCCCAGAGGTGCCGCTGGCATCGCTGACGGGCTCAGCTGTGCCCTGCAGACCCGGCTGGAAGCAGCTGTGTCCGGCATGGGCAGCCCCGGCCTCTCCTCACAGGGAAGCCCCCGGACCCCGTGCGGCAGGATTTCGGGGTAGTGCTCCTGCCTCTGGCACGTTTCTGAGGGGTTCTGCTGTCGACGGCTGTGGCTGCACCTCGGGCTCCTCTCACAGACCCGCGGGCTGGGTGCGGGGGGAGGTCTGTAGCGCTGTTTGGAGTTCCGAAGCTGGCACAGCCATTGAATCGGTATCTGGCTCTGTTAGTTTATTCTTTCCCCATGAGGAAACATCTTTCCCTGTGTCTTTGCACGACCTTGTCCTTCGGTGGCCCTGTAGTCCCGACCGCGCACCCACGGGTTCTCGTGGACAAATTGTTTTCCCTGTTGCCTCAATGACATGAAGTGGTTCTCAAGGACCTGCCAATATATGGCCTTGAAATGGTAATCTTATTAACATAAGCTCATATTGGTGCTGTTTCATTCTGATCCACTTCTGTGGTCTCCACAGACTTGCTTTGACATTGCCTTTGTTTCCTCGGGATGTTGCAGTGCGGCCCACGTAAATGCCTACTACATTTATTTATTATTATGCCATCCCGCACAGCCAACGTGCTGTGCTCGTCAATGAGATGGGGTAAACCAGCTCAGAAAAACACTCCAGAAGTTCCCAGTTTGTTTCCTCAGCATGTGTGTGCTTTCGTGGACCGGGAGCTGTATTCCTCCCTCCCACAGGCCTGGCGGGGCCCGCAGTGGGGCCTGGTGTCGTTGCCATGGGCAATTCGCAGGCCCGGGCTTTCCAGGCAAGGTCTGAGAGCTCGCCCCTGGCACCCATTGCTGTGGTGACGGCAGCACGGCTTGGCTTGGCCTGGTCAGATGTTTGGTGGGCAGCGGGTTGTGGCAGGGTGGAGCTTCGCCCTGTGCTGGGAAGATTTGAAGGCTGAGGCTGGACGTTGCAGGTAGCGAGATCACCTCTGTGCCCAAGCACAGAAGGCTGGGCTCAGTCAGTAGCACCTTGCTGGGTTAAACTCCGGCGCAGGGATGTGAGAGGAAGGGTGTTCCTGGGGCGAGGTGTGCCCTGCGCACTCCCTTGCTAGCAATCCAGCCTGAGGTTCAAAGAGCAGAGACAAATGGATGACAGATTTCTCTCCGTCCGGCACAGTTGCTCCTACTCACTTTCTCTGACTGCCTGGGTACAGCTCAGTGTCTCAAAGCATGCCTTTTTATAACAGCAAACAACATGTTTTGTCTGCTGTGGTTTCCGATTTGAAATTTAATGTACAAATGTGTATTGAATTTCAAAATTCAAAACCTCTTTCTCATCCTTTCTTGCGGGACATTGTGTTGTCTTGCAAGCCAGGCCTGAAGTGGCTGAACATGATAACATTTTGTAATTTTTGAGCGACGAGGTAGACTCTGAAAGTGAAACAAACCTAATGGCTCCAGTGGAAGGATTTCATGATCCATTTTCTGAGGAAGAGACCTCGGCTTCTTTGTCCAAACACAGCAACATTTTACTATAGTAAAAATTTTTGAAGATATAAAGAGACGACCTAAAGGTGTATTAAATACAAAATAATTTAGCAATAACATAAATCTGTGTGTAGTCTTCTTTACCAAGAAAGAATGTGTCCATCACATATGACAGTCTTTCGGAGAGCGTTAGTAGTATAAACAGCTCTTCTGCATAAAAACCAAAATGAATTCAAATGGCCAGAGTTGCTATTGCTCCCAAAATTATCTTTCTTGAAAACTAAATAAAACAGATATACAGAACAGCAGAATAAAAATTTCTTGTCTAGAGGTAATTCTCACTTGCAGCCTCACAGCTGAAGAATTACAGAGACAGCAGATAGTCTTAGCCACTCAGAGACTGCAAGTCTGCATGAGAGCCAGGCTGCTTTAAATTGTTGCTTTTCAAAGCTTCTCTCCTGGCCCACGGCTGCTGAAGTCACAGGCTTAGCAGCCTAAGCCAGGTTCTCATTAGAGAAAAGGGATAACAGTAAGAGGAGCAGTTTACAGAAGGAAAAGGATACATATCGGGGAGAGGACAATATCAGGAATTAAAAATTCATTTACCCGATGGTATGTGGGTTGCTCAAACTGACGGAGGTAATATTTCAAATTATTTCATCTTCCATGTCTGGTCAGGACTTCTTCAAATAGCAGGTCTATGAGATCTGGATAGTGTCATATAGGAGCTCTTGAGGATGACAAGTCAGGAGAAGCAGCATATTTTATTGAGTTTGTATTTATATGGGTGCCTAACAAAAATCTTGTATAGCTACCCCAAAGGGATTGGTAAATAACTAACAGCCACCACAACATTTTTTCAAGAACCCATTTTTAATCTTGGCATATCATCTCCATTCCACTGATTTTCTAGTTCATTCTCCTTTTGCTTTCTACTCATAATCAGAACACAGTTCTTGGTAATATTAGCAATATTTATTTGGATAAATTTAGACCTAATAATCTTTTTGCACTAAAAATTTGACAGTATTCATCATCACCGGTAACTGATACTTTATGAGCTTTTATCCATGCAAGAGTAGAGATGCTTAGGATCCCTTGAGCCCCAGCTGTTAAAATGTACAAAGAATGAAACTATAACCTTATTGAACCCAGTGGGAAAACACCTTCTTCAAAGACAGGGATAGAAGAACATTATTTTTGGGAAATGCTGGACATCCTTAAATATAAATACATCTCTTTTCATAAATCACCTGGAGATTTAAGATGCTATCTATTAAAAGAGGCTACAATACCTCTTGCACTTTCATGGGATTTCTCTCTTTCCAGTTCCCATTGCAGTGCCTTTTAGTAAGTTTTGGAATCTGTGTAAATTTCTGACTTTGAGAAGCACTTTTACTTAAATTTAAGACTTCGAAGTCTTAAATTTCTTATTCTTTGTAATGTATTCTGCAAAGGAACCATATTCAGTTGGCCTCCGTAGTATCGCTACTCTAAGTAAATGTGTGGGCTAAATGAATTGTCAGGTGTCAAATAACAAACACAAGCATGCACTTAAACGCTGTGGATTTCATACAAATAAATGAGTATGCACTATTCATTCTTGTACAGCGTGAATGCAGCTTTCCTATATTTCTAAAATTTTTTTACAAAGCTTCAAGACGGTCTTAATTATGCAGTATCTATTACGAGCTTCCAACAGTGCAACGAGAAGCACATTTCCTAGAAATGAAACATGTAAGTGTGTTCTAAGTTATTTTAATGCTAATTCTTGTTCACTTTTTCAGAGCTTGAGCTTTAAACACCACAGCTGTCAAAAGATCAGACCAAATTGAGAAATGTATTTTGGCCACAGAGATGAAATTGTGAATTGGCATTTAATTGTGGAAAGTGATTCTGTAGCAGGCTGGTTTAGATTTTTCAATTGGTGTGAGTCAGTGAGTTTTTATGGTAACAAAATTGCACAGTAGGCTTTAATTGTGCACAATTGTTGCACTGCATGGTGCAGAGTACTATATTCTAGGCATTCAGCTGCATTCTGTTAATTTTTTTCATTGAACTCAGTGAAGAAGTACACCTGATGGTATTTGATATATGCTTGTTTAAAGTGCTCATGCTTTTTTTTGTCTCAGGAAAATGAAAACAATTATAGTAGACGACCCCCCCCCCCTTTCCCCAGTTTCCAGATGACTAATTATACTGTATGGGCTACCTACAGGCATCTACTAAAATTAACTGGAGTCTTATTTCTGATTTCAGCTGCAAGAATCTTATGAAAGGTCTTTGGGGTTTAGAAGAGTAACTTTTAAGTAATACAGGATTCAGGGGTTTCTTTACATTCATCTGTGCATTCTGAAGGCTGAATGATACTTGGTGGACTTTCATCTTGTTACTTCAGTAATCTGTAGCTGTTTCCAATTTGATTATTTATTTCCTGAGTATTTTACGTCTGCTGGATCTGAACAGTGCATCCAGCTAGGACACAGCCTGTGATTCAGGATTAGGAAAATTTTGTTTCCTCCTCTATAAGTAACTAAAACATTTTTATCACCCTGGGCCTAGTGATTTGTGAAATCCTGTTGTACTTTGTTTTTTCTCCTGCTAAGCTTTCAAGTTGTCAGGAGTGATCTGATTGTTTCCCATCTTTTCACCAATAATGGAACCCAGGCCAGCACTCTGTTGCTTTCATGAATTCAGTATCACAGCTCTCAGTCATCAAAAAGCCTTTTCAATGTTTCTGGGATGTGACATTTATGTGGAAAAACAGCTTTGGGTTTGAGGCTTGGGTTTTTTGGGGGGATGAAGAAATAGAGTCTGATATTACTGTAATTACTCTACCACAAGATTCTGTAGTTCTCTTTCCCTGCCAAGGATGACAGTACTGTATAACAAACAGTAGCTCTGGCAGATCTTTTTCCTATCTGTATTGATGAACTTGCTGTTGTTATCATGTACATAACAAACCTTACAATAGTCCTCTTTCCTCTTAGCATCTTCCAGCACAGCAGCTTCTGTAGCTGGCCTCAAAGAACAAACCCCAGGAAGAATGAATTTTGATTGCACCATTGCAAGGCCTTTCTTGTTCTTCATGTTTGTATGAAATAGTAGGAAGAAGCTTCATTTTTTAATTATCCACTCTGTATTTTTCCAAGACATTCTGAAGAATATTGTTACAGGTGAGGTTAAGCCAGGCAGGGACTTTTTTACCCTCTTCCAGCCTATTTACCTACACCTGGTGATCTAATTGAAAAGGAACACGTGAAAAATTCTTTCATGGCTTTACGGTTCTTTCCGTAAGAATGTGTGCATTCGGGAACAATGCAGGAGCGTTGGCATCCCACCCTACTCTGAGCTGTTGAATTTTACCCGGGAGATGAGCAGTGTCTCTAGCTTTTATCATTTCTGCTTTGCTACTTATTTCAAAGGGAAGTAACTGTACAAGCACAAAGTCCTGTCTGACACCTGCCTTCCTACGGTACTCTCAGCCAAGAGTGCAGAGAGAACAGACACCTCTGTGGGAGGGTGAGGGGTAGCTGTTGATAGGAACTGTGAAAGGAAATATTGAAACACATTTTAAGACCCTACTCTTCTTTATGGGCATGAGCTGTTAGGTGAGGTCTGATCTTCAGTTAAATAAGGTCATTCTACAATATGGCAGGTTTAAATGTTTATTTACTTCAAAAGCCACTGCACCTTCAGAGATAATCAAGTCTTTGATGATATGCCATAGAACTGATGCTTCAGTCTGGTTTTTTGTTTTGCCTTTTTTAAAAAAATGTAGGTTTTCTTTTCTTTCTTTTTCCTTGCTTTAGTTTTTAAGGGACAGGAGGAGGAATGAGCAACAATAAAAAGGAAGAAATTCTTACTGGTTATCTTATTGCCTTAGAAGACAATTTGGATGTAGTCCCAGATTATACATCTGCCCCTCTAACATACATCTGCAATAATATTAATACCAAATCAGACATCTCTGTGCTAGATGTGTTCAGCTGCTTGCCAGTGTGCTGCTGCTGCATCTGCGGAGAACAGCCTGTGCTTCGCAGGGAGTGGCGAGAGGAAAGAGCAACCTGCATGCCCGGGCTCACCACCCCTTTCAGAAGGGTTTGTTTGGCATTTCACTCTTCAGTTTTCATCCTGCTTGCTCTAATACCCATAATGTTCTCTAGCTCATATCTAGAGTCAGGTTATGCTTCAGAATTACAAAAGCAATTAAAATAAAAATGTTTTCTCAACGTATTGTTACCTGGACAGATGCCAGCATTGAGGTCCTGATGTATCTCTGATGGGAGATCAGGGCAGTTTTTCCATACAGGGTTGAAGCCAGCAGTGGAGAAAATGGCAATGGCCTGGCTGCACCAATATGCACTCAGGCATACTCCTCTAACCGCTTTTAACCAGTGCAGTTAAATTAATTAAGTTTAAACACTTGCAACCTTTCAAAGAGAGCTGAGGCTTTTCTGCAGCTCAGGTGAAATTTCAGACTGGTGCAGGATAGTGAAAATATTTACCATCTTTGTTCATATAAATGTATTTATATTTTTATATTTTGCTAATACTCCTAATGATAAACTAGTCCCAGAGTGGAAAGACCCATTTGTATTTTATGTCTTTGTGAGACAGCTTCATTTACAATGTAGAAAGAAGACTGATATTCAGTAGGTCTCTCCTTTCAGGTTCCTTTTCCAAAGACTTCATTTATAGGTTGCCAGGTAACCAGAAGTCTTTGACTTTTAAATAATACTTCATATAGGTACAAAAAGTGAGATTTTTTTCAGAGCTGAAATGGCAAGAACTATCTGAAATGAACAGTAGTCTTAGCAAATGCCTATGGAGCTGACCACTGATACGCACGCACATGAACGTGAATGAAGCAATTTTCTAAACTCTTCAGTGGCTGTATGGATCAAATTTAAAGTACAGACAGTGTGTATTTTCCTAGCTGATTATTAAATTGAATCTTCATATTCTTACTTAAGGTCCTGTTGCTGTTCAATAGGTAAATCACATTCTTCATCTCCTCCAGGAAAACCAGGTGTGTGCTGCTCTCAGTCTGCTTTTGCTTCTCTGCAGTGTGGAAGAGAGGGATAAAAAAGATAAGGGTAATTAAATTGTTGGCATTAACAGGACCAGCCAAATGTCCCTAGAGGAGAGTGGCAGTTCTTCCTTCCTCCTTCTCCTACCTTCATCTTAAAAGAAGGAGCCTGTTGCTGCGGATTACCCAGATTCACTCACGGAGCTGGAAGAAACGTGAAGTGCCCCAGCACGAGCGTAGTCACAGATCTGGCAATTTTTCAGCCATCTGCAAGGCTATGGCTCAGCTACCATGTAGGTAGCTACCTTCTTCTAAGGATCTAATCCAATAAAAGTCCAAGTAAAGCACGTGCTTATTACTGCCCTATGCTAACTGGCATCAGTGGGAGAATGCAGTGGATTTTAGTTGCATCCCGTGCAACTAAAGCCCCCCAGTCCTGACTGCGAGTAAATGCAGGAGAGGCAAAGCTGGGACTGGAGCCTGGGTAACAGGATATTTATGGATCTCAGAAGTTGTTGGTGCGGCCCAAGACAGAATGAACTTTCATGCCAGCTACAGTTGTGACAGCATGGAGCTAGCCTTAGTAGCAAGAAGCCTGTCCAGTGGGTTTGCCTGAAGACTCCTCCTGCCCTGGGTGGTTTTGTGGTGAATCTTACACAAGAACAGCTTTTGGTGTGCAGCTTGCCACGGCAAGTCCAAGGGGCAGTTCGCTGGCCTTGGAGTGATTGCCTGTCCTTCTTGCCTCTCTCTGATGTTTAGCAACAGGGCAGGAGTTGTGGTGCAGCCCTGTGGGCAGGGAGCTGCCCTCAGGCCAGTATCTTGTTGCATACAGTTCCCTGGGAGTCCCAGCGTGGCAGCGAATTTCAGTTTTCACTTGACCAGCTTTGAGTTTAAGCTCTTCATGCAACAACATCTTTCCTTTCCCTTTAAAATCTGGGTTGTGGAAATTTTCTTTTTCACACTATTTTCACTGTGGAGATACTTCTGAGGTCATTGTGAACTGTCTTACTCAAACATTCAAGCCAAATCAATTCTATTTCCAGAGCTTTGTCATGGCACGAATGTATTAGAACAACTTCATAAAATGTTTATATCAATGTCTGAAGTTCACTGTAATCTGAGACTGTGCAATGACATCTGTAGGATAAGTTATACGGCTCAGCACTAAAACATGACCATGGTACAAAGTATATTGTTGGGAAATCTACTGTCAGACATGAAATCCAGCTTTGCGATTTTTGCTTCAGAATTTTCACTGACAGCTTCTTTATCATAAATGAGAGACACTTACATGCCATCCTTTGGGCGTTCCAGTCCAATCTGAGTACTCCAGGATCAAAACTGGTGCAGAAAACACAGCCTGTGCACCATTAAAAACAGCCAGTTTTTTCCTAACAGCAGGCTTATGTTAGCTATTCAGATAAGGTAAAACTAATAACACATTTATCGGGTGTTTTGCTACATTTGTCATTCTGATGAAGTGTTCTGAAATTCTAGTGTAAAGACTGCAGCTTTATTTCAGCAGAAGCCGAAAGTTTTAATCCTTTATTGCTGCAAAAGCAAACAACTGTCCTTATAATCAGCCTAAAACAAGACAACAGAACACAGAGAAGATTCCTTCCACGCAGTGTCACTGCACTTCTCGGGTAATAGGTTACCCATGTGTACCTCAGTATATGTTTATTTATATCTGTCAAACTAGGAGTAGTTTAGTAACATGAAGTAGGAGTTTGGCATGCACAGCCTGTATTTCTCTGTTTGCATTCTTGCCAAAACCCAGTAAAAAACCACAGATACACACCTCCCAAAAGTACCAAAAAGCCTACATCAAAGCGAACGCATCAGTTTGCTAAAATTGCGTACGGAAGTGATTCATATCTTCCAGATACTGGCTTCCTACTATTAGTTCAGGAATAGTAAGGAGATATCGAGGAACTAGAAAAGCTCATTTCAACAGCTTTTTTCATTCATAATTCAGTTAGGGTTGGACCCAAGCCTGTTGAAGAATTATTGCAGCAGGATTGTAGTATCCAGCCCTTTACTAAGCAGACAGAGCAAAGAAGAGATTAGAAATAAAATACAGCATGTGATGCAATGCAGTCTTCCAGTCAAATCACAGCCAACTCCTTCAGACCTTACGCCAGTGTTAGGCTGTTTCCAGGTGAAGACAGCAAAATTGTTTGTAATGGATCAGAAGCATTCAGTAAAGTTTCTTGGTCGATATTACAGAATGATGACTAAAACAAGTTTAAATCAGCAGACTTGGACGTCTTATACACAAAACTGAAAAGAGGATTTTTAAAAGGGTATCTCTGGCATTGTGATGCTTTTTTTATATCATGAAATGTGACATAAAATAGCTAATATAATAACATATTCCAATGACTTAAAAAACCTGACAGGGGTAAGAAACTATACTCTTAGCCTTATGGCAGTCCTGGGCAAAATAATGGAAAAGTAATAAGGGATTTCAATGATAGAGATTCAAAGGACAGAAATATGATAAATGCTAATCAGCACAGTTTTTTCTGAAAAATATAGCTTATGCAGCAAAGCTGATTTTGAATGAGATTATTAATGTGTTGATAATGGTGGTTGTGTAGATTTTGATAATATTTTCCTTATGTTCTGATGAAAAATGTTGCATTCTACAGCTTCAGTGAAATATGCATTAAAAATGAGCTAATGGATAGATCTCAAAAATGAGATATCATTGGCAATTATTACAGAACTCCTCTTAAAGTCCTCTAGGGAGGTTGGTTTGGGGAACCTTAAACAAATTGTGGCAGATGATAGACCGAGCAGCTAGGGCTAATCAAGGGTTGGAGCCAGGCATCCCCTCTGGAAATCAGAAAAACTTGGATGTATGTCAAACAACATCTGAAACTACTGAACATTTTCACCAATGATCCAGCTGCTAAAACATGAATTAAAGCCTGGGGCAGTGTTGCAGGATGAGGGTAGGGTATCCCAGTTTGCTGTATAGGTTATTTGAAAATCTGAGCCCACTCACAAAATGCAACCAATGCAAAAAGTGAAGCTTGAAAGGACACATCTGTGGAAGAGAGAATTTCCTGGAAAAAAGCAACTTTAAAGATGTTTTAGGAGATCAAGTGAAAGTCGGTGCAACTTGTTAATGTGCAACCGTAGCAGAAAGGAGGAAGAAGAAGAAAGAAGCACAAGCTGAGGAAGAGCTGATAGACTAAGAAGATATCTCCCAGGTGTACTATCCTGGTGAGACTAAATGCAATAATGCTTTTTGATGGGAAACTCTGACTTAAAAGATGTAGAATGCTGGATTCCATGTAGAAAACAAACAAATACGACTAGAAAGCCAGAAGTACCACCTTGATATAAGGAAGAAATAGTCAGAAAGACCACACAGAAGTGACAATACATAGGTGACTGGAATAGACTATAAGTACTTTTTGGACGGCTGTTTAACTTAAATTAGAGTCACAACAAGAACTAGTGTCTGGAGGCAAAAATCAAATAAGTACAAATGAGAAACTGTCCTTGCATTTTCAAGGAAGTACAAAAAGAAATGTTGGTATCTTCATCTCTTGAGGTCTTCAGGTTAAGAAGGGTATAGATATTTCAGCCAAACAGAAGCTAATGTACTCACAGCAGGGGGACTGGGTGATTGTCATGGGGTCCAACTAGCCTGTTCAATTCTGATCTTAAATGTAATGAACCTATGAATGAAAAAGCAGAGCTTTCACTGAAGACAGTTAAATTTTGCCTAGAGAAGTACTGCAGCATAATTCTAGGTTTTTGAAAATTGAACAAAGTTCTTGGTTTTGAATACAAATCCTGCCTTACAGTGTTGCCTTTTGCACAAATCACAGAATTCTTGAGCTATTTAATCCTCATTAGTGAAGCATTATTAATCCACAACACTGAAGGGCAGGAGGTATAATTTAGAGAAATCCTTACGGGAAGGATCTCGTAGGAGATAAAAAGGAATTACAGTGTTTCCATAGTCTGGTAACACAAATCATGGCATTCTAATGCAGTTATTTTTTAATGCTGCAAATTTAAAATTCTGTGGAAGAGTTTTGGTTTCCTATGGGTGCTATAGGGTTAGTGAGTAATCTTCGTTTTTAACCTCTGTTATGTCTAAGCTTGGTCTATGGGATTCCCATCTTTTGTGCTGCATTAGGATTTCCAGTACTGTAATGTGTTAGAGAATCACCGAACTGCTCAGCTTATGATCTTTGGATTATTTTCTTTTATGCTCACTAGCAGTTTAACCTGTCAAAAACAATTTTTAAGCAATTTGTAACATAGCAGAGACATAAATGGTCTCAAAAAGCTTATGACTTTTGAAAAAAAGAGCAATGACTTGCTAGACCTCCGATATTTGTAGACATCCAAAATAACTTGTTCCCAAAGGTTAGAATACTTTAAAATAATTTGGAAGGTTAGAATATTTGGAAGTTATCCATCTGGATTTTTGATAACCTCCCTCCTGAGATAAACACTGCCGTCTTGTGCAATGGCCACCTCTTGGCTGTGGAGCAGGTGCAGCCTTCGTCAGACAGAAGGCCTTGCACAGACAGATGTGCCTTCAGCTGCTTGAACTGGTACCAAATGGATCTGTCACTCCTGGTCAGCTCATGGCCCTGTTAGTGCTCTTAACATAAACCCTTAACTTTGCACTAAATGAGCCAGATCCACCATGAAAAATAATGCAGCCATGTCAGTACGGCACTCCAGGGGCAAGGCTTTTTTCCCTCACTTCCTCCCAGCATTTAAAACTAGAGCTGACCCCTCCATACACCCCATAACATGTCTCAGGAGAAAGGGGGAAGAGCTTTACGGCCACCTACTCAGGGAAGACATAAATCCCTCTGTGCCTGGGAGTCATGTCCTACGTTTCTGGTGGGCAGCGTGGAGAGGAGCATTTCTCAGGGACACATCCCAAGTCCCCTGGGAAGGAAATGCCTCCCCTCAGTTTGAGAAGCTGGAGCTGTCATTTCTCACAGCTTGAAAGTAAGAGATGCAATGCCTTGGAAACGGCAGTCTCCATGAGCGATGCTGCAATCAAAGTGGAAATGAAACAATGGTGCTTTACACAGCACATTCACAGAAAGGGTACAAGCGTGATACTATATTCCAAAATGTTTCAGTGTGGGAGGCAAATTATCTCAGTCAATAACAGCAAAGTGAGCAAATAAAAGAGCTTGTATTTTCACTTAACAAAAGGAAATGGCTGTTTTGACCACATTTAGTGCTTCCTCAGCTCCTTCTCACTGGATTCATCCCATAGTGGCGTTAAAGACACAAAGTACTTACATTTAACACTGACATTTATTTTTACTGTAGCACTACATAACTTCTAGAGCAGCAGCTTCCAGTCTGGGGCTTTCTACAACTCCTGCAGTCAGGCTTGACCTCAGTGTTGGTAATATGAGACTTTGCCATTTCAGGACACAAATACCAGGCAGAGCCCAAAACAGGAGAGAAACCTCAGCATGTAGGAGTCTCTTACTGGAAGTCTGTTGAGCGTGGTCTAAAATGGAAGATAGCAATTATTCTCCAGCACTCACTGAGCTTCTTGATTTGCTCACTGGTTATTTCCTTTCCTTTACAAACTTGTGTGTACATATACCTCAGCTAGGAGAGGAGGGTGTTCACGAAACTGCACTATCCTAGTCACTTCAGGGTTTCTGTGTGAGAAAGTGGTCTTAGGCTCTGTCTCTCCAAGCATAGGCTTCGGTACAGATTCTCTACCAAGCATTTCTTTTGAGATGGGTGCCAAAAATTGGAGTGCGGTTTGTTTGAAGTCCTGACTGTAGCTGCAAAGTCCCTGAGTCAATCATTGATTTGGAGACCTATGTGCAAGTCTCACACAGATTTTTCAAATGTGTTTTAAAATTTAGTTTACATGTAGTCAAAACCCAAGACTGACTCTAAAACTTGTAACAACCTACACACAAAACACTTCCCAGGAGACCTTCCTGCCTTAGCACCCTTTTAGGATTTTTACTGATATTTTGCAGTTCCAGGTTTCTCTCTTCATTGACAGTTTTTTTTTTCCTCTAGATCGTATACAAATCTGAGTTAAAACTTTGTATTTTTACAAATTCCAGTTCCTTCTTTTCGGGTAGCATCTGGAGATAATATCTGGAGAGACTATCTTTCTAGGATAGTGTCTTCAGATACTCCTTATCAAATGTTTAGGAGCAAACGAGGCAAAGTCCATCCTGGAAGAATTATTTCCTTCGGCCTAGAGCCAAGTCTTTTATCTATTTGAATGGATGTCCTGTAAAACTAATGACTCTTGAGCAGTCTGTATCGCTAGCTTTTTTCTGCATGCAATGATTCTTCCTGATAGCTCTTAAGTCAAAGCGAAGTTAAGACTGGAAGCTACAATAACAAAGAAAAGTCACCCAACAGTTGGGCAATCAAAGTAACATTCACAAAACATGTGGGATATATCAGCTAATATATATACAAAGATTGGATTTGTCTCACTACCCTTTACATGCTGTCTCTACAGTGTAGATATTACAGCTGTTATTTGCGCTAGGAGCCCTTTTTGTCAACAGAAAGAAATAGGTACTCCTGGGGCTGCAGGCATATTTTACACATCTTCTTTAGGATGGCATCAATCAGGTCTTGGTTCCACCAAGGAAGATCTTCACCGATATCAGGCAATCCTGGGGTGACAGTGTCAGATGTCAGAGCGGGCCTTGTGGCAGCAGGTTGGCATTTACAGCTGTTTAAAGCACGTATTTTCTTAGTAGGAATAGTATGCCAAGGAACAAAGATAGAAACTATTGTCAAGAGGGGAGGGAATGAGGGGGAGAGAATTAGAGATTCAGAGAGTGAAGAGAAAAAAGTGATAACTAAAATATTTTCACATGAATTTTATATAATTCATGCTTCAAAAATTATATAATAGCAGTTGGTTTGCTCCACACGAAGGAGTTCTGTATTTTTCCAAAACAGAAGAGCTCTACTTACCTGGTATGGGAAGTCACAACAATTTATTGATCATATATGTGTACTAATGAGTGGTCCTGTTTGTACATTAACAACCACTTGGACAGAATATGGTACCACATAAACACAGGTGAAAACACCATTGAAAAAGTCGTTTGGGATCCCATTTCCTATTTATTTCCATGTTCAGTTTCAGGATTTGGATCTGTAGGACAGTAACCAGCCACTTCCTATGTCAATATCTAGTAGAAGAATTTCAGAAGTAAAGGAAGTTGCACAGATAAAGCAAGCCTAACTGCATGCCCAAAGCAAATGAGGAACCCTCACACACGCACTGTCCAGGGACATCAGAGATCAGCTTTGCAAGCAACACAGACGTGAACTCCTAGGTAAAGTGTGTGCTTTAAATTTACATCAGCTCACTTTCACATTTGTTTGTTCTATATTTTCTTTGCTTGACTTACATTTACCAGTATAGTACTAAATTGCCAAATAGTCCCATTATACTGTTAATATTTGCTTCTGCATTTCAATGACACATAAATGCAGTGAAGGAAAAATGCAGCCCTCCGCCACGGCCACAGAGTTAATTCATTGCGCAGTGTAAGTGGAGGGTAGGAGGCACACAGAGCTGCTGGGGACTGGTGGGGAGCAGTTCTGCTGTGCCCACAATGTCTTGACATGGGGCAGTGAGCCTTGCTGAGCCTTCACTGCTTGTCACTCCCCAGCCAGGGTCTCCTTCCAGGGCTGCTCTGGATCTCCATGCCATCTCCCCTGTCCTCAGGCTGTGATTCAAGGCTCTCCAGGCTCACTTCCCCAGTCACATGCATGGCAATGCTTTTGCTGTGACTGGTGTGCATGGGACATTGCATCAGACCCAGTGTGCTGCTGCTAGCTCAAGATGGCAGGCTGCCGACCTGGAGCAAGACTGCAGCCTAAATCATTCAAGCGCAGCTTGTCCTCCAAAGCTTTCTCAGATTTCCCTGGCCACTGTGTGACGGGGTGGAGGAACAGCCCAGCATGCAGCCACACAGAACACTTGCCCCAGGCAGCACAAAACACCTGCCCCAAGAAGCCCTGGTGATACGCACCAGCATGAGAACATCCTGGGTCAGTAACTGGAGTCTGGTGGTTCAGCTGGGCAGTGACTGAAGGTTCAATGTGCACAGAGTCTGTGGTGATGGCATATCCTGGAGCCAAAACTCCTGAAATTCAACTCGTGTTTTCCCTGACAACAAGAACTGAAGCCCTGCATTCTGGCCAAATTTCAGCTCTGACAGATTTTACATGTTTTACTTAGAACCCCAGATGTGGCATCCCCTACACCCACAAACTGCTATGTAATGTTAACTGTCCTGCTCCACCCAGAGGTAGCTGTACCATTGCAGCAACAGGTGAAGCACTCTGCCTTTTTTTACAAGCTATTTAAAATTGAATTTGTTGAAGTTCCTTCAAGGGAAGGAACTATATGATGGTAAAAGACAAGTTCCTTCAAGTAAGAAGTTGGACATTTTGAGCCTTGGTATCACGTATGTGTTCTAAATGAGAAAGAACAGGGCGACAGAAGTGCCCTTGCTGTGGTGACATGCTGTTAGGACTCCTTAGAAGCAGGTCAAAAAGCTGTCATTAGCTTGCTTCAGGCTAAACCTCATCAGCTGAGTTTTGAAGAGAGGCAAAATGATTCTGTAATAGCTCAGCTGGGCACATGAGCGCAAGTCCTGATGGTGATGAGATGGCAAGCACAAGAAGGAAGCCAGGAGGTATTTTTTTGCTTCTCCTTGCAGTAGTAAAGCTTAATATTGCTATAAAGAGATTTTTCAGGAGACCAAGAGTGTATCATCAACAGTTTTTAGAAGATTCTCAGTTGCTTTGTTAGCAAAAAAAGAGAAGAGTGTGTACTCTGAACTGCAGTGTTTTGGTACCTGCATGTGACAGCAATTTCCATAGATTATTGACCTTGCAGATTCGTAACAAAAATTATGGAGAATTCAGGCTGTGAGAAGATGCATTTTTATGGACATTCTTTCTATCTTGTAACTTTAAGCAACTAGCTACACTGAGAGAAAGGAATCTGAAGTTTTTTCTAGGGCAATAGCATAACAACATCCAAAAGTATGAACCTCTGTGAAAAGATGGGTTGGAGAAGTACACTGCATGGGAGTGTTTACTTGACAGCTTAAAAATATGGCACAAGGAACTAAGTATGCTCTTAAACAGGAGCTTCGAATTGTATTTTGAAGCCATAAACATCTATTCGGACAAGGCAGTATAGAAGTTATACAGAGAAAAATGAGATTTGATTCAGTGTGCTGGAGATTGTGCCCCAAGGCTCACAGCGGTGATTTCTTGGACCAGATGTGCTTTGGTGCCATGGTGCTTCAGACAAAGGGGAGTCTGAATGGATATTTCAGGAAATGCATTCAATATGGTCGACTCAAGATTATTGAGACCCGGGCTTAGCATGTGCGTTCATTTTGTTTTTAAGTTACAGCTCCTTTGTCAGGCCAGGGATATAAATAAACTCATTTCCTTTGGTGCCTCATTCCAAAAGGATGCAAAAAGGACCATCTCGTTTCAGGAGGAGACCTGCTACTTGTTTTTCCCAGCCTGTCTACTCAGTGTCTCTCCATTTGGGGCCACAGCTGCCGGCCTTTTTCTGGCCTCCTCACAGCTCCTGCAGTGTCAAGGGACAGCGAGAAGTGCATCTCTTTCCTCACTGGAAGAGTGGAAAATTAACGCTTTCACTTCCTTGCCAGGCAAAGTGCACTCCCGCCTAAGCACAGCAGTCCACAGACCTTCCAGTGCATTTGGTTATCTTCAGACAACGCTGCAATTGAGCGGAGGCTTTGAACAGCTTTGGTGTCTTTAGCTTACCAAGGTGATCAGAAAGCAGGTGGTGTATTGTTCATCAATTCCAGATATGACGAAATGTAATAATTATGTTTTGGTGCTGTAAATGTGTTTTAATTATTACAAATTAACATCAGTTAAAACCACCAGAGCAACTAGTGAAGAGCTGTGTAAGTGCATTTCTTGCTCTGTAGTCTGTATGCTGCAGGTCAGGTGAGGAAGTAAGCTGAAATCCAGTGTAACGGTGAGGAGGCTCAGGTGTTGCCCAGATTTTCTGTATCTTGGATAAACCGTTTAGTCTCATTGTCCCCAGTTTCTTCTCATGTTGCTTGACAATTTGTAAAATACACTGGAAGTTGTGAAGTGCTTTCATCTATTTATTTAGACAGAATGATTTGGAGCAGAGATCGCTTTTTACTGTGTATCCTGGAAGCACATTTGAAATCCCCCTCTATATCCTCCAGATAAGCAAACACTCACAACATGATATTCCAAGAACATGGCATTACAGCAGGTAATACTGCACATTGTTAAATAAAAGATGGCAGCTTTCCATATGTCACCTTTCTAGAGGTAATTTAATTAGATTAGAATGCATTATGGATATGCATGTTACACAGCACATCCATTGCCCAGATTGCATAACCCAGTCTTTCATGTTCCCAGAAGAAAAGGAGCCAAGCAGTTAACAGCAGCATGGTTGTTAGACTATGTTGCCCAAAACCAAACTGTAGGGGAAATTAAGAAGAAATAAATTTCACAAATTACTTGTACTTATTTATATTATTAACTATCATCGTAATCTTCCAAAGAAGAAAAATATAATTCAAGAATAACTCACCAGAAGAATGCAAAGGGATCTTAACAGTAAAGAAGAGGCTTGTTAGATTTCAGAAAACAGAAAGAAACTTTGTTATCTGAATGCAGGCTTTAATTATTTAAATTTTTAATGCAAAATAATTTTAAAAGCCCACATGACCCATCTCACGCAAATTGATTTCTTAAAACATTTAAAATCATTTGGACAATTCACTTTTGTCCGTGTTGTTTCTTCCTTTTATTCCCACAGCACTTTCCCCTCTGCCTGTGCAGATCAGAGTAGCTGCCTTCTGCAGAACAGCAATCTCATGTTGTTTACCTTGTGTTTCAAAGAGAATTGAACAAGCCCGGGATTCACTTTCTCTAAACAAATATTGGCAAGACAAAGGTATCACAGCTATTCTAGGGACAAGAGGTTTGCTGAGATGGGGAACGGTAAAGACTGGCAAGAAAAAAAAGTCAATGTGTTTTTATCTGAAAAAAAAGTTAATCCTTTTCACAGCCTCATTTTCTTTGCTTTTGAGATAGCTCTCCTTTTTCATTTAAGTTTTAGAGTTTTTCAGCTAAAGGAAGCAAGAAACCGAGGTATTTTCTTTGTTCCTGTCAAGTAGCTTGAACAGTTTGAGAACAGAAACCAGTCAGAGCAGTGTGATTAGTGTAGCCAATTAGAGTGGATTTGCATATTCTCAACACAGCTATCGAGAAATAATTCTGTGGAGATAACGCAAGTGTGGCAATGACTGTCTGCCAGTCAGAGCACCCTGGCTCCCGAGCTATACGGTGATTGAGAAATAACCACAGAGTGATTCTGCAGATTTGGTACCCTGAGCCAATCCATCTGCTGGCACAACGCAGCTGGGGAAGAAAGTGCTTTTGTAAGGCGGCAGCAACACGATACCTCTGCACACAGGAAAAGGTTAATCTACAATCCATCTACCTAAAATGCAACAGCATCTGTCAAATGAGTTTGTTCTTCCAAGATTCATTCCAGCTACAACTTGCGCTAACTGCCACTTTCGGGAGCCCAACCTCATCAGGAGTTTGGGGGCCTTAGCTGTAATGAGATGGCTGCTGGCCAAGGACTGAGTGCCCTGCAGCCCTCCTGCCCTTCAGCTCAGCCAGTGGTCCATGGGCATGGCAGGGTGCTAGATGGTCCACTACACAAGGTGCAGAAGGTGATCTTTGTGCAATGACCTAAAGGATGGGTGACAAAGCTCTGCCTACTTCTGCCCCAAAACGCCTTTCACCAGGGTGTTATCCAAGCACCAGGCAAGAAAGCAAACAGCCCTTCAGGGAACCTTGTATGCTTTGTGGGATAACAAACTGGGGCGGATGATCACAGCAGTTTTCTTATCCCTGAAAGTGAAAAATCACCCTATATACTACAGTGCAACCATCCGTGCTCCATCTCAGTGTTTCTCTGGCTCCCACTACCTGTCTCTTACCAACAACTGCATTGCTGCAAGCTTTCAGGTGAGGATGACTGTGGCCGAGCAAGTCACACGCAGAGCCAGATGCTACCCTGTGCCCATGTAATCTGCATCTTCAGGATGCTCTGTTTTCTTACCTAGGGGCTGACGAGTGATTGGCTGCAGCGTGCGGCATCCATGTGTGCTGATTTTAGAAAGAAATATGGTGATCTCTATCCTTAATGCTCTCAACTTCTGTTCAGTGCTGGGGGCTGAAGTCATGGTGTGCAATTGCAACAAATAAGGTCAGGAGGGACTCCCTGGAGCGTTGTCCCAGGTACAACTACACAGGCCACATTCACTTTCAAAACTGCTAAGGGAAAGGCAACAACAAAAAAATTAACTTGTGGTACTCACTGCTACAAGATACTGAGGAAAATTTAACAAAATCCCTAAAATTAGACCGTTAGACAAATCATAAGTTTATAAACTGGTATCATATCCACCAGGGTAAAGACTACGAGCTCTCAGCCTCCATGCCACAAAGAGGCAGTAAACACAAATAGTTGGGGAGAAATGTCTCCCTCCAGGAAGATATATTTTTTATAATCATCCATGATAGGGATTTTATACCTATCTCTGGAACACTCACCGCTGATTTATCTAGTCCAGTAACCTATGTAAGATTTTTTTTTAATGGTCTCAGTCTATGAGTATCCACAATTGTCTCTTTCCTTTCTATCCCCTTTGTGGCACCAGCTCTTTATTAGAAAGTTAATAAAGTTTGTGTATGTTCTAAAGATAATATTGAAAACTGCAAAATTGTGTTCTGCATTGCATAATTGGTGTGGAAAAAAGGAGGAGATCTAATCCTATTGGGCCTTCTCTCTCTTCTGCTCTCTCTCTCCCTTTTTCCCTTTTGATGGTAAGCAGCAAATTTTAATTAGCTTCATTTCCACAATTCAGTCATGCATATGTAATCTTTGTTCACACTTTTATAAAGTAAAATTAAGTGAAAGAAATTGGGTAATAATAGAAAGCTTGTCTGAGCAGAACAAATGTGAGTTATCAAACATAAGGAAAGATGACTGGGACTACAGGGCTTGAAGTTGCGCAAGGTTTGAGGTGATTTTTCTGAAACAGGAGTGCATAAATAATGCATAGAAACAGGTGCTGATTATCCTGGTTTGGGCATCTTTTGTTCATTATATACTTGGGCTGCTGAGGTACAGTGATAACCACTGAATGTGAGGAGACTGCTTAATAACAGCTTTCTAATGTTTCTCTTTTATCGTGAGCTGGAAGTGTCACATGAGCGTGTCTAGTTAATAAAAATCACTTTGTGAACCCACTGTTCTTAGATTTGGTATTGGAACGGATCACTGTACTGGGCCTCTCTCTTGATTATAGCTGCAAAAACTGTTCTGGCGTTTTGCATTGTAATTTAAAGGTTTCCTAATCCATATACACACCATCTAATTAAATGTTTCCAGGGGTTACCTTGGGAGCCTTCAGTGCTATGGTTTGAAACTAAAACGAAAGAGTGCATTAAACGCATTCCCCCTAGGGTGAGACACAGGAGGGGGGAAGTACATTTTCATCCCCTGCTACTCTGGATTATTTGAAAGCATGAGCATGGGATTACTAACTTTGTTATTTTTGTTATCTGACCTCAGAAGATGGAAATTCAAATGGAGACAATTGATGTGTCTAAAACTAAAGTTCAGCTCATTTTATAACTTCTGAGAAGACTCTTTACTGTCTGAACAGTTATTTTAAGAAGCTACCAGTTCACCAGCGGCAACTGAAAACCAGAACCTCCTGTTGATGTAAATCAGTTCGTGGCTACACAAGCTGTGTAACAAGCACTGCTGCAGCAGATGCAAGGTCTTCATTCAAGCAAATGTAAAGTAGTGAAGCGTGTTGGCATTAGTGCATATAGAAGTCTGAAGCCCAGTGATGTTAAACTCATGAGCAGACACTTTCTCTTCAGTACTTGTTCACTCAATTCAGCCTGACACCACCAATGGAACACCTTGAGGAGAACCACCTCATTTTGCCCTGGAGAAGGAGCTCCTATTACAGGAAGTGAATGTGAATGTCAGAGATGGGTGGCTTGCCTTTTTTTTTTTTTTTTTTTTCCCCTAAACCTGCTTTGCTGCACTGACTAGGGATAGCCAAGATTTAGGTTAATGGTTAACGCAGCAGCTATTACCACAAAGAAACACTGACTTCCTCCTGCTGGGGCCGGGGGCAAAAGCTGTCTTTGCTTGTAGAGGAAGAGGCAAGCTTTGAAAGGAGAGCAGTTCACACCACAAAGTGCTGAAGAACGGCAGCTTTACTCAGTAGAGGAAAGAGGAGGAAAATCCAAAAGGAGCAAGAGGTGTTTGCCGTAAAGATAGGTAAGAGCTGAAACACTTCCCTGCTTGGCTTATTGACTCAGTGGCTATTGCTAACAAAATCCACGAGTGTGGCTAGTTGAGACGTGATCGTTGTACCTGACTGCTCTGACCTGTGCGTCTCGGTGAGAAGGGCAAAGCGAGAAAGGATCTATTTGCTGTAAATTTAAACATCGGAGAGGGCAGGAAGGCTCTTCCTCCCTCCTCCTCCTTCCCTCAGGGGCGACTCATGGCAGGACAGACATCGCGTTCAGACTGTTCTAATCTCATTGACCACAGCCACATCCCCGAGTTTGAGGTATCTCCTTGGATCAAGATCACTTTGGCCTCAGCGTATGTCTGTATCTTTATTGCGGGCATCTTGGGCAACAGCATCACCATCAAGGCCACCAGGATCCTGCAGAAGAAAGGCTACCTGCAGAAGGAGGTCACGGACCACATGGTAAGCCTGGCCTGCTCGGACCTTCTGGTCATCCTGCTAGGCATGCCCATGGAGTTCTTCAGTGCCATCTGGACCCCCTTTGCCACACCCAATGGCAATGTGGCTTGCAAAGTCTACTACTTCCTCTTTGAAGCCTGCAGTTACGCCACTGTGCTGCATGTAGCCACCCTCAGCTTTGAGAGGTATGTGGCTATCTGCCATCCCTTCAAGTTCAAGGCAGTCTCTGGACCCCGCAAGGTGAAGCTGCTCATCGCCTTTGTCTGGGGGACATCTGTCATAGTGGCTCTGCCCCTGCTCTTTGCCATGGGCACAGAATATCCCCTGGAAACCATCGAGGGCTACCAAGGTATGACTGCCTGCGTCAAGCCTACACCCAGGCACCACCTCCCAGAGCTGAAGCAAAATATGACCATCTGTACCAGCCTCTCCTCCAAGTGGCCTGTCTTTCAGGCCAGTATCTTCAGCGCCTTCGCTGTGTACATTATAGTGCTGGGAGCTGTCACCTTCATGTGCCGCAGCATGATGAAAACCCTGACGATCCACAAGGAAGGAACTGTGGCAGTGAAGGGTGGACTACGACATCAGGAGCTGTACCTAAGAAAAAGTGAGAGCTCGGAGGGGAAGAGCTCCAGGAGACAGATCATTTTATTCCTGGGTAAGAACCCCGTCCTACTCTGCCTCCCCTCCCCTGCCCCCTTTCCACATGGGAAGGAAACCCAGAAACCTCCATTTTATCTCGCCGAGTTCCCTCAAATGGGGGATGTATGGTTTGAAACTGGTGCAAAATGAGGGAGAGGGATATATTTAAGAAACTTGATTTCCCTGTATGTTTTTGACTCACTCTTTTTGTTGTTAGAACTAATGGGAGGGAAGAAGAAGGAAAAATCCATTTACTGTCTGCTGTTTACATTGTTTGATTGTACTGCATGCCCACATGCAGCAATATGGGTAACTGTGTTGCTGCTTGACCTTTGGTGTAGCAATAGGCAATGGTTGCCTAGATATAAAGTAGTTTTACTTGCATGTTTTCCCATTAAATTACAAATACGTTCATATTCAGTAAGGCTCTTGATGGGAAGGAAGACTGTCTTGCAAGATGTGAAGCTTGTCCTGCTCTGAAGGCATGTTCCTGTCAATTCAGGATGCTCCCTGGAGGGTACTCATTTAGCCTTGGCAGTTGTGGCTGTGTTGCATCTGAGCATTAAGAAAGCTGGGCTGGAGAGCTGATTTGGTCTTGCAAATTGCTGTTGCCCTCTTTAAATTTTTTTTCCTGGTTTTACTTGAAGGCCTATAACCTTGGAATTATGTTTGATTCTGATCTCTCTCACCACATTTGTCAGACAAAAACTAATCAAGCTGTCATTTCACCAGCTTGGAATCTTTCCGGGCTGTGATCCATGTAGTCTCCACATTTGTTGATGCTGTTAGAGGCACCCTTAATCATGCCCTGGCTGAATTACTGCTAGTTCTTGTTTTGTTGGGTTGCTTAATATGATACTGGATATAATAAATGAACAATCTAGAACAGTAGACCTAGTATTCTGTGTTGCCTTTTGGTGCTCTGCTTGATATTGTAGAGGGGGAATTGAAACTCAAGGGTCTGTCCACTTCTACAGGTTTAAGTAATTTTTTAAAAAAATTTATTTTGTTTTTAAGCATTCTCTGCTTCCTCATCTAGTCCTGCTTTTGCTGTGGTCTGTGATTGGGACGTGAAGCTGCAGGGTAAGGAAACCAGGGTGCACCCAGCTCCTTCTCTGATTCACCTGTATTAGAGTTGAGAAGATGGTGAAAACCGGTCATACAGGCAAGGCATATGACTCAAATGTTTGGAGAAAGGGTGGAGCTGCACACTGTACCAGCAGAGAGGGTGACAAAGACTTCAAATGGGAGATGTGACGCTCCAGGCGGTACAGAGCTCTTCCTCGTGCTCAGGGTGTACATCTAACAAAGAAATCATCTCCTCGTGCAAGGCTTCTGTTAGTCTGGGACGAGAGGCCCCATATCTGGGTGACCGAAAGGGCTCTCGGTATCCTTACTCCACCAAAAGTACTGACTCCTGGGGCAGAAGCTTAGCAGCTAATGCTAAACACAGCATGTTGCACAAAGCAGAAAAACGAAATAAGGCTCTGCTCTTGAAGTTAAGTGCTACTGTGGGATCCTTTAAAGTCTGTGGATCATTCTCCCCTTGCAAATTCTCATCCACAGCTACGTTAAAGGCCAGTCTAAGATCCAAATCCTGTAGTAAGTTCTAGCTAGGCTGAGAGATGAAGGTAAATTACTGTGGCTTTTCTTCCCCTGCTCGATTGTTGTTCTTGCTTGCTGATGGTCTAGCATGGTATAGGCAGACCTAGTGCTGCTTGCAGAAGTGTTAAAAAGCTGAATTAAAGTGATTGGCTTGTCCTTTATTTTAAGAGAATTTGCCGCAAATATCTGATGCTGTCTCTGTGCTCTCAGCTTTCTGGAGCCAGTAAATACTTCCATGAATTCCCCAAAATTATTTCAGTGGCAAGACTCTTAATACAAGTCTTGCTAATTTACTTGGGTTGGGAAATAAATTAATAAACTGAGGAGGAAGAAACTGTGGCCTGCATCCTTGAGAACAATGCAAAGCAATTTAATTTGGAGATTTCATAAGAGTGATGCTTTAGGGCAGTTTTAACCCAGGAGAAATGAACATGTAAATAGTTTACAAATCGCTGAATTTAAATATAGCGATTTAGAAGTCCTCTTTATTTTTCATTTAACAGATGGCTCAAATTAAAACAAATACTTGCACATTCCCAACATATTTTACTTTTAATGTGAAATGTAAATGACAGTGTATAGCATGATGTCTTTGAACATCTAACAGCAATAAAAACAATTTAACATTTTCTTCTTCTAGTTGCTAAAAGTGGTAAATTCTATAGAACAGAGATTAAATTCATAAATCTCCTGACGATGAGAAAAAGCTAAGTAGAAGGAGACACAAGAAGGAATCGATTTTTTTTAGGGTCACGTTATTGTATGGCACTTGAGAAAATTCATGAAAATGAATTGTAAATGTTGAAAGTGAAAGACTGCTTGCCGTAGGTAGTATTGACGTTTGCAGGATGGGCTCCAGATGGGGTGACACCACTGCTGTGATGGAGGATGAAGGTGACAAGGAGCCAAGCGAGGAGAGCACCACCATACTGGGCAGGCTGATCTCGCGTGGGGAAGAACTTTTGTCCAAGGAAGGTGGCTGCAAGGTTCAAGCCTTTTGGCTTAAAGCCCAGGTGGTCTGGATGGGGATTTGAAGTTCTTGATGTAGAGATGTCAGTTCCTTCTGTTTCTGGCTAACTCCACTCATGGTGGAGAGGAAGGACTCCCCCAATGGCTGCAATAACAACTCTATGCCTGGTGTTGGGGAGGGGGTACGCCCAGGGGCTGATCACCTCAAATTTTGGTGGCTTTTCCCCAGTGGAGGAATACAAATTTGTCCCATTATTTTGGAGAAAATCAACTCTGTTTTTATAAAGCAGGCTGTGCAGTGCTATTCCTTCCAACTTCCTTCCCACTATTGCCGTTGGCTTCAAAAAAAACATGATAGCAGATGTAAGTCTCTACTTAATGCTCCTGCTTCTGACATCAGGCTTTTTGTGCTTTTGGATAGACTGGGGCATACTTCCTGCAATCTCTGTGTGTGTGATTTATTTAATCGCCTTCTGAGCCACGTGGTAAAACCCCACTGCCTCCAGTGGGTCAGCTCATCCTTATGAGCAGCATAAATCAGACTGGTTGACACTGTGTGGGTTACCTATGTTTGTTGTTGTTAAAGCAGCTTTGTTCATGTCAGGACAGCAGATCTTTCTTCTAGTGAAGGGCTACATGGATCTGGATGAGCGTGGCCAGTCATGAATAGCAGGGAAAATATAGCTAAACTTAATTTTTGTGTGGTTCATGGCAGCATTTGTTAATAAAAGTTTCTCCACTCCCAGCAGCAGAAACTGGATAGCTACAGTGATTATGAAAATACTTGGCTGATGGCACTTTGATGAAATGCAAGCTTTTAACAGTATTTAAAACCCCTTAATGGTTGGCCCACCCCCACAGGGACTGATTCAGTGTTTGTGGCAACTCGATCTCGTCTTTCTCCTGTGGCTGTAAAGGGCAAGGCAGTGATCAGAGGGCTACCTAAATGGTCACGAGGTGCTGCTGGGGACCTCTTGCTGCTCCAACACCTGAGCTCAGGCCCCTGCCACTGTAGCAGTGAGCTCTTAGGAAAGGGTGAGTTTGGAGACTTATATGTACTATTATATATATTATAACAGGGTTATAGCAAACAAAGAAGGAGAATGTAATGGAAGGATCCTGTAAAGAGAAATCCAGCTAGTTCAATAATTATAAATGAGAAAAAAAAGAAGTCACTTTTATAGCTGAAACTAGGTAAGTTAAAATCTTTAGGAAATGTTAACAGGTGGCCTGCTCACTGGGAAAGGGGAGAGGTATGGGACCAGTGTCCACACATGCTGCTGGTGAGGTGGGCTTTGGCACCAGCAGCTCCATGCCAGCAGTGCCTGCTCGCGGGCCATGGCTACATCCTTCTTAATCCAGTCAATAATACAAAGCCACATTTATACAAAAGCAGCTGCATAGTTTGTCATCAGACTAGATCTGACTGACCTGAACTTGTACTCTACAATGAAGTGAGTTTTGACTATTCCAGATTAAAAATCTATTGCTTCTAAAGCTTCTATGATATTTCCCTTGGCAGCTTCAGTTTTGTACTTCTGCTAAAAGCCTTAATTATTTTGTATAAAGCAGCCGCAAGCCTACCACAGTAAATACATTGAAATAAAAAAGTCCTTCAGTGTTGCTACGTCCTCTGCTTTTTACTGTATAGATTTCCAATTTTCCCTTTGGAGCAACACTCTTCCGTTTGCACAGCAGAGGGGTCTCCCTGCATGGGGCTCCTAGGCACTGTGGGTGCTTTGCTGTTTGCCAGCCAGCATCTGGGCTTTTTTGTCTCCTGACCATGATGAAACACCCCTCCATCTCTAGCTCTTCCTTCCAGAAAAGAGAAATACCAAAGTAATCTGGCTGCTATGAAAGTGTTGAGGTAGATACATTAAAGCACTGCTGTAGCTGCAGCCGTTGGCAAGAGCCATAGCTGCAGCTGGACCTACCTAACTGGAGACCCTGCTGCTACCAGCCTGGCTCCACCAGCTCCCCCATGCTAACTGGGGCGGATAATTCTCTCTGCTATCTCTTTCCCATCACTACAGAACTGTAGGTTTTCTGCTGTGGGACCTTCTGATGTAAGATAAATTTTACCTACGTGCCTGGACAGCAAATATCCTACAGCTTCTTGAATGAGCAAAGAAGGCAGTTGCTTATCACGATTTATGGCAGTGCCTCCATCTGACAAAGGCAGCATGGTGGTGGGTTTTTTAAGTGTTTTTCTTCGGTCTAACGCGTAAGTATGTCCAACACACCGAGTGTCAACCTGAACACAGTAGCAGTGGTGGTTTTGTGTGATGTGATGTGATGTGATGTGATGTGGTATAGTACAGATAGCTTCAGGTCTGATCTGCTTTATGGAGCAATAGCAGCTAAAGCCTTTACTGAGACTCTGGTAAGTGTCACTGCAGGAAAGAGAGTCTCTGTCTCTAAACTGAAATAAAACGGGCAAAAGGGAAAGGCTGGAAAAGCTAGATAGAAAGAAGTCAGTGACCTGACCAAGGCCACAAATGCTATGGAGAGTCACGAATGCATCTGCTGGAGCTTGTGCTAGTGCCCTATCTGTTGGGCTGCCTGGCCCATCTCCTGCCATTTTTTTTGGTGGTGACTGTTAAAATGATGCCAGGCTATTCTATCACAATACCAAATGCCACTCTACATGCCATGGACACAGCTGTACCTGGCCATAAGCTAAATCTAGATAAAACTTTAAGTCAGAAATTAAAAAGATCTCTTAGAACTTCAGCTGGAGCACCATTTCTTTCCCATATACTAGTGCTGGCAGATTAATGTTTTGCTCAGAATAAAGGTATTGTGTGTAGAAATAGCCTTTCCAAAGATCACTAAGGAAATGTATTTCGTAAGGCACTTGGCAAATGGGTTCTCAGGAGGCAGATTACTTCAAGTAGTTGTGGAAAATATGTGGTTGTCATCTAGAGATGACTCAGGCACAGTATAACTTGACAATGGTAGGACTTCTGTTACAGGAAAATTAGATGCTTCTTCACAGGTTGGAAATGGCTGGGCTTTTTCCTTACTGAAAAAGGTAAAGCTTGGGGATAGAACAAAAGTTGAAAGAATAACCTAACTGATTAGATTCCAGAACACAGGTCCAGCCCATGTTCTTTAAACTCGGCTTCATTGACTCCTCTTGGTTAATTTCTTTAATCATTCCGCTCAGCTGCCCTTCTTCAGAGACTTTGTTGGTGAGGTGCCTGAAGATAAATACGTTGTAGGCTGGGTGGGATTTTCATCTCTGTGTTTTATATGGTGCCTCCATCCATATATTTATCTGAGCAGGGCTTCGAGTTACACAAGACAAGTAGGAGACTGAATGCACTCAAATGGGTACCAGGGGCTGAGCAGGGAATGTGAAACACTTAGACCAACAGACCAGGGTCTGGCCATTCAACTGAACAGGACACCCACCCTCTGTCAATAGTAAGGTTTTTCTTTTAGGTGCTGCTTTCTGAAAGAGAGATAAAAGCAAAGGATTTACCTACTGGTGTTCAGTAAAATTTGCTTTCCTCTTCTCTGCAAAAGTATTAACCTGGTGTCAATGGCAAAACAGATCAATGCTACTGAATGCTGGTAGCACAAAACTGAAGATCAGCTATTCAACAGATGACAATGGAAAGGCTGCATTCAGGGATTATGGCTTCTCGGGGCAATTGTGTACAAACAACCTCCTCTGAAGAGATGTGGGGCTTCTGTTGGTTTTAAAAAAAAATACACAGCCACAGTAAAATAGATTCAAGGCAAACTTCCAAAATCCAGATATTTGTACGTTCAGTTTTCCTCACACTGTAATTTAAAAATGAGCATAAGCAGAAACCAGCATAATTTTCCTGCCTATTGTACAGAAAGCAATTTATCTACTGCTGCTTTTAACTGGACTCATGTAACAGAAGATTGTGCTTTTGGCTTAAGCAGACAGTCTTCCTTTCCTCCTACGCCGAGGGATGGCAAAATGGTACAGAGAGAAAAGAAATGGAAGAATTGGGACTAATTGAGGCCAGCACCCCCAGGGTATTTAAGACTTCTGTAGTTTTAATGGAAAAAATCAATGTGTGATTACACTTTGCATTAGAGTACTTAAAAATTGCTTCAACATGAAAAGTCTGCAGCTTTAAAAACAAACTAACCCTGCAAATACTATAGTCAGAGAACCAAATTCACACTAGTGTAATCTGCATAATTCTCCATAGGTGATATCCTGGCAGATATGGTCTCTGAGGACACGTGGCTACTGTCTTTGCACACGAAAAGCCCACGAGGACAATGAGTGCTTTACTGGTGCTTAGTGAAAATCACGGCCATGCTTCTGTCTTTCAGTGGATGCCTACAAGGAAACTGGTATTTCACCTGGTCTGATAGTGAGCTGTAGGTGCTGGCGCGCTGCTTCAGCCTAGCTCATCCTGTGGCACAGGAAGCACAAGCATCTTTCCACTTCTTTATGCTCTACCATCTGTGTTGTCCAGGGACTACACGGACAGCTGAGATTTCTTCAGTACTTCTGCCCTATACTTGCTGCTGCCCAGAATCTCTAAGCCTCATTAAAGACTGTTACCAGTGTTAGCCTTAAACTTAGTATTATTAATATCTATCTGTCTCTCACAAGCTGTGGATAATAAACCTATTGGCCCTTGGTTCTTCTGGCATCCCCAGGTACATGCTAAGAGCAGGAAGGAGGGAAGTGCAGGCAACATCCCTTGCTGTGGCAGCATGAGCCAAGAAACAGGCAGGAGGCTGCTGCCTTTGGGGAGCTGAGGGCTGGCTGTCACATCTCAGCTTCTGAAAAACACAATCTATATCATGGCAGATCCTCTCTAGGGCATATGTTCTTACAAATAGAAGCCTTGGAAGCTGTCTCTTTCTTCAAAGAATGGATAAGAAAGCAGGAAGATTTATTTGCATCAAAGTGGAGAAATACAGATGTTGCTCCAGGTATGAAACGAGTTGAAGGGGATAGCCCTCAGACAGAATACAACAGCCCTACACTAAGTAACATGCCACCATCCTTTGGTCAAGAGACTGTTGTCTTAAGCATTAATTTTCCAATTGCTCTCTTTTCTTGCTATCTCGTCAGAGCCAGACACCATCTCAAATGCAGGTTGCTCTTGCAAGTCCCCAGTTTCAGTAGATAGGACTCATTTGTGGCAAGTTCACAGATGATTTATTGAAATCTTCACCTGTGAAAATGAAATGCTTTATCTATTCCTCTATTGTTTCATATTCCAATTATACTGCATTTCACAAAATTAAATCTTTTGTTTTCCTAGCTGATGTTAACGCCATTATCTTTAAACAATGATTGCTAGCCTTGAATTTTAATGGAAGAGAGCTTTAATATCTGAGCATTTATTAGTAACATGAAGTTTTCCATTTTATCCTACGTAACTTATTTGTTTCGTAAAGGCAACATCTGTGTTAGAAACTGAAAACTAACCAACTGCCAACCATCAGGTTAAAAATTATTTTTTCCCCTTTTATTGTTGTGAGTTCCTAAACTTATAATTTTGCTGGATAGGTAGTACATTTGAAAAACTAGTAAGAAGGAATTTTAAAATTATGTTTTCCACTGAAGATAAACAGTTAAGAGTTCAGCTTACATTTGGCACAATGTGCATGGTGCTTTTTTAGCCTTTTTTGAGGGCATCGTAAGCATGGTTATGCTGCTAGATGCCAGCCCTATATTTAAGTGAGAAAGCAGTTATCCTTCTAATCTCTGTTCTAGATGCATAAGTAATATCAAGGTCAAAATATTATGGATTAAATGAGTCTGCCAAGAACCTCTTAATCATATAAATAGTGACTTACAAGGAAAGGTGAAACTGAGAAAGAGGTCTGGTATTGTTTTGAGCTAACTTTTCCTTGTTTCCCTTTAAGCTGTTTTTAGGTCTGTGGTTGTTGCTTTTACTTCTCTCTTAAAAGCACTTACTATGTTTAGGTTTTTCAATTTTTAAAAAAAGGTATTTAAGTTGAAAGTGGAGCTTATGGGGTTAGAGTTGGGGATCTCTCTGACAGCAAGTATATGCTTGTTAACATGTAGAGAGAGTTCTGTGAGCACTCAAAAGGCACTTGACATCTACCTGCTAACAGGTGCACATAAGTAGTAATTACCAGGAAACTAAACTTTACCCATGAGCGTAAAGAAACCCAGACACAGAGGTGCATTAGAGCAGATAACATTGCTTAGCTATCTGTCCTTGTCCTCACTCAGCATAAATGGCTTTCTCTTGTCTTTTTTTATTAGGGAGCATCTGCACAGGTGTTCAGGAAGCCACTCTGCTCCAATCTCTAGCTGAACCCTGCAAAAGAGCTCAGATACAGCCCCTTTCAGAGGGGCTGTCACTGTTCATATAGCATTTCTGCAAATCCACCTTGCTTTGCTCCTCCATATAATATCCCAGCTTACTTTTTATTGAATGTAATGATTGTCCTACATAGCTAAAGGAGGAACTGCCTCATGCAGTCTTTTGCTTTAGTGGTTTATCTAACATCGTGCTGCTGAAGGTGATTTTGATTTGAAGAAATATTAGAAGACTGTCCTGATTGTGCCTTCCTAGAAAAATCCCAGGAGTTCAATATATGTGTACCCCTCCTATTAAATTGCAATAACTACAATTATTCTAGTACTTTTTCCATAAAGCATAAAATTTAAATTGTGGAACTTATTGTTGTGGAGGCCAAATGTAAAAGCGGGCTCCAAAAGAGATTAAATGTAACCTTGAAGGATAGTACTGTCAAGAAGAAGATCTAATCTCCACTTTAGAAAGTCCTGATACTGCTGAGTGCCAGAAACTTCATGTGAATAGTACAAGAAAATCCCTCTATGCTTCTTCCTTCTCCTGCTGATGTCTATGTGGGATCATCACAGAGAGAAATTAATGGACAGATGAGTCCTAGATCTGTCCCAGTATGTCTGCTCTTAATCTGAAACTTTCTGTATATGTCAAAATAGGCAAGTGATCAGAGTCTGCCTTCAGCCAGGTACAGGAACATGAGCTTTTTAAGTCAGTAGAACAAATAGTTTGATTGGACAAGAAAAAAATTGATTAAAATGCTCTTCGTCAAATTTTAGGGGTTTTTTTCCTGCACCTCTCTGCCCCCCAAACACAAACTTTTCAAGAAAAAAATGTATGCATTACTGGGCATGACTTTTCTCTGTGTGTGTGTGTCAAAATGTGTCTTGTTTCATCAGCTCCAGTCCTGTGCCTCACGTTGTGTCTCTCCAATAAAGACAGCTTTTGAGCTTCCTGATTTTGAAAGTAAAAGTGAACTTAAATTTGTCCCTTAAAGGCATTAAGAACGAAGGTCCTCACCAACTGATTCTCTTAGTAATGCTTAAGGATATCTATAGAAGAGAGGTTCTTGAAACTGTTATGACTGAACCAACAATCTTTACTTTTAACGTAACTAAAGATTGCAGTACTTCAGTGATAAGGTACACAGAGATTCTTTATTGTGGACACAACTTTAACATGCCAGGTTTTTAACCATTAGATAAGAACTAACGTGGTATAGTGAAGGACAAATAGAAGTCAAAATCAAGCACGCTGGTCCAGTTTGCCCTTGCCCTTCAGACAGTGAAACTGCTAAAAGCCTTCTGACTGTCTGTCATGAGTTTATTCAACAGGTCTTTCTGATCAGTTGAAAGAAATGCAGGTGTACAATGGATGCAATGGGTGGTGTCACAGGTGTTCAAAAGATGGTATTTAAGTGATCATTTTGTCTTGAAAGGTGAAATACCAAAATTCTAGTGGTAGCAATGATGACATGAACTCCTGCCAAAATGTGTAAAAGCATCTACTGGTATCTGCAGATGCACACATACTTTTGAAAATCTTGGACAATGATTCTAGGGGTGTAACTTAGCTACTGAAGTACAATGTGTTAAAACAAATATTTTTTTAAAGTTGAACTTTTGAAAAAATGCAATGTCTAACTACCCAGGTTGAGGTTGGAGAAAAGGGCTACTAAGGTGACTGGAGACTGGGGAGACAAATCTTTCACAGAAGCTAAAATGAGATTGTATTGTTTAATGTAGCAAAATGAAGACTACGGCTGGCTTTGAGCTGTCTGTAGGTACGTTGGGGCAGTAAATACCAAGGAAAGAGGAAGATGTGGTTTGTAACCTGATTTGAAAATCTTGCAAAACTGATTCAGTGACAGCCATATGCAGAGTGACTCTGGGCACAGTCGATCTGATCTCACTGTGCAATAAGCTTAGCAGCCTTGCTGTGCATCTTTAGAAACTGCCCAGGGAGCCCAGCCCGTTGAAGTCAGGCCTTACGGCAAGGAGTCTGCAACTACCTTTGCTTCAGTTGTGGGGCCAAGGACCTTCCCTCCAGCATGCACAAATGTTCCTCTTCAGCTTAGAGACTTGAGTCTGAAAGCTGTAGTCCCCTTCATTAACTCTGAATTTACAGAGCTTTAAATCCATGATGCGTATGGATTCGCTAATTTGGTCTATTAAAAAATAAATCCAAACAGCAATAGAAGGGCAAAACGAGAGAGTTCTGAAACTGCTATCTGCTGGTCTGGTGGGTATGACGGACCATCACCCCTCAGCTGGAGCAGTCTCTGAGCAAAGCCAGAGCAGATTTATCTCTGTATCTGTGGAGAGTTGTGAATGTATGCCTCTTCTCTCCTTCTGTGCTTCTCTTATGCCCTTTCTTAAAAGATTTTCCCCACCTGGTGTACTTGGAGGTAGCCTTGGGAGTTCGTTGTTAGAAGTTAATGTCTGGAGATTGAAACTTTCCGTTGTCTTGATTCCTTCCCTTCTCCTATCCCTGCTTATATATACATCTTATGAATTCTAAAAAGCTCTTTGATAGTAACTTGAAATTCAGATGTCCCCTTTCTATTTCTCTTCTGGTCCAAGCCAACATTTAAATGCATTCTTTTCTATTATAAAGAGCATACTGACAATTTAGGAAACATTGTCCTGCCGTGCAGACTCCCTGATATTACACAATATTGCCATGTTCTCTGCATTGATCTAAATGATGGCGTTGGCACAAGAACTAATAGGTCTATAGGGGCCAGGAATGAGTACAGACAGAAATGAGAAAATTTGTAATCATAAGAAGGACATGTTCAGGGACAGACTTTCAAATGGAGAGCTGGACCAAACTAGTTCAGTTTCTGGGGTAGCAAAAATGATAATTTCTGCAAGTCCATGCTGGGAGTGCAGGTGTGTCTCTGGTCCTAAAGCCCACATCTCCACTGTGTTGGAAAGAAGAGGTTATGTTTATTGTTCCTTGGTGTGGCACTGCATGACTCTGTATCCTTCATTGAGAGGATGTTGAACTTGCAAAGAACGCCCAGCAAGCTTATCCAAGCTCAACATTTTCTTGGCAAATACCTGTTGCCAAAAGGAGACTTTCAGAAAGCTGGCCTAGGACCACACAGCTTGGTGCACATATGGGTCTCTGCCTGCAAATGAAGGATCCATTTCCTATGTGTTTTGGTCTCTGAATCAAGGGCAAGATATCACCTGTGCTGCTCCTCCTCTTGCTGCTGCAGATCCACTTGGCCAGCCTACCTTGCTACCCTCCTTCACAACCTATGCGGCCGTCAGTCTCACTGTGCCTGATGACTAGCATTCAAAAGCTTGCTTCTGAGTCCCTATCTCCAAAAGAGAATTGCTTTAGCCTTATCAAATGGAAGTGAAATTTAAAATGACTTAATGTTTATTTGCTGACAGGCAGGAATGTTGTCTAAATCAACTGTCACAGCTTGAACGCGGTGCTGTAGGCCCAAATCATAACCTCTTGTTGGCCTTTAATGAAACAATGTTAAGTTTGGGGAGTGGAAATATTATTTTTGCCTCCCTGGATGTATGGATAGCATTCTCATTTTGAAGTTTTATACAATGGACTTATATTTGATATTTGCATAATTCAAATAGATGAAATCCTCAAACAGGCACAGAAGACTTGATTTCATTAACTTGGTATGCAGCCATTCCCATCTCTCATGCAAATGGAAAATACCTTTCCTGTAAGTAGACTTTAAAGATTCATTTCTTTCTCTAATCAAGTGGTGAAATCCTACCCACGGGAACCAGAATTGATTTCTTTTCCCTTCAGACTGAATAGCATAGACCTTATTTGGGTTAATTTCTGTTGTGAAATGCAAGGTTAACCCTTCTGTGTGCTGCGAATCAGCTAAATGTGTTCCTGTTTGCTGCTCTAACACACTGAAAATGCACATGGTGCAGTCGTCCTGCAAATGTAGCCGTCAGCTCTGCTAAGCTCAAGGAAGTTCTGCCAATTGTCAACAAAGATCTATTTCCACTGAAACCTTGACCTTGAAAGTTGGTTTTTAAATTTCCTCCTGGGCCTTGAACGCCGTAATTGATTATGGTTGTTTTGGTTTTAGTCTTTAACAATCAAGGTGAAGAATTGCTCCCAAATTTGTTAAGATGTCAGGAGGAAGGCAGCTTCCCTACATCGCGTGGATGGTGTCAGGGAGCTACAATGGACTCTTGCAAGCCTTCCACAAAGCACTGACGTTTCTGGTTGGGAATGAAAATTGGACAGAAGTGCTTCTCTCTCAGAGTTGGCACCCGCACCTTGCCCTCTTGGGGCATGAGACAGCTCCACTGCATTAATGCAATTTAATAGGCATCAGGGGAGAATTAAAAGTATCTGAAGTTGGTCCAAGTAGTCTTAGTGAATAGCTCCTCACACTGTGCAGTCTGAGCCCATGGCTGGGATTCCTGTCCCTAGCAGGGCTTAGGTGAATTTCTCCCTCTCCTTACTACCGAATTGTCCACATATCTTTATATGCTATATTTGTTAAAACTGATAGCCGGACCCCTTGGCCACTATGCTTCTTTGAAACATTTCCCAGTGCTTTCACCGAAAGCAGGATGCTCTGCTACATTCTAATGAAGAGCTGCTTTAAAAACAAAACAAAACAAATAACCAAAAAAAAAGAGGAAAAAGTGTATTTTTCTTGGTAATTTGGGATGCTTAGTTTTCTGGGTTTCTTTGTCTTAGAGCACAAAGTAGTCACTTGGGAGAGTTTTTTTCTCTGCACAGAAAGTGAATTTATGGTGTGCTCTCTGCTTCTCCTGTTCACTAGCCTGCCCTGTAGAAGAAAGCAGTAGGAGGTCACCTGCATTGAATGGCTCAAGAAAAGCCAAGATGTCCTGGGTTTTCCTCTTGTATTAAAGGAAGATTTTACTCTGTAATTGGAACTAATTAGTAAACCCTCCCTTAAGTGTATACACATTGTGGTATTTGACATTTACAATTCCTAGTGCGGGGATGCACACTGGGTAGCAAGCACTGAGCTTACTCTGGTGTTTTGGTCCCTACATCAGATGCCTTTCATAAATGTGTTTAAAAGTTCAGCACTATGGTTCTCGAGAACTTTTGATCAGTCTGGCTTTACTGCTTCATTTAGTTAAACCTTGCACTGCCCCTTCAAACCTCTGAGTTGCCTGCACCGCTGGGACATGCAGGGCCCAATACCTGATAACAGCTCAAACAAATGAAGCAGTAGACTGAGATATAGTTTGTCTCTGCATTCCTGGGGGCTCATGACACCAAAAAATGTGGCTTTTTGACACCAGGGAATGCTGAAACAGTCTGTATCTATATACACCCACAAACATGTGCGTATGCATGCACATGCATACTATGTAGGACTATTGAGTAATTAGGAGTAGCCATTCTCACGAAACCATTTGTTGTATCTCAAGGCATGTTCCTCAAACTTCAGAGTTACAGCAGCCCAGAGCCCTCTGTTGCCAACGTGTTGCATCTTACAAGAAAAGCAGCCCAAAATAATAGGGCCCGAAACAATTGCTTCATCTTTGTGTATCTGGCAATTTTGGAGGTTTCTTTTCAGTTTTGGGGTGGGTTTTCACTTGGTTGGTTGGTTTGGTTTAGTCTTTAAGCAGACTCAGCTCAGGAGGCCCTAGCTCCCATCCCAGGCAGCCACATTTTGGAAAAAGCCTCATTCAGCAATAGCCCCAAGTGCCTAGAGAGTGAGGCAAACGCCATGTTTGTCGGGGTGCACTGGTCATCAATGCACTGAATTCAGGAGGAGGCAGAAGGATTTCAGACTTCTGGTGACAAATATCTTGTTGACTGAACTCTACTGAACTCTACTTTCAAGTCATTTCAGGTCAGGAATAATTGCCATCTTTACATCACCATTTTCAAATTCTTTTTCCGTGCAGCAACACTGAGAAAGTCAGTGTCCCTAACGTTCAAATCATCTTTAATTTTCCTACTATTGTAATATATGAATGTTTCTGATCATTTTTGCTCAGTATGGTTCTGAGGGAAAAATATGGTTCTGAGGCACGAAAAAATCTGTTTCAAGTGAAACGTCATGCTTTTGATCCAAGGACTGATGTTCTATAGGAGGAACAGAAACAAAAAACTCATGATAACCCCTCTGCTTTCCTAAAATAGAAAACCTGTCTAGTTAATGAATATAAATGAATGTACATTCACTTCCTTTTTGTGAGGTTACTAAAGCTGATTAACATTAGGTACCACAATTTATTTAAAGCAGTTGAGTAATTATTGTGCTTCCTATCCCATGAACATGCAACTTATTTATTACTGAAGGTTTGGGTTTTCTTTTAAAGTGTATCCTTGGAATCACATTGGGGACATACCTTTGTCTTTATCAGAGTTTTAAAATAAGTATTTTACAATAAGTAATTCTGGTGTACCAGCAAAGAAGAAAAATTGGGCAATGCTATAGAAATTCAATAAACTTGTGATGCATCGTCTTACAGGAAAGGACCTGAAATCCTTAGGAGTGAAATAATGTATTGACAATTTGGGGTTACACACGTAGAATTCGATATTCAGCATAATTAAATTAGAAATTGATAGCTTCAGCAAAACAAAACAGTTTTTCATATAAAATTTAAAATGAGTGAATCTACTTTGCTTTATTGTGACACTGGGTGGATCAAGGTGTTTTGGCTGAGAGTTATTTTCCTGCAGATCATCATAAAGTGACTCGTATGTGCTGGCCTTTCCTGTTATGTTAGTCTAATGAGGATTTATTCTCTGCTTGCAACTAGAGGCTGCTACAGCTTCTGCCATGTTGTTAGTTATGCCAAGCAGGTTAAGTTATTCTGTCTAGGTCTGTCTTTGCTAAAATTGCGTCTTCCCTTCTCTCCAACCATCCACCCTCGGGACTGAGAAAGACAGAGAGAGAAGTCAGCAGATACAGGCTCAGTCAGAGGTGGCCAGGAGCTGTGCAGCTGTGGAGATTTTGCAGGCTTGTTCCTTGTTGTCCCTTTTGTTAACTTTTATAAGCTCACTGTTCCAACAGAAATCCCTTTAACCTAGTTAAAATTTGTTCTCTAAGTTTGCATAGTTTGAGATATTATCAGAGTCTTCTTTGGGCTGAGAGCATTTTAATTCCTCATGCTTGGCAATCTGTAAGGGCATCTAAAACTGTGTGTGAAGGAAAAGAAACACTGAGATTCTTAAACACAATATTATTATTTTAGATCTAGTAACACCATTTTATATTAACTGTCACTTCAGTATGAAAATTCTATTCCAGGATTAATGACCAAATCATAGGCACCTCTAGCCAAAATAAGTGAAACTGTTGGCATGAGCACTGTAACAGAGCAGGGAGTTTCAGTATTAGGTCTGCCTTCCCACAGGAACACGTGCATGGCTCTCATTAATATTTGCAAGTTCTGTGCATGTACCTGTAGAGAAACATACACCACTTAAAAGCTGGTGGAAAATAAAACAGAATCTGCTCTGGAAGCTTCCCTGCCGAAGCACTTGAACCTCATCTAAGGACTATTATGGGACAGAAAAAGGTTCTGCAGCTGGTGAACTTTATGGCAAAGTTGCATTTAATTCTCAGACCAGTTGTAAAAAGACAAGTTAAAATAAGTCTTCTACATTCTGCAGATGTGTAGACAATTCATGAATAAAATGTAATTCTTACAAGCAACCTATTATGGCTATGATAACAAGTTAAAAAAATTCAAAGCAGCTGGATGCTGCTCATTCAGAATCACCAACTTGTGAAAACAATGATATCCAGAAGCTTGTCCTGACTTAGCAGAAGCAGTACAGATTTATACAAATGTAGATACTTCAGTGACGCTATCTTGTAATTTGTCTGTTACATGGTAGTATTTTTGAGCCCAATCTGAGACCAGAGGCCCATCGTATTATGCACTGTACATACAAGAAGAAAGAATGTCTATGTCAAAACATATACAGTCTACACAGCTAGAACCAGACAGAATGATAAAAAGGAAATTTGACATACACAGTAGATCTTCTCTAGCTTTTATTAACACAGCTGTTGCATATCAAGTGCATATGTTAAATATTTTGAAAATTATTTACTGAAGAAAAGTGGCCCAGCTACTTCTGAGAACTACAGGCTACATGAGAACTGTAGTGTGTTTTAGGTAATTCAGTTTTGCATTTCCTGAAAATGCACATGCAAGAATCTTCATTGTAAACACCATTGGTTTTCTTTGAAGAGTTCACTATTACCAGGAGCTCCAACGTGTTGCATTTTTTAAGGTATTCATCATGGGTTAGTAGATGAAAATGAGCTGCAGTCATCTGTCAAGGAGAGATGGATTTTGAGTAGCAAGAAATGCTGCTAGTAGACTGTCATTGTCAGCCACCTCTGATGCTGGTGTTGGAAGATGAAGAGGATTATTTGCACCAGGCTGTAGCTGCTCAGAGGCAAAATAACTTCTGTGTATTTGCAGATTAGGCTAGGCATAGGCTTTGCTTCTCTGAAGAGAACTCCTTAATATAACTTGCATTGAGGCTCTGAAATGCAGCCTGTTTGTATTTCTCCCTTGACAGTGTTAGAAAACCTCATCTCTCCCTGATCTGCATTTGAACAGTCTTAATTTTTATCTCTTTTAGGTAAGGGACTTCTCTGCTCTGAACACTTCTTCCCTTTCTCTCTCATTTGAGCTTGCAGATGTTGCGAGTTACTTTCTTTTTTTCATCTTGAGCCTGTGCAATAGTCCAACTATTTGTTTTACAGTGTCTCTTGTTTGTCCCTGATGGGCAGACATATTTCCAAATGGACTGATTACATCTCTCTTGAGTGTGCCTGTTTTGTCTGATTGTGTCTTGGAGTAACACAGGGACAGCCCGCAGGCTTGTTTATTCATAGTCCTGCACGCTCAGACACATTGGTGCCTTAGATGTCTGTGCTTTATGCATTTTGGATGTCAGGCTTCCCATGACACGTAGGGTGTAGGCTTATAATTTCTAATAAATCTGCAGTTTCAGGTTGAAAAGAATTATATGGAGTGTAAAAAAATTGAGAGCAATGAAACTGTACAGTTTAATTCCAGCACACATCACTCCACAGGAACAGCCACGTGTCTGAGTGATGTGGGTGTCACTTTAATGCTTGCTGCACAACCAAGTATTTTGGACTTTTGAAAAAAACAGTATCTGATGCTAATAGTCCAGGCTTTCTGAGACCATGATAGCAACATGTGAAGAAATGAAGCTGAAACCTCTCCTTCCTTTCTCCTTCTTCTTTTACATCTCCCACCCATATGCCAGTTCTAGGTCAATCGGCAATGAACAAACGTGAAGGATCTCTAAATGGGATGAATGCATACAGTTTACTACTGGCACTTGATTTGAGACCAAACATGAGTAATTAATCAGTTTTTGGAGACTGATCTTCCTTTTTGCCCTACGTGCAATCCCTTTCTCCTCAGCTGGCTGAACAGCAGTCTGTGAGTATGTACCTGCAGATAATACAAGAAATTACTTTGAAGCCTTCTCTCCCTGAGTATTTTTCCCACCTTTAATTTGGTAGTTTATATGTGGAAAATATGATTATATAGACTATGATTTGACAGAGGGTGTTTTCCCCTTGAATGCCCGTACGACCAAAAGTGATTGCAAAGTGTCCACCACTTTGTGCTTCAAAGACAACTTCCTCTTTGTAGCTTATAAAATCCTATAAGCCAGTAATGTCTCGTGTTCATAAAATCTACGGCTCCCTCTTGCATCCTAGCCATAATAGTTTTTTCATGGCTCTTGCCCTCTTCCTCAAGCAGGCAGGACAGTCGCCTGAAAACAAGCACCAAATCTGTTGACCAGAGGTCTATGTGTAGTCTGATTGAAGAAGAGGTAATATTGTCTGCTCTCTTGTTTTGAAGCCAGGCCTAAAAGGACTTTTTAATTCTCTGGCTGGAGAAAGAGGTGGCAGCATCATAAAGACATATTACTGGTTAACTGTTACAGATGAAGATAATCTGAAACACAAGAACTATTAATAACAGAAAGCACTGGACAGAAGATGATTTTCTATATGGGAAATTGCCCATCCACCACATACTAAAGATTTTATTCCTTTCATAAGTCAGGATTCTGACTTCACCCAAAGCTTTTACGACTTCAAATTTTTATCCTACTGTCCAGCTGCCTGTTCGTTTCTTTTGGAGAACCAGTTAAGGATTTTCTTTTTAAAACACCTTTTCCAGGCCCCAGCATCGTAAACAAAAGTATGTGCATGTACTTTGCTTACAGTCTGGGCAGGGTTAATTATTTAACTTACTTGCAATTAGGGTTTGAGGTGGATTGAGAACTGGGTGAATGGCAGAACTCAGAGGGTTGTCATCAGCGTCACTGAGTCTAGTTGGAGGCCGGTAACTAGTGGTGTCCCCCAGGGGTCAGTACTGGGCCCAGTCTTGTTCAACCTCTTCATCAATGACCTGGATGAAGAGTTAGAGTGCACCTTCAGCAAGTTTGCTGATGACACCAAACTGGGAGGAGTGGTGGATACACCAGAAGGCTGTGCTGCCATTCAGAGAGACCTGGACAGGCTGGAAAGTTGGGCAGAGAGGAATCTGATGAGGTTCAACAAGGGCAAGTGCAGGGTCCTGCACCTGGGGAGGAATAACTCCATGCATCTGTACAGGCTTGGGGCAGACCTGCTGGAGAGCAGCTCTGTGGAGAGCGACCTGGGTGTCCTGGTGGACGACAGGTTGACCATGAGCCAGCAGTGTGCCCTGGCTGCCAAGAAAGCCAAAGGGATCCTGGCGTGCATCAAGAAGAGTGTGGCCAGCAGGTCGAGGGAGGTTCTTCTTCCCGTCTACACTGCCCTAGTGAGGCCTCATCTGGAGTACTGTGTCCAGTTCTGGGCTCCCCAGTTCAAGAAAGATGAAGATGAAGAGAGTCCAGCAGAGGGCTATGAGGATGGTGAGGGGACTGGAGCATCTCCCCTACGAGGAGAGGCTGAGGGAACTGGGCTTGTTTAGCCTGAAGGAGAGAAGGCTGCGAGGGGACCTTATAAATGCCTACAAATATCTGCAGGGTGGGTGTCAGGAGGATGGGGCCAGACTCATTTCAGTGGTGCCCAACGACAGGACAAGGGGCAATGGGCACAAAGTGAAGCAGAGGAAGTTCTGTCTGAACATGAGGAAGAACTTCTTCCCTCTGAGGGTGACGGAGCACTGGCACAGGCTGCCCAGGGGGGTTGTGGAGTCTCCTTCTCTGGAGATATTCAAAACCCACCTGGATGCAGTCCTGTGCAGCCTGCTGTAGGTGACCCTGCTTCGGCAGGGGGTTTGGATTAGATGATCCCCAGAGGTCCCTTCCAACCCCGAACATTGTGTGATTCTAAAACTGAAACTAGTTTTACCCTTCACAGTTATAGAACAAAGAGTAATTGTCTCATTGATCAGTAGTAGCAAACTCTGTCCTTCATTATCCCCTTCTTCCCCCAAATTGAAATTAAATCCTATTTACTTTTGTTCTCCCAGCCTCTACCTTAACTTGTTCTGTCTCAATGGCACCATCACTGCGATTTTTTTAACAAACTCAGGGCCGATGATATCAGATCATCTTGGTTTTGCTATAGAAGGATTGGACAGAATTTGAAATGGTGTAGCTGGAAGAACAACCTTCTGAGTATCTTTTTATGTTCTTTTAAAAAGCAGAAGAAATTATTTCAATGACACACACAAAGATTTGTGTGGTAGAATACGTGGAAAGAGGGTTTTTCTCCATTTGTATTCGTGACAGCTTCTGCATATCCAACTATCAAAACCTATTATGAAGAGCTGCATTGTATTGTAGATAGATTTTTATGCTTGTCATAATACAGATCTATAGGTAAATTTGTCAATGATACATCCACTGTCATATTGCCACCTTTCTTATAGAAAATATTCTTAATGAGAACTACCAAGTTAGATATCCTCACTGTGTAAGTCTGAGTTTATTTAGTTGCTCTGTTTTAAGAATGTTTTAAATTATCAGTGTTTTTTTCAGTGTGGAACAAATTTAGATACACAACATTGAAACCAAAAGTAATTTATTGGACTAGTTACTGTCTACATCCTGTTTTTTAATAAGGTATGCACAGTCCAAAAAGCTACTTTCTGTGATTTCCAGTGCTAGATTTTTCCTTCTTCCCATTTATATGTGACCTCTCCAGCCCATGTTAGCAGCTTATTCTGGAATGCATTTTGACAGGTTGATGAAAAATCAACTCTCCTTGATTCCCATTTTGAAGCTAGGGTTTGTCTGAGCTCCATGGCTGTCTTTAAAACGTAAAAAAGAAATATCCTTTGTGTCCTGTTGTTAGAAAAATCTCACATTGAAAGAAGTACCTTGCTCCATTTCTTTGGTGTTAGTTCTCATCCTGTCCTCCCTCCCGTGTTTCTCCATGCCCTGTGATCAGCTGAAATGGGGCTGAGGGTGGGGTGACCATGCAGTTACAGGGAGGAAGCGTGAGGGAAAGGGAGGGGGAGGAAATGGGGAAAAAAAGGGTCACCCATTTGTTTCAGAACTGAAGCTCAGGGGTTTTTTTTCTTATAAAATTGGAGGTATTTAGAACAACAATTTTTTTGTTTAAGAATCTTTTTTTTTTCTCCAATATTAAAAGTTCCTGGTCTCTTTAGCTCACCATTTAAGAATACAAAGCCCCTAATATATCAAGAAGTTAAAGCCAAATGGCATTGTCATGACGATTTGGTCTGATGTGCAAAATCAACAGCTGAGGTGTCCCCTGTTCCTCCCACCCCATAAACAGCAAACCTTTCTGGGGCAGAGGAGGAGGAAACACTGAGGGTGCAGCCTGGGTTTGGGGCTCTCCAGGTTGTATCACATCGGTGGTGACGCTCCCCAACGCCCACTAATGCACACTAACCCCTCACTGCTTGTGTGCACAAGCCCGGAGGCGTACGCTTGGAGCAGTACCAGAAATTACTGCTGTTATCCTTGAACTCTGACTAATTTCCTTTCCAAACAAAAATTACATGAACCATGGAAAGATAAACTAGGTGATGCCAAGAGGATAAAGCAATCAGAGTTAAAAAATGTCCCCCCCCAGGAAAAGTCCAGGAGAGTGCCAGGAGTGCCCCATTACATGTGCCCTGGAGAGGTGACAGGGCCCAGCCACACCAGGAAAACTCGGTACACGCGAAAGCGACAGCTCAGCCAGCACAAGTTGGTTACCGCATGTTGCCTTGTCTTGTGGGTGGTTGGGAAGCCAACCAAAAATTGCCTCTGTGCGAGGTGTGAGACAAAGGACAACTACTATTCCCCTCACAGGGTGCTTTCCCAGAGTCAGGAGCTGAACGGCGTGACCTTTCTCTGCAGTGATTTGCAAGGCGTGGTTTTCGAATCGACAGGTATTTGTCTGCTAGAAACCAAAGCTTCTGTGTGGGCACTGTACGTTCACACACAAACAGCCAGTGAGGTACCTACAGCAGCTATCTGCCCACTGATAAGCCTGCTGCATGTGAGATTTCTGTTAGATCATCTCTTCTGTGTTCATTCGCCTCCCCCAGCCACTCCCTGTCTTTGCAGGCTCCATCATAGCTTCTGCTTTGGGTTGTGAACACAAGCAAAAATATGCAAATTAGCTGATTTCTGGGACACAATGCATAGTTACCCTGCTGACGGACTTGTGCTCCAAAGAAAAAGGTATAAATCTAATGAGAGGAGCCTTTCTGACTCCATTTTACCAGGCTTCTTATGTGTTTCTTTTCCCAAATTGCCCTGCAGGTTAAACTGCTACTCCACGTTCCCTGTCGTTCAACCCCCAGTACAGTACGTACTATGGTAACAGCGCTCAAGATGAACCCAAATTAGGTCTGTGTCTGTGAGGGAGACAAAATAAAAAGAGCAAACACATTTAATTACTCCCCATTCAGATGTAATTCAGTTGCATTGCACTAAGAAAAATAAATGCTGGTGGGATGTTACGAGACAATTAGTAAGATAATGGAAAATAGTTAATACCCCTCATGTCTGTGAAAGAATGCTCTCCCCTCTGCTTCAGGGTAGTCTTGAAGGTTTTTCTGGATTGTATTTTCAAGTAAGAATATCTTTTCCCTTTGGAAATAAAACAAAACCCTGTCACAGTCAAAAATGGTTATTCACAGTTTGGCAATCATACAGTTCGAAGAAACCACCTTGGTCCTGAGTCAGCCATGGGGTGCAGATCCAGGCACTCTGAGAATGCTCCTCCTTTGGGAACAAGGAGCGATAGGCACACCTTCTCACCTGGCAGTTTTGAGTGTGCCCTGTGTTTCCTATCAGGCACATTCAAATGCATCCTTGGGCCTTTCACAGTAGCCATTCAAAACTTCTCACAAATATCTCAGGCTCTTGAATGTGCCACAAATATCTTCCTTTATTATGTTCAAGATGGAGGACTTTTTCCTCTTTCACTGTGACACCAAAGTTAGAACAGCAAGCTTGCCAATCACTTGTCAGCTCATCTTCCCAGCACCTGCCAGCTGTAAATGCACTTGCCCCTTGGCTACAGGTCTGAGACTCAGGCTCTGATCCCAGCTCCTCTATGGTCCCGCTGAGTGACCTTGTTCAAGCTGTACAGTCTCCCTGTGCCTCGGATACTTCTGCACTGCAGAGAATGATTTCTGACTCCTTTGTAAGTCTGTTTTATTTGCTACAGTAGAGTCCAATTAGCCTGGCTTTTGCCACTGCATGAATTACCAGCACCCATGGGCACAGCAGGGTGAGCTTGAGCACATGTGTGGGCATTAACGCAGACCTCCTCACTTCTCTTGTTTTGAAGTTCTTCCCTTGGGGTGAGGAGTTTGGGGATTTTTCCCTGTGCATTAGTCTCTCAGCTGCGCAACTACCATTAAAAGTCAACCTCCTTGTGCAACTTGATCGAAAAAAATCCTGTTTAGTGTGAGATTAGTTTAGGCTTTTGTACTTGGTTTCCTTGGGACTCTAATGGCAGTCTGAAAAAGAAAATCACCCCTGAGAATGTCTAGCACTTTGAGTTTCACATAAATGTAATCCAATTACCCCAGCCTAGGCCATGCAGAACTATTTGGTCTGAGGTATACATCAATCTAGGAGAAGTACAATATACTGAACTGAAAAGAAGGCAGATTGGGCATATTTCTTAATACTATAACACAATGCAATTGCCAAAGGAAAGGCATATGCTTCTGTCCTGCATTACTCAGTGCCTGAACTGAGTAATTTGGGGGGGGAGAGGGAGTGAAGTCCTTGCAGGGAGGGATTTTAGAGGTATCTTCCCTGGAGGCCAGTTTTGTAAAGGCATACCATCTGGTGCATTCAAAATGCAAAAAGATTTGTTCTTCAGAAGTCTGAGCCAGGGATAAAAGTCTGTCCCTGCCAGGGATGGCTTAGCAGTATCCAGAGAGAGGGATGAGTTTTATCACAAACAGCGAAATTCTCCTTTCCTCCGCCCTTAACCTCCAATTCAAACATCAAATAGACTGATCTTACTGCAGCTGCTAGTTTCTGTAATGAAAGTTTCTGATGTCCTTGCTTACTGTGAACTGAGCAATGAACTGTTTCATTACTATTTCTGCTTGGCTTCCAGGCACCTTCATTTTACACAGAGGTCAGAGAGGGGTTAAACACAAATGCTGACTTTATCCCAGCAAGGCCTGTACTGGGACTCTATCTGCTCTTCCCTCGCATGCCTTGAGCGACAGTCGGACGACTACTGTGGTGCAGAAGCTCATGGCTGCTCTCAGCATCAGCCTCAATAGTGGCATCTCTCAAGCTCGAGCTGTTATGATTGAGTTTCTTTGCAGAATTAAGCATTTTTTGCCCCATGCCTTGCAGGGTAGACTTCAGATTGCCTTTTAGAGGAACAGTTGGACATTTAGCTGTCCTTGGAGAACCGCTGGCTCTGGTGATGGAAGCCTTCAGTGCATCGCTGTCACACCTGAAGCTCTCTGCAGAAGCTGGAGGCCTGCAGGAGGCAGCTGCTGGCTCATGCTTTCTCCAAGCACAAGTTATTTGGGGCTAACAGTGTGCTTAACACTCCCACTGGGTGGACTCAGGCTATGCACAAGCTGACCAACAGAATATGCTGTCTAAGTAGAAGTGTTTACAACAAAAGATGCTGAGTAACCTGAGCTAATTGAAGATGGCCCTGCTCATTGCAGGGGATTACAGAATCACAGAATGTTCCTCTCTTCCTTGAGATATTTATAAGCATTTATTAGGTCCCCTCGCAGCCTTCTCTCCTTCAGGCTAAACAAGCCCAGCTCCCTCAGCCTCTCCTCATAGGAGAGATGCTCCAGCCCCCTCATCATCCTCATAGCCCTCTGCTGGACTCTCTCCAGTAGCTCCTCATCTTTCTGCAACTGGGGAGCCCAGGACTGGACACACTACTCCAGATGAGGCCTCACTAGGGCAGAGTAGAAGGGGAGAAGAACCTCCCTCGACTTGCTGGCCACACTCCTCTTGATGCACCCCAGGATCCCTTTGGCCTTCTTTGCAACAAGGGCACACTGCTGGCTCATGGTCAACCTGTCATCCACCAGCACTCCCAGGTCCCTCTCCACAGAGCTGCTCTGCAGCAGGTCCACCCTGAGCCTGTACTGCTGCATGGGGTTGTTCCTCCCCAGGTGCAGGACCCTGCACTTGCCCTTGTTGAACTTCATCATGTTCCTCTCTGCCCAACTTTCCAGCCTGTCCAGGTCTCTCTGAATGGCAGCACAGCCTTCTGGTGTATCCACCACTCCTCCCAGTTTTGTCATCAGCAGACTTGCTGAGGGTACACTCTAACTCTTCATCCAGGTCATTGATGAAGAAGTTGAACAAGACTGGGCCCAGTATCTTTAGAGGTCTCTACCAACTCAAAGTGTTCTATGATTCTATGGTGTAACCACTGGATAGGAAGACTTTATTGCATTGTGCTTAAATAGTGAATAATGTGATCGCAGCCCCACAGCTCCTGGCATAGCTCAAGGCTGCAGGGTGAGTTTCCCTCTGGAAACTGTGTCTGGTAGTCATAAGACAGGAATCTTGAAATACAGAGAATTTATGCTAATCTCTAGCTATTAGTGCCATGTATATCTGCACCTGCACAAAACCAGCAAGACAAGCACTGTGGGCTGCACCTGCTTTAGCTCAGCAGACCGTAACGCTCCTGGGGCTCCCCAGGTCTCTGGTATGCTGCATGCACAGTGATGTGGTCCCCATGGACTACTGCCCTGTAGTTGGTGTCCTGGAAGCCCTGCTCCTTGCTGTTCATGTCCACAGAGCTTCATTCTTGTTTTTACTTTGTTAACTGTAACTTCTCCTTAGCATGCAGCAAATCAACATGCTAGCAAGATCTGAGTGCTGTCAAACCCCTGTCAGATGTGGCTTTTTGGTTGAAGCAGATATAAAAGAAAAGCTAACCTTAACCAATGCTGTGGTTTGGCTTCAATTGGCAGCAAAGAACCACAGAGTTGCTCTCTCACTCCTTCCCCCTGCCCCAGTGGGACAGGTAGGAGAATCAGAAGGAAAAAAGGCAAAACTCATGGGTTGAGACGAGAACAGTTTAAACAGAATGGCAAAGGGAAAAGAAAATAACAATCAAAAATACTGATAAAAAGAATATGCAACATTCTCACCACCTGATACTCAGCTGCTCCTGAGTAGCAAAAGCCTCTCCTTCAGCTAGCTCCCACTTAAATACTGAGCATGATGTCACATGGTATAGAATATCCCATCTGATGGGCTGTTTGGGTCAGCCCAACCAGCTTTTGTGAGAATTAACCCTATCCCAGCTGAACCCAGGACAAGCAATTACTTTATTTAAACATCTCTTATACTGGCTCTTCTCATACTAGGAGAAAAATCCCATCTGCCAAGTAGAAGAAGCCTGTGCAACCTCACCTTCCCCAGGTACTTCTGCAAGTGAGAAACTCGTAGAAAATAACTTCTGGTCTATTCCTTTTCATTTCTTTTGCTCTTCCTCCGGATTTATGGATAGAATTTGCTGTGTCTTCAAAGCTTGATAGCTTTAATCTCATTCCAGAATTCCTTCAATCTGGGCATCTAACGTATATTATCATGGACCTCAAAGGGTAGTAACTCACTGAAAAGTTATTTGGCATCTTCCTGATGCCCTGTGACTAATGGATGCTTCAGCCTTGAGAAAGTGAGCTGGGTCCTAGTGGTGATGCTTTGCTCTGTGTTCCCTTTATTTGTTCCTCGCTGACCTCTGAAATCCGTTTGATGCAATATTATTGAATTCTAACAAATCCCACATGAAATCTGTTTTTTGTCACTAATTTTGTGATGTTTGCTTGAGTAAGTGCTTACCTGGACAAAACTACACCTTCTAACATTGGCCACAGCTTCTTCTGCCCTGCCCATGTTATTCCTGCCAATTGGAGAAGACACAGCACGAGCAAAAGCTGTTTTCTTATTATGATAACTTACATGATCAGGAAAATTAATGCAAAATAAATGTGCTATGGAGGAGCAGTGATAAAAGAGCCCTTGCACTGTCCTTTGTGTGGCCATGGTAGGGCTGGCTGTCATGAATAAATCAAGTTATTTAAGCTGGGGCATTTTCTTGGTAAGTCATCCTTTCCTACCTTCTCTGTCTGTCTTTTCTCTTGCTTGGAGGATCTTTGTGGACTTGACAGAGATCAAGAGCTGAGGAAAATTTATTCAAATGTAACTCATATTGTAGGGTTAAACACCGCTCTTTGATTTCCCCATGTATATGTTCCCCTTCACAACTACCTCAACTGATAGAGCACCGAGGCAGTGAGGCCAGACGAGTGTAGTCACGATCAAACTCAGGAGAATGTATTAAAGCCCACTGAAAACCTATTAAAGGTCAAGTTAGAAGCAGTGTTATTCTTCACCTGCCTGTTCCTTTTAAGCTCTTTTCTAACCATCCATGTCGTAAATATCTCTGACTTAGAAGAGTGTTTCAGGAGCCAAAGCAAAATAAAAATTGTGGCTTAATTTTAAAGTCTTCCTGGGAAAAAATGTGTTGACTATTACAGCAAAATACCAATGCATCATTAAGGGCTATAAAGATCCTATTAATAAACCACAGTTATTTAGAATGGTTAGCCCTCATTTGCCATGCTGTGCAATGGACGTGTGGTTTCAAACTTTTTTCCCTCCCCTGTCATCTTGAGTACAAAGGACCTTGTGGATTAATGGTGAGATGGTGAAGGGGAGAACTGGCGAGAGAGACTGTTGCTAGAATAAATTACCCTGAACTTCCCACTTTAAAAGTCAGTACTGCTGCTCTTCACCTTCCTTTTGTGGCACCCTTTCCTCCTTAGCACTAAGAAACTCTCCAGAGGCACGTTGAGGGCTCAGCCAGAAGGGTAAGCTGCTTTTTGCTCCTTATGTGCCTGGGCTCCTTTTGTGCAATACGGGGCCTTGAGTCATTTCAGCTGTGAGGGTCAAATTTCCCTTCTGTCTCTGGGGGTATAACACTTCTAGAAGCCACTGAACTGTTGTTGGTGATGAGCAGGAAGTGTTGACGTGAGTAAATGCCACGGCTGTAATGATACAGCTTTCCCTCTGTCTCGTTCCTCCCTGGAAATGCTAGAGACGGGCAGGACATTTCAAGTGTCTGTAATTGAAGGCATTAAGGTTTTACTCGGCTCTGCTTAAATCGGTGGTCTCAAGCATATAGTCCACTGCAATTATATATTGCTGCATGCTTGATTTTATGCTTCTGCTCACATAAACTTCTGCTGGAGCTTTTTCAGGCATAAGTAAATCTGAAATGTACAGATCATTAGAGGAGGTATTGAACCATTTACGTTTAGAATAGGCATAGATTAACAGGGAATGGATCAGTGCGCTTTTATCACATAGCATCAATAGTAAGACTGAAAATTTCTTTCGGATAAAAAAAAAGAAATTGTTTGCAGTTACAAGGAGATGAGGGACAGCTTGAGAGAGCATGGTGTGAGATACACGGCAGCCTGCATCTTTTAAATGGAAGTAAATACTTGTAAGCAGACTTCAGTCCTAGTTTAAGTGAAATTTCAGAAGTAAAAAAAACAGTGAGGGGGTACACAGGGACAAGAGCCTGGCACTGAGCCACGTGTTCTCCCCTCGCCTGCCCCGGTGTTGGAAACTTGCTCTCCATCACTGAGTCCCTACCCGCCAGTGTGGGGTGGGGAAGTGTCACTCTGCCCTCCTTCCCCCATGCTGCAGTGGCAGCAGGGATCGATTCAGAGGGAGAGTCCTATGGCCCGTGTTTATTGAGCAGGTCAGACTAGGAGATCATAGTGGTTCATTCGGCCTTTCTAATCTAATAACCTGCTTTTATCCAGTTACCCTCTGGACTTTAATTTGAGTTGGTATTCGATAAGAGCACAAACAAATGATAGAAACCCTCAATGACAGCATGCCAGAGGAAATGCTACAAAACCAGAATTAATTGAAATTATGTATTCCAAGGGTGAGATATGGACCCTTTCTCTAATAGACTTAGACTTGGATATTATTACTGAAATACTGGCAAATTCACACATCAATGTAAATTGTCTTGCTGCATCTGTCAACAGACACCTAAAGCAGTAATAAAGGCAGAATAGCTCCTCATAAATATCCAATATCCTAATTATCAGAGCTTGACTTAACCAATGGCAGGATAATAAAAAATGAGATTTTTTTGATCTTTTGCCATGAAAGATGCATACTTTATTCTTTGAAGACTGACTGCAGTGTCACAACTTTTGTGGCAAATAGAGCATGAAGCATATTGTCAAAAATATGGTTAGGGAATATGAAGCCACTAAATATTTTATCTTCCTGGCAATGTACTAGGAGAAAAGTATAAACCTTAAATCTATCAGGTTCCTCCTCCCACCTCCCAAACTGTTTTAATAATATAGAAATTCAAGTTCCTGAGAGAAAAGCAACACATCCATTTTCCAGTGTGCTTTGATATAGTGAGTATCATGAATTATGTAGTGTTTGCACTGGGGTTTAGAATGTCATCAGCGTATATCTCTAAGAATTGTTTAGCAGTCGCGTGTTATGAGCGTCCATTTTTTTCCTTTTTACTGATCAATCAAGACGTGCTGGTTGGATGCAAACCTCTTCTGACTGGGTGTCCCAGAGGCGGTGGGAGATGGGGGGACAGGAGGGACCCCAGAGAGGGGCAGGCGGTCACATCTGCTGTCAGAAGGCGTCATCCCTCCTGGCAGGGCGAGGCCCCTGCATGCCGCCCTTCCCACACAGCTGCTGCCAGCCACTTTGCCACTGAAACTCCCTCCTGAAAACCTGGCAGGACGCCCTGCCTGCCTGGTGCGGCACAGCCAGCGCTGGCCCAGCGGGACGGATGCCCCAGCCCCGCCGCACACTGGCCGGTGGGTCAGGCAGCCCTACGGTATGACATTGGCTTGCGATGCTCCTCCTGGGTTTTTCACGTGGTGCTTGCCTATGCCCCAAGTTGAATTTCAGCCACGAAATTAACTCTGCAGCAAGCAACAACCCACGTCCTTCTCTGTCACTTGCATCTCTCAAAGAGTAAGTATGGCTAAATGAGCCTGCCCCCTTCCTCATCACTGTTATGAAAATCAAAGCTCTAAGATGCATTACTCCTGTTGGCTTTGTGGCATGGTGTGAGACTTCACTCTCAAGAGACACTATCTTTGCTTGCCACTATGGCCTTTGACTTTGCATGAGCAAGGAGATGATCTGCTCTGCATCATTCCTCATTAGTAACCCTGTCTTAACTTGTGCTGATGCCTGATTTTGTTTCCAGGTGCTGTTAGGGAAAGGGTAAGAACCGTGACACTGGTGGAAGCCTTTATCCCCTGGATGTCTGCTCAAAGATCCTTCCAGCAAAACAGCTGGATCAATAGAGTTATACTTGAAGGGAGCTGGATGGAGAGGCTCCAGGAGTAACAGGATCCATCCCATTTTTTTCCTCCTGTGGCCATTGCTGTGACTGGGAACACAGGACTTAGTGAATTGGTGAAAATCAAATCTAAAACCATGAATCTATACTGAGCACCTGGATATATCCTCTGGTTCACATTTTAATTTATTAAAACAGAGTACATTTTTACAGTGTAATCAGGATTTATTATTTACATGGCAAGGACACGCAGGGCCCTTGACTGACTGCCGATGTTCATCTGACTCTTGTGAAACAAGATGTGCTGCTGAGGAAGTGTCTGGGTCATAAAATATTTTCCTGCTGCTCCTTACTGTGTAAAGGGAAAAGGGCATTTGTACGTGGAGCTGGGTGATGCGAGGGCTCCAGTTTTACACAGCAAAATAACCCAGCATTCTGCTCTCCAAGAGACTGGGTCTTCTGTTATACTGGTGATTGTGGGGACAAAGGATTTCAGGGTGAGAAGTCAATTCCTGCTTTCTAAGAAGGAATCTTTAGATTTAAATGCTGCCTTTTCTCTCCTTGGATTCCCTGAAAGAGCCACATGGAGGTTTCCCAGACTTGCCCCACACGTGGCTGTGGTCACAGCCTGTATCAGCGGGATGAGGAGGAGAGCTGACCTTCCTTCTGAGGAGGACATGTGGGGCTCACATCCCCCTTGCAGTCTCAGTGGAAACTCTGGTGTTCACTCGAAGTGTCAAAATTCTGTGCATCAAATTATTTCTTGAGGAGACCTGGAAACAGGAATACGTTCTATACAGGTCTTATTGGTAAACTCTGCTCTTCTGGTGTAGGAATTGAAGTGCTTTGTACGATGGTGCTGGCATAAAAATACGGCATTCACTCCACTCCACATAGTTTGAAATAAAAAGGACTTTGAGCACGTAGTAATGTTTTGACAACAGTGCTTTTGTGGAGACTTTATAACAGGTACTGTTGCTTTTTTGATGACAAAAGCTTACAGATGAATGTGTGTAAAGCAGAGGAGTCCAATTTTTCACAACCTGGGGGGAAAAAAGCTCCTCCTCGTAACACATCGCTCATGCTCCAAGTGTGTTCACCTCTCTGTTTTGAAGCATGAGAGTGCGTAACAGCCAGGACAGCGCTGACAGTACATCCTTTAGAAAGGACAGTCTATCATCTTGTCTCTGGCTTTATACTCCCTGTTGAACAAATCTGCCAACATGACACTGGATACTGATGAGCAATTTGTATGGTTATAAAAATATTGGCAGAAGTCCATTGTTTTGCTATTTAATTCTTAATTTACATTTTTAATGTGCTGTGTCCTCATTCCTATTACAGGTTTTACTCTTCTGTGTACATCTATAATAGAATGATTTTTTTTTTTCTAAAAAATAATTATGAATACTAAAGAGCTGTTACAATTGCACTGTATTTGCATTAAGCACTGTGCCTGTCTTTTAAGATATGGTTCCTTAGGAAAGGAGTACATCTGCAAGGGACAGTGGAAAATAGAGTAGGTATATGGTATACAGTAGGTAGCTTTTTAAGTGTTCTGCCAGAGCTACAGATTGCCTGCTGGTAATCAAACTGGCAAGAAAATGTAATAAATGATGGAGCCTGGAGTCCCAACCTCCGAATGGCCTGTCTCAATGTATTTGTTAGTCTTTCTCTCTCCCTCCTCTTCAACCCCCATTTTTTGATTAAGAAGATGGCATGTTTTTTGCCAACCCAAGGAAATAAGGGCTTAGCCACAGTACCTGCACTCTCTGTATCCAGACTGTGTCCAGTAACACTTTTTTACTGGACTATGATTTCCACTAGAACTAAACTGCTGGTAATTGGTTTGGTTTTTACCTCCAGAACAACTCACCCACAGAAAGCATCCTAATATGAGTATATTTTTCTGCTGTATTCACACAACACTTGAGCAGTTAGGGGAGGCAGAGAAATACCACGTCCACTGGCTGAAAGAGGGGCTGAGCCGCGGGAGCGACCTGCAGCCGCCCGCCTCCCGCTCTGCCCTGGGAGTGAGCAGCCCTGCCGCGGGCTCCCTGCTGCCACGAGCAGCAACAGGTACCACCTCCAGCACGGAGAAACCAGCGGCGTAAGCTGCCGTAGAGAGAACTATCTGCGAGCATTTTTTCCCATTAAACAGACCATTATTGCCAGTGATTAATGACTTACGGAACAGCAGTATAGTGAAAACATTGACTGTAGGTTTAAAGTGTAGTTTAAGGACTCTGAACCCAGGGAAATAACAGGAAACAACTTTACATGACACAGGCTTATAAACTTGCTGCTGTGAGAAACTAGGGTAAAACACAGGGAGAGAAAATGGCGGTGTTCCCAAGAGCGGTGTACGCGCGGGACAAGGACACCTCAGTGCTCCCGCGCCAGTGCTGTGGTTCCTGTGTCCTGCAAATGCACTGGGGAAGACTTCTTATTTACAAGGCTTTGCTCCAACAGAAAGCTTTAAAGTTGCCATGAAACCTGGCAACTTTCGGGCCCCTTTCATTAGTGCACGCTTTACCCCCATGGGGACCCTGCATGTGCCTGTGCCGGGAGTGGGCGGCACCCCATGAGGGTGCAGCAGAAGCAATTTTTGCTGTGTAGCCACAGAGGGACCTGCAGGAACACTTGGAGCAATTCACTGAGAGTAGGAATTAGGCTGGAAACAAGTTTTTTACATACATGTGCAGACCCATGTGTTTTTATGAGGACTCATTACGTCATGGTCGAGATAAAAGGGCTACGGGAAATGGGAACCAAGTTGTTCAATGGACGAAATAGGATATTGATTTGATTTGGTGCATATAATGAGCAGTGTTGGACCAACCAACTCCTGGTTGGGAGGTGCTCCTGGGAGAGCTTTCTGCAAGTTTAAAGCAAGTATTTGGTTCAAGGATCCTGGAAAATACAGAAACACTGTTAGTGAGGCTCCTCAGTTGCTGCTGAGGGGCTGGAGACCCACTGGGCACAAGCGGAGGCAGGTTGAGGGTTAGCAGAGGGGGATCATTAGAAGAGAGAAGCCCACAGCCCTGCAGTTCGGCTCAGCTCTCACTGAATCCCGGGGTTACCTGTTCCTTTCACAGAATCACAGAATGTTCGGGGTTGGAAGGGACCTCTGTGGGTCATCTAGTCCAACCCCCCTGCCGAAGCAGAGTATTTGTCTCCCTCTCCTCCCTTTAAAATCTCTTTATATCTCTGTGAGCAGATCACAGGGTCTGTGGGCCTGTGAGAGGGGTGGGAGCTGGGAGCAGATGGCCCCCCAGGTGTGGGGGGAGCAGAGGCGAACGGGCCCTGGGGTGGGTGTCCCCACCTCGCCCATGCCCCAGTGGGAGAAGGATGACACGAAGGGGTGCTCTGCGGCAGGATCGAAAGGGGACACAGGTGCCCAACCAGACCCCACGGCTTTGGTTCTTGTTGCTGTCAACGTGCAACTCCCAGGGCACACTGAGCACTTGCGAGTACTGGAGGCAGAAATGCTCAGTGGAGCTTGGACATCTTGGGAACTGAGACAAATCTGGTCGACGCAGTCCACTCACTCAGCACGCTCCAAAGTTAGATTAAGCCTTGCAGTGTAGGGGAGATGTGCAGGTGAGTGTTTAAAAAGAAATAAAGGCACTCAGGAGAGCTTTATTGTGAGCTTTGTGACTAATTTGCACAGTTGACAAAGCACACCTGCACCCTGTACGTTAACGTATCTCTCACGGAGCTTTCAAGACAGAAAAATGTCTGCAGAAACGTGTTTGACCCCTGGTGTATTCTGTATTTGAACGTAATATTTTATAGTCACAGCAATCTGTGATGAGCCAGCGTACTCTGTAGGCCTTTTTCTCAAACATGCAAAAGTTTGGAAAGAAGTATTATTGTGTCATTTGGGGGCATTTTGCTGCTAAATGTTGTGTATGTGAGAATTGTAAAGCAAAGCTCTTGATGTGTCTCTTGTTCTGAACAAATATTAAAAGCTGAGGTATGATTTAGGAGCCCAGGCAACTGGTTTGTTTTACTGAAAGATATTGATGCCGGGTGTTTGCAAACTGAAATAGTGCTTGCTCTTGCGAGTAGTCTTGCTGGTTGCTTAGTAGGAAGCTCTTAGTGGGGCACTAAACGTTTTCTAGAATGCGGAGCTTGCCAAGCAGCTATTTGAGATGAGGCTGCTGTCTTTAGGTCTGTCTGTAAGATACCTGCCCTGTTTCTAAGCTGATTCATTTACCTAAAAGACACGTAAAAAAATTGATTAATCTACTCTGTTTTGAATTTGTAGGACTTTGTGCATCCTGGACAACTTTGCTTGGATCACTGGAGATCTGTGCTGTGTATCTTGGACCCTAAATGCTTATTGTGTGGTTTTATACTGGTAACTTACCATTTGATGCTTTGTTTTCTTTATCAGTGAGTAGCCACAATAATGCTAAAAATAAATGTAGGTGGTTTTTTATGTCTGGATTTGGATTTCTCTGGCATCTACCAGTCTTTCAAAGGCATTGGTGGGGAAAGAATTGGGGCATCCTCTAACTCACAAGTAAGAGGAGTTTGCTGTCTTGGTGGCACTTTATTTTTTTGTTCTACACATACGAGAGGTTTATGAAAAGAAAAACCATTATCCAAAGAAACTACATAAGGCTCAGTGAAAAGTCTCTTCTCTCTCCTATGTGATTTCATATAGTCATGCTTTCTTCAGAAGCACTGATAGTGTTTCCAAAAACACTTCCTCGGCAGCGCTCAGCAGGGCCCAGAGAGACTCGGTGCTCGCCCGGCGGCCGCCTGGCAGCCATGCAAGGCGGGAGGGGGAGGCACTGGGAAGGGTTTGTACCTGCTGCTTGTGCCTTCTCAAGGAAATATATTGGAAATGCCACCCTCAGCTCCCTGGACAAATGTTCTTTTGCTTCCTCAGAGCTGCATAGGGTGTAATAAACTCTTACTGCAGGGAGTCTACCGAGCGCTTTAGTTTTAATTCAAAAGATGTCTTTAATCTTCCTGTTGCTTTGTGTAAGTTGTAAATTACACAACCCTGCAGAAAATTATATGTAAAGTAGGATTATGATTCTCATTTTTATTATGAAACTGGCTCTGCGTGGTAAAAAACGATTCTCATGATCACTTAATTTTTCATTTACGCTCCAATTTGCATTTCATGTATTAAATTCCTTAAAATCTGGGTGGATTATTGTAATTTGGATATTCCAAATTTATTTATAAACAAACCAGCTAAAGACATGCTGTAGACATCAGCTATAAATGACCATGATATTTGGGGCTGCCATGTACATGCAGCAGCTTCAGTGTGCTGGAGGCTGTTCCGTGCATGTGGCTGTACAGAGCGAGAGCTGCTGGGGCCGGGGCTGCAGGCGGAGACGGGCGCGCAGGTCCGGGCAGCAGGGTGGCATCCCCACGGCAGCCTGTGGGAGCCGGGACTGGGCTCAGGGAAGGTCGGAAATCAGATTTTCAAGCAGTGCTGCGGACTTGTATGGGAAGGCTGTATCGGGAGTGATGAGGGCACAGTAACAGAGGGAGCACCTCAGAAACTTGAAATTGGCTGTAGCACTGGCTGGTGGTGGCAGTGCAGCGGTAGGGCAGTGGCTTGATAACATTTAGACTTTTATTGAGTTCTTACCAAGTTCTGCATTTCTCAGCTTTTACTGCTTTGGGGTTTGCAGTGGCTCTGACGGGAAGGAGGGTGTGATGGGTGAGCTGAGGGGCAGAGGGCTTTCCTGAGGGATGAACTTGAGGTGGGAGTGGGAACGGAGCATCAAAGGGAGGGGAAGGAGAATTAAAAATCCTGTCAGGACTTTGTCTCTGATGCACCAGATCCCTGTGGCGGGTGGTTTGGGTGGCTCAGATGCTGCAGTGGCCAGTAGATACTTTTCTCTGGGAAGTTCAGCCTCTCCCGGCTGTTGCTTTCCAGCTAGCATTGGAGTTATGGCACTAATTGGATCTTTGATTTAAAACGAGAGTAAAAAAAAAACACCTTGGGGCGCAGTGGCCTTCACTTGCCAGCTTTGTGGGACTGCAAACTGGGTGCCATGGTGCTGCAAGGGAAGAGGAAGGGGGAAGAGGCCCAGCGAGGGCACAGGGAGAACTCCCAGCAGCACAGCGGAGGGCGAGGGATGCCCTTCCCTGTGGACGTCCTGGGTGAGACGCAGTGAGTGCCCACATGCTGCGCCCACGGCACTGCCCTGTACCCAGCTTGTGCTGCGGCCGGGCGGCACAGGATCCCCATCATTTCTCCCTTGCGCAGCATGATTTCCCCTACTCCTTGCTGTTCCCTATCCTATGTTGTATCACCCTCCCCAGTGCCCTGCGGCTTACAGCTCCTGCCTCCAAAAAGCACAGAAAGGATGATCGGGTTTAGGCAATGGAAGAAGTGTAGCTGCGAATCATGAGCGATGGTGAAGTCCTTGGTGGTCTCCGAGTCAGAGGGTCCCAAATGGCACCTGCAAAATCTGCCAGAGACCTTTGCTGTGGTGGGGTGGATGAGGCTGGATCTGCCTCAAGTGACGGGAGGAGAGCCGACTCTGTGTCCTGGGAATACCTAGCCCTATGAATGGCAAGGAGGAATGGAGGAACTAGAGAGAAGTAAGGAGGCTCAGCAGGACAGGAGAAGTGGGTGAAAAGAAGAGGACATAACTAAATGCAAGAATAGGAGAAGATTTAGTATAGCACATTAGGCACTAGCTCAAGTAATGTGAAGATCCTCAATGTCTTTCTGAGATTTTAATCCCAAAATAAAATAATATAAAGGAGTATTATTTCACTGCTAGTGTTGAGTGCACCTTAAATGTTTCCTGACTGTTAGGGATTTCTCCCCCTTCCCCCCACCCCCACTGATTTTTTTGTATTTAGCCTTTCCCTTCTTTCCTCTCCCTGTCTTCCTTCCTCACCCCTCCTTCCTTCCTCTCTCTCTCTTTCTAATTTGAGCAAAATTGGTTCAGCTGTTTTTGATTTATGCGAGCATGGGGAAAATATGTTTTTCCCATATCTTCAGAATAAAATATGTGCACACTCATAAGTCTAAGCTGGCTGGAACTAGCGATGTCAAATTAGCTTGTTTATAGCCCTCACTGGGGAGTTCCAAGTTTTGGAGAAAATTGGTTCCATGTTTTTAAGTTCTGAATGCGCTGGAACTTGGCGTTTTCATGTACACACATTAGGTGGGGTTTGTTTGGATTTTTCCTCCTTCCCCTAATGCTTTTAACCTGAATCAGCTTTGAGCATTTCAGGAATCATTGCTAGGAGACTCTTACACTCTGTTCAAGCCGTCTTGCTAAAGCACTTTGGTCACACATGGGTGCAGAAAGTAGCACACTTTCCTTCCTTCTAAATAAACATATATGAGAAGCAAGATGCAGTGGGCAATCTTGAATAATGCAAGCCTAGTGTTTCTAATGCAATGTTAACCATGGGAAATACTTAGTTTTCAGAAAGATTGGATTTGTTTCAAAGACCTCTACCACAGCGCTAACAGCAGCTGCTGAATGATATGCTCTGTAGCACACGGTATCAAACAGGTGTACAGTAATCTGTAAGTGCTTTAAATGATGCATATCACCCCGTTGTGCCTGCATGCTCTCGTGGAAGTCCCTTGGGTGTCAGCCTCGTACCTCTCTCTCGGGTTGACTTTGTCCCTGCGGTCCCAGCCGTGGCCTCAGCAGCCCAGCCAGAGTTCAGACTCTGCTGCTTACTCTGCTTCTAGACTTGGGCTCACTGTTAATACAGATCACGCTTTAGACAAGTATTGGCTGATGTTAACTCTGGGAATAGAGTGCTAAGAGCCGAGGGCTAAAAATAACAAGCAAATTAACCTAACCATCAAGTCCTTACCCAGCCTTTTAGCAGTTCCTGGCCTACTTGCTTAGAAAAAGCTTTGCTGTGTGGAGACCTGGCTTCCTCCCGTGGCCTGGCTGCCAGCGTGCAAATGCTGCTGCCCCCTCCCAGCCAGCCCTGCCGCTCTCCAGCCAGGTGCCTGAGCTTCAGGACCACAGCCTTCTCAATGTCAGCATTTCCTGAGTTGTGTCTGTACACGTTATTTCTTTCCTCTCCTGTTTAAGCTGATCCCTGTCTGCCTTCAAGTGCAAGCAGGTGGTAGTACAAAATTTAACACGAACCCCTACTTGCACAAAATAATTCACGCCTCAGAGCTGTTTTTACTGGAGAAGAGGAAAGAAAAGGAGTTGGAGGCTCTCTCATCCTCAACTCACTACTCTTCTCTAGCCACTGAGCAGAGCTGCTGATGCCTGCCTGTGACCCTTCCCTCCCTGCAGTGACCCAGGACAGGTGAGGACAGTGAGGAGGATCACTGCTGGCACGGGAAAGGAGATGTCAGGCATGAGGCACCTAGCGAAACCCCCTGTAAAAGCAAAGACCAGTCCCAAGAAGGCAGGGGATCAGAATCTGAGGGGCACAGAGGGCTTGCAGTGGATGCTGGGCAGTACAGCATGTCCCCGACCATGCACACTTCGGCGCCTGCTCCTAATCCCTGGGGAAACAACTTTGTGATGCAGTGTCTGACCCAAGCTGCATTTGCATGTGCAGGAAAGTGACCCAATTTTGTGCTGTATTAATGTACTGCATCTCTAATGTAAAATCTGGTAGTTGAACTGTGGCTTGGAAAGGTGGTTCTTTAAGTCCTGGTGGATGTATTTGACTCTTACACATAACAGTGGTTATTGGTAGCCCTTCAGCATAACCTACTTCTGTGTAAATGTATCCAAAATCCCTCTCTATCATGGTTAACATTTATCATTGTTAATAAAATTACTTACTTAATCATCTTAACCTTGATGCTACCCTGGGTAAAAGACCTATGATATATCTGTACAGGAATAACTACACATTTGATACAGTTGAAAAGGTAGCACTAATTTATTTTAGTGTGATTTATGATTAGTACTGCACAGCATGAAGCACTCTGTGCTGCTCTGTACATCCCTTAGGGTCCACAGGGTAAATAATTGCTGTACTCGCCATCCCAGAAGCTGCGTGTGTGGCACTGTGTGTGGCACTGTGTGTTCTTTAGTTTCCAAAAAATATGGGTGTGTTTGAGCAATAAAAAGGCAGCTACGCCTGCAGCAACAGGTGTTTGCTGGATGGCCCCTGCGGTCTGTGTGTGCACAATACCTGCCGTGGGTATTCCCACTGTGGGGAGACGCTGAGCCGAGATCGGTCTGAGAGGGTGTGCAGCAGGGTGGGAGAAGAGACCAAGGGGCTTCTGGAGTGCCAGGTATCGACACCATCAGAACGACAGAAAAGGCTTAATCAGGCTTTTACACCCTGCTTTTCTTTTAGGAGAAGTCACCTCCTCAATCTTTCCCCTTTGGCCAACAGAATGATGGTTCAGGGCCCAGATTTCCCCAGTAAAGATGCCCAGATTTAAAAGCTGCCTTTGTAATTTTGCCGGGCAGTCTGACAGTGAAGCAAGTTCTTATTTTTGGTTCTTAATTATAATTTAAGATGACTTTTTCAGCCATACCTTAATCACGTAGTGCATCTCCAATCTACAGAGAGGACTGGATCATTAGGATAATTAGAAGCCATTAAGAGTATAGGATAATACCACCATAAAGCTGTACAGATGTTCTGTGTTCTTCAGGTCTCTGTCAAAGGAGGAAATTTAACATATGTCAAGTCCTATCCGTGATGTCTGCTTTATTCCTGTAGCGTATAGGAAGCTTGGAGGGTTTTGTCATGCTAGACTCAGACTATTTTTTCCTTCCCTGTTTTCCAGTAAAAAAGTGTTTTCTTCTTAAAATCAGTAAAGATATTTTTCTCTCGCTCCATTACCCCCTCCCAGTATTTGAACTCAGAGGTATAAAACCAGGAGCTCTTTCTGGTTGTTATTTCTCTCTGAATTCCAGCTTGCCTATTTGTCTCTTGCATTTATTCAGCCTGTGATCGTCACTTCTGCATTACATGAACCTGTCTAACCTGTCACGTTTTACTCCAGTAAATGGAAGGGACGGCTCAGGGTCACCATTCCCATCTGTGATAGCTATGGCCCTGGGACTGAACCTCGTACACCCACACGTCCGGGCTGGGACAACTGTCCCCACACTGTGGGCACACTTTGAATGAGACTTACACCTGGGTGACCCCTGATAATTCTGTGGATAAATCCAGGTCTTGATGATTTTATACACCATTTTCTATGAAATTTTTATTGTTATGTTTTTAGAGAAACGTGGTTGCTTTGTCATGTCGCAATACATAATTTTAGACTGTACTGGTTAGATTTTGCCTCCTTCTATCAAACGTATATTTTAAGGTGGTTGTAATTTTAGATGGCATCTCTGAAATAGATTTCCAGATGATTTGAATGGATATCAAAAGGTATTTTAAGTCTTAATGTTAGATTTGGTTCCTATCTTTCACTCACTCTCTCTTGCTTGAAAGATGCTTTCAAAATGCAGAGCTCTGGTCCTATATCTGAATGATTGGCACGAAGATTTAATAATCTCTTTTGTCTTTATGGCAGTTCCATTTGTAGCAATTTAAGCATCAGTCTCCAGTGAGCCTGAGTCAAAAACTTTATTTAATACGAGCTAGCTAAATATAATTTCCCATTTCTTTGATCTCCCCTATTTTAATTTGCTTCTTATCAGGTACCTGTAGGGCTAATAGATACAGCTGATGGTTTGCTGCTTATGGAAAGATCTCGTTTAAGCTGCATGGATTCTTGTTGGTGAGATATTGTGGTATTCTCATTATGGATGTGTTAGTATAGGTTAGAGATGTTGTTGCTAACAAACACCCTGCAGCTGTTGTGGGTAAGGGTTTTGATTCTGCACCTCCTTCTAGAAACTTCAGTAAAATATAGGGAAGGGATCTGAAGAGCAACATCTGAAGTAAGTGCATGTTAGTTAACACAGGGGTTCCTACCTCAGTCACTTTAATGTGGCCATGGATGGGTGCTGAGTAACCAGAGGCGTGCCATGCTGTCCCAGCGATCGGGAAGATGTGGACACAAGCACAGCATCTCCCTTTTGCCCTGCAGCAGCAGTTGGGATCGCTGGGGCAGGATCAGACCTCCCAGGCTCCCATGCCCTCTGCCCGGCCCGAGGTCTTGGTGTGCCGCTCCGCCGCGCAGGCTGGTGCCCCCGATGTTATGCTCTGGGGACATCCACAGTCCCTAGTTTTAGCTGTGAAGTTGCAGAGAGAGCACCCCTGCCTGAAGAGTGTCAAACTCGGGTGTAAGCAAGGCAAGGATGAAAGAAATGCAAAGACAGTGTGGCCATCGGGTGTCCCAGCTGCCTGGGCTCACCTGCGTGTCTCCGCAGCCAGGACCGCCTTTTGCAAGCAAACTGCATCCTGAAGTGCCATCTGTGGAGGCAGCTGGGCAAGAGACGAATATCCAAGCCCCGGATTTTTCTTTTGCTGCATCACTTGTTAGTCGGAGCAGCAAGAAGCAAATAGTGCTTCAAAATCCCTGGAGGAAAGCATCTCGGGAACAAGTGTGAAATGCAGGAAGGGCGAGCCAGGCTCGATTGATGTGTTGTGCTAGTGCCTGCGCCCACTGGAGATTTAACCTGCTGTTTGCCTTTCCCTTGGCCTGAAGATGAGTGTTGAGTATTGGCGAGGGGAGCTCAGTTCCTGTGGCCTCCTCACCTGTGGAGACCACCTGAGCATGTATTTCTAGAAGAAAAAAGGAGCCAGCCTTTCATGTTGTGGATTTTGGTGCTTCTGTTCAGTAGTCTGATAAGGACCTTGGTGCTCGTGAAGTAGAGATCAGGTGTGCGCATGCACGCACAAGTACATTATACTAATTAGAGGCAATTTTAAAACCAAACTCTTCTGCACTATTTAAAACACAATAAACAGCTTTGCTCCCTAAGTGTTAATCATCTCCTGCTGTTCAGTCTCTGAAGCTAAAACCCTCTACTCACTTCAAAACACTCTCTCAGTAACCAAGTGTGACATCGCAAAAAGGATTTTGAGGACTTCAGTCTGGGAAAACGCAGATGTGTTTAGGAGAATAAAATCACCAAGGTCTTTGGAACTACAAAGAAACTCCAGGCAAGAGAAGGAGAAGAAATGAAAAAAACCCCTAGTCAGCACAAGTGGAAGCACTCTAAAATCAGGTTTCTCAAGTCTCCCTGGAAGATGGCGCAGGCACCGTGTGGGTGCCAGCACGGCGGGAGGATGGCAGCAGAGAAGGTGTTTGTCTGTGTGTGCTTCCAGGAGCCCTGACCCTGTGCCGTGTGTGCTTGAGGAGGGGCTCGCGGAGGTGATGGCTGTCGCTTTTCCTCAAAGTCCCAACGTGAGAGCCGGCACACCATGCTCCAGGTAAACTATGTGAAAGCTGTACGCTCCCAACACGTTTCGTCACTGGGAGGCAATGAATGATCTGCCGTACAGCTGCCCGTCCCCATCTCCCTGCAGAGAGGAGTCCTGTGGCTGGGGGTGCGGGGCACTGCCGCGGGCCTTGGACCCACCGTGGGATGAGGCTGGCAGGTGGGCTCCTGCTAGGCAGAGGGAGCCGGCCCCTCCAAGCCTGGCCCCATCACCTCCTGCTTTCTCAGCCACTCTGGAGATCAGATCCTGCCACACCATCGCCACAGTGAGATGTAGTGTGTTAGTAAGCTGAACCTAGAAATACAGAAGGGGTTGAGAAATTGCTACAATCACTGACCCATGCATTTATTATAATTGAGTCCATTAGCCTTAATTTTATAATTTCTAAATTAACTTTGCACATTTACAAATGGCCTTAATTGCTTGATGGAGGGAGTTAGGCTTTAACAAATCTAAATGCATAAAAACTGTATCAGTTACATCAGTATCCGTGGGTTTGTTTGTAATATAATGCTGCCAATTTAGATCAAGCAAATCGTTTAGAAAATGCATTGTTGAAGCATCAAAGTTACTTTAAGTCATTCTAGCTAGTAAGAAAAAACCCCCAAACCTCAACTGGATGTTTCTACATGCACATTCCTCCCTATGCTGAAGCCTTAGTGCATGTTAGCATCTATTTTAAGCACTATTTTAGAGCTTACAAAAGGTGTTAGCATGCAAACATTGAACCTGAAATTACATCTCTTTACTAACAGTAGCCTCTCTGTATCAAAGTCCTCATCCAGAATGTGGGATCATTCTCTGGCATTTTGATGCTGATCTGTGAAGAAAATTCAATTTTTGTGTTATAATCTTCAGTGTGGCTTTCTTTTGGACCTGCTGGAAGGACATTCCACTTTCTAGTCCACAGGGGAGTAGTTCCCTTGCTTCCTACTGGTGAGGGAAGGACATCTAGACAGGAGCTATTTAATCTACAGATGCATATTAGAGGTTTTGGAAACCATGTTCTTAGAGAACAGTGCTGGAGAGCAACCAAATCCCTAATCTTTGTTTATTTGTAGCCAATCTAGTGAATAAAACAAGATTCCTCCAGTCCATTAAGAGATGTGAAGTGACAAGTAGTTTCGGAGGGCTCATGGGCTCTGCCTACTGGAGATAGTGGTAAGGAAGTAGACCATAAAAAAATCAGTTGCCTTTCAACTTGTGGTGTTTGTTTTGTTTTTGTTTTTTATTCACATAAACTCAAAAACCTCCACCCCTCTTACAAACCTTACTTTCCTTTTATGTATGATGCTGAGACTTGAATTCAGTCCAACTGGCACATTACCCCAAATGGCTGTTGCTGGTGTCCATCTCCTGACATGAATCTTTTCAGATTGCTTTCCTCATTATTGAGAAATGCCAAACTCTAACACTGAAATGTCTTTGTTGCCACTGACTGTAAGGTGAATATTTTAATGTTTTCCCTGAGACTTTGATGTTTGGCCTTCTTCACAGGTAGCATTTCCTGCAGGCACTGTGAAGTGTAACCAACTGTATGGGGGATCAGCTCCTAGGGCCACAAAATTGCTGCTGTACTAAACTTCTTAGAGCAAGATGTTAAGGCTGAAGTTTTAGTTTTGAATACTTTTATTCAAAGTAAGAAGAGATGTGAATTAGAAGTTGTAGTTCTCTCATCTTTATCTACAGGAAGTAAATTGTGAGGAGCAGAAAAACAAAGTAATTTATTCAAAAGAAAACAGAATTTTATATATTTGGGGTTATTAATATGCAGCAGTGGCATCTGCGCTTGAGAAGAAAGTGAACAGAGAGGCTTCAGCAGACAGCTCTGGTACAACGTGTGACGTTATGGTATGTTTGATTGTCAGTAGTACTCCACAACTGACATCGAATTGGGACAGGCGAGACCAATTTACACATGTTTTTATTTGAAGATGGCAAATGTTTCTTTGCAGATGTGGATGCTTTGATTGAAGCTTAGAAACCGAAGACTCTTAATAAAGTAGGCAGGAACAAGAGGTGTAGCTAGATTAAATGCTTTTTTCCCTTTCATCTTCCATTTCTAAATATCAGTGCTTTTCTCCTCTTCTGCACTAGGATGAACTCCCTCCACCTTTCCTCCCCTGACTCCCTCAAAAGAAAACCGTCTCTACCAGTGATTTGATGGTAGGGGTGGTGTTGAAGGTAAACAGCAGAGCCAAGTCTATGACCTAGTCTGAACTTCCAGATTATTGGCTATTTTGAGGTTGAGTCTATGTGGTTTTGTCAGAAATTTCCGCTGTGACTGGATGATCTTTTCCTGGGGAAAGTTTTGTTTAAAGCTATACATATATTTCTATAAAAACTTAGCTTTAATATATACTTTTTCCAAGGTTGGGAGTGGAGAAAATAAACCCCAGATAATCCTCTGGAGTTCTGGTTCCACTGGGACCAAGGTTATTTTAAGAAAATATGGGCCTATTTCATGCTCTTTTTATTATTATATTTTAAACAAATTATTTTGTTGCCTACTCTGTTGGTTATGAATCTGAAATACCCCTGAGAAAAGGGGGAAAATTAAAAAAACAACCTCAATGAACCAGTGTATGGGGAACAGATAGTATTTCAGACAGAGGTGGTTTTAAAGATGTCACCCATGAATTGTAGCATTCAGGTGCAGGTGAGCTCTGGTGCCCTTCACATTTATGGTGCTGCATTACTAATAACAGGAGTCGGAGAGGGAGTTGAGAAAATCTTTACAGAAGTAGCTCGCTGTGCTCTCACGGCACCAATTTCCACTGCCTCATCTTTCACCCCCACGGCCTCCGCTAGATGCTATAGTCCTCCTAAGTGCAGAATAGCAAATATTTCCCCGCGTGCAAGGATGTATCCCAAACCCATTAAATCTTTCAGCTCCGATTTTTTGTTGGAGTACCTGGCCCAGAGGTTACAGCATTAATTTTTTCTAAGGCCACTGAAGGCCTCTTCAGTTACAAGTACTGGAAGGAGTCTAAGAGTACATTTAAACTGTGCATGACCCTTTTGTCTTGATCACTGTCTGATTGCATTTGACTTGGGCTTTCCTTTATTTTTGTTAAAAAATTGCGATGTTAAAGGCTACAAAAGTTAAAAGTTTAGAGAAAAGGGAAAGTGACAGGATGCAAAGGGTCTTGTTGAGGATCTGTAAAATCCAGAAAGGCAGCTTCTTCCTTTTTGGTTATTTTTTTGCTTAGAGGTAAATGAGCAATAAGAGTTAAATTAGATGGACTTCTTGAAGTTTTATCATAGTCCTCCATTGAGTAAAAAGCATGTGCAGAGTTACAGGAATCTGGGCTCTCTGAACGAGACCTATGGAGAGCTGTCACATGAAGACGGTGTAGAAATGAATATAGGTGGCAGTCATGACCTAAGTGAAAACTACCTTTTTGATTTGCAAGAGGTTGCAGTACAGATAATAATCTTCAGATTGGAGGCTTTAATGGGATGATTTGTACTGCATCCTTTGATGTTTGATAACAATCAACATGCTTTTATGTTTAATAATATAGAAACAGCAGCCACAAGCTGTGATTGAATCTTGGTGAGGCCTGAGCCATAGGGCTAAGCCCATCCTCCTCCTCCCTGTAGCTGTCCTGCCCTACTGAATCTCGTGGGCCTGATGCCTGGTTCGTGCAGAGGCTTGTTAGCTCAGAACAGCCCATGGGTGTGTAAAGTTGGTTTCCCCATGGCAGTGATGTGAGCTGGAAACCCCACGACTGAATGACGGACTTTTGTAACCCAGCCAGTCCTAGAACCACTGCACTACCATGCAGAGAAGAAACACATTTTTCTTCAGTGAGGCTTGGAAAAAGCTGACACTATGTTTTGTGAGCTGCTCTCTGGAAGTCACCTCCTTAGAGGATTTTAGGGGAAAGGAAAAGCCCCTTCCTGGATCCCCAAGGGACTGAGTCCATGGATAAGACCGTGGTTCATTTCGGACTGGGGAGTCAAAGTAATCCCATGGTGCCCTGCATGCTCCATGCCCATGACGTCGCACAGTGGCCCACCATGCCAAGGCTGGGCACCTGAGCTTGGAGTGCCTTTGTAGCTCCTGTGTGACATCAGCATTGAGTGTTCCAGGCTTGAGAGGCCTTCATAACTTTCACCTATCCTGGGTCTTTTCGGGTAAGAATCTGCCAACCATAATTTTTGAGATTTAAAATTTTGGAGTTGAATAGAGCACTTGGTTCTCACACTGTGAAAACAGAGGGATCCATGACAAGTATGTTCGCTGTAAGCTCATGACTTGTAGAGGGCAAAACTGCAGATGAGCTACCTACAGCTACAGGGGTTTCCTTCAGGCTCCTTAACAATGAGGCAAATGTGACCCAAGAAGCTGGGAGAATGGACACTTTTTGCGGCAGTGAGGCCTCTTCCAGAATATGGTGGGGACTTTGCGGGTATTCAAGAAAGGGACTCCAATGGCAATGATGTCTGGACGAGCACAGGAATGGTGCAGTTTGGTTGTATGAGGGTATCAGAATAGCCTCCTTACTTATCCCAGCATAATGAAAGTGGAGAGGGGATGTGAATAGCTGTCTATAAATACACAGGACAAGTAAACACCAGGGAGAGAAAGGAGCTAGTTCAGCTAGAGGACAGTGCTGGCACAAGAACAAGTTGGTAATAAACTGGCTGTGAATAAATTTCAGATGGAAATTAGAAGCAGCTTTTTAATCAGTAAAAAGGTGAGGTTCTGGAAAAGCCTTTCACTGGGATTTTGGGGGCAACAATGTAACTAGTTTCCAGATGGATCTTAATCAGTTTATTAAAGGGATTGTGTGATGTGGTTGTCTCCAGTATCAAGGGACTGGGCTCCTTGACCTATACATCCCCTTAGCGCTATGTTCCTACATCTTATATTTAGTAATTCTTTCTGAATTGCCGAAGTGCACTGAGGACAGAGAAATGCTGTATTCTTCTGATAATGTTATTTTTCAAAAAGCATATCAAGCTGTAAATGCACAGGGATAAGGATAGTGCCTGGCACCTTTTTATTTAACCTACTTTGAAATGAAACCTGGGGACTAAATGGCTTTAGTCACTCAGAGGACATTGGCCATATCTCTCCATACTCTATAACTAATTTCATTTCTGAAACTTGCGCTTCCAAAAAATATTGGCTGCTTAGAATTGGAAGTGTTAGAGGATATATAATACTCAAGGTTACTGTATGATTAAGGACAGCAAGCTGCCATCGCATACACTAGGTGTTAGCACAGCCTTGTCCACAAAAAGACCAGAAACTAATCATTGCTGCTTGCTACTTCCCATAGTGGTAGACACTTCAAGCAATAGAGAAAGCAATTTCTTACCTAGAAATTGTTTTACCCTTTTTCCTTTGAACATCTAGAACCATCACTCTCGGGTCCCTCCCTTCTGATCGACTGATTGACAGTTGCAATGAAAAAAGCAGTTGGCTGCTAAAAAAAGCCCAAACACCTCTCTCTAGTTTTGTACTTGGGAGTGTGAGTTTTAAAACGAATTCTGTGAGACTAATTGAATGTGATTGGCATCTGCCACCGGTACAGTGAGGAGAGGAAAGACCTCCTTTCCTGACTGGGAGAAGACTGACGCTTTGCAAAAAGCTGTTCTTCTTCCTTCATTCATCAGCTCTCGGAGTTCACAACAATAGCTAAGTAATAGAAAACAAATTCTAGATTCTGAGTCTGCTTTTTGAAATGCTAAAAAGCAAATCAACAGCCTGGTTCTTCCGAGGCTAAGAGGTCTCAGAAATTAAGTAAACTATGATGAATATACCATAATGCTGAAATTCCAGCAATGATTACTGTGTAAACATTATAAACAACCAGTCTGAGGGAATAATTTGTTTTGCATTGTCAGAGTCCTCTAGTTGTGACTGTCAGCAGAATCTAATACTGGTCCCAAAACTCATTTTTATTTTTAACAAGGTGTAATAAGCAGATCAAAGAATGTGAGAGAAGAAATCTAAATACTACCACATATAAGCTCAGAAAATATCCTCTGCACGAAGGATGTGCAATCATAGAATGCAATTTGTTTACATAGGCTTTAAAAGATTTTGTGCACCTTATGGACTGTTGTGTGTAATAAAGATTTTTGCATTTGAGCACTGAATTCTGCTTTGCACCCCAGTGCGGGGGGAAGCACGGTGTGGCGCAGAGCTGCTCGTGTTGGCAGGTGTAAAAGCAGAGGGTCTCATTCATGTGAGTCAGATCTACTTTGTGGCTCCCATCAATAACTGCCTCAAATTTTGACAGAGCTCTGATACTTGAGATTTGTGACGTGAGTGCCAATTGCTCTGCACCAGCTACAGTGCAACAGCTCTGCACATGCTGGAAGGTTGCTGGTTTGGGGCGGTATCTGCAGGAGGTGCTTGCTCAGAGCACTGTGAATCAGCAGTTCCATTACTAGGAAGAAGATGGTCATCTACTATCAAAGTGCCTTGAATCCGTGGGTCTGCTGCAACGACTGGAGATTAGCCCCATATTTCCCAAATGTTCTAGTCCCTTTAACCAAGTTGTTATTTACTGATGCTGGAGTCTGTTTTCCTTCTGACCAAGGGGGAAGTGTTAGGAGGGAAAACCCCAGTTAAATGGTGTTTTGCAGGACTTGACATTCAGAGTGCTTTTACATCTGATGCGCTTATTCTCTGAACTGGATGACCATCTTCTTCCTATTTAGTTTGTTGAGCATGATATGCAAATAAGGAATGAAATACTTATTTTTTTAAATCTTCATTTTTCCAGGGGAAGAAAGGAAATATGGCACAATGTATGCTTAGGATTCAAACTGGAAAGTAATGTCTCAAACCTTAAACAATTTTTTTAGTGTGGTTACAACTCATTTCATTACCTACTAGACCAAATTAATGCATTTTGCGCATTTCTGCTTGGTGATGCTGGTAACACCCTTGGGTTCTGTAGCATCTACTCTGTGTCCTTTGCAGCCTGACCATGCAGCAGCAGTAAACTGAGCTTGTGCAAGAGCTCAGCTGAGGGATTTTGACACTAGAAGTTATTTCTGAAAAACATGATGTTGGACTAATCTACCATGGAGCAATCTCCTGCTGTGATGGATTTTTCCTGTCCACTGGCAGAGGCTTGTTAGGAAAAGGCAGTGAGTGGCTTCTGAAGCGTTGCTTTGAAGGCACTGTGGGAGAGGTGCTGCTGCAGGAGGGGATGGGGAGAGGGGACCACAGGGACCACAGCTCCTATCACGTGAGCTGCTCTGCCCCACATGTGTAAATTCCCAAGTCAGGAGTTCATCCTGGAAAATTGTGAATAATGGTTCAGACTTTATTGGCCTTTTGCTCTTCAGAGTGAGAAGGAGCAGAGAGGAGCTGAGATTTCACCTGGGCACAGGCCGCTGGAAAGGAATGCTCGAGGATGGTCAGCAAATGCTGTGAAGCTCACTGCCCTCGGAGGCACTGTCTTTTGGGTTGCTGTTGCTCCAGTTAAACCCCACTTCCCTGAAGTATATTTATTCTGTTTTCATTTCAGTGGTAAAGAGTAAAGGCAGTATCACAAACATACAGCACTGAAGCTCAGAGCAGCCCTGCTTATGTAACCAGGTGCCACGGTATAGGTACAGCGATTAATTTTGAAAAGGAATGTAAGCAACAAACTACTGCAAAAATTTCTGTAGGGAATTGAAACGTTTCTGGAGTAAGCTGAGTTCAGTTTTGCAGATGTTCACAGTGTGAGGAGACGCCTGGGGCAGAGCATGAATTGCTAATTAAAGCCAAGAAGAGCAGAAGAAAGCCTGATGCTATAGGCAGAGGAGATGTGGACACCAATGCCTCATCTGCTAATGAGGAGTCAATGTTGAGTGGCAGCAGACTGCAAATTATGTCCCAACTTGGCATCTCTTATTTGGTGTAAGGGAGAAGCAGGAGGGAGAGGGGTGAGGTATTCATCTCAGCAGTTTGGGAGGAAGGTCTGTTGAGCACTTTGAATGGATGCAAGCAAAGCAGAGCAACATTTGCTAAGGCTGAAGAAGAAATGAGCACAGTGCATGCTGTGTCCTGAGAGCTTAGGTCAACGAGGATGAAGCCCAGGTTGGGCAGCCCCGCTGGAGACAGGACAGGAGGCTGAGCTGCGGGCCATGGAGATGTGCAGTGAGACCACAGGGTCTGGAGAAGATCAGGAAAAGAGGTGGTGGTGAGAGGGGGTGTTCAATTTTGTCTCTAGACAAAGTGCTCGCAAGCTGACAGCTGGACATCAAGGGTTATGTCAGAGAGACAGGCTGAGCCTCCCGCTGGGACACATCGAGACAGGTCTCTAATGGAGAGGCAGATCTGAGTTGTCAGCATGGAAATGGCAGCTGAACTGGTGCTGGCAGCAGAGGGGGAACCCAGCACTGATCTGTGCAGTCCTACAGGAAGGAGAGTGAGGAATTAATTATTCCAGTGGTTAAATAAAACAGGAAAAAAAATCAACAAGACTGAACTGCTTGGGGGTGTGGAATATTTTCCATTTATCAAAACTCTATGAGATTGAAAATATTAATTTTGCATTTTAAAAGTTTTTTTGTGAAATGTGTGATCTAGATAACCAACAGCCTCACACGTGCTAGAAGGATACAGCATCCAAAAGGAGTGTCCTAACCTGAAAATCCATCCCGCGACCAAAGAGCTCCTTCCCATCAGCAGCAAAACCCGCTAGAAGTGCTGCGGGCAAAAATTCAAAACAGAGCTGCAGAACAAATGTTTTCAACGCACTGATTTATTGAGACCAGCTCGGACGACTGTTTGTCTTCAGCTTACTTGTGCAGGGGTGCCTGCAGCAAGCTTGGTGGGCTGTTTATGCCCTTGCAAAAGCGGAGATCTTATTTTCATACAGCGGGAACTAGAAAAGCAGAGAAGAGAAAAATAGCGTGGTTGGTAAAACCCCCAGCAATCGCTCTACTGCGAGCACTGTAGTCAAACATCAAAGCCTACGGATGTATTAATGGGGAGGCAAAGATCAAGGAGTACTGGCAGAGCAAATAGAATGGCGGCAGATGTACGCAAGCAGGCTGGCTGCTCCTCTCCAAGCTGTAATCTGAAAACGAGAGCAATGCCCCTGCATGGAGAGGAGGTACATTTGTACCATTCAGTAGCAGGACGTGGCTTTTAGCAGTGGCGCGTTGTGCTTGCAGCTCTTCAAAATCCCATCCCTTGTCCTGCCAGTGCACCAAAATTCCCAAATAAACAGGGCAAACGGGTGGCCAGACACCCCAGGCCGAGCAGGGCTGTGGGCAGGTTTCCTTGCTGAGCTGTAGTTTCCCGATGCTGGGGGGAAAGTCTGGCTAATGTGCATCTTCTTGTGCCACTTTGCTTTGGACTTCTTTTTAACTTTTTGAGTAGCCCATAGTAGCTGTGTGTTATTAAAGCCAATTAATGCAGTGGGCTTGCTGATGAGAAGGCAGCATGGTGCTTGGCTTTGGAAGGTGCACGGGTCTGGTGTTAGCCTTGGTGAGTTCACGATCCACGGCCAGCAGGAGGGGTGTGGTGGCAGTGACATAGCCAGGGATGAAATGGGTGCTGCTGCCGCCTCCTTTTTGGCATTAAGGGCTGCCTTTGGCTTCAGTAACTCGGTGCAAAACAAACCGCAGAGGAAGAGACGCCGAGCTGAGTGCAGTCTGTCCCCAAACCTGCTGGGTGGGAAACTCCATCAAAGGTGGAGCAGTGGAGACCAAGAGCAGCCAGAGACTACAAATGAGTTTTAAGGTGAAATCCTATGACTTTGGGAGCATCATTATCTTTTCAAAGCTATTTCTTAGAAGAAGGAATTCACAGAGACCCCGATGTTTGCATGCAAATCAGTCTGTCAGAGGAAATCAACAGGAAATAGAAGACTTGTTCAGCGTTTTCCCCTCTGACCCTATTCTTCCATCCTGGCACGATTGCTTGGAAAGGCTGCAGAGCGCTTAGGTCTCCCTTGCCACAAAACCCTGCATGGCTGCCATATAATCAAACAGAAGTGCAGCAAAAATGTTTCCAAACTACCCTGCGATCACCGGGTTTGCTGGGGAGGGAGCAAAGCAAAACCTGTGCCAAGCGGCCGCTTCAGCAGTGGCAAGAGCTGTGCGTACAGAAAAGGGACGAACCTGTCATTATTAACCTAATGGTTGCATTGCTGGAAGATCGCAGGGTTTTTTCTACATGCCAGCTGCTGGTTTTATTTATACTATCTTAATTTTTTTATACCTCTTGTTATGTTCTCTTTTATGAAGATGCATATGAGGCTCCCAGCAGCATTAGCTCAGGGACTATCTTTCTATATTTCCCATGTGCAGTTGCAGACTGCCATGGAAACAATTCCTGGTCCAACTGGAAGACCTTTTTTTTATAAAAATATCTTTCTCCTGGGTCCTCAGGAATATTTTGATGTGTGGGAGAAATTTTTATAAAAAGTAGCAGCAATTGACTTATGGAATGTAGTTTAATTAAATTGCAGAAACAATATCTGCTACAGGACTAACAAACTATGTTATTAAAGTAATAAAAGTGAAAGAAACAATTTATGGAGGACAAAATAGAGGAAAGCGCGCGCAGAAGGATAGCTAATGAAAGGCAAGTAAGGCTTTGGCAGCCCTCTACAGGGCAGAGTGGAGCTGGGAAAAGTCCAGCTGGAATATGTTTCCTAATTAACTTTAATTCTCCGCTTTTAAATTCAGACCGGATTGCAATATTGTCATTTCTCTGTCATGTGCGTTGCTCTTGCCGAATTCTTCTCCTGAGCAGAAATTGTAACACTGAATGGCGAGCGAGTAAATAAATAAATAAAATCAATTGCCATGAACCATTTCAGTTTTCAAGACTACAGGATATGCTTTTAATGCCCCTCTCGGAGCTCCGCGTTCAACTGCGGGAACTTCATTAACACGCTCATTAGCGCTATCTGATTCACTGCTGCAGCCTCGCACTGGGAGCTGCGAGCGGCAGCTGGGAGAGCGGATCAGCTTGAGCTAATGCATATGTTAATAACACTAATGTTGTAGCATTTGGTGTTGCTGAAAGAGAGAGGCAGTAAAATATCTGCGCTGTCTCCTGCAACACTTAAAAAGAAAAAAAGACCAATGCAACATAAAATAAAGCTATCTGCTAGGAATGTTTATAGTCAGTATTTATAGATTAGTGCAGTATGTTGGAAAATCAAACACTACAATGCACACTTGAAGACCCATTCCATGAATTATTCAGCAAGATCTATTGTAAAGTGCTCCACTGACAAGGAAAGCAAACTAATGTTTCAGCAAGTTGAACTGAATTCGCCACCTCTGACCCGCCAGCCTCGCACCGTCAGTAGACCTCCGCCAGCGTCAGCTCGCTTTTCCATCTGCTCCCTGCGCGTTGCTGGTGGTGGCACGAAGGAGGTGCTGCTGCCGCACCTTGGGGTCACGCCGGGGGTCCTGCGAGGAGTCAGACAAATTTGCGTGGCTCCGTATTTGTAGATTTGAAAAGTATTTGGTCTCGCACCGTGCGTTTGCTGTGCTATGTGAAAAGACCAAAGTAGGCAGAAAAAACAACCAGTTCATGTGTCAGCGGCACTGTAGGCTTTTCAGACTGTGGATGTGCGTCAGCCCGTTTGCTGTGAGTCTCTGCGTCTCCACCATGAAAGGTGAAAGTGAGATCCAAGGTGATGGGTGTTTTTGATTTGCATCTGCTCGGCTTCTCAGCTTGTGTCCTTTTCCTGTGGCCTTAGAAGTTCGACACGTGGGTCAATGACCAATGTCTGGTGTTGGGAGAGTTCCTCTGCTCCTGTTTCCCACTCACTAAAATCACGACAATGTCGCATTAGCAAATTGTGCCTCTGGACAGCGTGGGAGAGCTCTGTCGATAGTAAATGCTGATGCAGGGGACAGGATTAACCGTGATGAATAGTTTAAATAGGTGGGTTGACTTTTTAATAAAAAGATCTTGTACATGCTGCCTTACAAATGTAACTTAATTCTGGTGTGAAAGGTGGTCTCAGTGCCTCTGGACACTCAGCAGAGCTGAGATACAGTGTAATGCGCACCTCTCAACTCATAAATAAGTGAAACATTAATTTTGCATGAACTGCTTAAAGCTGAAATAGGTTTTCACCCCCCTTCCCCGATTGCAGTATTGCCACCTCTTATTCACGTGGGATAAATCTTCACTTCAGGCCTTCAGTGTGTGCTTGAACTTGTGCATTTGTCACACTGTTTACTGTGGTTTTGTTTTCCTGCACATAGTCTCTGTTAAATACTGATACATTTTCAATTATTTTTTAATCTGATAAAGCTTTCAGCTAATTTTATTTGAGCTAATAAGCAATTCACTCTTCCAAACTGAGTTTTCAGATCTTTTATCTGGAATCACGTTCTCTGTTGCAAGTGCTGCTTTCTGCTCACCCGCTGAGGCTTTGCACACCAAGATGATGTACAGCACACTCGAGTGACTCCGTGATTGTAGACTTCAAAAGTGTTTGGTCCAGCACTGGGCGTTTTTTTTCCCCCCTCCATATCTTTATATTCCACATTTCAATGTATCACAGAGCTGTATTGATATTACAGAGATACTGCCTTTGTACCCACAAAGTCTTTTATTGCTGTAAACAAAAGATGCCCTTCAATTTGTGATGTGGTGACAGAATCCCAGATGCCCTGTAGAGCTGCAGTTTGTGAGAAGGACTGGAGTGAGGGGGATGTAGAAAGCCTCAGCTCCTTCTTTCTAATAAATTCATGCCTGGTCTGAGCATCGTTGTGGTTAAAACCTGTCAGGAGAAGGCTTAGCCAGTGGCAACTCTGAGTCAACAGCAAATCCCCCAGTGACCGGGATATGCTTTTATTAGTATAGGACGAACGAGTTGTTTAATGGAAATTATGGGGCCTTTCCTATTTATTTCACAAAGTGCTCTGATCTTCCTCATCAGTCTTATGTGGACAGCTTGCCCCCTGCCCTAACTGCAAGCCCCGTTCATGTGCCGCGCAGGTGGGTTCTCTCTCTTACGAACTGTTGATATTTTCCATTTTCTTTTCTGTGCTCTGTAATTATGAAGTTAAAATAAGGGCCAGGACCTCCCCCTCTGCCCCTGGAGCAGTGAGAATATTTACGGCACGAGGGTGTATGCTGTGTGCGCTGACCTTTGCCGTCGAGGGGACGTGCAGGGGAGGTCAGGGCTGCAAAGCCGCGCGGCCGCTCGCATCCATCGGAGCGTCGCTGCAGCGCCCGCTGCGAGCCGTGCGGCTGCTCCGCCGGGCTGGGGCTGCTTCCCTGGGGTTTTGCCGTGCCCCATCCTACACACACAGCGCTGCTATTAAAGCCAGCAGGATCGTAGCATGTTATGAATTGCCTACTGATTCTGACAGGTATGGGGACCTTGCATGCAAAGTATCATCACGGAGCCAATTTTTACTGTTGAATCAAATCCCTTAGAAACTACTTTCTAATGGAAATGATAATGAAACTTTAATTATAACTGTGCTACTTGGTTCCCTGAGCGTACACATCCCATTAGATGGTTTCTGCTAAGATAGTGACATCTTTCAAGCTCAATTCCAAGCATATTAAAAAAAAAGTATGATATTTTACCTGTGACATGTTACAACTGTTGGTATTTTTTCTGGCTTCATCAAAATCTCATTAGCATTAATCAGAGATGTGACCGGAGAATAATATAGTTCCTTGGGTTATAGACTCGACAGCAATATTTGCATGCATCAGAAACATATTTTTTGATGAAGTTTTATGTTTTTAATTTTTAAAGAAATTTTCTGTACAGCAGAAGGGCTCATACAGATAGTTGTTTGGGCAGTGTGCAATACAGGTTTTATTCAGGTGATTAGGCATATTGTTCCTATGTGACTAGTAAAGGAAAAACATGTGCAGTCTTTCCTTTCCTCACTTATGTTTGTATCATCATCCAGGCAATAATTTTGCAAAATGGGATGTTTAACTTCTTTTTAACAAATGAGCCATTCCAGTAGCTTCAGTTGCAGGATCTGCAGGTAGGACCAGCCATTATCGCAATTCGGAAGCGTGCAGCCGGAACTAGACTGCACTCACCTGTTTATTGATGAGATTATTTGTAGACAAAACCCCAGATCTTTTCTGCATGAGAAGCACTGGGCAGTCTAATGATTTGTGGATTAAATGCTGATTGCTGTGTGTCTCTGGTAAGAAACAATCTAGGATTACTCCAGATGAGCGTGTCGGAATCTGATCTCCCTGGCATGAACAGTTCATGCTCGGCTGGGTTGTCCCCTCATGCCACCCTCTCCTTGGTGACTTCGTGTGTTGAAGGGCTGTGTGTGTGGAGGCAAGAGCTGGCAGAGACATAAAGAGGTCTTGAAAGGGATTCGTCTCTTCGGCCTCAGCACTTGGGGGGGTAACCAACTGACATAACATTGTCAGCAACCGTCAGCAGCTTTTAAGCAAGCAGCTCTGCGTGCTGGTGCTGGGCTGCAGACAGGCAGGTTAGCCCAAGGCACCGTCTTTCAGGAGCTGCGTGACTTTGTCTGTCTGTCTGGGGTGGCGGGTGGCGGAGGCTGGGGTTTAGAACCCAAGTGTTTGTCATTTTCTATGTGGACTTGAAGAAGAAAAAAAAGCGGTACAATCTTTCTGATACTGCTGGCTAACAGGGACGGGAGAGACCTCTGCAGCATTACAACACTGGAAAGTTAGGAGAGATTTTTCACTGTTGATTTTTGAAAAGGGGAAGAAAACAAGCTCCGGTGCAGAAAAGTGTATGAAAGGCCAATGTTCTTCGTTTAAAATAGCCCTAGAAAGCAATTACTCTTCTTATGGCAAGTGCAGGATTCCTGGGTGCTTCTTAAGCCTGTCCTGCAGGTACAAATGTGCCTTTTAAAGTTTAACCTGCTCGGTGAATCCCGCTGGGAACTCTGTTTTCTCTCCTTGGCTTTGTTGCTGTATCTCCAGCTTGTCTGTGTAAGCAATGCCAGATTGCAGTAAAGAAAAGTTGACATTACAAGTTGGAATAAAGCCTTCTTCCCTTTGCGACGCAAGGGGCTTGCTTTTTAGAGATAAGGTTAGCACCTTCAGCTCCAGCAGTAGCCTCGAGTTCATGATTATCACATCCCAAATGCAGAACTCGGGGAACGAGGTTGGTGCCAGTAAAGGGAAAGATCCTGGAGGGATGCACTGCCTTTGACGTGACAGCATATATCAGCTGCGAGCTGAGGGCCTGATCTGTTGTTTAGCGCCTGCAGTAACCTCGGCGTTACTTTGAGTGCTTTCCCTCTGCTTCCATTTCAGCTTTGTATTCCAGCTATTAATTTATGTAAGACGGCGGGATCAGGAGCAGCAAGGGAAGACAATTCAGCCCAAATACCTCACTACGGGGTCAGGCCTTTACTCCTTGCTGCTAAGCAAAGTGACAGAGGAGTTAACGCGTGAGCTGCGGGACAAGGTAGATGCAGTGTTTCCAGGTGTTGATTACTGCGCTGTGTGCACCGAACCCAGCCAGTGAACAGTCCAATCTTCCTGTATTTGAAAAAAAGAAAAGAACAAAAAAAGAGAAAGAAAACCTCCCTACGTGTGCTGCTCAGGAGAGTATTTTAACATCTGGAATAGCCAACCTGTGTAGATCTGGTTCATCATCTTCCTAATAGGCACTTTCCTTAATGAGCTAATTGGTTGCAGCACAGAGTGGCTCTATGAAATGGGTATAGCAGGTTGCTGCGCAGTGGCTGCACAAACAACATGGCTGTAACTGCTTAAATCATCTCACTTCACAGTGGTGCATCTGCTCGGCGTCTCAGAGCCCCTGGTCTGCTCCTTGTCCATCACTGTGCCCCCCTCCCAGCTCTGGGAAGGCTTCTCTCCCCCGAGAGCGTGCGGGGCAGCAGCGTGGCCTCTCTCCTCGCTGCCCCAGGCCCAGAAACAGGCAGCTGTCTCCCCTCCGTGCCCCGCGTTTGCACAGGCAAGATACGAGTCTGTGTACCGGCCTTTCAGCGAGGATAAAAATCTGTCTGCGCCTGGCAGCCCACGCGCAATGGGTTTGATGTCTGCACCATCTCAGGGGTATGGGGGTAGCCATCTCCGTCGTGCCTCTGCGCGCAGGGAGATCGGCGGGCAAAGGCCGGGAGTTCAGGGAGAAGGGGCGGCTGCGGGCGCCGACTGCGGTGCAGGGAAAGGCGGGGAGGTGCAGAGCAGCTTTTCACACGCCACGTTCCTTCTTTCATCGCTTGTGCAGAGCCAGACCAGGAGAGGAATGATGTCTCAGTGATGCCAGGTGGGTCTGGAAGGGAGAGACACAAAATCAGAGCCGGGGGGTCAGAAGCGAAGAGGTGCAAATCCCCCCTCCCTGGGTGCCGGGGAGTCGGGCGCAGCATGAGCCCGGCGCGGCGTGCACCCGGGGCAGCAGCACCCCGCACCCCGTGCCCGCTGGGCCGGGCGGGGAGGGGGAGAAGCGGGAGCACTCCCAGAAGAGCCGGTGACCAGCTCTGGGAGCTTTCAGGCCCCTCGGTCCTCCCCTGCCCCACGCTACGGGGTCAGCCCTTCACCCACGGAGTGGGGACGCGTTGCGGTGGGGATGTCCCTGGGCAATGCAGGACTTGGTACGGAGCCTGTCCTGCGCTCTGCCGCCGCAGAGACTGTCCTCTGGGAACACAGACTGATCCTGAGTGGACGTGCTTGGTTGTTCTATATATATTGGAGGAGTTCTCATTTAGTAATTTTGTCCTTAACGCGGTACTGTTCATCTCTTCTTCGTGATCTCCCGATTTCACATGAACACGCCCTACGGAGCATCAGTTTGCATGGAAATCCTTGCAGTCTGGGGGGAAGCGCTGTTTGTGGCTGCAATTTGACCTTCTACTCCAGAAACTTCCTTCAAACATAAATCTGTACGGTTCCAGTAAAAAAATAATACTGTGACACTTTTTTTTTTGTAATTAGACTCTCAGGCCCAAGCTTTAGAATTGAGTCAGGCCAAGATCTTTAAGGTCGCAGTACCTGACGTTATGAGCCTAAATCCACGTTTACAGATTTACCCCTCCAAACTTGCCCCCCATGGCCCTCCCTGCCCCGCATGCGGGCACCAGCAGCTGAAGAGCCCCGGCACCAGCAGCCTCCCTCCTCTTCAGGGAACAGCCTGGAACACAGAAAATCTCTGCAAAACAAGTGTGCATTTTGTTATACAACCTCTAAATTGCAATTTAGAAAACAAAGTGAAGGCCAGACTCTTTTCTGGCTTCCTAAATCTACTGTGAAAAAAGATACACTTTGTCTTAAAAAAATCCCTAATCTTACCTACAATGTCCCTTTTTTTAATTGCTATGATAGTATGGGAATAGTAGAGAAGAATACTGACCTTTAGGTTAGGGAAGAATCGAGGCAAACGCACCCAGCTTTCCAGAGAGGCTCTACCGAAGCTGCAGGAGCTGATTTCAGGAGTAGTGTGGACAGTGAAACCCAGTGAACTGGAAGGACAACCTGATCACAACGGAAGCAGGACTGAGATTTTGAGTTAAAAGAGAAGTGTGTGTTGGTGCACAAGCAGATACAAATAACCAAAGCCTCTTCACTGGAGGGCTTGCAAAGGAGTATCTTTCTAAGGTACACTTTTATAAGCATTAAACAGTTTTTGGCACCCGTGATAAACACAAGGTCCAAAAAACTGAAGGTAGAAAATTGCTTTTTTCTGGGAAAGAGCACTGTTAATATTGAAATCATTAAAGCAGCCAAACTGTGTGAAGGGCATCTTTATTCCCCTTTGGCACATCATGACTACACTTCGATCAATGCAAGCTACGTCTCCACGGTTTTCTTTGTCTAAACCAGCTTTGATCAACTCAATTGCACAAATTTCTTCAGGCTGCCTCCGTAGTAAGGATGTGTGTGTGCTAGGCTGGTCGCTGGCGACCTGTTCTTCTCCATATGACCCTTATGATGAAGAAATAAGATTTAGAAATGAGATTTTTAGATGAAGAAATAACATTTAGATCTCAGTGGATTCAGCGAAAGGACATGATTGTGAATTGCTGCCTGTCACTGCAGCCGCTGGGGTTTATTCCAGCCAGCGGCACGGGGTACCCTCTCCTTTGCATGGCCACTGGCAAAATGTGGAAACTTCATCCCTTTTCAAGAGGGGAGCCATAAACAAAAGACCGATGGATAAATGGAAATGCCACCTGCAGACGTGGGCTGAGCAGGCTGGGTCCAGCCGGGCTGGGCAGCCCAGGGCAGGAGCGGAGCCTTCAGGGGCTGCCGGCTTGGCCGAAGCAGCGAGTCCAGGTGAGGGAGAGAGGGGTCTGCAGCTGCGGGGAGAAGAGGAGGATTCAAGGGGCAGGAAAACCACCTGCTTTTAAGGGGTGGTTAGAGAGGAGGTTCAGCTGATAAAATGCTTTTGGTTTTCATCTCCGGCTTGTGCTGGTGACACTGCTTTTCTCTCCCTCGTTGCTCTCCCAGCGGGAGCAGGGTGCCTTACGGCCAGGCGGCTGAGCCTTCCCCTCTCACCTGCCCTGGGCAAAGCGGAGAAGAAGCGGGGAAGGACACAGGAGACATACAAAACTCTGGCATGCACAGAGAGTAAATCAGAGCGTTAAACAAAACCTGTGCTCTCAGCTGGCTAATGTTTCAAAGGAAAACATTTCAAAAGCTGAGAGAGATTGTGCAGTTCTCCGGTGATGCAATTACATGGCTGTAAGCTGTAGAAACTCTTTCAATGTGGCACATATTAAACCTTTCAGAGGTAGTGCTTTGATTTTTAATTTTACGCTGTTGGCAGGCAATCAGGGTCTTTAATAGTATGGGGGCCAGAGGGAAAATGTTTCAAAACAGCAAGGATCTTATCATAGTGTGCAATTAATGAATAATTATTAAAAACCAGAAATAGCTGGAAGAGCAGGCAAGAGCTGGCAATGCAATTCTCTGGTTTCAGGCCTATAATGAAATCTCGAGAGAGGGAAGTATGATACGCAGCTTCATGCAATTAATGCTGGGATTTTTCCCCCTAGTTGAAAGATCAGTGATCTTGAAAAAATATACCTGTCACTTGGTTTTGTTTTCAAGTCATTTAATTGTTGTGGTAAAGCATTTAACATCTATGGAGACTTTCTTCAGTAAATTATGGAATTTGGGTGTTCTTTTTTTTTAAACAGTAAAATTTTTATTTTGTGGGGTTTGAATTTTTTTTTTAGATGGCTGAAAAGAAGTCTGCCAGCATAGTTTGAGCGTGTTAAACATGGGAAAGGGCTGCAGCAATGCTTTCCCATTGCTCTGGCTGGTAAATTTGACCGGGAAGACATCAGAGCTGAGAAGGAAAGGCTTCATGTGGACATCCAGGTCTGCTTGATGCTCTGCCACAGGATAGTGCTTTCTCTATGATGCCAGGGAAATTTAACACCTGTGGTGTCTTTCTGTTTCCAATCTATCTAAAAAAACTCACCCCTTTTGCATTCTCTAGTGAAGGCCTGTACAGTTTAGCTGTGTGTTTACCTGTTTCACCCTTTTTCCTGTGTTCAGGCAGGAATTGCCTTTCTGCTTGGTCTGTTCTGTACCCAGCACCATACAGCTGTGATCTCACTGAAATAAAATAAAGCAGCTTGATGTCCTTGCTGCTAGGGAGCCCTAATTGTATGTGTTTGGATGTGAGACACTTGTTCAGCTGGGGACAGGCGCAGTCCTCAGCCTGGTGCAATGTCCTGGTCCCGACAACTCAAATTGTGTGAATTAGGAGCCGAGAACTGGTATCCAAAGGGCCGTGGTGCTCTACCAAGCCAGGGAGTGCTGACATGCATTGTGCTCAGCTCTGGCGTGATGTAAGAACCCTTTAAACCAAAACTACCTTGTGGCCTAACCAAAATAACAAGAAATGTTGTATGCTTCTCCACCAAGAAGGCTTTTGGAAGGAGCAACCATGACCTTCAGGTTCAAGGCTTTATGTTTTCTTTTTTTCTAAAGTGTAACTATGGGTGTGTGTTACCACCGGTCTTGTTTTCCAAATCAAAAGTGAACTTATGGTTTGCATTTTCACTTGGAAATAATAGGACCTTCCCACTTGGAAGTGGGAATGACTGTTTTGCTTTTAAAGCTGCGTAACGAATCTAATAGTTAAAGGTATAACACTTGTGGCTTGTCACTGAAATCCGTTAGTCTGTGGCACAGTGAGAGTGGCTCTGACACGCAGGCTTGAAGACGCATTGGCTTGAGCAGCCTCTTCTTTTGAGTACTGAACCACATTTACTCACTGCTCTTTCATTATTTATGAACCCACCACAGAAAAACGTTATTTACAACTATCAGGCATTTCTACATGCAATATTAACAGAGGTTTTCCATTAGCTTTGAGATAGAACAGCTTAAATTGTGTGTGTGTTTGTGTGAGTGTGCGTTTCTTGGCTGCTAGTATCTTGCATTCACGTCCGTGGTGTTAATCCTGTTGTACTGGCACGCTGTAGGAGTGTAAGGTGTTGCACCCTTCTGTACCAGTATGCTCTAGTGCATGGCTGGTGTTGACAAAAACAACCTGTGAGCTACTTGGAGCGGCACTGAATGGGGAAAAAGCTCGCTTGGTTCCTTGGAAGGCTTTCTGGCCTGAGCACACTTTTGCATATTTATTTAGACACTGATTGCCATGGATCATGGCAGTGCTAAAGAACTTCACGAGCTGGAAAGGGATTTGAGAAACAATTAGATTTCCCAGGCATGTCACACTGAAAACCAGTGGCACACTGTTGGGGAGAATGCCAAACTGGCTGGTGGGGGGGCGAGCAAAACCCAGAGTGGATCAGCACAAACGAGCTGTGCCGCTTTCTTGAAACTGTTTCTAGGAGACAGAAGCCAATCTTCACCACTGGGCCTGGTTTCTCTGTGCCGGTGTTTTGGTTTGCGGCCTCGGGGTTTGTTCTGTTCTTCTTGTCTCCCAGCTCCGATGCCCCTCTTTGCTCCAGGCGCTGGTGATACGGTGTAGAAGTTGGCTGGCTTGTGAGAGAGGCTCCCCAGAGCCCCGTCCTGGCTGGGCACAGGGGCTTCCCAAGGAGACACGCGGTGGGGAGCCTCGCTGCGCTTTGCCAGCCTGTCCTCCGAACGGACAGCTGCGGGCATTAGAAAAAGGACCTGTTCTGGCAGAGATTTTGCTGTCCCTGACCCTATTCGCAGGCAGGGCAGGGGGTGCAGCAGTGTCCCAGCCAGCGGTGCGTGCCCGTGAGTGCGGTGGTACCAGCCGGGAGCCCTGTGTGCCCCTCTCCGCACAGCACACCAGTTCTGGGGACGCTGCCCAGTGTTTGGCTGCTGCTTTGGCCCAGCGGCCCGTCAGCCTGGGGACACGCTTTGAGCCTGGCTTCCAGTTCTCACCAGGCCGTGGGAGTGGAGGCCATCGCCCTTCTCCGGGTATTTGTCTCAGGTCTGAGAGGTACCTGCAGCTCTTGGGCTCACAGGACATTTTCTTTACCGCAGGTTGTGCCTAGTGCTCATGAAAAGCAGGTTGCTAATGTTCATTTGTTCGTGGAGCACCTTCTGAAGGCAGTAGCTTTGTTCTTTCTTCTCCCTTAAAAATATCAAGACAGAGTGTGCAGAAATGGAATTTGTTACAGTGTCGTAACTGGCTTCAGCTCCTGTCATTAATTGATAATCTTGCCGAATCTGCTATAATGCAGTGCCAGCTCAGCAAGCTCCAAGGAACTCTTGGGTAAAGTGCTCTCCATTTTGAGACCATCGTTGGCGGCTTATCACTTGATTTATCCCCTATTTCCAGGTGTGCAACTAAAAGTAAACTGTCGCTGTAAATCACTAATTCAAGCAGAGTGAGCGAACAGCACACAGTTGGCATATTTCAATACCACTTAATTAGAGAAAAAAAAAATTCCCTTGTTCCATACAAATGTACAATGCAAATCCTTTCTCTTAATGCTTCAGAGGGGTAAAATGTCCTTTGGAGTCCCACATATCTAATGCTGCTGCTCATCTTGTTACAACAGGCTTTTTAATTTTGCCCCTGAGACCAGCCTGGGAAGTAGCTTTCTTCAGAGCCCAGCCCAGTATGTGTCTCAATCTGGGGAAGAGTCCCGCCTGCTGCTGGCACATACACCAGCACCAACACCTCTTAACTCAGCCCTGAGCCCCCTGACCTTATTTATTGATTTTTCAATTCAAAAAGCCTTTTGTGCTTGCTGATTGTGTAACTGCCATTTTACCTCCTCCCAGACCTAGATGGTTGAGCTATGTGCTTTTCCTAAAGGTGTTCTCTTCTGACTCTTGCTCAAAATCAGCTTCCAACTGCAAATTGTGCTTTTTGCATGACTAGACCTTCTTCTCTACCAGCCCCTCGTTTCCTTGAAGCCACCCTCATGGAAAACAGAATCATTTGCTGGATCAGTGGGAATAACAATTTCTTGTGGTGTGTTGCTTCAGAAAAAGAAGTGACTCTTGATACAATCACTGCCGCCAACCCTCCTCTCTTACCGTGCCCCCCTCCCCTTCTTCCATTACCCTTTACGCTCCTGCTGCGCTGCTGGGTGACTGCACCTCCAGCATTTTCAGCTTGTCCCTCCCTCTGCTCTTCGTCTCTTCGTCTTGGCAGTATAAATTGCTCCAGCAACCTCATAATTTTGATCTGCAATCGTTTTTCTCCACTAGCTTACGGCAGCGCACAAACCAAGCGCTCGCTTTCTTTTTAGACCGGGCTGACTACTGCTGTACTGATCTCAGAGTAACTTTGGAGCTGAGAGGTTTGTGAGGGGCCAGGTGCACCGAAACAGGGATTAAAAATTAAAGCCAGAAGAGAGAACATCCCTTTTAAGAAAACAGCCAACATTTCCATTTCTGTTTTTTTTCCTTTCAGCGCTTGCCAGTTGCTATTTAAACACAAACTTATCAACCCAATACCCCGTTACAAAATGAAACATCCTGCTTTAGAAAAAGGAGCAAGCAAACAATAACACCATCTTTTGATTTATTGGTATGAATTTTTTTTTTCAGGGGTGATCTCTAACAGGCTTTTCTATTGTGGCTAAAAACATTGCATTGTACATAAGATGTTCTTGTTCGGATCAATTTGCTAAATTTTCATTTAGTTTCAAAGTGGTTCATTTTATTGAGGCTTCATTTTCTTCAGACTAGCAACTCAAGAGGTTTCCTGTAGCTTAGAGAGATTGCTTTTGAATCGGTACGTTACTCAGTCATGAATTGTTTCTTTAGTATATGAGCAGCTGAGTGGGGTTTTTATTATAAATATGAGTTTGAGTGCAGAACAACTACTATTTTGGCCAAATAAAGAATGTGAAATTAAGCACAAGTCTTCATATTACGCTGTGATGCTTTTCTACACTGTGTGCATTGGGGGTTTTTTTTAGTACTTAGCAAAAACCTCCTGTAGGGCATAGTAACGTGATTGACTGCACACAGAATTTAAAAAATAATTCAGTATATTGTGGAAATATGGCTACACTAGTAAGAACTGAAACCGTTTTCTTATTATCAGAAGATACAAGTGAGTATATTTTGGTCTTTCAGATCAGCTACTAATTAAATAGGTCTGCAGCTGCATTCAGCATCTGATTCAACTGCGATGTTCCCAGTGAGTGTAACAAGATTTCTGCAATCACTGAGGTGATGAGGTGGCGTAGGGTAGCAGAGCAAGTGCAATCCCAGTGTTATGCACCAGCCTTTAAAATATGGTTTTCCTCCACGTTGTTTCTTGTTGTTTACCAGTATACACGATTGCTTTTACCTACCTTGAGTTAGTTTCCACCTCTGCAGGATTTTTTTGTCCAATAAAGTTAACTTGGGTAAAGGGAAAGCAGTAGGAGAGAAATGTCTGGTTTTTGAAGACGCTGTCTTTGGATTTAGGGAGATTCTGTAGATGGATGATTCTTGTAGCACAGCAGGTAACGTTATTTGCTCAGTGCGTGGCAGCAAAGTAAAGGACCTTACGTGTTCCAGCTGCCGTACTAAAGAGACTGAGGATCCCGTCAGTGCCCCGAAGCAGATCTCCTGCCGTGTTTTGATGTAACAGGCTTTACTGGTGCAGTCACCAGAAATCATTGTCCCTGACCATAGAGGTGGGACGCAGGGTCTGTAAGGGCAGCCGACTGCCTGCAGCACAGCTGCCCAGGGTTCACTGCAGCACCAAGTCTCTGACATCAAGGAGAGGAGAGTCCCTTTAAAGGTCCCTTCCAACCCAAACTATTCTATGGTTCTATGATTTTTGCACGGGTGTCTTAGGAGAGAGCTGCATGGCTTTTGCTGCATGACTTACTGGTTAAAGAAGTGTATTGCCACATGAGAAGACAATGTAGACTTTTTGTTTTTTATCTCTTAAACTTGACTATTTTAAGAAAAATTAGTTCTGTTAGGTCTTGGAAGTTAGAGTTTCACTCATCAGTAGGTGAAAACCTTACAAAGCTCAGGAAGAAGATATCTAAAAATCTCTCTTCCCAAGATGTCTTAGTCGATAGGTCTGACTAGAAGAACTTATTTCAGTAAGAGACCATTCTGGAAAGAGGATGAGAAATGAAAGTCTAGTGGCTATAGCTATGTTAACGGGGGTAGAGCTGCTATTTAATTAAGTAGCAATGTCAGAAGCAATAGGATTATCTATTTCTGTCATGGTATGGGTCAAACTGAAGACAAGCTGTTGAACTTAAGGTGCTATATAAATGCATAGGAAACTTCCCAAATGCTTATAATTGCCCTCTCGGTTGCTGTGAATACTGATTTTTAGTGATCTTTTTTTCTCTCTTTCATAGTCATATATTTATTATCTTTGAAAGGTTTGTTATAAAAGTCTTCTCTCCATCACTGCGGTCCTGTGTGCCCAAAGCTGGAGCCAGCTGCGTGAGGCTGGAAGAAGAAATGTGTTTTGCAATTTACAGTAGGGTAGATTTAGTCCTTGCTAAAATCCCGTACATCTTCACTGTGTTCCAGAAAACATCATATTTATCACCAGATTCCAGAATTTACAGTAAAAATGGCATAACTGAATCGAATGCATTGCCACATCTTGATTCCTCTTCTTTGTTTATAGGATTTCCTCTAAAAAGCACTGTCTTGCTCCTGTAGTTTCTAGGAGAGAGCAAGCTGTCGGGTAGTTGGAGCTCTGGCTTAATTAGTTTTCTCAGGTCTGCAGTAATATCTTATAGTTCTTAGTGTTTCTTGGAAAGGTGCTACAAAAGATAGAGAGCTCTGCATGCTCCAATTCCACCTGGAATACTCTAGTTAGCTGTGGATTCACCTCAAGGAAATAAAAGAGAGTTAAAAGGCCAGCAAAAATGTACCCTGTACGTCTTGGATAAAGAAAGGACCATGCACTGTTTTTTCTGAAGTTAAAAATCATTATAAGGGGGTTTACTTCAACTAAATTATATATAACAAAATGAGCTGACATCTTTTACTAATACTGAGATACCAGACTGAGACTGCACTTGTGGAGGAGAGGAAGCAATGCTGTCTGAGGTTTGCTGCGTGCTGGCTGGCGGAGACATTTTGGAAGTCCCCAGCAGCTACCTGACAGCGAAGTGCAAATATCACAGCACACACACAGGGCTCCCAAGCCAAACGGTGCCCGTGTGCTCGGTGAACCCGTGTTCAGGTGTTTATTTGAATGCCATTTCGCAGGGCGAGTTCGCCTTTTCACCTGATACGGGGAGACTTTGAGTCTCACGGGCTTTGAATTAGGCTGCTGCCAAGGTTGTGGCGAGGGGGAGGAATACTCTTTATCTTGTACATATTTTCCTTGAAAAGGTTTGAGAAAGGAGGTTTTGACATGTTTGCACTCATTATGATTCTCTGGACAGCTCTGAGATGTAAATAAAAGGAGATTCGGGTGCTAGCAGAGAAGAGGCTTTGCTGAAGTGGAAACACTGCTGCTCGCTGAAGAGCCTGCTTGGAGGGAGGCTGCGAACCAGCAGTGCTCGGCCAGGACGTTCTTAGTGCGATTCCAAGTAGCTTCACCACTACCCAGTGCTTTGATCCAAATTATCAAAGGTTAGGCCTGATGCAAAGAAGAAAACTGCCTTGTTGTGTAATAGTTACTGTATGTTTCCCCCATTAATGTGATGGCCAGGACACGCTTCAAGGAGTCAGCCCGGAATTTGGTCTTCATTCACCTGCGGTGCTGGAATTGCCGCTGTGGCTGTACTGGGGTGGCTGAATCAGAGATTCCCCCTCTCCCCACCCTTTCTAAAAGATAGTCGTCTGCCGCCCCAGAATGCCTCATTTCATCGCTCACAGTGCTGTTTCCAGGCAAGAAAGACTTCCCCGCTCTCCTGCAGATTATGATCTTCCCTAAACCTGAAAACAAATTGGTTCTGAAGATGTGTCAAACTTCAGCTTTCATTTTAACCGCATTTGTTTGTTGTTTTCCCTCCGAAAAGAAGAGGAATCTGTTCAGAGCAGAAAAAGGCGCGCTGTTGTCAGCAAGAGCAGGCTGTCGGCGTGTTCAGGAGAACGTGAGAGTCCTTCAGGCGGCCTTTCATCTGCCCATGCCAGATTTGTAGCGGGTAAAAAGAAGTATTTGTACTGAGCAGGTGCTTTCCTGGGTGATTTTACCTGAGGATTAGCTGCCGGGGTCTTGTGGCTCCCATGCGCTGGTTTGGGGTGGGATCTGTTTGAACCCACAGTTTGCTGCAGTGGCCCCCACTGCCCTCTCACAGCCCCCCGTGCCCTGCTCTGCAGCGTCCACCCGCCTTGCCTTCGGCAGAGACACGCCTGCTGATCGAGCCAGACAGCCTCACCCATGTCAATAAATGTATAAAATATATGATATTATGATAGAAGAGTTGTGCGTGGGGTTTAGCTCCAGAAACAGTTTGGGTGGCCCATGAAACTGTTGTGGGGAGGTTGTAGATAAGGGTGGAGGAAGAAATGGGAGGTTTGATCCGGTGCATCATTCTGACTCTTTGTTGTGGGTTTGCATGGCAGGGTTTTGGTAGCAGGGGGGCTATAGGGGTGGCTTCTGTGAGAGGCTGCCAGAAGCCTCCCCCATGTCTGACAGAGCCAGGGCCAGCTGGCTCTAAGACAGACCCACTGTTGGCCAAGGCCAAGCCCATCAGCGACGGTGGTAGAGCCTCTGTGATATGTTTAAGAAGGGGAAAAAAAACAAACAACAAACTGCAGTGAAATGGCAGTGAAGAGAGAGGAGTGAGACGATGTGAGAGAAACAACTCTGCAGACACCAAGGTCAGTGAAGAAGGAGGGGGAGGAGGTGCTCAAGATGCTAGAGCAGAGACTCTTTCCTTGCAGCTCATGATGAAGACTATGGTGAGGCAGGCAGTCCCCCTGCAGCCCATGGAGGTCCACGGTGGAGCAGATCTCCACCTGCAGCCCATGGAAGGGACCCCATGCCGGAGCAGGTGGATGCCTGAAGGAGGCTTTGACCCTGAGGGGAGCCTGTGCTGGAGCAGGCTCCTGGCAGGACCTGCGGACCCATGGAGAGAGAAGCCCACACCAGAGCAGGATTGCTGGCAGGGCTTGTGACCCTGTGGAGGACCCATGCTGGAGCAGCCTGTTCCTGAAGGACGGCACTCGTGGGAAGGACCCACGCTGGAGCAGTTCATGAAGAGCTGCAGCCCGTGGGAAGGACTCACGTTGGGGCAGGTTGTGGAGAACTGTCTCCCATGAGAGGGACCTCACGCTAGAGCAGGGGCAGAGTGTGAGGAGTCCTCCCCCTGAGGAGGAAGGAGCAGCAGAGACAACGTGTGATGAACTGACCGCAGCCCCCATTCCCCGTCCCCCTGCGCCATGCAGGGGGAGGAGGGAGAGAAACGGGAGTGAGAGGGGTGGGGGAAAGGTGTTTTAAGATCTGGTTTTATTTCTCACTATCCTACTCTGATTTGATTGGTGATGAATTAAACTCCCTTTGCTCCCCAAGTTCAGTCGGTTTTGTCTGTGACAGTAACTGCTGAGTGATCTCTCCCTGTCCTTGTCTCGACCCTCGAGCCCTTCATCCTATTCCCTGTCCAGCTGAGGAGGGGGAGTGACAGAGCGGTTTTGGTGGGCACCTGGCATTTATCCAGGCCAAACCAAAACACTCTTTTTCCTCCCCTCAGGAAAAATGGAGGTACCGGTACCTAACTGGACTGACAGTCACCTTCCTCAGGGACAGAGGGGAGCAATAAATTGGCTTTCGGTCCCAAAACTCAGCCACCGAGCTGTCAGCCACTGGTGACACATCTGCATTGGTGCGTTTCTGCTCTTCCACTCCCTGGATCCTGCTTCCTGTTGCGTGTTTTGTTGTAGAATTTGGGCAAATGCACGTAATTTTTACGGCAATTTGCTTCGGTTTCTCTTCTCACTTAGGCTGCTGAACGTAAACTCCGATTGCATTTGTTTTTCAAAGCAGCTGGCAAGCATAATCTTGCTACCATTTGTGCATCAATAATTCCATTTTCATCTCACTTGCTACAAAACAGCACGTTTTCTTCTTTTGAGGGTTTTTGGTACAGAAATCCAGCTTGGAGATTGATAATACCTCTCTTTAGGAAGAGCTTTGCTGATTCCCCAATGATGATCAGTTCCGTGTAACGTATGGCTCAAGCTCGTCTTTCTGGCGGAGCTCACGAGTATCTTATGTATCCACCGAGCTAATATATTGTCTTTTTGTATTTGTATTCTGCAGTTGATCGTTCAATGATTTCTCCTGCTGAATTGCAGTAGATGAGCTGTTTAATGTTGCAATGGCTGATTTTGTAATGTAAAAACAAAAAACCTCTCAATTTCAAATTGTGTTTGCTAGTTAGAACACAGAATTTAAATGAGATTTATATGGAAGATGTATTTTTCCCATTGTTTTGCCAATGCAGAAAGAAAACAAGTCTTCACTCTTTCTGAAAGAAAATCAAAGCAACCATGGCAAGAATTTGTTTTGCAAGGAAGCATCAATGAAAACTCAGCCTGTTCCCTGCTACACATTTGTGTCCATATTAGTGTTTGTTAAAAATACGTTCTCGATGCAGAAATAACAATTTCCAATAAGCATGTCTTTTCTGGCAGCTGGAATGTTAAAATTTCTTAAAATGAGCAGTTTAAAATGTATTTATTTTACCATGGTGTGTCTTCTGGTGCTGAGTCTACGTATATTTCCACAATATTCTTGATCTTCTTTTCACCAAAGTAGCCCTGATTTAAAATTTCTTTTATGTTTTCACTGGTGAATTGTTGTAGTGGATGGCAATGAATGACTCAGAATTGTGTGCTGGATTTTATAGCTTTTACTGACAAACTGCAGGAGATGGGCACCTGAATGAAACAGTCGGCCCTTCCCTCAGATGCCAAGTTGGCATTTACTGGGAAGTGTAACGATTTCGTGACTGTTTACCCACCTACGTGCAGGAAAGCACCAGAGAGGCCAAGGGGGAGTATGAAATTCTCCTCTTTTAGCTTTGACGTTTCGCGGCAGCCCTGGCTGCGCAGTGCCCAGCTTGCCGTGCCCACAGAGCCGGGGTCCCCCTCGGCGCGGTGACCCCCAAGGCTGACCCGCACACGGGGCTCACCCCGCCGCAGGGCTGCGGCCCCCGCGCGCCATGCTTACGGCGTCGTGGGCTAAACCGTCACTTCTGCGTGAAGTGGTACACGTCTACGACTGAACTGTAGGAGTGCCAAGATGAAGTCTGCGATTGGAAGATTAAAGCTGAGCGGCAAGATAAACCCGTATTTGAAGCACAAATTTTAACATAGTGAACAGAAGTAATAAATGACCATTAAAGGTGGGAACTTGTGTGGGGCTATGAAAGCGTTACCGTCTCCATAACAATTTTTAAGTATTAAAATTAATATGATTTCCTCTGGTAGTGTATGAGCATGTATGGCTTTTAAAAGCATGTCATGGCTTTAATCACTGTTTTGCAAAAAGGCCACTCATGTTCAGTAACGATACTTCTGTCATGGAACTTCCTTGAGTATTTTTAGCTTTTTACTGGTGTTTGCACTGTGAACTGACAGTATTTAAAAACGTTTGAGAAGCAAAACTTGATCCTGCTAAGAACTGAAGACAATTGTCAGATATTTCAAACTGCTAAGAAGTAAAACTGTGAACACTTGTGTCCTGACTAATTCTGTTCTGCATATCTACATTCCCCTGGCAGCTTCTGATGCGTCCGGTATCACTCTGCCCAACGGCCGAGGGCTGTTCAGTGACAGCGCAAAGCAAAAGCAGCTTCTTCCTCCGCAGAGCTGTGTTTGCCGTTGCTGGTGGAGGTGTGTGCGACAGGACGCCCGGGCGCTGCTCTGTTGTAGCGCTGCGGAGTCACGGGAGGTTGTACTGTAGTGCCCTGTAGGTCCCAGCTGGATGGATCAACAGTACACAGCCTTGAAACTTGGGTTCAGCTCCACGTAAGCCTCTCGTAAGCTTCTCCTTGTTGAACGGGGATGTTCGTGTTTCTCAGCCCAATACACTGTTGATCAGCTGTGGAGGACTGAAGCACAACGGAGGGTGCAGCTTCATGACTCTGCCAGAGAGCGCAGGTATTCTGGGCAGGTCCCTGCAGCGTTAGCTTCGGTGAGAGGTCGGGTTGCCGCAGACACAGAATTCTCCTCGCCCTTCGCCACGGAGTAGCTGACGTGACACTGCTGTGCCGCCTCCAGCCTCAAGCAGCTCTGTTGCCGGTCAAGGAGAAGGAGCGCGTGCAGCTGGGTAGGGAGGACCGGAACCGAGTGGGGATTTCAACTGGAGAGAGGGGCTGTGGGCACGCTGATGTTTTGTTGTGTCGTTGATTTGACCCAGTGACACAACACTGGGCCAAAACCTCTGACAAGCCCGTTTGGTCCCAGTGCCCTCACAGCACCCTTACGGGTATCGGGGAGGGGAGACTGTAGTACAGCTCACGTAAAAAGATGCACACTTCAGATCCTGCTAACACCTCCTGGGCCTTAGTGACGATTGGCGTGTGGTCACTTGTGAAATCAAGCATCAAAAGCAGCTGCAGGTGGTTTTCTGATGCTGAGGGGTGGCAAATACTTCTGTGCAATTCTTCTCAATACTCCTGACAACTCCAGTTATCTATGGAAGCTTTTAATAAGGATAAAAATAAATTCCCCATGTTGTCACTGCCCCACGCTTCACCACATTGCTGTTTGGAGGAAAGAATGGCTGTTTGTGAGAAGAACGCCTGCATTGCTTTACCATTTGTGATTTCGCGAGACCATTAATGATGTCTTCAGCTGGAAGAAAGATGGCTGTGTGTGCCACAGAACAGCAACGTATTCGTTAAAACGTTGCAGGTTTGGTTGATTTATTGCACCAAGAGGCAGCTTGGTTCTTCTCGGTGCCCTTCACGTATTGCACTGCTTCGTAGGGCAGCGCTGCCCCGTCACCCAGCTGCGCTCGCACAAGACACAGCTCCTGGGGCTGGGAGAAGCCCAGGAACACGGCACGGACCCAGGTCCCTCTGAAGGCCACAGGAATTGGTGGTCCATTGGTTTTTTGCTGGAAGCGGTTGACAGGACCAGAAGCACACGGCGCTAGTTTTCAGCTGTTTATCTCAGACCATATGTGTAGTCCTTCCAGTGGTATTTATAAAGATAGCCCGTTCGTTACTGGCTTCTGTTCAGTTTAAACCCATTCTGAGAAGGGCTGTGGGGTGGTTGCCAGAGCGTCTCTGTGAGTGCTTGGAGATATGCCTGCTTGCGCCGGTGATGAGAGGGTTGTCTCGCTGCCTCCTTTGTCCTCGTCACCCCTGCAGAAGCAGCGCCGGCAGGAGCAGGGGCTGGATTCCACCCCGGTGTCACCCTGCCCGTGGAAGCCCTGTGTCTGTGGGCTGCACGCGAGGTGGCTCCACAGCAAAGGCAGCGAGTCGCTGGCGGGCAGCGATGAGGAAAGGCCTGTTCTCCGAGGGGCCTGCACGCGTAGCAGCCAGCCCAGGGCCAGCGTCAGATCCCAACGTGAGCCTGCAGATCTTGCTGGGGGTTAGCAAACCTCTGATGGGGAGGTCACCGGGAGACACACGCTGGCCAGATCTTCCCTCCCTGTAGTTACTGCCTGGGTAGGGATGGCTTACTTATCGCCTCCTTTGCTTCCACAGAAGCATTTTTGGAAGGCAAAGCTCTAATTCTGAAAATTGAGGATAAATAAAACAGAGTTGCTGAATAATTTGAGGAGCTTATATAAAATGTATGTAGCAATGCACGCATTGACTTCCTTCAGTGAGTATAGAAATTTATTGTCCCTTGAACTAAATATTGACACAGACAAAGCAGTACCAATATTTATCTCTTAGGTTAATACATTTTTATATTCACCTCAACATACATCAATATGTGCTTATTATTATGATGATGTTTGTCCTTCAGCAGAAGAAACTTGCGTGCAGGTGCGAGGGAAGAGGGAGGTTTGCGTTAGTATTCTTTTCCCATTTTAGACTTCATCAGATGCTTTGTCCTGCACATGGAGCAGGCTGCAGCCCTCATTCGAGCAGAAGCCTCGCTGATGGTTCTGACACTCGATGCACTGAATACAGGATCGAGCGATTGCTTTTTGGGAGACGTGACGGTCGCTGCCACTAGCGGAAGGGGCGGCAGACCCACCACCGCTGTCTGACAGCCCCGTTGTCGGGTGGTGCTCCCTGCAGTGCCTCTGTCGCTCGGAGCGAGCGGCCCAACGGCTCAACGGAGGCGTAGCGCCGAGCGCAGGACGCAGATTGACAAGGCTTTGATTCTGAGAGCCAGCTGTGAGTCGCTGCCCACGAACTGGTGCTGCTACGGCTGCACAGGGGCCGCCTGCAGATGTGTCAGGGACCTTGCGGTAAGCTGACCTCGTGCCTGTGCTGCGTCGGCACGCCAGCTGGAGCTGTGCTCATGGGCAGTCTTTCGTACCGTGGAGAACACAGTGGCCTGGCTGGGCCTCTTGAGTTTGTTCCAAGAAGCGGGGGGGGGGGGGGGGGGTGTGTGTGTTTGTGTGAGAAAAGCGTGGCCACTTCACTGTGTCTGAGGGATGGATTATCCTTTTGATCTGTCCCATCGCCTTTTTATCCTGATTCCAGATCTTAGAGAACAAGAAGGCAGAGGTTTCCTAGCTAGACAATGAGAGCAGGCTGCATGAAAAGCATGCAGGCATTGATGGCGTTGAATGTAAGATGACTTGTTTGGGTTCTAGAAAGCTCTTTTAGCACATGATTTATGCTATAGGGCCCCACTCACGTGGAGATACCAGCTCTAGCAGTTAGACAGAAACATTTGAAGTTCCTCAGCAGCACTGAAGGAGTGCTGCTGCTCCTTTCTGGATCTTGCTTTTAAACCTGCTGACCTTGAACAGCAGGGAGATGAACGGATGGGCGATAACCAGAGCCGGAGCTGTAGTAAAAGGGGTGTTCCTCTCTCCCACCCTCCCACACCCTCTGCTCATCAACAGCTGGTTGCTGTTGGTCAGAGATGGAGGGGGGCTGAGTCAGGTGTTGCTCTGGGTGGTGGCTGAGCACCAGCTGTTCACCAGAAGTTGTTAAAAGCTGGAAGTTTGGACCTGAAACTACCTGGCTGCTGGTAGACCAGAGAAACTTCTCCAAACTCTTACCTGCCAGAAGAAGCACTGGTGGCAGATGCTTGAGGCTGGAGAGCAGAGCAGACGGTCCCCTCCTTGAGGCGCTCCAGCCTCCCTCAGTTTAGCACGGCTGAGGAGGTGCAGCCTGCGTGGCTCCTGCTGCCGGCGGCACTGCCGAGCAGGGCCAGCAGCCGTTCGGTGTCGCGCTGCTGGGTTTCTTTGCTGCGCTTACAAGTCAGACTGGCAGCAATGAAAGGAACAGCTGTTTGCAAACTGACATTTAAATGACAATTGTCAGCAGACAATAAGCATATGGTAGCTGACTCCTCACATGCAGACAAGTGCAGCAGCGGAGGCACGGAGCAGCTGCAGATGCTGGAAGACAGCGCTGCATTGATCTGCGGTTGGGAAGGTCGTCTCAGGGACTGAAGACTGCATTTTGTGCCTTGACTTTTTTCCTAAAAGCTAGAAAGACACTAAACTAATGCCTTATGTCCCTATTTCTAATGGAAAGTAAGAAAATTTTAGTCCTGGTTAAAATAATAAACACAATATGAACACATGCCAAAACCCCACCTCTTGAAAGTAAAATTGTTAATTAGTGCTGGAGTCTTTGCTTTTCTCCTTCTCCCGAATTAGTAGTGACCGATACTGTGACTGTCAAGAGCCTGACTGGCGAGAAGGTGTATTTGCTTGTGCTTTCAAAGCTTTTCGTAGCAGAATCAAATAGGAACCAAGTGCTGTCCTCATGATTCGTATTGCTTTATGAGGGTAAACTTAATAAAGAGGGATGGCCACAGTATTTTCCTCTTTTGGCAGCCAATACCTCTGATGCATGGTTGGAAGACTTTGTGACTAAGGCTCGGGCGTTAATGTCACGTTACACCTTCGAGTATCGTGGGGCCGAGTACGCAAATGTGAAGTGAGTGCTAAAAGGTCTCCCTCCGAACCGACCGCATCGCTGCCCGCACTTGACTCATAACTCAGTAACCATATGCTTGTATTCCACTGACGATTGCCATTTAAATGTCAGTTTACAAGCAGATGTTGAGAACCCGCCTTTGTGCCATTAATTAAATCACAGAGAAGCAGAGCCTGAGGTTTAAGGCTGCTGAGGCTAACGATGATGAGTAGCAGCAGAGCCCGGCAGACCTTGCTGCAGCCGGGCGGCCAGGGTTACATGGCACGGGCGAAGGTGCGTGTACCTGCGGTCACCGCAACGTCCCCGGTTAACGGGCTATGGCAGCCAAACAACGCGTGGTGCTGGCATAACACTGTAGACAATTCCGAGTGTTGTGGGATGGCTGGCAGCGGCCAGGATAGATGGGAACTGGACTACAAAAGGAGGCAGATTTAAGTGCTCAGGTGCAGGAAAAAAAAGAAAAATCTATTCAAGAGAAGAACAAGCAAAATCTGGCAGGGTGGAGAAGGAAGCCCTTCTCTAGTCTACGAGACATTTGCATTTATTTAAAATCCTTCCCAATAAAGTTCATAATGAATTTAATTCAGTCCCCTATGGCCCAGAGGAATGTTCTGAGCAATAAAAAAGCATTGCTAAGGGACAGATGACTGCCAAACTCCTATTCTGTGCCAGTGATGCATATTTATGTTACTGGCACTTAAATGCTAGGTTTATTTTACTACATAAATGATCCTTTGTCACATATTAAGAATTAATTCTGTAAGATCCACTTTTGGGAAGTTATGATAACAATTTCCGAATTTAAATAATTGTTAAATTTCTATAATTTATTTTTAAAGAGCTTTGGAGTGGGGTTCTTTTCAGATTAAAATAGTAGTTGAATATGGCAATTCCTGTTTTGAGTAAACTATTTTGCGGCTGATTTATGGCTTTGGTTTTTAAAAAGGTTTTAGTCGAGGATCGTTTCATGTTGTCTTTTCTTTGGCATACCTACATCAATGTTAAATGAACTGTAAGCTCAAGCACTTACTTAAAGGTTGAGATGTAGTCACTTACACGTCGTCAGCGAGATAACACAAGGTCTCCTGGCTTCTGTTGGCACGGTCTTACGCACTTTTGATGATTAAACTGAGGGACTCAAACATGTATTGGAAATTTCAGGCACCAGTGGTGGAAAGCACTGGACCACAGCATTACTTTGTTTGTAAACATCATGATTCCATGGAAGATAAATCTCTGCTCTCATCTAGTGTGTCACTTCAGCGCAGTCTTCAGGAAAATGGAAACAAAATGAAGCTGCTAATATTTTCACTTTAATAAGAAGGAGTGGAAGGGAAAGTTCGATATGAGATGAAGTGTGAAGGGAGTTTAATTCCTAGCAGGCAGCAAGCTCAAGGGAGAAATGCATCAGTACTGGTGTAAGATGCACTTTGGTTTACATTCGAGCTGACACAATGTTGTTTAAGCTCCTTCTGCACACTGCAGCACAACGCAAACTCTGCAGCCCCGGTGCAAGTTCAAACTGACGGCAGCAGTGGCTCAGTCGGAACATTCCACACGCGAAGGTCTGAGCACAACGCTTTTCTCCTGGTGCACTGCCGTTTGCTTCGTACCTGCACGTCAAGTGTGACAGTTGGAAAAATGAGTAGGAATTTGTCAGCACGTTTATTTACATGGTGCATCTCCTTTGAATCAACAAGCATTTTTTCCAAGTTTAAAAATGAACAAATAATTACTCATCCCTGGGAAACAACCAAGTTTTACCGTCATCTCCTCCCACCCCCCAAAAGCCAAACCTCACCGCACTGCGCGAGGGCACAGGCAGCTCACTTGCCCCTTGCTGTACACACAACCAAATACTCAGCTCCCCAGAACAGAAGTGTCTGAAGAACGTAAGGGGGAATCTTGAGCATTTGGCAGTTTGAACTAAAACAAAAGGTCAATGGCAAAGAATTCAGATAGGAGTGAAAAATCAGACCTCTCTGAGCACTGCATTTGAGCTTTAAAACGGAATGCACGCATTGTTTGCTCAGTTTTTCACAGCAGCATTCATCATTTAGGAAACTATTAATCAGCATGATGAAGTATCCTGTTTCTAACTACAAACAAAAAACGACACTATGGAGCTTACTTTCTCTTCCCCTGAAAGAGATCATCTGCAGACCCAGGTTTGTGGGTTTGCATTTAAGTTGCAGAGGAGAAAAAGCCGCAACGGAGAACCAGCATCCCTTTGCTGCCTTTTCGCACGGCCTGCCACAAGTCACTGCTCAGGGTCCTTCCTTCCTGCTGGTCCGCGCCAGGACCGCTGTCCCTGGATTTGTGATGCTGGCAGCAGAGAAAGCCCTCAGGGCTAGAAAATTTGCAGGACTAATACTGAGTTCAGATCAGCTTACAACAGAGACACAACAGTTCTAAAATATGAGGCAAGGCGGCAGGGGAAGAGCAGGGCAGCCAAGCAAAGGGGCATGGGATCATGTAGGGATGGGAATGAGGATGAAGGGGCTGGGGCTGAGGAGAGCTGTGGCGGTTAAAGAACAGCAAACGGCAAAGGTCACCACATTTATCACCCGCCTACTACGAACAGCCTTCCAGGGCTCTTAGTACAGTGCTTTAAGATATGCTACTTCTCCATCCTACCAAAATTACTGTGATATTGAGTGATTACAGAAGCAAATAATCAAAAAGACAACTTTTATTCGGTATCTCATTCAGTGAGATAACAAATTTGTTAAAGTAATTGTAGCTTTCATTAAGAAATTAACTTTTTTTTAAAAAAAAAGACATTTCATACCTTTCCTTTTCTTGGGGGGGGAGAACTTGGACATACCCCGTCAAGTCCTGGCAGTTTCAAAGTTATGAAAAGTCTTTCTTCTCTTTCCCGCCCTCCTGCCCCGTTACATTTGTGTCTCCCCACCAGTGAAGTATCACTTTCCTACCTTGAAAACTCAGCGTGCACCCTTTCAGAACTGTGTCCCTATGGTTATCTGTTCCATGGGGGCAATCTGACTTACTCCAGCCAGGTGAGGACTAAAACGCTCCCATGCTTTTGCTGAGCAAGGGGGCTGGACGCTGGGGGGGATTAACGATAACACGACAAGAGTCTACTGGAAGGGAAGGCTGCGCACCACCAGGACACTCTCTGCTCTGTTGTGCCTCTGCAGCCTGCGGCTTCTGCTCCCTCCAAGCGTTCATGTAAGGCACGTTTCCTGCAGAGAGAAAACCACAGTGGAAACAGCAAACTGGCGGCTGCACGGTGTGCCAGAGGCAGAGCCTGCTGGGGGGAGCGCCGAGAGGCATTACGCTCTGTACCTGGTGTCTCACGCACGGCGTCAGGACTTGCAGCGCTCGGTGCCCCAGCAGCAGTGGATGCCGGCGAGGACTGGGGTGCCTTTCCCCCGCCCTGCCTCCTGCCCCGGGCACAGCCTGCTCGCCTTCACCCGGGCGCTCCTCCGGGGCTGCCGCTCGGCATCGCCGCTGCGACCCTACTGAACACCGGTCCAGAGGCAGAGTCTTCAGACATCCAACGCTTAGGTCACCCCCTTTTTAATGCCATTAGTGATGCAGCAACATGTATTTATATTTACATATAAATACAAAATGTCAGATACCACGTTTTAAAGCATAATTTATAATCTGAAACTGCTTACACTGTCATGACTAGGCTTGGGTTTTTCTCATTTACATTCATAATTTAATTCCACTGGAATTTGATTTTTAAGAAAGTCCAACATATCTTAATTACCATAAAAAGATTCATACATATTTTACTTAAAAATATCTTCTGTAAGAGGAAAGTTACCAAAAATAACATGAAATATATTATTACACATACAATTTTTTTTTTTTTTTGTGAAGTACAAACAACGATCTGATCTCTTCTGGGTATTGCCTGATCTAATATGGCTATAGGTTCTATTTATTTTGTTTGTTTTTCAAAGTAAAGGGAAAGACATAAGAAGCGCAGGAACACAAACCAAAATAAAAATGCATCCTTTCCAAAGATACAGATACCAAGGAAAGAACACTTTGAGAACGAATAGATGACCATAGATACAAAGAAACACCATCCAAGCGCTGCGCAGTCTTCTGTCAGAGCATGTGCTGCAATGACCTTGTAACAGTTATTAAAAACAAGAAACAAAAAAAAATGCTACTGGCAGAAAAAGCTGTCAAGCAAAACACTGAAAAATTGGTACTATTTCCTAACAAGTAAGTGCAGAACTGGTACTAAGTATTTCATGTTTTTTCCCCCATGTATTCACACTTCTTTCTCGCTCTCTCTGTTCGCAGGACTGATTGTTGCAACTCTGGCGATCTGCTGGATGCCAAACCAGGTGAGAAGGATCATGGCTGCTGCCAAACCAAAGCAGGAGTGGACTGTCCCCTACTTCAGAGCGTACATCACTCTTCTTCCCATTGCCGACACCTTCTTCTACCTCAGCTCGGTGGTGAACCCCCTCCTGTACAACGTCTCTTCTCAGCAGTTCCGCAGCGTGTTCCTGCAGGTCCTCCGCTGCCGCCTGACCATACAGCATGCCAACAAGGAGAAGTTTCTCAGAGCCAACCAGAGCTCCAGAGCAAGGAGCAGCCGGTCCCTACGCCCGCTGCTCTTCATTTCGTCTAGGCGCGGTTCTTCTGCAAGGAGCAGTAAAAAAGTTTTCCTAAGTACTTTCCAGAATGAGACCAAGCCTGACTGCAGTCCACAGAAACCAGGTCTTGAACCGCCGGAGCCCAGCTTGGAAGTGGTGCCACTAGAGACCAGCTCAGAGCCCGGTCCAGACACACAGAACGGCCTTTGTGAACATCAAGTATGACTTCATAAGGCAAAGTTAATAATTAGCAACGAACTTAAAAACATGGAAATTAAAATGACTGAGGAATTGACTACATCTTGAAAGGAATAACACAGATGGGTTTGTTTCCAATTATGCAAAAAGAGCAGGAGTTCTGTATCCTGCTGCTGGGATTTTTAAGTGCACACTGGAAATTCAATCTGCTAACTGAATTCATTAGCTGCCAAAAATATCAGCCCCTCTCTTCCCACAGCCACTGAACTTCCCTCGCTGTTGACAGGGATTTGGAAACAAACAGAAAATAATCGCAGTGTCTTTGAAGAAAGGAGGAGACAGAACAAACTGTGTCAGGGCAAAAAACTTCTTGAAGTTTAGCAAAACAAAACCAAAAGAGCCACTTTCAGGAGCAGAACGGTGGTTATCAGGTCTGCCCTCGGCACCACGCCAGCGTTCCCTCTCTTCTTCGGCCGGGGCCCGTTGCAGAGGGGGGTGTTGCAGCAGCTGATACAGACAGAGTTCACCTTCCCTGGAGAGCAAAAGGACTGGTACCCAGCAGAGGCGATCAGACACGCTGCTGAAGACGCGCAGGATTTGCGGTACATGATCCCTGCGACACAGAGCAAAGGTTACTCAGCTGGGTACGAACACGGTGTTGCTTTACAACAAGATTCACGCGTGAAAACTGTTTCAAAACCCGTTTACATCTGCAAAGCGATGCTGGCGATGACGCCAGGCACCTCAGCTGTGACACGGCTACAGCTCTGCACTGCAGGAGGATCAGCCACTCTGGTTTGGGTTTTTCTTTGATTCCGGCTGGAACCAAAAACATTACAAACTCGGTTTATATAATGTAGAGCAAATGATGCATTTTATAACCAGAATTCTTCATCTTTTGGAAGAAGCTGTTTGAATAGCTATAACTGAAATGCAGTTAGTTTGAAAACGACTTTTGTTTCTGTTGCTGAACGTGTCCGAGTTATTTACGATGTGTAAGTAATTAGGTTTCTATGCTGTTAATTTGTCTTTTGAGCATTTTTTTTCCTTTTCTTGTTCATTTGCCACACAAAGACAAGTAACCAAGAGCAAAAGGAGAACGACTATCAGCAAAACTTTCATCTCCTCTCCTCCCCTTTTTATTTTTTTGAAGAAAAACTAGAAGTACTTCTCCAGGTAATCTCAGTTCTTGCTGTCTTTGAAGCTTAATACCCTCAACAACAAAAATTTCCATTTGTACAGAAATGGTTTTTCTGAGTTGAAAGTCTTCCCTTTTAATGTAGTTTAATTTAATCTAATTTTAATTAAGTTTATAATTTCTCAAATTTTTTTTACCTGAAAAAAGTACATTCTGATGCACATAGCTGTTACTTTAAAACAGTTTATAAAGGCTTTAAAACACATAGCTGCACTTTCCCCCATCACAGTGGAAAATGGTAGTGGCAGTTCTACCTCTCATTACTCTCAAATTTTCCTGCAAGTGATACAGTAGAAATTATGTGTTGGAAAAACATAGACATAACACAAAAATAGATAATGGAGTTTTGCTCATATTGCTTGGCGGTTACAAAAAGAAGTAAATATTTCTATGAATAATAAAATCATTATTCCTTTTGAATATGGGATTCTCCAGTTTGTTTTCTTCTGAAGGGCATGGGAGCAGGAGTCCCTTGGAGAGCGGTGCCTCTGCAACCTGTAGCACAGTCCCAGAATGTTTTTAAATACACAGCGACTGAGACTTTTTTTGGAGGGAGTGAAGCAGGAATATGACCTGCAGGTACTGAGCTTTCAGTCCCTGCAGACACTTGGTCAGTCCCTGGGGACTTGGGAAATCAGCACCACAGCACCTACACAGCCTGGCAGACAGCTCTGCAGCAGCGACTGCCACAGCGTTACTCAGTGCTGTGTGCAGCAGCAAAACACTGTTTGTTTGGGTTCTGCTTAGAAAGAAGGATTTCCTGTCTTCGGAGAATTTCAATTAAAGCAATTCTTTTATACTGTCACAACACTGCTGCCATCCCAACAATGCAGGTGTTTCCCTGTTTCGTGTTCTGCCTCTGCCAATCTGAACTCTGAGATGTGTTTTAAGGCTATCTGTCTAGTTAAACTTATGAAGAGAAGCCCTCAAGTCAGTGTTAAATCTTCCTCCGTCTCCAGTGAGCTTCAATCAATCAACACAGCAGGCAGAGCCTTTCCTCAAGAAGGAAGAGGAGCTACAGGCTGTTCCAGCCGTAACAGCAAAGGCACACAGATCAAGAGGCACAATCTTTATTACGATAGTTTGCAAAAAGCAGGGAGCTCTGTCTCTGTTGACAAACCACTGCTGTCAAGGAGCCTCAGCTGTGCTGCAGCTGATCAGCTTTTACAAAACTGAAATCTCAGCTGATGTCTCCCACAAAGACCTGGTGCTTTGTCCATGTTCCTCCTGCAGTCAGTATTCCAGGAGCCGAGGCAGATGTGACTCTTCCTGTGGCTACAATTAACTCTTTTCCTTCCACTTCCCTCTTGAGAAAGGAATCCTGTATTCCATGGAGCAAAGCACAGTGATTCTTCTCCCGTCTCTAATCCCGCATCCCCTCATCACAGTTTTCTTCCCTGCAGCTACAGCCATCCACCAAACTCAGCCGTTCCTCAGTCTTCCCTAGGAACAGCAGTGAATCTTGACTTCCTCCTCAAAGACCAAGCCTCTCAAGATCTTTTGACATTGGCAGCTTTCCTATTCCTGCTGTTTTACAGATCAGTTCTCTTCCTGCCATTTCCTTTTCACAGGATTCCTGCACAGCCCTGATCACAATTTGAACTAGTAAGTGATTTACTAGTGTATGTCCCTGAAATATCACATATTTTGCAATTTTTCCATGGACTAGGAGACTAGAATTGCTCAGTGCTGTGAACAATTAGCTAATGCCCTCTAAGGCATGGTTTGCACCAGGCAGCTCTAGGAGTCCTGCAGCTTAACTCTATGTGTTTACAACAGCCCTGTTCCTCATGATAAATTCCACAGAATAATCCTGAGCTCCTTCTGAAGTCGAAACACAGTATTCCTGCACAGACCGAAATTTTATAACTCAAAGTTTCAAGCGCAGATGGACCATGTTCATGCCTAAATAGAGAGAATAATCTAACTAGCAGTAAAATCCCATTGTAACGCTTCTCCTGTGGCTTTTCTGTAAATATGTCTTACAAGAGGAAATCCTGCTCCCAAATTATTGTTTATTCCCATTCCCAGCTCCAGTAATCTGAACTGTAACAAGATTCTTTACACAATTGAAGTCAGCACTTTTATCAGGTTTTCAATAGCTACTTGGCTAAAGGCGTGCCCTTCACATCCAAGGTTTTTTTCTTTAAATGCCGACAGATTCTTTTGAGCTCACAAATCAGCTGCTCTCACACACTAACTGTGCCTCATCAGGTGTGAACGAAACTTGATCAGCACAGGAAGGCTGTGCTTTTTCTCTAATTCTGCAGTATCCTTAGAGCAAGATACAATGAGAACAGGCATAGAAGACTGACGGAAAAAAGCGAGAATGTCAGTACTACAGGAGTGACACTTCTACAACACTGCAGCCGTGACCGCATTTTTTTTTACCATGAGTGTGAAAACGCAGTGACATTTTAAAGAGTATGAATTACAGAAAGCTAGGAAAAATACTCCTAAGCCTTCTTCCTATCATACAGTAACTCCAGTTTAATTGTGGTAGGAAATAAATCAGTACAACTGACTTCCGTGGTTTGATGCCAAGGACACTGCTGGCTCCAGCAAAGGGGTTAATGGACCCAGTTACTGCAGCTCACCCCCGAGTTCAGACGGGACACCAGCATCCGCTCTGGGTTACCTCTAGAGATTAATCGCTTTTCTATCTCAAGGATGTCTTTCCTCAGACTCCTCTCTTGCAGTGGTTTATGGTACTGTTGAGCCAGGTCTGAAACTGTTTCTGCGATCTTCCCGAATCATTCGCCACCAGCAGGCTGAACTGCAGACAGTTCTGCACAGTGGTTATCCACCTCGTAAGACTCGTACCACAGACATAACTGCTAATTACCGGATATTCTTGCTTGAGCAATCAGCTTGATACATTCATTAACACATCACCTAGAAATATAATTGCAAAACTATCTGGGAGCTTTTCTTCTACCTCAGATTGCTCTGAGTTGCTAGCTACGCAAGGAGACTACGTGTTTTACACTCTGCTTTTACTGCGATGGGGCCATGCCCAGCTACCTACCCTCAACAGTTTACACTAGTGCTCAATTAGTATATTTACTAATAGACAACTAGTATATTTACTGTCCAGTCTCTTAATGGATGACTACCGAATAATTCATCCTTTTTCACAGATTCAGCAGCCTCCTGACAGCAGTATGTGTAGATACTACAATGTTGTTTAACTAGGAGGTACCTACTACTGACCAACTGATTTTCCTTCATTTTGGCTTCAAGGTTTGTGGGGTTGGCTGAGGAGGTACTTGAAGTACAAGTATTTGTAAGAAGAGAGGGAAGTACACAAGGCTAGAACATCAGTGTCATAACACAGAAGTATTGCACACCTCTCCTTTTTTAAAAAAAAAAAACAAAAACACTTTGGCCTTAAATTGGGCATTGAAAATTTACTTCTAGACTGAGCAACTTGCCCATTGTTACACCTCTTTCTGCCCCACACATGGTTGTACATTCAGAGAGACCTGGACAAGCCTGAGAAGCGGGCCTGTGTGAACCTCATGAGGTTCAACAAGGCCAAGGGCAGGGTCCTGCACCTGGGTCAGGGCAACTCCCCGTATCAGTACAGGCTGGGGGATGAAGGGATGGAGAGCAGCCCTGCAGAGAAGGACTTGGGGATACTGGGGAATGAAAAGCTGGACAGGAACCAACAATGTACACTCGTAGCCCAGCAAACCAACCATATCCTGGGCTGCATCCCCAGCAGCGTGGGCAGCAGGTTGAGGGAGGGGATTCAGCCCCTCTGCCCCGCTCTGGTGAGACCCCACCTGGATTCCTGCATCCAGCTCTGGAGCCCTCAGCACAGGGCAGACATGGACCTGTTGGAGCGGGGCCAGAGGAGGCCACAAAAATCATCCGAGGGCTGGAACCCCTCTGGTGTGAGGAAAGGCTGAGAGAGTTGGGGCTGTTCAGCCTGGAGAAGAGAAGGCTGCGGGGAGACCTTAGAGCAGCCTTCCAGTACCTGAAGGGGCCTATAGGAAAGATGGGGAAAATATTTTCAGCAGGGCTTGTTGCGATAGCACAAGGAGTAATGGCTTTAAACTAAGGGAGGGTAGATTTAGACTGGCTATAAGGAAGAAATTTTTTACAATGAGAGTGTTGAAACACTGGCACAGGTTGCCCAGAGAGGCAGTGGAGGCCCCATCCCCAGAAACATTCAAGGCCAGGTTGAACGGGGCTCTGAGCAACCTGGTCTAGCTGAAGATGTCCTTGCTCATTGCAGGGGGCTTGGACTAGACGACCTCTAAAGGTCCCTTCCAACCCAAAGCATTCTATGATTCTATGATTGTGTCAAGGACCAAACCACTATTTCTGCAGGACTTCTGCCTTATTCCCTGCAATGAAGTGATGGTGTAAATCTCCAGGCTTTGCTATAGTTCCTGCTTGTCATACTGGTTTTCTCACCTAGATCCATTCTATACACATGACCCCCACAACTACCAATCTCAACCCCCCTGCTTAGCTGCAGTCGAGGCCTGCGCATCCACACCCTGGCACTCCGTTTTGGCCACATGCAGATGCATTCAATCTTGATGGCAACAAAAAATTCATGCTACAATTTATTCAAATCCCAAAGTGACAGCTCTTCCACCTACCTTGTCTGCAGAGCCAAGTATATGTTCTCTTGAATAACAGCTTAACTTGTTACTAGGACAACCAAAAAAAGGTGACATCACACACACCTGCTTCTTACACTGTGTGTATGCAGAAGGCACCAGAAGATCCAAGCTTTTTCTCTTACTGCTTTAAAAGGATCTTATTAGGCACCTCCGATTCTTCTGTTATAGCAGGTACAGACAGAAAAGAGCAAGTGCAAGCATGACTCTTCATCTTCAGAGCCAACCATAATCCTAGCCGTGTGTAACTTTACCTTGCACCTGTACTCTCAAGACTGTCCTTCAGCAGAATACATACGGAGTCTCTGAAGCCAAACGAGGCAACTAGGGTACCACCTCCGAGATCGGTGACCTAATTTCCAAAAAAGACAGTCCCCTTCCCACTCTGTGGCCCAACTACTCTGAAACTGCTTTCAGCAATGGCACACCTCAGCAGGAAATTCCAGCCCTCTGTTTCACCCCAGAACAGTCCGTGGCCTCATGGCCACAAAACTCTTAGCCGTAAGTTTGACTCCCACCAAGCAGATGATGCTGCTTCGCCCAGTGCTAACTTTTCCAATCCAAATGCTCTGTCTCATGGGCTATGACTGACACTCCTCATTTTTAAAGAAAACTTTTGCAGCACTGTTCAGTAACATATCTGAGTTCGCAGGCATGCGTGAAGTCAGATTTGTCTTCTGCAACTCATTCCACAAATACTGCTTTAGCAAAATCGTCTGCACGCACTCTGGGCATGCCTGCTGCATCAAATCTTGTGGAGCATTAGAGAGCAGTCTATGCCAGGAACAAGGCGTCCTCAAGCAGTCACAAACCCCCCTTTTCGAGAGTGGACCAAGAGCTGGAGGCGTATACAAGGCCATAGCTTCAAGCATGCAGAAAAGTTTTGTATCGTAAGATAAGTAACTCAAAGTTAGCAGGCAGATCAAGACAAGTTTTGAGGTGCGCCATTATGACTTTGGCAGAATTTCTCCACTCAACTCTTTCAGATGTGGTGCTTAATCTTGCCCATCTCCTTCAATCAAAAACCAGAAAACTAGCTACCAGCGGACAATTCCTGCTGTGGCAGACACAACCTATGAGAAGTCCCAAACAGGTGCCCCAGCTCTAGCCTTAGCATGCTTTCATGATTTGGATGTGATTTGTTTTGGGTGTTCTCTTAACATTGCTGATCATAACGACAAGCCCAAGGACCATGTGTGCAAACTGACACTCCCCCCCTTTTTTAGTATCCTGAGTAATTCCAATTACCCTATTTCACTGAAACTTTCAATTTTCTGGTCCTGGTCAATCTGCAAGTTTTCCTTTTTGTGCTTTGATTTGATGTCTTGTCTGCCTACCCATGCTTGCTTTGCGATTTCCATTATGTATTTAAGTCTTTATTTCTTGCCCTAAACTGTCACTTGCTTACCCTCCACTTGAGTGACATTCAGTACCCAGTAGGAGTTATCAAAGATTTTTTTTGTGATGTCTGCTGAAATCCAAAATGAGAACTTATACTAGTGCAAGAACAACATGTAAACATTTAATGCCTCTTTCTGAGGTACATAAAATACACGTGACCATCTCTGGATTTTTTAATGTTCAAAACTGAGTTCAGACTACACACAAATAGGCTTCTAAATTATGTTTCTTAGTTTCCATATTAGGTTTTATGCCTTTGGTGGTTTTGCTATGGTAGTTGTCTATTCCTGAGCCAGTACCTGTTCATGTACATCATCCAGCGACAGACTGCAAAAGGTCCTATTGTGATTTGCTCTGTTTTCTAGAGAAAGTGATTACAAATATTTTATCTAATAAGGTCATAAATATCTTAGGTGGTGACTGAATGTTGAAAAGCAATCATTCTTCTGACATTGTGCTTCCCCAAACAGTCATGGTCCTAGTCAGATCATGTTTTTATTGGTTTAAGCTATGAATTAAGCTTCCCCAACACAAAGCCTTTCATTTATGATTGTAAACACACTGTTTAAAAAACAGTTTAAGCCAGTGTCAAGTATAACCATATCCAACCATGTCCTCTTGTGTTTCATTTTACACTAACTCTTCCTATCCTCATCTTTGCAACTTTCTCTCTGGAGCTCATGAGTGGTTTAAATAATTTGCACCTTGCCAGAAATTTTATTATGAAATTTACTAATTGCCTTATAAACAGCTAATTAAATACTGTAAGCAACCATGATCAGTGTTTTCTAGATTAAAAAACAGAGGCACTGAAATTAAGTGACCTGAAATCTGCTGCAAAGCTACGTCACACACTTCCTGCTTTTTAATCCTATGTTTTAGGAGTGCAGCTATTTCATCTGGATCCACCCCCTTTGATGCATTCAGTAGACAAGATAAAAGCATATTCATGCTATTAGGCTCTTACAGGGTATACAGTTCTGTAAAAAAAAAACAAAACAACAAAAAAAACCCCACACCACCAAAACAAACCCACAAAACCAAAATACTCGCCCCCAAATCCTACCTAGTTAAATATGCATATTTTCATCATAATTTTCTATGAAAACTTACTCAATATGATCACAACTCCTCCATATATTTGGCACTTCACAGAAGTTGCACTTTTTTGCAGAAACTAATAGGAGGCTTTTGACCACAAAAGACTGGCCTCCTCACTCTCCTTCTGACCCTAACTGACATGCCATCTTCCAGAAATTAAATCATCTCAGAAGAAAACTGGACAATTGTTGACCGACAGAGGACAAGGGTCTGGATTACCATGGTATCGCTTTCTAACGCCTTCTAATTCTGGTACTGGAAAGATGACTCAAACCTGCATTGTCGATAATGTAAATAACAGCACAAAGTAGTCTTTGTCACTGCTGCAGCCACCACAAAGCAGAAGCAAGGCATTAAACTTGCTTAAACTTGCTTAAAAATTCATAGGCTGAGAAAGTTAAGCACAGCTGCTAATGGTGGTATTATTAAATTTTTTTAAAGCCACAGGAGGCTACAAACCAGAAGCTCAGCTTCTACCTGCATATCTAATTCTTTTGTTTTCTACTGTCCTTATTAATTTCTCTGCTCACTAATGTGGACTTACAGTCAGGCACTAAAACATGCACTCTTTCAAACAAAGCTAGCTCACAGCCTTCCATCATCTCTGCTTGCCCGATACAAAGGTATCAAGATCTAAATGACCTTGGATATCAAGACCTAAAAAACACTGGATCTTCTAGCAAGAGAGGTGAACTTGGACTTAATTTTCAGAATCCTGTACGAGCATTTGTCTTGACAATCCTTACCTGCTGAAGTGAACTGGGAAGCCACAGTCCCCAGGCCTTTACAAATGGTACAGTGCTGTACTCTCGTAACAAGTCCCATAACTAATTTTACACGTGAACAGTCTTGTTGCATCTGACTAATCAATGTCCTTACCAATTTCAGGGGAATGGCTCACGAGTTTACACGTGCATGCCAGTACCTTTGAAATCCATTCGGCTTTTACATCTTCAGCTATTTTCATGCTTACAGTTTTACAGCCTGTTCAACTTCAGAGCAGTATTTGCCTGGGTTTTGTATTACTTTTTCCACATTCAAAGACTCATTGGTGATTTGGCAAAATAGGCTATACCAAGTTTTCAAAAAAAATATCCAGACTACAAAGGAAAAATGGAAATGAAACCAGTTTGGATTAATTAAAACACACTTGCCAATGTTTTGATAAGGTCACTGGGAGGTAGGGGACAAGTGATAGGGTCGGGTCACACATAGTTTTTGGAAAACACAGGCTCACTTGTGTGTGAAATGCAATAGGAAACTTTTAAAGGAGGTTTAAGAGCCACCAGGCTGTGGGCACTGTATCCTCACAAAATTCATTTATATACCTTTCATAAGTCTGAGAAATAAAATAACATAAAAAGCTATTGTCCATGCCCTATGAAAAACGAAATTCACTGGACCAGATACCATAACTTTCTTAAAATAACACAGCCCTTCATCACTTCTGCACTTGAATATTTGTCATGATTTTCAAGTCATAAACTGCTTGAACTGTTAACTCCACTGTTGCTTTTCTATAGCTAAAGGCAGTCACAACAGCAATCTGCTGCATGCTGTAACTCCTCCTGAGTTCGGTTCATCCCGTATGGGGCTGGAAGTTGTCTGAGCAGCCCAAAGACTGGAAGGAGTTTGCTAGTAAGAAAATAGCTTTGGCATCTGCAAAAGCGTCTCTGATGGTAATATATCCACAGCTCCAAGTTTCCAGCACACAATACCAATTAACAACATATAGTGTAAGTCTTTTATTCAGCATCAAAAGTGAACTGCATGTTTCCAATATTGGCTACTGTGTCTTCATTTCACTGGGCACCTGGTAGCACAAGATACCATGATACAGGTAACAACTGTCACATGCCAAGTTTTTCTTTTTTCCTTTTTTTTTTTTTTTTTAAATTGTCAGTAAAGATTTATTATATTATATTTTGATTAAAAAAAATCTCAAAACATCTTTTGAGTTACGTTGATATGACAATAACAAAAAAAAGACAAAAGAGACAACGTAGAAGAAAAATGTAAAAAAAACCAAATCCACTGCCAGCTCAATGGATGTTTCTTTCTGTTTCTAAATGGATACTGGGGATGCAGCTATTACCTATAAAACTTTAATGCCTACAGCGATTCTGAAGACATTAAACTTTGTTTGCTGTTTTAATCATTTTGTCAATAAGTGTACACCAGAGTATAATTTCCCCTTGATACCAGTATGCAATTAGTATTAGTACTAATGGATGCTACACATGAAGAAAAAAAAAAAAGAAGTATGTGCTTCTGTAACCCTTAACAGCCATTCACAAAGCAACTCAATCATGGCAGCAACACAGTAAGACAAAAACAAAAAGTAATAATCACAGGTAAAGAATTTAACGTAGGCCGCCTCATCGCACATCTTGGACACTGCTTTCCCCTGCCTGATAAAACAAACGACTGGGAAACCAATATGGAGAACAGTTAAATAAATAAATAAATAAAATCACAGTTCAACAGTGAGATGATGATCTTGTTCATGATGTTCCCATGCGCTACTTTTAAGCACACAATTACAGCAACTGCTTTAATTACAGTGCAGGATTATATACTACGTAAATACATTAAAAGGACCACTGTAAACCAAATAAATAAGACAAGTTTCTTACTGCAGATTAATAGAAACAATGAGGTTGTTTCCCAATTCACTTGCAAAGAAAAATTCATAAACAATCTTAGTTTTATATAGACAGACATTTTAAAATATCAGTCTTGCTACTGTGGATCTTTTTTTTTTTTATCTCCTTGCAAAAGCAGAACTTTGTAAAAGTACATTCACAACCACGTTAGAGCCCAGGGTACATTGTTCAGAACACACATGGGCAGGTTTACTTACAGCGAGTTCTGAGAGATTTACACTGGCTGCCTTTGCGGGCTGATTGTCTCGTCCCTCATGCTTTATTCCTTTCTGATCTATTCACATTGCAGGTTTCATTTTGTCTTAAGCAGGTTTTAGATCAGCCTTAACGCTCAGATAGCTCTTGCTTTCAGTAAAAGGCAAGCTTCATTGTCCGTATGTTTTTCATGAGACACGTATAAAAGCATATATACATTATCTACTCATCTACACATCATCAGGACTTTTCATCTGACCCCAAAATACTGTGGGATTTCTTTGTTCCTACATAGATTCTAAAAACGAAGGAGCACTGACATTTCTAAGTTAAAAGTTCCTAGATGGGAAGGAGAGAGGCAAGTGGGAGAGGGGAATCTGCCACGGGTACAGTTCAACAAAGTGTCTGCAAGGGGAATTATTATAAGTAAGAACTTTGTGTAAATGAAAGGTTTGACAAAGGATCAGTTTTTAGACACCTGCCAATCCAGCTGAAGAATGCACTAGAAATGTATCCCTTCTGTTAATTTCTGTGAGACAAAAATTACTTGGTGTGGTCTTCAGTGCCACTTCCCATGCTCGCCATTCTTCCCTCTAAAGGGCGAAAGGACTGATTTTTTTTTTTTCTTAAGATTAAATTAACAAATTAGTTTGTAAGATTTTGCATCACAGGCAAAATATTGTCCTGTCCTCCTGTGTCTCCCATTGGAATGGAATGTTAACACAACTGCATAAAACTTGTTCTAGCAAAATTTTTAAATACAGCTCGGCTTAAAGTGAGAAAAATATCTTGTCATGTACTTGACAAAGTCTCCCATTCTGTGCACTGACAGACCCACAAAGTGCAACTGAAATACCAGCTGCCATGGCAAAGTGCCTGCTTGCAGGGGAGGCAGAATTGTACTGGCTCCACGTAATCACTTAGTCAGATACCTGCTGACGTACTGCTCAATTCATTTTCAGTTGTGAAATGGGGCAAATTTCTACCTGATATTACGAATGGCTGGGACAACGTGCCTGCCAATCTAATTCAAAGTATCAGTGACTAATACCTGCATTCTTAGGTACTCGCATCAGAGACTGTCACAGCAACAGCTGCTTCTTAAACTCTGGGTTAGGACCATGCCCGTGCTGCTGTTATTTCTCACCTAAAGCTGAAAAGCACTTCCTAAGATTGGTTGTCCAGAAATTGAGATAATGTTCTGAGAGAACACAGTGACATCTGAAGTACTAACCCTAGTTTTACAGCAACTGAAGAGGAATGGTTTAACTACAATCAGCTGTAAGGAACTATTTACAACATAAATGAAAAAAAACCTGCACAGAGTTGGAGATCTCCACTGCGTTGTTCATAGCAAGCTTAATACAGAAAAGAAGCTGAACCACAGAGCTGCCACTGCACAACTCGGTGCGCAGTAACATACACATAAGGGAAAAAGTCACTGGCCACAGGCTGGGCACATCACAAAGTCAGCAACCCCCTGATAGCAGAACTCACACACAGATTAATGCATGCTGCAAAGGAAGGGCGGCTACATCAATAGGTTACTGAGTCAGACCATGAACTTTATCTCATAATATTGCATTTAACTTTTAAATAAGGCTTAGGAGAACTTGTAACATTTTGCTCACTGACACAGCTATATTTTATTAAGGACAAAAATGGGTTAGTCTATAAAAATTGAATTATACTCCTTTGACTGCATCTAGTCAAGAGGAAAAACTCTAATTATGAGATTGTGCTGTCAAATAAATGCAAATTCACATCTTTCATATTCTGGGTTAAAACTTCCAACTCAAGTCTATTATAAATTAAAATCAATATTTGAAACATTTCAGCTTTCAGTGATAAGCAACAACCAAAATAATCAAGTTATGAAATATACTGGTAGAAGCAGAATGAATTATTAAATAAAACTTGGGATTTATATTACACACATTTAAATATCAATTAGGAAAAAAAACAATAAAGGATGAAGAACTGAATCATCTCTGTTTTACAACCAATCCTCTCTAGAATTGACTGAGGATAACAGAGAAACTAAGCTTGCAATGTAAATTTCACTCAATTTGAAATAGTTAGGTTAAACATTTAAATTTATTCACCAGCTGAAATTTACAATCCCTAAGCTTAAAATGAGTAAGAACTGCATTTACAGAAGTAAATTAAATAAAATAGAACAGTGGTGCCTGCTATGCACAGCACGCTAGTTACCTCCTAAAGGGAAAATCCAAGGATCTGCTCAGAGACAAATAAAAAATTCCACAGAAAAAACAAATCCGCCCAGAAGTTTCCTTTAAGAGCTCCTTATTTACTATATTGCAAGCCAATTTCTTCACGGGAGTAAGGACGAGTTATGCATCACTGTATGTCTAAAATCCAGCTTGCATTTTCCGGGTGCCACAGTGGCACTTGCCAGGCCGCAGTCCCGCCTGCTAGCGGGAGCAGGGGCGCGGGACGGCCTCTCCCACCCGGCGGGCGCAGCAGGCGGGCGGCTGTCTCGGGCACACGCGCGCGCCCTCTGATCCACGGGGCTGGCACCGTGATCTGCGAGGGGCTTACTTGGCTGGGAACACTTCTCCAACATTCACCCAAAGGGAAGATTACGCATGTGTGTCTGGAGGGCTGACACAGTCTGAGGCTGTACTGAAACAAAAACATGAAGGAACCAGGGAAGATACTTTAAGAAACCCCCAAACAACAAACAAGCAACACCAAACAGCTGCTGAGAATTACATGAGACTTGACTTTCTTGTCTAGGTCTCTACGCCATGTTGGTAGCCCTTCGCACTGCCACAGCACCCATTCTCGCCTATTACAAGTACTGCAGCAGCTGTGGTCTGCAGAGCGCAAAGCCTTCAAACGTTCATTTGGAGACCCCTGGACTTCGGAAGTACCTTGCAAGCCATGACCATCTCCCATTCCCACCACCTTTTCCAAGTAAGCTTGACATATAATACTGCAATAATATATAGCTTGAAAGAGACTAATCTTCCTTTAAACACATAGCTTTTCTCTCTACATTGGAGAGCTTCTAAATCTTTTACAGAAATACAGTCACTGCGGATGGCACTACGCAGGAAGAAACAAAAGTGCCAGCAGTTCAGCTACTGTTGATTGTTAACAATAATTGTTTTAATTTTTCTGTGATTCCTAATGTAACGATCCGAAACTACCAGGACAAGTGGCACTAGCTGACTGATACGCATTTTGAAAATACTAACAAATAGTTTCCTAACTCAAAGATCCAATGTACTGTTCAGGACGGAGGCTGCAGACGTACCCGCTAGGCAGAGAGGGATTCTGTGGTTACTGGAGGACTCCCCGCGAAAGGACAAGACCACAGCTTGGTTTATACTGACAGCACGACAGCCCTTTCGACCAGCGAAGCCCACGCCCTGAAGCCCTGCCCTCAGCTGCAAGCTGTTCGATCCCAGAGAGCAGCCTGCCCTTACCTCAGGGCTCCGGAGTCCCAACCTGCCCTCTGCTCGTCCGCCTGCCGCCCGGTGCGGAGGGCAGTCACTGCTCGCTCGCCCTTCCCAACGCCTCGCGTCTCAACGGCCGGCTGCAGCCAGGGCACGTCGCTGCGGAACCCCAGCTCCCAGACACGCTGCCTTGCCACCCGCCCAGCAGTCCCTAATAGATCTGTAGCCTTCCACTCGCCCAGATGGCTGCAGGGCAGCGTGGTGGTCTACAGCCCGAGACAGCTCTAAGTCTCAAATGCCTTCCGTGATGCTGAATCAAAAAAAAGCAGCAATTTATAGCACAGCTCACAAAACAATAGAGGCGAGATGCAGAATCACAGCTAGCTTCCTCCTGAACACGTTTATCTCCACATATGCTAACTTAATATTAATGACAGTGCAGGAAAAGCACCCTTAGACTTAGAAATGAGTACGGCAAATATATCCATTTGTGCCCTGCTCTCCTCCCAAACTCCCCCAAATGTTCTTTCTATCCCCCTCTCACTTTTGCTTGACGTTTTCTTTTATGGACGAAAGCAAAGATGCCTACGCTTTCCCTCCCTTCAGATGAACCTTCAGAGTATATGAATTGCTAGAGTAAATAGAAGAAAGGAGGGAATTACTAATTTAATGCTCTTCCATCTCTTGGGGAAAAAGCCCATGTAATTAACTGTAATGAGATTAAACTAACTTGTTGTTATTAATTTCCCAGTGCAGGGAAACTAAATCTGAGACCCATAAGACTGCGTATTAACAGCTTTATCAACATTCGGCTTGCATCCGTCGGTTTTTACACCAGTTTTAAAGGAAAATGATTAACTTTATTGAGTTGCAAAGTCCCTCAGAAGTATGAGGAATTGAATCTAGTGCCTTTCGGCAGGAATGCCAGACTCAGCTGTAGCTGCAGACTGCGAATGGGTGGAGCCACACGCAACAAATGCCACCCGGCACAAATAAACAGAAGCGTCGTTATTGAATCCTTACCGAAACTTTTCTCCATCACTTCTTTCTGACACATGTCTTGAACGTTCACCGTACAATTGACGATGAACTCGGGAGCGGAGCAGTCATTATTCAGCTGGAACTCCTCACACTGGTAGCACTGTATTTGCAAACCCGAACCTGGAAGGGACAGAATTCTGCTCAGAATGATCACGGTGCTGAGATTTAAGAAAAAAACAAACAGCCCAACATGCGCCAGGAATCTCCCTTCTCCTTCCCGCCTGGCGTCTTGCTGTTCCCGCGCCCCGGCAGCTCGCCCACAGCACGGCTCCGGCAGCAGCAGCGCCAGGCAAACGCTGCGGGGCCCCGCCGCCGAGGCTCTGCCCGCCGAGCCCGCTCCTCGCCGCGGGGCACGCTCCCGCCAGCAGGCGGCACCGCACCCGCACCGCACCGCCACGGCGGGACACGCGCCGGCACCCGCGCCGGCACCCGCACCCGGGGACCCGCACCGCCACCGGGGCTGCCCTCCGCCCGGCGGGCGAAAAACTCCCCGCGCTCCGCAGCGAGCAAACCGGCTGGCAGACGCGCTCCGGCTCCTCTCCGCGCCGGCGGCTTTACTTTAGCTACTGATTAATTACAAACGATTTAATTACTGTTTTGCCACGCGCAGTTACAGCTGCGGGGCATCCCTCGCCTCCCTCCTTCATCAGCCCAACGAGGCGCTCCGCCGGGCTCCCCCCGGACCCCGTCCCGCAGCGCGGACCCCCGTCCCGCCTCCCTGGGGCTGCGCGGGGACGGAGCCGGCGGCGCCCGCCGGGGGAGCGGCGCGGAGCCCCCTTACCTGGAGCCAGGCAGAATCCCCAGAAAGTTGCGGCGAGGAGGAAGAGCCGCATCCTCCCGCAGCCGCGGCCGCCGGGCCGGCGTGCGGTGGCCGAGGGGCATCAGCAGGAGGGAGGCAGCGGAGAAGCCGCGCTCCTCTGCCGCTCCCCCGCCGCCCGCAGCAGCGAGGAGCCCCGGGAGGAGGCGGCGGAGCCCGCCCGGCCCCCGCCCCGCGCAGCCCCGCGCCGCGCTCCAGCCTCGCCAGAGTTGGGCGCCGAGACTGGAAGGAACCGCGTGAGGCGGGAGAGCTGGGGGGGGGGGGCGGCTCCCCTCTCCCTCCCCCCGCACCATGTGATGCCGGCGGAGCGGAGCGGGGCGGGGCGGGGATCCCCGCCAGCCGGGCGCGCTGCGGGGACGGGGAAAGTTGCGCGGGTGAGCAGACCCACGGCCCAGCCGGTCCCGCCTCCCCCCGCCCGACGGCGCTGCGGAGCCCACAGGTGGCGGCCGCCTCCCTCACGCCCCGCCGCCCCCGGGAGAGGCCGAGGGGGGCGCGGCCCCGCGCCCCGGCAGGCGCCGTCCTCTCCCCTCGGTCCCCCGAGAGGGGATTCGAGCGGGCGCGGCAGCCGCCGCCTCCTCCGCGGAGCCTCCGCCGGGCGGTCCGGAGCGGCCGCTGCTGCCCTCGCCCCGGGCGGGCTGAGGCGGCGGCGGGGCTGAGCGGGCTGGCGCGGCGCGGAGCCGTTGGCGGGCTGAGGCTGAGGCGGCGGCCGTTGGCGGGGCGGGGCGGGCGGCGCGCTGAGGCGGCGGGAGCCGTTGGCGGGTCGGGGCTGAGAGGGGCGGCGGCAGCGCCCGCCCGGGTGAGGGGACAGGCGGGCGGGTGGCTGCGGCCGGGCCGTCGGTGCGGAGCGCTCCCTCCTGCCCTGCTCTGAGCCGGCCTGAGGGGCGGCTCGTCTGCCCTGTGACCCGCGTAACCCCCGTGTTCCTCTCCGATTGCTTCACCGCCTCGCCTGCAAGGGAAGAGTCCGAATTAAGCTTAAATTAAGCTTCTTCCCGTCTACACTGCCCTAGTGAGGCCTCATCTGGAGTATTCTGTCCAGTTCTGGGCTCCCCAGTTCAAGAAAGATGAGGAGCTACTGGAGATCTCGAGTTCAGCGGAGGGCTACAAGGATGGTGAGGGGACTGGAACATCTCTCCTACAAGGAGAGGCTGAGGGAGCTGGGCTTGTTCAGCCTGAAGAAGAGAAGGCTGCGAGGGGACCTAATAAATGCTTATAAATATCTGCAGGGTGGGTGTCAGGAGGATGGGGCCAAGCTCTTTTCAGTGGTGCCCAGTGACAGGACAAGGGGCAATGGGCACAAACTGAAGCACAGGAAGTTCCATCTGAACATGAGGAAGAACTTCTTCCCTCTGAGGGTGACAGAGCCCTGGAACAGGCTGCCCAGGGAGGTTGTGGATTCTCCTTCTCTGGAGATATTCAAGACCTGCCTGGACAAGGTCCTCTACAGCCTGCTGTAGGTGACCCTGCTTCAGCAGGGGGGTTGGACTAGATGACCCACAGAGGTCCCTTCCAACCCCGAACATTCTGTGATGCTGTGAACCGTGTCGCCAATTCACCGCAGCGGCTGAATCCTACCCACATGTGCCTGGTTACCAGAGCGCAGGAGGCCACGGGCCGTGCCGGCAGGGAAGGTGTTGGCAGAGCCCCGTTGGCGTCAGCTGCAGGGCACTGTCCCCATCGCGTGCAGCTCGCTCGGCTCGGCCGTGCCAACAGCGCCGTCACGCCCTGCCCTCCTGCAAACCCTCTTCAAGCACGCGTATGCAAGAGAAGTTTTATTTACAAAAGGTGTTTCAAGGAAAATTTCTTAACAGCTGAAAAAGACGATGCAAGTTTATGGCGGAAACGACTTAAAATGTAACAAATTGCACAAAATCGTAACACTGCTCATACGATATTTCAAAGATTAACAGGCATGTGCTAAAGAAACTGCAGGGTCTAGAAATATCCCAAATATATCTGGTTTACATATTGCTGTACAAAAAGCAGTTATAAATACTTCACATCTAGAAAAAATACACAGAACCTTTGAAATAGACTTTCCCTTACATACAAACAACCTTTTGTAGAAAAACCAAGACCAGCCAACACAGGCCGATCCCCTGCTCCCAGCCGCGTTTGAACTGGTGCCAGTTAGCACCAACATCCTTAGCCATGACACGAACAGGAGTTGGGCTTCGATTTTTAGAAGCTACTTCAGCGTTTACAGTGTAATTCGGACCCAACGGGGACTGCAGAAGGGGATGCACCACGGTACATTCAGAAATCGATGGGAAGTGAGCGCCAAGGAGGTGTCAGCGGAGAAACGGCGGAGCCACCAGCGGGGCGGTGCGTGTAGTGCTCGCTCCTACAAGGCTCCCGCTCGCGCCAGCCGCGAACTGCTCTGGCCCTGACCCCTCCAGCAGGCACGTGTGTGACGACGCAGTCAGCGCCGGCACCACCAGGCCGTTCACTCTGCTCATCTTCTCGCCACCTCAGAAGTCAGAACCCTTCCGAAGTAACAGGCCGGCTGGGCAGCTGCAGTAGCTGGAATGCACGTTTCCCTCGAACGCCTCTAAGAGTGAACAATAAAATATGTGTCGTAGAAGGGAGTCCGCGGAAGTTTATTACAGACAATTTGGCAGGCTCAGGTTTATGGTAACGCAGTGTCTCTACGTACAGTTTTAAGACTAGAACAATTATAAATCTTTTTAAAAAAATCTACCAACTTTTCTTGTTAATATTAACATCAATTTCTTTAAGTTAGTAATCTGCCATTACAGGAGCATAGCACCAATTTAGTATTTATTGCTGTCATTTATCCCTACAAATATATTTTCCCAAGATATTTACAACTGTACAAATATTCACAAAAGTGCAAAAATTAAGACTTTTTTTTTTCCTGTGTCGCCGTTCGTTGTGTTCGGCGTCGACTCTCACGCACCACGACAACCGCTGTCCTGCCTTCCTTATTGCTGCGTGGCGAAGAGCCGGAGCCCCCCGCCGCCAGGAGAGCGATCCCGAGCCAGAGCGCTCAGCAGCTGCCTCGTCCCCCTCGCTCCCCGCTCGCCTCCGGCCCCGCTGCGTGCCGCGGCCCCAGCCCACTGGGACGTGTCCTTACACGTCGTTCGAGCCTTGGCTGGCGCAGGAGGAGAAGCTGTCGTACAGAGAATCGCTCAGGGATTCTAAATTGTCCACGTCGTGCCCACCTGAGCTATTTAAGGAAGCTGCTTCTCTCCTTCCATTTCCTTCCTTTTGTCCTTCAACCTTGTTCAGACAGTTCTTCTCTTTTTCTAATAACAGTACGTTATTGCTGTTGAATTTATTGAGAGACTCCAGGGAAATTTTAGATAATCTATTCTGGGAATCTTCTTTTGTTTCTTCAGTTTGCTTCCATTTCTGTAATAAGTGAGGGAAATATTAGAAACATATTTCTTACAAAAATAAAGTTATCCTACTGTACACCATTAATTACCGTCCCTCCAAAGTTCACAGGGTTAAAGGAAATAGATTGCTAGATGCTTAAGTATCTGTTAAAATGAAATACAACATTAATGTCCATTTGAGGACAAACCATGATCTAATGATTCTGCTCAGACAAACAGGATTCCATTTACGAAACAGCGAAGTGCCATCCAACAGCAGGTCCTGGGCGCGCGTGTGCTAAGCATCTCCGCACCTTCACAGCAATTTGCATCTTCTCCTTCACGAATACTCTGGGGGGGATGTTTAAACGGCGATTTGTTTAAGCAGAGCTTGGAGTCTGCTAAAAAAGAAAGGGGGCACAGACACGTTCTGAGGAGAAAATAGCGTTTTCCATAAATTACAGATGCCAGCCGATGGATTTCCACAACCCCAAACCCTCTCTAATAGACGAGGAAGCAACAAGACAGGAAATTGTACTGAACCGGGCCAGTCCCCGCAGAGCAGAATCAACCCGGTACTGGCCAGGCCTGCTCGGAGAAGGGTGCAATTCTGCAGGAACACCGGACGACGTATGAGCACGTTATATTAAAAGCACGCCATAGGATTACGCAAGAGTAATTTTATTCCTCTGTTAGCTGCTGGTATTTTCAGAGACCTGACCAAGGAATAGTCAGGGAACTGCGCAGGGAGCAGTTCGATAAAAATGACCTGCCGTTCACACCCAGGGCGTTCCGAAACCTGCGTCACTAACCCCTCCTGCAGGTAATATGGTCACAGAAATGGGAGACAACGTTCCACCTTTCACAGGACTCTCGGAGAGGCAGGATGCAAGCATTCTGAGATACACTGTCAGGGTCCAAGCCACTTCTCATTTTTGGTATCACCATCCGATAGCAAAGACTGAATCAGCAAATTGCTGTCAATCCAAGACATTAATAGGTAGGTTTAGACAGAAAATGAAATGGTATTTTAAGCCCACTGAAAACCCAGCACGGCCAGACGCATGGATGATGTGGGACATCACACACGCAGTTGTAAAGGGTCATTAAAATTTTTTTTTAAAAAGTCAAGTGTTGTGCATGCTGTGCTGCTTATCCTTGGAAATCTTGGGCAAGAGGAAAACATATGGTTACATCATTTGATTGCTTGCTTTTATGGCTAGTTAGATAAAAATCGAAATGCCAGTCCAATGACTGTTTATGCTGCAATCCTGTCATATTTCATAAGCTAACAATGCCTGGATTAGGTTAGTATTTTTATCAAACATTTCAAACGAACTTAGGCAAAGCATCAGGAGATGCTCAGGTCTTTGTAAATGAAAATTTTCTGTTTGGTTCATTAATTAATCTTCAGTTTAAAAGGTTTTCGGAGATGTTATGTTAGATTCTGACTTTAGATGACAGCTAAAACTAAGGTCTTCAATATCTATAATTACAATGTTTTCTGAAACAAAGGAAGATAACCCTTGGTACAGGAACAAACACAATTTTATGACTCCTGAATAGAAATTATCCACAATTTCAGCTTGAAATGCTCTTCCCTTTGCCCTCATTTAAAATATTACACAGTATTATTGAAACAGTTGTTTCACGTCTCTGTAGACCAGATGAGAAAAGTCTCAGACATGGCATCAACAACATTCGTATTAGCACTTTTTGCTCTTCAGAGTACTACACCTAAAATACTTCATTGTATGACAGACTAAACGATTTTTCTTTGCGCATAGTTTTCCCAGTTCATAGCTTTTCCTTAGATAAATTGAATGTGGCTGCTCAGCAGAGACTCAGGGCTCCCAGAAGTCAATCCTGGTGCCAGTAAGGTCTAGGACAAAACTTGCCTTGACTCAGCGGGAGCCGGTCTCAGCTCCTGGGTAGGAGGGGCACAGGCACCTGGAGCATCGGCTGCCCAGAGCAGGCCAGAGGAGGCATCAAAGCAAGAGCAGGGCCTTCGGCTGGCTGAAGGATAGACTTCAACCACAGGACAGACTGGGGGGAATTCACTGGTATGTTCTGCATATATGTGGCATCAATAATTTATTACAGCCTACAAGCACAACCTAGACTACAATCCCACTTTAATCACACCCTAGTTTGCCATTTAATATAAGGCTAACAGTTTATACAACGTATTTGAGAAGCTGCAGGGAACAGAAGTATTCTCTACAAATTTTAAGTAAAATCTTTGAATCGAAATTGAAATGAATCGAAGTGAAGCCTGTCAGTGAAACCACATGGCAAAAGATACGTGGAGTAGTGAATAGGACATCTACGACACATCAAGAATTAAAGGAAAAACTAATTCTGAACGTTGTTGTACCAAAATTTGTTACTAAAATAGCGACAGAATTCAGAAATGTTATGGATATTTTTTTGACACACAATTGTCCCTTTGAGATGTCCTAATGCCCAGTCACATCCTTTTGGAAAAAAAAACCAAACAGTATATATATATATATATATATATATCTTTTCCTTTCTTTAACAAATTACTGCAATAGTTTGCAAGTATGTAAAGGTAATGCTCATGTGCTGTGGAAAGAAATACTTTGAGTTTTTTCATTTGATTTAGATGGCTACAATACACTGTTGCAGGCCACCTATTGCTAATTTTATAATCGGTTAAGAATGTGGGGTCATCTGGATGAGAATTTTGGTAGGGAACTGATATTCTAGAAATGTCAGATATCAGATGTACAGTCTGTACAACATGATCTTATCTCATGATTTTATTAGTACGACTGCACTTAAATCTGTTCAATTTTCTGTTAAATCATATATGGAATAAAAATATATTTGTAGTTAGAAATTTAAAATATGATATTCTAGTCTTGGCACACAGAAGAAGACTCATTCACAGCCTGAGCTCCATACACAAAAATAAAGGAAACTTTAAGCAGAGATATTAATATAAGAATATGCATAATCAACAAATCCTTCTCCCACAGTAACTAAATCATGTACGTTCCTAGAGTTGAAAAGTCACTGACCATTTCTTTAAACTTGGTGTGTCAGGACAAATGTTACCCCAAGTTCTTTAAGAATTTTTTCTGTAGTTACTAGAGACACAATTTGGAAAAAATTACCGAAGAGTATTTATTTAGATTCACCCTTAATTAAGTTTCTTATTTTTTCATGGCAGTCACAACAGCTGCTAGATTAATCAAAAGGCAAAACCAAAGCCACTATTATTAGAATTTGTTTGATAAATCGTGCATGTAGTTAAGCAGTGTCTTCAGTTTTGTTCATGTAGATTTGTTACCGACTTCAGTAGTCACAGATACAACAAAGAACAAGGGTTAGCCCAAAGACGCCAGTATTGTGCATTTTAAAGCAATTAGTTCATTAACACATTCGAGAGACACACTAATATGAATCAGTAGCTTTTCCTGCAGATAAGAACGTTTGGCAGCAGATCAGAAGCGTTTTGTACCCACGAGAACTGGGTGAGATTTGGTAATGGCACAGAGCACCTAACCTCTAGGTCACAGGCTCCGGTCAAGCCTTTCCTACATTAGGAGCGACTTTCTGCATAATGAGCAGGTGCTTTTATCACCACAGGGGAAAAAAGGACTTGGTGGTTTTGTTCCGCGTTGCTAGCAGAGCTAAGATGGGACCAACACTACGCGCTTGCTCTCAGGCAGGATTCTTCTCAGGAGTAACGCTTAAAGCCATTTCAGCCTGAAGGTGTTGACTTTGCTGCTGACTGTTCTGCATCTGTTCTATGAATAAAGAAGGCGCCTGCTGCATTTGGTGTGGTCGCTTGTATGTTTTCCTAAGTGTTAGCTTAAGGGAAAAGACAAAAAGATGTAGTCACAGATTTTGGTCGAAGCAAAAATTAAAAAAAAGGACTGTGAAAATCACAATGCCTCTGTAAAAGCATTCGCCCATCATCCTTAAGCAGATCAATGTACAGCTTGTTTTACTTCTACTAACTATATTTTTGTATAGAAAAATCCGTCTCGTTACAGCCTGAGGGTATGGAGAGCATTCATTGTTCTACCCTTCGTAAGTGGGTAGCTTCCCACCGCAGAGTTCCTTAGCTAGTCCGTACGGGGTGCTCTATACCACCTGAGCGCAGTGACGAGTTGTCAGAAGAGCAGAAACTCTACCTGACATAATACAGACATTCATCACGAGTCACACCGCTTTGAAATAACTCATGAGTCATGAATCAGAATAATGTTTCCTTGTTGGCAGCATCCTAAAGGGAATAACTACAGCCCATTAGTGATATAATAAAATCTGGCATGTCACTTCAAGCACAGCAAATTAGGAAAACAAAACTAGCCTGCAGTTACACTGATACATTATAAATAGGTGTTATTTCTACACGAATACATCACACTAGATTTTTTAAAAAAATTAAAAAATGAGAGGTTACGTGTGGCTGGAATGCATTTTCAGTGCTGTGTGACCGAGCACCAGCCACAGCTGCAGCTGTTCCGCAGGGCACAGAGAGCCTGCGGGCCCAGCGGGAAGGAGCAGGGCGGGACGGGCTGGCTCACAGGCTGGAGGGACCCACCGCTGGCACGCAGCAAGGAAGGCAAAGCCAGCCCGCTTCTCCTGCACGGTAACACGCAGAAGCTCCGACTGCCTGGAGGTCAGGCTATGCTTATAAGGCATGTCAGAGCCCAGAATCAGCAATGAACCATTCTGCAGGATAAATGTATTTTCCAGCTGTCTAAGTTTAGTTAACCAGCACTTTAAAGGGCTCAGAGTCAGTTACACACAAGAATGAAATGAACTTTATTTAATGTCTCTCATGCACTGGGCAATTTAGGTTTTAGATTAACGAAAAAGCAAGAAGGGCATTGCTTCAAGTGAAGTATATCTGCAAAACACTATTGGGTAAAACCAACTAAATTGCTGTGAGAATTAAATATAGATCAACAAAATCAATACTTAATTGTATAACTCAAGGCCTTTCACTTCAGATCTGATCTCTAACAGGAGATACAAAGTATGTTCACTTTTTTTTTGGTTTTGTTATTATTTAAAACTTTATTGTGAGGGAAGACAATTCTCTAGATTTTCACCTTGTTAAAAACTATTGGTTACTTTGTCTGCGTATGTTCAAGGTCAACTTGATCCTAGAATGCCGCTGCTTCTCATTTTAAATTCAGAGTTTTACCAATTTAGACATTCTCTAGTCCTGTAATTGCTTTGTATTTATGACACAATGGGTCTAAGCGGGATACGCAGTCGCAGCATTACACAGGTTGCTCACATATAACCTGTTCAGTAGGACATTTTTAATATGTTCACAGCTTCTTGTAAAATAGCTGTACTGAGATACAGAGCGGTGTTCTGATCAGAGACGTACTGGTGTAATCAGAAGTAACTTCCCACTGAATTCAGTGGCGTTACATGACCAGCTTGCAGTAGAAAGGTGTAACGCGAAAAGGGCTGATGTTGAGCTGCCAGGTAGCAGCTTTCTATCAGCTAGCCAGGACAGAACGCAGTGGCAGGCTCTCTGCGGAAAGCGAACCATCGCCGGAGCTCATTTAACATCAGGTGGACAGGTAATGCTCTGCCGTGAAAATAGCTGTACAGTCACATCCAGGAAACTACAAAGGTGAAAGCTGTAACTGCACGACCCCTGCTGTATTACAGCTGAGCTGAAAAGGTGATATTTGAACTTCTTTCTCTTTAAAGCATAACCTTAAATAATAAGATAAGCCTTGCTCTCCCATGTATATTGTCAGAAGCTTTCATCTATTTTCTGGACTGACAGTAAAATAATTTTTGAAAGCACGAATCACTTTTCTTTTTTCTACTTGAGCAGAAATCCCACGATTATATTGCTGTAGCAGACAATGACATTCTCACAGACACAGCATCAGATTTTCAAGATCAACAGTAAGTGCCAGTTTCTTTTCTTGGGAAAAAATGCATTGATATGAAGCATTTTTACGTTCATTGGTCTGTTCAGCAGTTCATAGGGAAGCCAGATATACAGAGGTACGTACCATCCACTTCTGGCCTTATGGGTAATGACCACAGAGCCAAAGCTTGCCTACTGTATCTGAGAGTGTAACAATCTACAAATGTATTTGAGTATCACAAGGACAGCATTTCTGATGATCCTGAATTGTAACTAAATTACCTTAGAGGAAATAAAGCTGATTGGCATGAACTGTGTATGATTTGTAACTGCAGATCTGGACAAACCAGCTACCGCTTAATGAACAGGCGACCGAGGAACTCAGACTTACATTGTCTATAGCTTGAATTCTTGCGTGGTTTAGGAGATAAAAGATCGTTTAGTGAACTGAGCCTTCTGCTTTCAAAAGCATAATTTTCATAAAATGATGAGATGACTAGGTACATTCAGCATTCTAATGCCAAGAATACCATCCTCATAATTTACAAAGTGTATGATTATTGTGTTCATATGACAAGACTGTTTGACCTGATTAGGTATATACTGACCTGATTAGGTATATACCAACCCTCTTTGAGCTTCTGCATAATTTAATAAACGAGATTTTTCAGGTCCCAGTTTCCAGGTCAGGTAAATCTAGCTTTTTACCTTCTGCTCAGTTATGAAGTGAAAGCCACAAATCTGGTTGTTTTATCGTACTGCCTCAGAACGGCCACTGGATGCCTTGACTACGCGTCAACAAAGTTTATGTAAAACTGAATAAGAAACTCTAATTCTAAGTGGCAATACCTTGGAAAATGGTCACAACGCAGGCGCTCAGTCAAGTGTGTTGAGGGGAGTTATTAAAAAAAAAGCAATCAAACAGCAGTGCTTTCTCCAGAAGGTAACACAGAGCCTCACTCCGTTCATACCGGCGGAATCACCAATTTTGCTTCTCCCAGAGGGAATCTACCCACTAAAAGCAACGCTTGCAGTAATCAGCGCTCATCACAAGGCATTAAGGAAGAAATATCCATGGTGAGAAAGGAAGTTGATACTCAGTTTTTAGAACCCGACAGACTGAAAATGAACAAGACACACACTGGATACACTTTACTTCTCAGAGATCCTTTCAGCTTTACTTGTAGCGGGAGCTGAAAGTGTTCTCACTTTCTAGTGATGGGAAAAAAAAGCACAGTGAAAAAAATCATACTGAAAGATAAGATTTCTGACAAAGTTACTGAACACAACTTAACCACTTGAAGCTAAATACCATTCCTTGACAGAATAATGTTGAGGGTTATGTTGCCAGTGATAACCTACCAAACGGTGCTGGAACTAAGTCCTAAGTAACTTCACCGTTTCAGTCTTCATCAGACTGTATTTCACCACACAGCATTTAAGTATACAGAGGTTTGTCCTATGGAATGGAAGCAGTTGTCCTTACCTTGATGAAAGTATGGCTGATTGTTTCAGTAAAGAAGGGGCTTTTTGAAAAAAGGGCTACAATTTTATCCTAGATTGGAGGTTTGGAGGATTTCTTTTTGTTTTTTGTTTAAATTGAGATACTTACTCAGAATTGAATCAAGAAGCAGAAAGAAGTACTGTTCAAGACAGATTTTTTAAATCTAACACAAAATGTGTTTTTAAAAAGACACATTCGATCCCATATCAGACCACAGCAAAAAATTCCTCTCAAACTCAGTAAATGCAGGATCGTACTCATACAACATATAATCTCACATTTTCAGTAATCAGGGTCATTTTTCCGTATGGCTGAACTATTCTCAGACTACTGTTCCTAAGTATTAGCTGTGTTCTTACCTGTCTTCATCTTCCACCTTTGGCCTTTTTGAACAAGACTATTTATTTTGGTAATTACAAAGACACTTATCCTCTCACTCTCCAGTGATGTCTGAGTTCCTGGCCTGTAATGTCTTGTGTGTCAGTCACCCAGCATACTGATGGAAAACGGAATTGCACTTCAAGACTGTACTGCAAATGGTAATTGGCAGTGGGTAATGATTTTCCACACTAGTAATCCTCTCTTTTGAGTACTGGACTAGATTCACTTCAGGTTAGCCTGTGACTGTCCGAGGTATATCAGCTGAGGCAAAAGGTATACCAGTTAAGGGCAAAAAGACAGAAGCAGTGGACAGAGAAGGAGCAATGCTACGTGGCAGCATCCAGAGCAAATCAGCAGTATGAAGAAACCACGTACAAATAATTCTCCCAGCTATGAAAATGGGCTTGTTGTATGCACTAAGAGGGCTGCACTGGCTGCAGGGGAGTTCAAAGAGGATGAACCTCTGCTGGAAGACCTGCAGAGGAAAGAAAGGGAAAGTCCCTTACAAGTTTCAAAGATAATTCACAGCGGTCATTTAAACAAAGGAGTGAGCTCCACAGCAAAGTTTTCTCATTTTCAGCCTCTGCGGAGGACAGCTGGGAAGAGACAAACAATCTTTCCAGACCCATCAGTCCACCCGTGCGTGACTGCACATTTAGACACCACAGAGGGAGCCTCCGTGTTGGCGTATATGGCGCACACACATCAGACGACACTTCTTTCCAAGCTTTCACCACGCAGAAATACAGAGGCAGTAATTTTCACATTCGGAAGCAAGATTTGAAGATGTCCCTGCTCGTTGCAGGGGTGGTTGGACCAGATGACCTTCAAAGCTCCCTTCCAACCCGGACTACGGTACGATGCTATGATTCTGTGATTTTCTTTGTTCTTAAAAAAAAATAAATCAGAATTAGCATGCTTAAACCCCACCCCAACAAAACAGATTATTTTAGGAGCCTGAAACTGTAACTTTCCTTCACACTCCAGATTTTAATGAACTCTCTACATATCAGAGATTTTTCACCTCTAATGAATCTAACCAAAACCCACTGCCCTTTCTTTCCCGTTCTGCGACACCTGGCCTGTGGAAGGCACTAATGAAGCCCACCCGGTGTGCCCTCCTCTCTAGGGCTGCGGATGCCGCCTTGCCCAAGCGCGGCTTAGGGGATGCAGCTGGGCGATGGTGCCACGCGTTGCACTGGCAAGCGCTCCCAGAGGCGCAGGGGCCTTCCCAGTAACCCTGCTGCAGCCTCAACTACATGCACACGATTTCCTGACCCTGTGCAATGAGACTCCAAAAGTTCCTTTGCAATCTGAGAAGCTGGGACAGGACAGATGCAAATAATGATGCTGGTCACATTACTGCAGTTGCCACCTCTTCAGCTGACACTACGATCTGCACAATTTTCAGTACTGATTCAAGCAAAGCAAAAACTGCAGAATGCAAACCTATGTTGAAGTTCATCTGCCATCAAATCCTACATAACAGTACAGTTATTTACATGCACTTTCTGAATTTATGCAAACAATCCATCTTTGCTGTAGAGCAGAGGATTTTGAGGGACAGAGACATGACACGCACAGAAATCTGAGCAAGTGTTTCAGATATGGGCTGCAGAACCAAATTAAAGTAGAAACAGAAATCCTCTCTTGCAATTTTTAGTTCATTTCAGTACACCAAGCTGCATCAATAAAGAGCCTATAGTATAAGTCAGCTAGAAAATAAATGCTATGAAGGATGTTCCATTTTATGTCGTTTGAATTTGATTAGTGATTAGTCTTGGCGGTTAAACCACATGGGAACAGTAATCAAGGTTTCTCTACTGCGGTTCTGTAACAACTGGAAAACACTGCTGGCTCATGTCCTATACCATGATGGGATATTAACCTAAAATCTAATTAATCTGTGAATGAATTACGGTTCTAGAAACATACTATATTATAATCAATTTTAAGTGAGTTCCTAACAGAAGATAAGATGAAGTAAAAGCTGTAAAATTACCAGAGGTTGATAAATTCTGTTTACTATGACTGATGATTTTTATGAAGGATAATTTTACAATCCATCAAACTTTTGTCAGTTCAAGAATCATGCTGCCAAATGTATGCAGTAAATTAATTTTTAAATTTACATATTTATTAAAAATCTTATTGAAAACAGCAGGACGTAAGGCTTGTTTGAATAATAAAATAACTCGTTATTCTACTGGAAAGAAAACAAAAAAAACCCCAACAAACCTTCTATTAAGATGATTTTATAGTAAGACAGCAATTATAAACAGCTACATGAATTAGCTAACCAAACAACGTATTAAATAGCCAACCAAAAATTAATCAAGAATTAAAAAAACTGTTGGAAGATAATCAAGTGAAAAAAAGTAATTTAAACGCTGAGAAATTCATGGCTGAGTTTCAGCTGTGCTTGAGGACATGTCCGTTAACTCAGGGCCACTGGCAGGAGCTCCCAGATTCCCTGCGGAAGCATGGGGAGCTGCTGCAGGTGCCTGCCTGCCTGGCTTCCCCACGCCAGGTGCCGAAGAGGAGAGGAGCGTTACCAATCTTCTCGTGCACGTGGCCACAGGAACGCGCCCAGCGTGAGGGGCTGCTGGCTCAGGAACTCGTTCTGTGACCCAAGCCTATGTTTATCCTCATGGAACAGAAGTCCACTGCAAGAAGGTGCTACAGCCGTCACCTGGGTGCCTCCCGCTAAAAGCTGAAGAGGAACCATAGAAACATCTGCTGAGCAAGCGAAGAAACTGAGACAGCAAAGGAGCAAAGACCACGGCACGCAGTAGGATGTGGCACAACCCATGAGGAGAGCAAGAACTACTTCCCTGCCATTTATACAAGGAAGGATAAAGGAGTGTGCCAAAAATGGCAGAACCGGGAAGCACGGTCTGAGGCAAGCAAGGCACCTCAGAGACCAGTCAAGCTGAGTTCTCGGCTGCGTCTATTTGCAAGGCCTCATTTCAGTGTTACCCATCAGTTACGCTACAAAGATTTTCTGCTTCATCTTTCAAGTATTACTCCACCGCTGTGACTCCTGTGCTGTCCATACCGCACTGACATGCTCCTGGTACTGAAAGAGCACCAGAGAAAGGTGTCATGTCCTCTTTGTTTCCTCCCCTGATCCCACCTCCGCAACTGCTGCAGTTTTGCGTGACCACTGCCACCGCAAGGGCCACCCATTCACACTCTCCAAACACCCACTGTGTGTTTACAGAACACATAAGCCATCCTGCCTGCACCCATCAGAAACAAGACTTGCACAATGATAACAACTGTGCTTCCTCGCTCGGCAATCTCACTTGTCTCATGAGAGACCGGGGTCAAGGAACAGGCTTTGGTTTATGGATTATGGAGTACCTGGTGCTCAAGCACTGCAGTATGCCTGGTACCCGAGAGAGCCCATGTCATGTGGGGTGCCCACCATGGTTACCAGGAGAAAGCACTGTGCCTGTGCTTGTGGTGACAATACCATGAACAGAAACAGGCTAAGATTACATTTAATAATTTAGCCAGTCGACTAAAATATATCTTGATGGAACAATACAGATTGTAACCATTCTCACGTTTACTAGACAACTCCAGGATGCAGTTCTGGGCTGCGACGCAGTAACTGTGTGGCTTAATCCAAAAGGAAATGAGAGAGACAGGGCTACATGCAGGGAATAGGCAATCCATGTCATAAATGCAGATTGCAGATGATATTCCTTTGCCCAGCTCTAAAGGATGATCAGAAAGAATCACTGTGAATTAACTAGCGTAATGCCAGGCACCAAGCTGACCACTGCTGGAGATGCAGATGGAAGTTTCTACAGCCAGGAGATTTCTGAAGTATTCAGCTTGCCTCTTCACAAAATTAAAGCAGTGATATACATTTTGATTAATACACATATCATTTGACTGTGACCCAAGGGGAATTTTAGTTAATTTATGGGTTTAGATTTGTTTGCTTCATCTTATAGACACGGGTACCTCTGTTTTTGGTCATGAGAACCTCTGTCCTACTTTGTGGTTCAGCCAGGCACACAGATTGTCTCTCACGTGGATCTGGTAGGAGGCATTAGTGGTTGCAAACTCACTGTGAGGGGCACAGCCTAAAACAGAAAGGTGTCAAGCACAAGTGTCCTGGACAGACCTTTGCCTTCCCACCTTGGCCTTCCCTGGACACCAGCAAGGTTCAGGTTAAGCAGCTAACAGGATCTCCAAGGCCAGTCAACATTTGTGCTGAGTCTGTCTGGGCTGTGAAAGTCCCCTCTTTGAATGTGAGGTGTTCTTTGGACAAGGCTTTGGAGGCTTCTTCAGAGAAAGGAAGCACAGTGGAAACATTTATTGGGAACCCCAGTTCTGTGGGGTCTGACCTCCCAGTTTGGCTGCGAGAAAACCTTTGTTGGGAATGATCAAAGAAACAGGCCCCTGTTCCCACAGTGGGCTTCCCGCAGTGACAGGATTATGTAGTATTTTTTGTATTGCTTTGCTACGATTTGTCTATAAATAAAGAAATGTGTACATGAAGTGATAGCCAGCCACAGGAATGGATATGCTGGGCAAATGCTTTAGAAGATTTATTGACCTTAGCAATACAGAAGTGTTACTGCAGTATTAACACTGCAAACTGTTGTGAGATACCGGTAATATAGAACATGTGCTTATGCCTAAAATACAGATTACGGTATTGTTAATATAATAGGCCACTAGGAGGACTAAAATACAACTGGAATTCATGCAGACACACTGTAGAGGTAACATGCAGTCATTTTTTGAATGACCAAAGCTGATACAAACAGGAAGTTTGGATAAAAATACAGAATAAAGCAGCTCCCAGGCCCTACTAGCGAACGAATAATTTGCAAAGTGTTGCTGAAAATGAAAAGGCATTTGATATTTATTGGAATACCAAAAAAATCTTTAAAGTGTTGATTTCTTCTTTAAACTGTGACACTATTTTAGATTATTCACGATTCAAATACTTCTAAGAATGGAATAAAGGTTTCCTCCATGCGCAGATGCTGTTGGGAGCCCTGTATGGACAGCAGGACTGCCGAAGGCAGTATGGTTCTGCTCATGCAAAGCTCTTTGCAGAATCAGGGTGTGAATTCGCTTCTGACATTCTGAAAATTCCTCAGCAGAGGGGTGGTGTGCTTGCGGTTAGCCCTTGTAATGCAAGATCCTATCATGAGTAAGAATGCTTGATGAGAATATTAATGATAATGATTATTTGCTTAGCACTGCTACGGGGCCTTCGCAGCCCTCAAAGCAGCCTGCTAACGGTTCCAGATTAAATTCCAAATGCAGCTGGAAGGTATTATTTATATTCTTTGTTTAAAAATGGGGAATTTAATAGCAAGAGAGCTTTAGCATTTGGTCAGCGAGAATATCACCCTGATCTCCACAGTCCTGCACTCTTAACTGCTAAGCTTTTTGTCACTATTTTAATTTTTTTTTCTTTGCAGGCAAAAACTTCTCCATGGAAAGACAGAGACCTGTGTCGTCGTCACTAGAGAGCATCTGAAATGCTCTTCAGCATACAGGACCTGGCATTCTGTCTAGTGTATGTGGTAGTTAATCAAATGTTTTGCACTGACTTCAGTAGACTTTGGATCAGACTCTTGATGCATTAGAGAGATAAATTATTTAACTTACTGAGTTCCCCTAGAAACAAAATATTGAGCTGCAAACAAAGCTAACAAACACCAAATGGGATACCATCTGCTGCAGTGAACAGAACATGACCAGTTTCCCCCATGCTTGAGATTCTTCCAAAATACAATCTGAAATAGGTTTGCTAAACTCCCAACTGTCTCACAAAATTGGCTTAGCACAGGTTAGCAAATGCTAATGCCACTAGCAACAGCAAGCCAGACTCTGATATATCAATTGGAGCTGTCTATGATTTTATTTCTGTTGGACTGCCCTGTGTAAAAGCTCAGGGAGTTTCTGCTATCCAGAGCCTATGGAGCCTTTGGAGCCTGTGGAGATGTTTCTGTTCCTGCCCTGGGTCCTAGGGCCTACGCACACCGAGTAGTTTTGCCTTCCGGAGGAACAGGATACAGAGGCAAAAGAAGCTCTGTCTCCCACAGGAATGGCAGGAGACACCTGAAATCCCAAGTCTTGGTACCTGGTATCGAAGCTTTTGGATGTGGTGGAGAATGTGTGGGTTCCCAAACACTTTCAGAGGGACAAATGGACTCTGCTGAGCTAAATGCAGTGCATGTGACACTAGCGGGTGCCATCAACATTAGCACCCTTTCCACTTAGAAAGCATACTAAACTACCAAGTAGTTTTTATGTAAAGTGAGGAAAAAACCCAACAGTATTTGCCTTGCAGAACAAGACAAGGAGATAAATGTCTTCATACCTAAACTCCCTACGTAGCCAGACACTTCACCTTCTAGTATCACTGTACAAGTGATGAAACTACCAGGAGCAAACAGAACCTCCACAGACTATTCAGTCTTTAGCAATTAACCAGAAAGGCTACAGCTCTCCACATTATTCAGCTCTTTTAGATGGTGACTGCCGTTCTTTGGCTTGCTCTGCTGCCGCCGTTTTCATCACTGTGCTACCAATGGTGTCATAATACAGATTCCATGTATTTACAATGGATTTTATTTATAGAAATGCTGTGTTATAAATGTTGAACTCTCTGGTACCCTGGCTTGTTACAGTGGTTCTCAGAAACATGAAAAGAAAGGATGATGTTCCAATAATAACAATAATAATAAAAATATTCTGTAAAATGATACAGATGAAAATTTTAGCATTTTCCAGTTGCTCATGCTCTAATGTTATGGAAAATGCAATAAATAAATGGGTTTAAAAATATGAAGACTCTCCTTATGATATGATCATAACTGTAACATTGCAGGGCCAGATTAAAAAATACACAATATTTGGCCTTCCTTTCAACTCAGAGGAAAACGTCTCCTAGTGTTCCATGACATTGCCCACAGAGCCCATGTACAGAAGTAGGATGCTACAGATCAAAATTCTGCCAGATAGAGGAAGAATATCTAAACCAATTTTCGAGCACCTATATAAACACCACGATTTTCACAGGATCAAAATACGTCAATCTGTCAGAGACATCAGCAAAAGCTGCAGATTTCTAGCACCTTTGAAAACTGGGCAGCTGAAGTGTCTAAATATGAATTTAGGCACAGCCATTAGCAAACAATGCTGGAAAAAACTGGCCTATAATTTTACTGGTTAGGGGTCACAAACAAGACTTTAGTTAGGCTATACAGGGCAAAATAATTCTTGCAACAGCGATCAGGAAGAGTGTGCTGGCTGCTTCGCTACTTCTGTTCCCCGGTTTCAGCCGTTGTCTGAAAAGCTCTTACATTTCAAATCTGCTTTGCATCTTACTACCTGTGTTACCAAAAGGTTTGCCAATCTGGTAACTTTTCTGCAGCTACAGTGTCTTGGTGAAGTACAGACACTCCTGTTATAAGAAATATCACAGACTATTACTGCATGATTAACATTTTATTTTTATGATGCTTAGCAATATAATTTATTCATATTTCATTTCTTTATTCCCATCCACTTTTCCTTTTCTCTTCATCCACCCAAGACCATCTGAGGCCTTGTTTTACAGAATGCCTTACAGAGCATTCAGTAACCCACAGGATACATGCATATGTAACAAGATGTCAGAAAAATCACTTTAAAATGTTTGACTGGCAATTATTCAGCTAATTCTTCAAATAATCACTTGGTGTTTTATTTGATCAGAATAACACTAGAGCAGTTAAGTGAAGTTCTTAAGGCTACAGCTTTTTATAGCATGTAAAAGTTTTAGTGACCTCTATTAATGATCAGGCAAAGAATGGAGTCATCCAGAGAAGGCGGCACTAATGGGAGCGGAGCTATCAGGATGTGTCTCCGTCACTGACGGATTGATGGGCGGTTCAGGCTGGGAGGACTCTGACACGTGCTATGAAAAGTTGCATCACCCTTCTTAGCCTTTGTGAAAGATGATTAGACATTTAAATTACAAAGCTATATCTTCCAAACTTCCTAGACTTCCCTGTCTCACTTATTGTTCATAAGTCAGCTAAATCCTGTGTTTGTTTCTCCTAACAAATACAAATATTACTTTCCATTAAAATAATATGGATGCTGCAGAAGGCCTGGAATTTATGTACTGGGGCCTAAAAATACAGTAAGAAATAAAATGTTTCACTTTGGGACTTGCTGTAGAGTGTTTGAGCTTGCAAAAAAAATAATTAACCAATATTTTTCTTAAGGGTTTAGACAATCTGTGTGTCATACTGCACAAAATCCAGTATAACTTCTCATTTAAATAAAAGGTGACTCACTTTTGGGAAAGGAAAACAGCTTGTGGAACAAACTATAAGCACCTGCAAATTATTTCAGTACGATTTTTGCCGATATTTGACACAAAATTTGCCTTCATTACAAAGACTAGGATTAGGATACTATTGTCTGTGTATACATGAAAAAAAAAAGCATCCTCTTAAAAAAAGCAATAATTTGCTACATATTTTCGGTGTACTGCCACAGTTCCTGCTACCATCAGCTGTGCAACTTACTCCTCATGTATTCTGCTCAGAACAGAACTTCCATACTAAAAGATCAGTCATTTCCTACCCTTCCCTGCACGACGTTTGAGTGCTTTATGCAAAACACACCACTGCTATAGATGGGGAAGGCAAGTTTCAACTGGAAAAACAATTCACAAAAATATTACAGCATTATTCATCTCATTTAACTCTGCTAATCAGATGCTCCTCTTGGAGTCAAAATATTTTCCAGCTTCAGAAAATAAACAGCTCACTGAATACGTCTCTGCCCTACTGCTCTTATCTGATTGAGTCAATCCAATGGTTATTGTATCCAATTTATTTTTTAGCTTTTTCTTTTATTACTAATATCATTTCTATCATTACAACAATTACCCTATTTCACAAGCTTACTAATATTTATCATTTGTTGCTCTTAATGTGCCCTGAATTCCATTTTGGCCTACGGTATTATAATATTCTGATTCAACACAGAGAGAAATGAAACCTGAAGTTTTATTTCCAAAGATGGAGGACGGAAGAGTGTCTGGTTACAAATGGCAGAAACATTAGTGCACTCTGGGCCATGCTGCAAATCACAGCAGCTCCATCTGCCAAACCTCTGAAAAACAGCTCTGTACATTTTCCACTCAGGGAAATCACTAGCAAATGATACTTTTATTCATTATGTACTTTTAGGTTCTTATTAGGCTAAAGGATCTACCCACTTATCGCCTAAGAGCCCCAGTGTCTATTAAGTCCTTATGTAATCTTCAGTCAAACAGGCAAATAGACACTACGGTGCCCAGGGTGTTTCTGCAAGGCACGGTGCAGTGTGATGCAAAGATATCAGTGAGCAACTGGGTGGGCTGGCACAAATGTGGTGGGGAGTCTTATCAACACCCCGCTTCTTCCAGCTACTCAGCCCTGCTGAGAAATGGCCTGGAGTAACCAGGCCACAAGGAGCTGTGCCGACACTGTGCCCAAGCAGGCTCACTGTAAATTAGCTCTGCACAGCTCTGCCTTGCTCTGGGCATTCGTACATGAGAGGCTCTGGACCATTCCTCCGGGGACTCCAGCAAATGAGCTGCAGGACTCTGTGACATCTGGGCCAGTGTGTAATGCATGCAGCTCCTCCATGCTGAAAATACAAGGTTCTCTCTGTAATCTGAAATTACTTGCTGAGATGGTGGGATACGGAGTTTCTGCTCCAGTGATCAAGTTTTTCCACTCAAAAAGGGCACAGTTCTTCCCCTCCTTGCAGCACCAAAGGGGTTATATCCAGTGAGCACAAGACTCCAGCTGTGGCCACAAGACAGCTCAGCGTGTTCCTTAAATCAGACCAGCCCACACATCCGCATCTGGCACTCAACAAACCCCACAGGCACGCTTCCCTTGGTGCTCCGAGTTCTTTGGGGATTTAGCGTGACGTGACACTGTGCCATAGGCACTAGAACTGCACCACATGCCAGTGCTGCTTCAAGTCCTTAACTTTCCTCCCGTCGCTGCAGCTTTTCACTTCCTCCGCGTCTTCTCTCAGACTCACATCCAAGCTATTCTCCTGCTAGCCTTGCACACCATGTGTTTCAAATACCACACAGCCTGCTGTACTACGCCAAAGACTTTCTGTCCCTCACCAATATCCAAATACTCTTTTTAAAACACTGCGCTAAAAGATATTTGAGTTAAAATGTCGCCACCTACCCGTCCCCATAAATACACTAACCACACATCAAGCAGAGAGAACTGTTACACCAGCTGGAAGGCTAGTCAGAATGGGATCTGGTGGCTCAGTACTAAAGCTCCTGAGTCCATTAGTGCTAGAAGCAGAACTGTATCAGCAGATAACAGCTTCCAGTTTTTTTAGGGTATGTTTTTCCTAAAAATATCCCTTGCATACCATTAAAGAAGTTATTTTCTCTGGCGGACTCTGCCTTCCAAATGTCGTTTTGCCTTGCTAAAGCCTTTTAAAAACTTAAAAAAGTTATGGAGAACGTTATCATCCTCCTTGCTGAGCCACTCTTCATTGCATTATTTTTTACTAAAGCTCTCAGCAGTGTAAGAAGCCTCAATTGTTTCACCTAGAAGGCACAGGGAGAGAAACGAGTCTCTGTATAACTGCAGCTTTTTATTGTTGCCAAGCTAGTTCCTCAGGCTAACTGTAAGAATGTTCTTCCACACTACACAACATTTCTTTTAAGTGATACACGTCAAATGAGACTTTGGTCCCAGGAGACTGCCTAGCAGCCTTCAAATTGCTTGTTTTGCTGTCTCTTCACTTTACTTTTTGGAGGCAACTTTGATGGTAAGATACTGGAAACAGTAAGACCTGATTAGGAATATAAGGCTTGGTAGCAGATCTCAGAATGTGAACTTGCCCTGTGGAGGCGAAAAAAACATGCAGAGACGTGGGATTTGTTGATGTCTGGAGACATCCTAGCCTATTTCTAATTTCACATTTCCCCATGAGTTGAATCAGACTTGAGCCTAGAAAAAATATTTTCAATTCTGTACTACTCCCATGGGTGGTATGGTAAAATCTGTTACCTTATCAGATCATGCTGCTGTGGTTTTTGTCACTTACATTGTCAAATACTTCTATAAAATTCCCCTGACAATAGGTCTTACATCAACTTGGGTAATTACTCAGTCTTTGCTTTGACGGAACAAGTATTGCATCATTCATCCGAGAATCAAATCCCTTTGATTAAACTGAAAGGCAGTCTCTCAGCCCCAAGCCTGTCGGTGGGTGAACTCTACTGAGACAAGTTTGACAAATGTAAACATGTGTAGCTTACGGACCCCCATACGTACCAGCCGAGGGAGCGTGGGGGGCCGTGGCACCGAGAGCAGCGACCTCAGCGGCGCAGTCCGTGCCCAGCCAGGCCTCGTGCGAGCACTCCGTGACCTCCCTGTGGCAGTGGCAGCATCCAGACAGGACCGTGCCCAGGGCAAACGAGCTCGGGGGCAGCCCTGCTCCCTGCTCCAGCTGGGCCACTCCAGGGTTGCTGTGACCAGGCTGCACCCCGACCCAAGTGGGGCCAAGCTCTTTTCAGTAGTGCCCAGCGACAGGACAAGGGGCAACGGGCACAAACTGAGGCACAGGAAGTTCCGTCTGAACATGAGGAAGAACTTCTTCACTCTGAGGGTGATGGAGCACTGGCACAGGCTGCCCAGGGAGGTTGTGGAGTCTCCTTCTCTGGAGATATTCAAGACCCGCCTGGACAAGGTCCTCTACAGCCTACTGTAGGTGACCCTACTTTGGCAGGGGAGGTGGACTAGATGACCCACAGAGGTCCCTTCCAACCCCTACCATTCTGTGATTCTGTGATTCTGTCTGCCAGGCTTCACACCACTGTGAGACTGCCGGCTTGGTCCTCACCAATCTGAGCACGGTGCTCGGAACGCGCTCCCCTGCTTGAGTGAGGAAGTTTGCTCTGCTTTCAAAACAGAGATTGCTGAGTCCTAGATGGACATACGAGCCTGCTGGGTGGTTTACCTTCCCTTTGCAACACAACACTGCCCTTCGTGAAACTGTGGATGGATCTTCTCTAATACACCCTGTGCTAACATGATGTGAGTTTTGAAGATCTAATACAAAAGCATCAATGCAGTAAACATTATTTTCAGGTTTTGTGACAGGGAGGATGAAAGGGTATCTGATCCTGATGGAACTAGAACGTTTGGTTCTAGGCTGCCATCACCTAATGTTTACATTAATAGACCACCTCCCTAAAATATGCAATGATTTGATATACTAATTCCTTACATGAAAGAAAAGCATTGATCTTAAAACACCAAAGATGGGTGAATGAGTCTGCAGACTTATTTCCCACCTACAACTTGTACAATGGCAGTATCTTCCGTAACATTTTAGGTTCATCAGGGCTAGGAAAGGAAATATAATCGATTTCCTCCTCACCTCATCATCTTCCTCTCTGTTAAGCCTGGCAAGGAAAATAGCACAGAGGAGGTCAGTTCTCTGTGCCTGATACACAGTAAACTGAATTATACAATCAGTACACAGAAATCCATAAGCAACTAATTCCAGGATTTGATTCAGCCCATCTAGATACTTTCTCTTATTGACAAGGGACCCCTTCCATCTTCTGTTATTTTCTAGTATAATAATTTGTAAGAGTTGCTTCAAATTCTGTATCTGCAGTAACAAACGCATTATACAAAACAAGCTAAGACCTCGGTCATCAAGCATTTGCTGTTTTCTTTCTGGTTGTAACACGACATCGGTCTTGCTGTCCCCAATTCACAGACAGTGAGACTGAGATCCTGAGACCAAGCAACTAGCCAAACATCCCCCAGTGGTGCCCCAGCTGCAGGAACTCTTGTTATTACGAAAGTATAAGCAAGGTAATTATTTAGCACTCACTCGAGGGTGCACCAAGATACCGTTTCACTCTCTAAAATACAAATGGTAGCTACAATAGCTCCTTTTTACTAGTCCCCCACAGAGGAAAGCTTGGGGCAATGTTCATCTTGCTAACTTTGGGCTGAAAGTTTGGTACTTAGTATAAGCTAGCTGCGTAGACTCCCTTTCTCTGGTCAAGGTAAGAAAACAAGTAGCTCCACAGGTCAATACCCCCTTCCCACTTTAACTCTTAGAATGCAGCTCTTCCAACTGCTAATTGGACTCAAATCGTTGTGTTAGGCTTTTCCACATGTGGTAAGCAGAATCCCTCCTTAAGCATATCTGATAACGTGAAAAAATCAGTTCTCTGTGAAAGCAGCATGCACACAGTCTCCCTGGAACTACTTCAGACATTTAAATATGGAAAGTCTCTCTTAAGAGAGGCTCCATTTAAGAGCTTAAGAGCTTCTCTCTTTCAGAGAGAATAAGGCACCTTCAGAAAGTGACACAGAGAACCCAAATCAGGCACATAAACTTTGCTGGCATGCCTTCCAAGAGCTACCTAAATAGGTGAGTGGTGCACAGCGCCCAGTGTGCTGCCAGCTCATTCTCCAGCTCAGCACTTACTGATCTCTGTAGGAGACGAGACACAAGCAGAAGCAGCTCATGCCTTTGTTTGTTTTCCCCTTACTCTTGTTCAGTGTAGCCTGCAGAGCTGTCTGGGCTGCTTTAACTCTTGCTGTAACTCAGGAATGCTGGAACATCCTCTAGTATCAGCTTAATGCTCTGGGAGCCTTGAGGATGGCAAGAGGTGTGCGATTACCAAACTTTCTTATTCTTGTTTCCAGTCCTTTTGTGGATAGTCCCCTCTGTTAATACGATGCATTGGCAGGCTTGTGAGCGCGATGAGTCAATCACACAGCATTAACTCCCCATCAGCTTATTCAGCTGTAAAAAACCTTGAGTTTATCTGGGAATGCCGCCACATCAGTCCCATTTGTAAGTGCAGCCAAAACAGCAGCAACTTCTCTAATTTTTCCTTTTCCTCTATCTGCCAGCAAGCTCTAATGTCTACTTGCATTGCAAGACACGGTGATTTGAGCATTTGATCTCCTTCATGAATCATCTGTACAACACATACAAACTCTGCCGTGTTTAGTAAGACCGTAACGTCACATTGCACACACAGGCCTCTGCCGTGACACGAGCCCCCGAGTTAAACTGCTGATGTCGTTAACATTGTAATTGTGACAGGAATGTCAGATTTCTCACATATGTCATCACAACGGAGGGAAAATAAGAGGATTTAGAAACCCGTTCTTTTCTTTAAAGTGCTCACAAGTGCCTTGAAATACAAGCATGAAGTGACTCAAACTGAGAAATTCATAGGGACAAAAGCAAGCAAGAAGGGCTGTATTACAGAAAAAACCTGCGTGATGGTTGGTTAAGGACAGAGAAGAAAACACATTTTTCATGATGCTTTGGGATCATAAGGATGATTAAGTAATAAAATCTTTGACCAACTCAGTTACTACTTCAAAGGAACAAAGAGGACAATAAAAAGTCTTGTGTCAGTTCTCGTTTCATCATAAAATAAGCTAATAAACAATGGGCCTGAGTAAGGGAAATTTATCTTGTTTTCTGAAGCCGTACAAGAAAAAAGAAATCACTGAGTTTTTAAAGTCTAAACAGTAAATTAACTGAAATGTGAAATATTTTTTCCATCATTGCACAAACACAGTGGCAATCCTGAAGTCAGCAAGCTGCTGAGGGCACTGCCAGTGACGGCTGCCCAGGAGGGGAACAGCTGCCTCGTGCAGGCCACGCGGACGTTCCACTGCCGAGGCGTCTCCCATGGGCTGACTGCAGTGGGCTTTGGATCAGGTGCCGCATGTTTTATTAAATCAGAGAAACTCTGTCTAATTAATACTCATTCAATCGATACACATAAAAATATTGTTTCTAGTTTTCAAAATCCTACATGAGAAAAATACACTATGGATGTTAATTTAAGTGAAAGTTTTATGTCTATGAGTCAATGCATTTTCTTGCTTTCTTTGAAATTGTGATTTGTTTTTCTTGTCCAAAATTCTGCAGTGCACAAAAGGATGACATTATTTCAGAGTATGCTTCCCAGGTCACAATAAATGTAACATCAAATTGGTCTTGGTGCCAAGAGAATTTAACCAGGATGCTGCTTAAGACTTGGCAGAGCAGAAACTGGAACAATAAATATTTCTCCTTTCGATGTGTAAAAGCCTTTTTCGGTTCCTCAAACTGTCCGTGCCGTGTCCCTTTATCATAGTAATTGCCCACTGGCTGTTTCCCTTCTGAAGCTCCTTCTGTGCAATACATTTTTGCTGGTAAAACTTGCTGTGTACATGCTCCGGAGGTAATGTTGGTGACTATGTTTGGTGAGAAGGGGACAATTCAAATGACAGTCAGCCTGGGTTATCGGAGCTTCCTGCCAGAATGGCTCATTAGAGCACCCAGTCTGAAGCCACTATCGTACTGGTGCTGTACAGTCCAATTTAATTGGGCTGAGGGACTGATACAGCACACTGCTCTTTCGACAAGCAGCGTAAACTCATTCTGTCCATCATGACACTTGGCTGTTTTGTTTCTTTTAAAGCTTCACACTTACCATTTGGGAATGAAATTCAAAGCACGTAGCATTTCCTTTTTCAAAATGCCAAATATTCTGCATGAAAGCCGCATATTTCCTTCCTCAAAATTCATCTGTTTTTTTTCAGAGTTGTTGGTCACAAGTGCCTCAGTTTCTGGTGTCCCCCTTTTTTCGTAGGTAATGTTCCAGACCACACAGTTCTAATTTAAATAAACTGTGGATCTTCTTGGGTTGGACAAATTACAGCTCAGAAAGATTTTCCGTGCCGCTTCAAACAGGGAGTTCAGGGCAACCTGCTTTTCATGGTTACTGCTTCTCATTTGTCATTCTGAAAAGTTTAATACTAATAGGCAAATCTCTAGTGCTTTATTGAGCTTCCACTGTTCACCAAGAGGCAATGCTGTTTTGAGAGCTATTTCAGATCCTCAAAAAGTAATCTCAAAAGCTCCCCAACATAATGCAAGAAAAATGCTAGTGCTGAGTTATACCTGTTGTCTTCCAGTTCAATGATGGATTTTCACAAGGATCCTAAGGCTGTTTCAATGAGTTTTGTTTAAGTTTTGATGCTGATTGGGCACATTGCAGAGATCTTATATACAAGAAATGCATGAGAAGAATGAATTAAAAGTAAACGCAACTCTGAGCCACTTTTCCATGGTGGAACCAAATCTAATTTCTCTGCTAATAGCAAAAGTCCTTGGCCTTCAGAAGGCAGAACTGATTTTTATAAATTTATATATATACACATACACACATATATAATTCATCTCATCTGAATAATTAAGCTATGAACTTGAGATGTTCAAGATGAGGAATTAAGTGGATGCTCGAATTATTTTCCTTCATTTATCCTTTTTAATACTCTTCTGCTACTTTTATTTTTTCTTTTCTTCTTCCCAACTATGAAGTCAGATTCTTTAAAATTGTTCTTTCTAACGTGACCCAAATATATTCAAATTGGATCACATTTTGGGTACTAGTGCAATTTGGTTGATTGGGAAATGAGGCAGATATATTTCGGGATTTTACTTTTGAAGTTTGTGAGTCAATTTAATATTCAGTTAAGCGGGGCTTTCATGCCAGCAGAGTTGGAATAAACGGAGGCACTGCCAGTTTGTTCCACACATTCCTTCTGCACATTTGGCCCAGATTCCTGCAAGCTGTAAGACTCTAACTTTGGTTGGAGTTAATCACCTCTGAAGTTACAATGCACAGTAATTTTCCGACGCTGAAAACTGGGGTCCGGGAAGAAATAAAAATTCTTTTTCACTTATGAACTACACCAGTAGGCTACAAAAGAGCAGCTCATTCATTATTTTCTGCTTCCACCTTTGTTTATACTGTAACATACTCAAAATGTGCTGAGTGCTACATACTGAAACAAAAGAGCTTGTATTTAAAAAGAAGAAGAGCTGGGGAAAGAGACTGGACATAGAGGCAAAATTATTACAGTGGATCATGGCTGGGTTGGCTCTATTTTCAAACAAATAGAATTGTTAGAGCAAAAGAGAGGAAAAGTGAGAAAGAAGTGTGAGGATGAGAGGCAAAGGCATGAGAAAAGAGGAGGAAAAGAGCGGGTTGCAAAGTTGTCAGGATTGTTGAGACTGCATGATGTCAGGTTCAACGTTTTGAGAGACGGCAAGTGGATTCACATGAAGTAAGCAGAGAAATTTGTTTCAATTTAGCATCAAGATCCAACAATCAGATTAGGACTGATCTCATCAAAATAATGTTTAAATCCCTCAAATCAGGAATTGCAGAGCTAACACCAAGAGTTATTTCAAAAGAGACCAGAAGATAGCCGACTTCCATAGGATAGTTTCATTTGAATTTTCCAGAATGCTACTTCAGATGTTTAAGGCATTTACTACATGTTGTGCTATACATATTACCTAACTATATGTGAAGGAGCAGCCTTAAAAGATAAATTCTGCGTTTTCTTGCAAGCATTAAATTTCAGCTCCTCTCTAATGGTAGAGTGCTAGCACTAGCCTGTCTCTACTTGTCAATTTTGGAAGTCTGGTTCTATGACAGGTGAGCATCAGAATGTAACATTCTGTTCTAAAAATATTTAGATCTTTAGTCTTCTGCAGGTCATGCTGGGATTTTTCAAGTCTGCCTGTTTTTTGTAACCAATCAACACACTGAGAAAAAATCAAGAGGCAAATAAAAGTAATCATGAAGAAAATGAGAAGCAATATAAAAATCTGAATAACTCACACTTGGGCTCTCCTTGCTGTCTTTACTGGAAGCTCCACTGAGCTCCTCAATCAAACTGTAATGTGTTAATTGTTCAGGTCCATCCTCTCCAAAATGGCCATAGAAACTGTGCTGGTATAAATCCAAGATTGACATCGGGTTCCCCAGAAATGACTTTCTCTTATTTTGTTTCTCCTGCTCAGCTGTAAGAGATGTTAAAAATAATATCATGGCACATTTAATTGATAAAATGCATTCTACATACATTATAATGTAATAACTAGCTCCCAGCTCTTCAATCAATGCATATACAGGGGACTGTTGATACTTAATATTCAAGAAGGAGATGGTATGAGACAGCCAGAATTAATTTCCTTTCTTTTTTAGTTATAGACGAGATGGTTAATTTGGGCAAATCATTCTACTGATTTACTTGCCGTAAGTTTTCGTTCTCTCTCAATAGCCTTACAGGCAGATGCCCTAAGTTACTTTAGCATATCTTTCAGTTTGACTATATTTGGTAAGTCTTTCCTTTTCACTACATTTTTAGCTAATGAATACAACCATATAAAAAAAAGACTAATAAAGAAACAGGTCCTACCCATTTATTATAGATCCTACTGTCATACAAGAATATTAGGAATAAAACCCCAGTTTCCAAAGTCCAGGGCTGAAAACTCATTCAGAAGATCAGAACAAAACTGAAGAAATTTTCTGCAGCTTCAGGAAAACGCACCAGAGACAGAGGCTTACTCCATCATTAGCTTCTCTCCTCACACTTCTTGTTACACAAACCTCAACTCTACCTTATAACCTGCGGCATTAGAAGACCCTCTACCTCCAGTGCCTCCACCAGGACCACCTCAGGGTAACACCTTCACGAGATTGGAATCAAAACATTTGCATGGCTGAAACAGAAGAACCTGGAATATTTGGCTTATTCCCTGCTCTTCTACCGACTTCTCCGTAACACTGGGCAATGTACTGGGAGTCTCACCCAAAGTCCAAAAAATCAATGAGGGTCTTATCATTGACTTTTAATGGTCTTTGCACTGGCACTCAGTCTCTCCGTCTTTCTGTTTCTTGCTCATAAACGGAAAATGAAAATGTATCCAACTTTATAATTGTGCAACCAGTGAAAGTTCCTTAATGTTTTGGGGACTCCTCTAACAAATATAATCATCTACACCTATAAAAATATTCTCTACGAATTGGTTTGCCGCAGCCCCTGCCTCAGCTTCACATGGATGTTTTGAGGTTATACCACTTGTGTTCATGAAGAAGCTAAGACCTCTGAACACAGAATGGAATAAAGTATTGTTATTAATATGATGTTAGAACTGCATTTACAGAGCGCAGAACAGAATCCTGACCATAAGGAATGACCATAACAGAAATACTTTTGCAATAATGCTTTATAATCTCCTTTTCTATTTGTCTCAGTCACAATTATAAATTTTAGTTCTGTTGCTAGCCCCAAAGTTAGGCATATACACAAAATTAATGATTTGCTATGTAAAATGGTGACTTCAAGTCATGCTTAGGTATCATTAAACTTGGAATCTGCTGCCATTTAATGGAACTGCTTCCACACGATAAAATCCTTTTATTGCAAATTGTGATCAATACAGAAAAAAAGTCTGTCTACCTCTTTAACAAAACATATCTTTCTAGTACTAGAACATGATTTGTAAACAGCAAAATCTGTAAAAAGAAGTTTTTATGGGCTGAGTTAAATGACTCGCAACATTTCATAGAGATTAAAAATACAAAGCTACAAGAGTAATGTAAACAAACAGTCCTAGCTTCCTACTCTGCTCTCTCTCTGGTGGAATCACAAAAAATGGATTAGCTCTGAAAATGCCAAATGTTTAAGTCCAGCTCCCAGCAGACACTAAAGAGCACAGTATGTCTGTTGACAGTGTCTAGCCGTCCACGGAATCTTTAATGCATTCATCACTGCGGTATCTACTGTAGGTGCTAATCTCTGCTAGGTCAAGCTCACTGCTGTGCAGAGGGTCAGCACAAATCCTTCGAATCACTGAAGTACTGCTTAAGCTCTCAGGGCTTCAGTGGTGCTGAGACCTTGCACTGGCCTTTGCACTCGCCAGGATTTATCTCCTGCAGGGAAGCCATCGGCTGCGCAGGCAAGGATATGAGCCACGCTCTCCTCCCGCTCCCGGAGGGCACACGTCTGCACTGAAAGGTGGCTCGCAGCACGGCAAGCTGGTGGTCAAGACGAGACAGCAATTTCTTGGGTTGTTAAACACACAGAAAAGTGTTATCTCAAGAACTTTACTTCATGTGTTTTTATCTACTGGAATTCAGTAAATTCCGAATTGCCATCAATTCTAGCCAAAAGGTTTGACGCTTGAAAATGGCAGTATACACAGGGAGGACAACGAGAGAGACTTCACTACAGCATCATAACCAACATCAGTTTGATACACAGGTTGGAAAACTGTGGCCTTGATCATTGGGTTATTTCAACCGGCTAATATCATTAAAAAGAAAAAAAGGAATGTAACGGAAGACTTCTTTTTCCTTATATTGCAGGGATCTATGCATAAAAACCTGCAAGTTAAGCCCCTGCTAGCATAAACTGTGGCAGAGAGGAAAAAAAAGATACAAACACAGAATAAAAAGCAAAAAGTAATAAAAAGCTAGCAGAAAACTAGACTGAAGTAAGATCTGGGGTTAGAACATGAAAACTAGACAGAGAGTTTAATGAAGGACACTATCTGCTGCTGAGTCTGAGTGGAGATGAGGGATATACATCTTTATGCACAAATTTTCAATTACCTTGTTTGTTGTTCTTTGTTAACTCTACGAAAGTCTCCTCTGCAGTTCTAAAATAATTTGTTTTGTACTCTGGCTCCGGCTCAGTGTCACTGCTGCTCGCAGAATAAGTACACACTCTCAGAGCTCTGTCCTGTACAAATAAGGGTATTGCAATCATTCATATGATGCATATATATCAAAATAATGCTGAATTGTATTAGGAGTGGAACATTTTATATTCACCATGCGGTATAAAAGGATAGTTCAACTGGAAAAAAGTCTGCATTACCAGTTTAACTAACCACTTCTCCTTCAAGTAAGTAATCATCAGGCTGACACGGAGGAGAAAACACATTCTTGTCTTGCTAAGTCCCCTGAGGTAGTCTGGCAGACACAGCACAGATTTTACGATTTTTTTCACTGTAACATTGTTTTCAAATCTACCAACATTTTCAGATAATTTTATCCACCAAGCTCAATTTCAAAACTTCTAAAGTATGTTTAATACAGTGTATTTATAACATGCAAAATTTAACCAAACAAATGGTTTGCTGCAAGCTATTCTAGAGATAATTCGGATGGACAGTAGGCAATACTCATGCTTTCTATACCAATATATCCTAAATTCTTCCTAAATTCATGTTCCTTGTCCTGACATTTACATTACAGTACTGGAGAGCCCTTAATTCCCAACTGATTCCTATCCCATTTCTCTTCAGGAAGCAACACCAAGGATTTTCTCCTGGGAGTGAAGAGGAATGCTTCCAATCATGGAAGGCCTGCTGCTTCAGGAGCAGCAGCTCAGTGTAATAAAACCCACAAAATGGGTATGGGGAAATTAAGGCTGATACTACTCTGTTAATGGCATCTACAGGTACAAATACCACCTACTATCCTAACCCTAATTGCATATCAGTGGCTCAAAAGAGTTTTTAATTCTGTTTTTCAAAGTGTGATATTAATTTCCCCGTCTTCCCATTCAATTTGCAGTTTTTAACTGATGCAGAAGGACATCCATTTGATAGGAAGCACAAACCTGTGATGAGGGGACCAGAGCTGAGGATACCTGCATGTAGCCAGGTATGCCCAACATTACTCGTAAAACTGGGAGAGTGGAAGTCAGCTGTAGTCCTGAAGCTGCTTGGACACATGCACACGCCAGCTACACCCACACCGACCTGCTGACTCTTAGGCAGACTAATCAGCACTAACACATGTATCATGTTAAGGCGGTTTTGGGAGAGGAGGTGGTCAGTCACAAGTGGCTCAGGGTGAAGATCACACTGATGGGGTTGTTACCTGGAAGCCAATACTACTGCACTACAGAGGATTCACCACCAGTTTGTCAGGGATATAGAAGACAAGTATTTTTATCTCTCTGTTCTAAATATCCAGAGCATGGGACATACAAAAATGTGAGATACCCCAGTTGGTAAATACATGGATAAAGCAGACACGCAAAATAGTTATGCAACAAAATGTTTTTAGCCTCTTGTAACATAAGGCTTATTAGCTAGCAGTTCTGACAATTTCCTTGCTTAACGCCCACTTTCTCAATAAAGTTTTTTTCTCTCTTTGCTAACCTGCTGACCCTGTATTTCTCGTGGCACTTGACAGCCTGGCATTCCTGAAGATGAATAACTTGACAACCATATGCAGTAGCTTTTACACAGGTATGCGTATTTGCCTGTTGTTTCCTTTTGCAGTTTTCATGAAAAAATTGAAGGACAGACAGATCATTGCGGGGATTAACCAAAACCACGTAGAAACATGTAAGAAGAGTATTTTCCTGTTTACAATACTTTCCTAGCACATCTGCCAAACGCTCATACTACACAGCCATACAAAGAAATCTAGCCCTGGGGAAAAAAGAGATCTGAATCTCATGGAAAGCAAACAACCAACATCAAGTATCCCAGAGAGAAAAACAGGGTAAAAGGTCTCCATTTCCTTGTCTATAAAATGCCGGTGAGGTTTTTAATTAAAATATATTTATAAACCATGAAGACAAAGTACTTTGGGTGCTGTATTATTATTAGTAATAAATTGTGAGATTGCAAATGAAGGGCAAGAAAGTACATGTAGCTGTTAGACGGCCAGTTACTCTTCTCAATATACTAAAACCATTTGCCATTGTTGATTCTTTACGCCGCAATACATATCTCATTTAATAGATAATACTTCTTCATTTCTACCTTTGTTTTAGTCGTTTTCTTGGTGGTCCACTCTGGAAGAACTTTTCTATTTTCCACGGTTTCTTCGGTATGCTCTAATGAGGCAGAGGTCACAGAACTTGGTTCTTTGTCACTTTGCTTTGCAAGGTTAATTATTCCTGAATTAAGAGAGACATTATTTAAATTGTAGGTCTCATCAGCATCTTCATGACAATGTTTCAGTTATAATTCAGTAAAAAATGGGGGCAAGTCATGATATTTTCATTATGTCAAATAATATCTTACTACACAAAGGAACAACTTATTAGCTTACCGGAATAATTCTAACAACTACAGAGTCAGAACTTGATCCAAAGCCTTTTTCAGTTACCAAGAGAAGAGGAAGACGTGGACTTACATCCCTCTATTAGTTTTAAAATATATACTCTCTCACATACGAAACAACATTCAATAACTACTTCTAGTCATTGTAGGATCTGCTTTGCCATTTTGTGTTCTCAAAAAGAGATCAGTTTGTTGACGTCAATATAATTAGAAGTACCTTTCTAGCAGAAATTTTCAATCAGTTAGCCTTTTTATTTCCTATATTTGTACTACGCAAAATCAGAACATCAGAGAAGATAGGCGGTGCATATGAAACAAACTGATAATTGTAATTTGGAAGAGAAAGTGAGGGAGAGAATAATCGAATGAAAATATTCCAGTAAAGAACGAGCTGACCCCACCATCTGATGTATACTACTTTTTTTTAACTTCTCTTCACAACAAGTTAATTAAGATACAAACCTTACAAGGTTGGTGCAGTGAATATTAGCATTAAGATCAGAACAATCTTACTGCTACTGACTTCCTATGAAGCAATTCAATGCTTGCAGTTTCTGTTCAATTTGTTATAATGACAGTGTTTAATCATGGACTCGACTCTATGGCACACTGCTGAATTGAGGTCACACATGTGGCTATTCAAGCATGCAGCATATAATCTATAACTAAGATTTCTCTTCTGAATCCTTCTTAGCTGTACCATTAATTAACAGTACATTTCTTTAAAAAATACTAAGTATTAAAGTATCTTTTATTTAGGTTTGATCTGAAACAAGTAGGGGAGTCTGCAACAAAGCACACAACGTGTGTTTGCAGTCTATTATACCATTACAATACTGTAATACTGGGTAATATTGCTAAATCAACTAAGTTCCAAGATGTTTAATTAGAATTCTTCTGTTATGCATCTTGTGAACATATAAAAGAGGCTTCTTTCCTCCTAGGCTCAATATACATCAGCTCATTAGCAGAACACATATTTAATGGCCTCAGACTAAGCTTAATCTCAGTATTTAACCTTACACGCTAATTACATGGAATCTCTCTTATAGATAGAGTGATACAGACTTATGCAAGTTAAACACAACTTTTATAGGAGCAATAAATACCTATGCTGACAAAGTGCTAACAACCGTAACCCCAATAAATATATGACATTGCATTTGGTCAAGATAAAACATTAAACCAATTAATTTTACTGCATTTTGTACCGTATCTATCATGCTATGAAAAACTCCCTGTTATAAATGCTATACCTAATGATATCTAATGTTATTGATATATATATATTAGTAACTCAAAAACCTTCAAAAATGTATAGAAATGGTTAGTGTGCATTTCTAAAAAATTGCACAGAGTTCAATGGAACTGTTTACTAATACAGTTATTTGTTGGTGCTTTGCTGGATTGTTAGTCTTTTTATTCCTTTGTCAGCTTTTGTTTTATAGTTTAAATACACATGTATCTGATAAGCGAAAGTAAAATACTTTATGTTCTTATACAGAAATGTATTTGTATAATGTAGCAATGTAATCAGAGTCTTGTTTGAGGTCAAGGCCATATATTCATTGGGACAGAATTTCTGCATTGAGGCCAAATGAGTCTTTAGTGCAAATCTGGTTTCAAAAGCAAGTCTTTATAAATATATTTTTTCTATGTTACAACATGGCTATGCTTTGTACTTTGCCACAAAGTCTGATCCTGAATATTGCTGAACATCTGCATTCTTATTCAAGTCCAATTCCAAGGCTGGCATATGTTTTTTCTTCAAGTACTGTTTCTCGAGAAAAGGATTTAAGTACTTAACACATTTTTCTTCCTCAGATAAGCATTATGTGTAACAAAATTTCCATATGGCTCAGGTCACAAACTTGTTAACCTTATGCATTCATGAAAAGAATATCTTCTGCTCTGCCTTTAACATTTCTGTTATCAATTGTCATTATTACAGGACTTCTGCTAATCAAAACAGATGTCAGGGCAGAAATAATGTGATTTTCAGTATAATTGACATTTTACCTGAGGAAGCTGGTTTTGGAAGGCGACTTTGAAAAGGTCGTATACCTTTGGCAGTCATGGCTGGATCAGATGTTGAGTGACTAATTATGCTTTCCACAGACTCCTGGCTCTTAGCTGTTGAAGGCACTTCTCGCTCAAGAGTTTTGGCTTTTACTGAAGGAGCTGAAAGAAGAACTTGCTCAGACGGTGCAAGGACTTCTGTTTCCAAGGTTGATTCTTGCTTAGAAACATGTCGCCCTGTAGATCGGCTCCCTGAGTCGGGGAGGGGGAAGGTTCCAATCCCGCTGTCCAGTGTCCTCATCTGGCAGCAAGACTCTAATAAGATACAGGAAAATTGTGTGACGGGGTGGAGCTAACGGCATCGCTGGTATTTAAAGACACTGAAAGGGTCTACGGGAAAAAAAGGCATCTCCAAGGGAAGGTTTCGAGGAAAGAAAAACATTTTTCACTTTGTGAGTATGCCTGTCATTTGTATGCTTTTGACACAATACATCTATCTAACTGCATACAGTGAAACACCATTTTGAGGTGCAATTAAACTAACTAACAGATGCCACAACATGGAAATTGGCCTGCTTCATAGTTGCGATGCGATAATGCGTAAGAAGGGCATGTCCTAGAAAGTGATTACAGATGGAAGTTTTAAATTATTTAGTTTGAAGGCCCACAGAAAATCTGGGGAGTACCACTGTGAGGGATTGAGTAGCATAACATATTTCTTCCTGCATAAACCCACACTCCGCAAAAGCTTGGCCTCTACTTTCTTCATTGTTTCTTTTGCAAGAAGGTGTTAATCAAAATGTACCATTTATTCTGCACATCCCGTTTTGGGTAAGCTTACGCTTTGCACCACAATGCCAGACAGCGACACCTTAAGTACTCGGTTTGGAAGCAGTATGGTCGCACACAGCCCTCCAGCTAATTCACCCTGCTGGAAAGGTGCTCTGCTAACCGTGGAACGGAGAAAGATGCAAGTGGTGATATGTGCATGTTGCTGTTTTAGCAGCTAGGATGTAACAGCACCAGCCTGCCCTGGCATTTTCTATCGATTCCCAGAGACTTGCCTTTTGCTTGTATAATGAACAATGTCGAAGGCACTATGGTGGCAAGGTCCTTCTGAGAGTTATAAACACCACGGAGGGAACGGCAGCGCTAATGGTTGGAAAATGAGCATAATTTAGGTTAAACGTCTGGAAACATCCCTTGACAGTGAGATCTTCAGCCTGTGGCAGACACTCCCAAAGGAAGCAGAGGAATTTCCTTTGCTTTGAACAATTTAAGGCTGCACTGGATAAAAGATATACTGCAGTGAACAACTGCACTCTACCAGAAGATGCAGAATATGACCCAATATATCTTTTCCATCTCTATTTTCTGTGTTCCTGAGTATTGATTTTTTTTTATGATATGCCCATTTGTTATGTAAGTCTGTTGCAGTTAGCAGTTCTCTGTCAAGTCATTTTCATTATTTTTTCCTCTGCAGTGTTTCTAATACTCTCAGAAATTCAGGAATACTTCTATTCTATGGGCTTTGCCCATTTTTTTTTCAAATAAGAACATTAACATGGTCATTTTCTGTTAATATATTAATCTCAATGGGCCTTATTTGATTGAAAGCAAGAAATTACATACAAATAAATTAAATATCTATTTATGTTTCCTGGTGCTTGTCAAAAGAGGAGCAGTCCATACTTGTATGGTCCTTGTTACCTTATCCTTGTCACTCAGGATCAAAGGAAGACTGAAAGCCATATCGAGCACATTAACCTCACAGAGCCCAGCTGAGCTGCAACAGCAAAACGAACTATGCACTATCTTTTAAAAGGGCAACAAGTGACTCTGATTTCTCTCTTGCTTACTGCATCCCCATTAACTCTTTCTATAGATAAAAGCAGATAAGGTGTGGAAGACACAGCTAGCTGGCGACTATGTTTTCCATCCCATTTTCGAGCTAATGTGCCACAATGATTTTAGAAGTTGCTGAAGGTTATCCAGGAAATGTGAAAAAGAAGAGAATTATATTTGGTTCTGCTGCATCAAAGGGAAGCATCCCAGCCACTGAACCCTCTTGCTCTAGTTACCTTTCTCCTGAGATATTTTTTGTTTTATTTTCGGTAGAAGTGGGTGAACTGTTCCTCTCAGGACACAACAGCATGCAGAAAAGTCAGTTAAATTGCTAGGTATCTGCCCTTGCCCATTTGCTTAGTAGATAATCAAGCTTAAACAGTGTGTTACTTCATGGACAGGCAATACTTCAACTACTGACTATCAGTGACAGAGTTAGGAAATAAAGGAAAATACAGAGCAAAGAAAGGACTTCCATTAGTTTCCTCTTGACCAGAAGAAAGACATTTGTGCAACACTGGTTATGCTGGAGTGGCAGAGCTCTTCAGCAGAGACACAGAGCAAGCTGGAAGCACCACAAAGAACATCCTGAAAACACAAATTTGAAGTCTCCCCTCTACTGTCTGCACAGTTAATGTTGAACCTTATTTTGTAACCCACTTCCACAGGGACTTTGAATGATTTTGCAGCATAGTTTCCTTTTTGAGGACTCTGTAAGAAACTAAAGTCAGTCCCTCCTAATTATTACAGAAAAATTAAATAGACTCAAAACATACACCAAACAGCAAAGCTAAGTCCTTTGCTCAAGGCAAACTGGAAGATGAACACTATTTTAGATTCTAAGGTCATGTTTCTTAAACTGACAGAAGGACTTGTCTTGCTCACTGTTACCCTGTGTATGTCTAGGAATGGACCACGAACGCAACGGCTTAAAATCAAGAGAAATGAATACCGAGGGCCATACTTCCAAGAAAATACCATTTCCTGCTATTCCCAAAATAATTGGGAGAGTGATGGAGGAGCAAACCAGAAGTGTCACAGTTAATTAAAAGGAAAAGTAATTTTAATCTCTTATAGTCTTTCTTCATAGAGACTTTATCCATGATAAAGGAAATACACAATGCGGAAAACTTTTTTAAAGCAGCTCACTAATTTTTAATTCTGAACCACCATAAAAAGGTCTGGTTTTCAAAGTGCTCAAAGCTCAGCAGCTCCCATTGTAACACTTATAGACAGATTTTTGAGAAATCCTGTGACTCAACTATGTTGAGCAATCCTCAGAAACCTAGACCTAAATCCACAAGAGTACACCACAAAATTCTTCATGGATGTTAATTTTTCACTAATAGAAGTAACTAATTCACCCCTAAAGCTATATTATACAAAGTATCTCTGAAAAATTTGTATTACTGAATGAATATACATTATTTTGCACTGCTTTTAAACTTTTATGAAGCAACTGCAAAATCAAAACATACGTTATACATCTCAGTGACAGCTTTCAGACTGAACCGTTCATGGCCCATCTGATTTCATCAGTTGCACTGACACTTCAAACGACTGTTATCAGCAAGAGCTGCACAAGACTACATAATGAAAATATGTAAAAGTTAAATCTCTGATGCTGTGACAGTACTACTCAATAGATGAAAAATGATTCTGCAAAACATTAAAGTCTGACAAGAGTTCTATAGGAGCTTAATTGCTTTTGCCTGTGAATTTTTCCTGACATACAAGCCACATTCCTTGCCTGATTCTGTTTTGTTTTGCCTCTTGCCCTGCTAGGGAAGAAAGAAGCTCACACAATGATGTCAGTTTTCACAGTGGACACAGATAGATTCACCATCTGCCATTTCACCAAACAATCAGAATAGAATTAAAAGCCTGAAATATTGAAATTGCCCCTTCCCTCTGTCCCATCATGTGAACTTGAGTCTGGGCAGAAAACAAAGACCCTGCAATTCCTACTGTAGTGGAACATTTCTCAAAACTGAAAACGTAAGTAAGGAAGGATTTAGAGAAATTTCTTGGAAGTCAAGTAGCTCCTGACTGCATGGGAATCTTTTGATGACAGGGTGTTGTAAAAGCTTTGTGGCCAATCTGAGGAGGATCTTTAATGTTGAGAAGCTTCTCAGCTACCAAGCAAAAGGAGCTTATACTGAACAGAAAGTTTGCTGAAAGTTTGCTGAATACCCTACTCCTAAATAATTTTCAGGTTTAGTATTTTCACAGGCAAGATGATCATGCAGTTCATTTCCTACATCAGCTGGACACTATGGTAATTCGTACAGCTGGACAGGCTTTGGCATATTCCAACGTCACTGCTGTTTTGCCAGAGTCTTCTGGTATCAGTAGGCCATCAAGACCTCTTCAACATGGAGTCTGCACCCAAATTAGATGGAATAAAAATTATCTTTGAAAATTGTACACCATTTTGAGGGCATGGACTGGAGGAGAACAGTAAAGGGACATACACTCAGGCTGGTAGGTATCAGGAATTCTAAAAAAAAATCACAGAGGAAAATTCCAATAGCAGCTCCTTCTGTGGGATTTTTACCTCTTTCCCTGAAATGCAAAAATTACAGAATTAGAAGTTAACATAGCCCACTGACAAGATCTGACAACCTAGAATTCATTAAAGTCTTTTAGGGCTTTCTCCTGAGCATAGATCATTGGAAAATCGATCTTAAATACCAGCAATAGATCATTAAACCTAATTATTTTTCAAGTTTTTATTTCTTCTGAAACATTTGCCACAAAGATACCAGAAACACATGACCTCTAACTCAGAAACCACCCTTGGTACAAATCATTGGAGACTGGGAGAGAATACCCAGGGGAGCTGACTGCTGACCTTGCTGTTGCTGTTCCTTCAGCAGCTCTGCTATCGGTCACTCTGAGAGCGAGACGAGCTCTCAGTCTCAGCTGGTACCACACTGTTTTATGTTGTTACATGGCACCCTTCTCTGTTCCTCTTTTCCTACAGCGCATCTTTTTGGGGGAAAAAATAAAACAAAACATAGAACAGCTACTATGAAGGGAATTCCTTCCAGCACAACAGAAGAAACGTGGGTCCAGCCTCCCTCAGGCTAAGTTCTACACCGAAGGCTGCAAAATAGGGTATTACTCAAAACCAGCAACAGAGCAGAATCTGTCCCACTTTTAGATTAGGTACATGTTAGTCATTCTAATGTTGAACTTCTGTAAAGCGATGTTGAGTCCTAGCATATATCCAAGAGATTTCATGAATTTCATACAACGTAAGACATAAGGTGATGACATAGCTTTTGAACACAGCTTCTGATACACGTTTCTTCAATAATGTGAAAAGATACTTTTACTAAGGGGGATATAATGCCACATCTTATTGTAAAAAACCTTTAGCTGAGTAACTGGAGAGTGTTTCAAAATATTCCTCAACTAAAGTAAAGATTCACATTCTACTAAAGTCTTTTTATGCTGTATCTTAAAAAGAGTTTCACAGATGCTTACTCTATCCTTGAATCACATACCAGTCTTCCTCTACATAGCGACTGTTACACTTTTAAGAAGTCTATTCACCCACGATTATTTTGATCATCTAGTTAAAACAATATGTGAGTTTTATTATGATGCTTAAATCGTGCATAAAAATCTGTATGGAAACCACAAGATCCAAAGTTTCACCCACAGAGCTAAAATAATGAAGTGTCAATCAGTAAATCTATTAAGCAGATATATTGTCTTATGTGCATACATAATATCATTGAAAACCGTCAGGCAATCCACTCACTTTAACAGTAAGAGGAGACATTGCCAGATGTGGGCATACAGGGAAGGTCTCACAGGTCCTGAGAGGAAATAATTACACGCCCCAACGTGCTATCAGTACAATTTTGCCTCTCTACCAAGTTGTGCCACGACTGCCAGAAGGCAGCTGCCCCTCAGTGCTGCTTGAGGGGGTCGTGATTTCCAGAAGCTGTTCAATAACCTCAGCCATTCCCCAACAGGTAGAGCCATGATGCTACTAATGAAACATAGCGATGGATACCAGACGAAATTACTGTAAACAGACATTATCTCTACTTCAGATGACTGACACCACCTAACAGTTTCTATTTGGAGGTGACAAAGCTACAGAAATGTGTATGCTACTTAACTTTGATGGCCAATCTATATTAACATTAAAAATAAACAGCAACAAAGAGGACAACTGTTTTTTAGGTCAAAAAGACCACAGGTAGTTCTAGTTGCATCAGGCTTTCTATGTATAATGCTAGTAGCACAGAGACATATTTTCTTTTGCATCCATCTTCATGAAAAATGTGGAATTCTCCCCTGCGCTCACCACTACAGCTGGTTTGAGATCTTCCTCACATAAATTATCAAGTTTCGGCCTACAAAACTGCACATGATTGACACAAATTTCAGCTAAAACCTTTGAGTAACCACCAGAATTTTCCACAGAAAGCAGACATTTGCAGGAAAAAAATAGTCAAAAATAGCTCTGTATCAAGAACAGTTTCACTGGGAAATTTCCAGCAAGCTGTTTTCAGAAGTACAGACTCACTTAAGCCTTGAAAGAAGGTTTTGAGAGCTATGTAACACTGAATGGGCTTTCTTCAAGGAGTATCTTGGACACTAAAAATGAAAGGGCATAATTCCCATCAGTTACAGAACACAAAACTTTTAGCAAATTACCTGTCTTGGCACTATGAAGTTCAAGACTTCCTATTAAGCTGACACAAGGAACCAGAGAACATGTAAATGTTTTTTTCTGACACACAAAGGGAGTATAATTTTTCTAGTATTTTGAAACATGCCAAATTATTAATTAATACTTTTTCAATTTTTTTCAGAATAATATTCCAAATGTAAAGAGGTGTCTGCAAAATTGCTTTATCAGTTAATAAACATCTTTAAGCTACATGTGGCATTGGCAGGAAGAACTTAAACTACAGATGGCAAAACAGATCTCTATTTGCACATCCTTCTCTTCATCTGCAATGCTAAAGCAACCACAAAAAAAGAGAAAGTATTTCTGCCAAATCAATGTCAATTTTAAGTAGATATTCCTTCTGGGTTTATACCATAATTTGATCCAATTAGTCAAAGATGAACGCATTATTGTTTTCTATCTAGATCTGAACTATAACAAGTATGCAAAACTAAAAAACCCTGAAGGCTACCCTAGGTAAAACTAGAAATGACACAAGTTTTCACAGCCCTGATACTCCCATGGGTACTGCACTGGTGAAGTGGCATTCCTCCTAATGTATACCAAGGAAGGGTAAGTAGGAGGACTGCGCAGTGTATTTTCAAATGATGAATCTACAAGTGAACTTCATTCACGGTTGCTTGAATCTGGAATTACAATTTATGCTTATTTATGATAACAATAACAAACACAATAAATGCACGTTACTGACTTATTTCTATTGCTTCTTCCCAGTCAAGATTTTTCTTGCAAAACCCACCAACTTCAATATGTCATTTGTACAATAGTTTGACAGTTGTCTTCACAGTTTTTCATGACCACAATCCCATCTTTGAAATGTATGTTCTGAGTTGAAACAGATAATTGCTGTCTCCAATCCCACCTCAAAATACAATTATATTGGTAAGTCAAAAGATTAGTTTTAATTATTAGTTAGTACTAATAATCTTGTGCTCCAATTTGGCAGTTATCTATAGTGGGGTTTTTTTGTTTTTTGTTTTTTTTTTTTAACAAGTGCTTCCCATCCCCCTCCAGGCATTTAGAATCCTTCCTTGAATGCTTGGAAAGAAGGATGGCAAGCTACTCGGAACAGGGTTGTTACAGAGAACAAAACTTAAAATGAGTTTGAAAAAGAACTTGGGTAATTCTTGGAATTTTCCACTCCACATCTCTCAGTGTCTATTAAATACAAAAGTCTATGTGCAGCTTCCAGTTGGGGAAGTCCCACAACTAATGGTGTCTGGAATGATCTTCCTCTATCATGCTGTTACACTTTCTTTCTAAAAACTCTACTCACTGTTGTCAGGAGATAAAATATTAGAAATAGATACAATTTTAGTCCTACTAGAGAAGAAATATTGAGATTTATAATTCATGTGAAGAACAACTTCAAGCTCTGTGTCAGAAGTAATTAAATGCAGTCCGGCTGCAGCCTGGCTGTCAATGAGGCCAGCTTAGACATACTTTGGAGAGCTATTCCTCTTTTTTTTTGGCTATGTGTCCCTCTTTGGTTTTACCTCTGCATCTGCCAATCACTCTTACAGATTTGAAACTATCTTCAAGAAATCCTCACAGATGAGCAATAGCTGAGAAGAAAGAGAAGTCCTCATATCTGATGCAAGGTGTGAATCCAAGGTAAATAACAGGTCTGCTGCAATGCAGAAATGTGGCTTTTCCCAGGCTTTTTCAGTGAGCATAGCCTCTGTTTCCCTTAGAATCCTGAAATGTAAAGGTTGGGAGCCAACAACTGCACACCGTCTAAGGCACATCTTACTGGGGATTGCTCATTCAAGGCATGGACGGATGCTTCCCTTCATTTGTTGTTCTCTAACCAAAAAGACATACTCCAGCTCTCTGAGATTGTACCTATAAGTAGCAAAGCCCGAGAAAGGAGGGTTTATTATTTAGCCAGGTGCTAGCTAAGGGCTACCTCAGCTATGCCTTCTCCATGCAACCACAGGCCTATCTCCTCCTCTCTTTATGACTCAGTTCTTCATATTGAAACACAGAGCTAATCACATCTCCCCATTACACACTGATATCGTGAGGATAAAGAACCTAGAAGTTCGGCAATCAGTATCTAACCTACCTGCGATCACCTGAATGCACATCATAATGCTTGTGTAGAAATACCCTTACTCTAGCTTTTTTGGAGGCTGTTTAGGAATTAATAGCAAGCTGCAAAATACCTGCAAGAAGCATTAAGGTTGCTATTTTTGCTAATATTATTAGAGGTAGATAGTTTAACTTTAGTTTGGGAACAACTGCATTAGACCGCAGTTACAAAAGAGAAGAGGTCACGCTTAGCATCCCAGATACATGGGCTGCACACAGTGCCCAAGGGAGCATTTGCTGCTAGTATTTGGCGGTTCCACTGAGGGTTTCTCTTCACTGACTGGTGCGTTTGAAGCATTTAAGGATAACGGGATGGAACCATTGATTTACCCGCTCTTCAGCAACTCTCTTATAAATTGGAGCTTGGTTTCACACACATCGAGACACTTTCTTTGATTTTCTATTCCCAACAGATAGGACTAGTGACAGTGCTTTAAGCATAAACACTGTCTCCGGTAAACACAGACCAATTCATAAGTACATAGGAAGCTCTGGGTTTTGCAAATGCACAGGAGAACATAGTACATTTATTTTAGTAACAGCACTGCTTTTTGTTTATTAGTACAAAAAAAAGATTGAAATTAAAGCCACATGAATATTAATTGCAGCTTTAAATAATTTATTTTTAGTCCTGCCCTGCAGATGGCTTTACTTAAGGGTACTACTAATAAACACTTACAAATATACATGCACACCTGAAACAGACTGAATCTTTTTCTTAATTAATGAAGTGAAAAGTCATTAACAGAGTGAGCAGAGAGAGCTTTGAGTAACTTTCAGGTGAACTACAATCTTTCCATTTCAGTACTCAAGTTCAGCTCTTCCAAAACAGCTGAATCACTGTGAAACAAACTGCATGGAAGCAGGAGTTGGTAAGAAACCATCATGATTTAAAGCCAGAAGAATGAACAGAGATTTTTTCAGGAAGTCTTTTTTATGCAAAAAAAAAGTATGCAATGTTACATGGGGTTTCAAAAACACCATTAGAATGACCATTTTGAAACAACATACTGGGCATCTTTGCATGTTAAAGATAGTAGGTAGGGGAATTATTCATTATAAATGTATTTGTTGATTTCTTTGTCTTTTCCTCACAGTGAATTGTCCAAACATTGAGAAATTCTCAAGTTCACCTAGTATTAAAAACAATGCACTGGTTGTACAGGTATTATTTCTCTATTATAATGGGGGTTTTTTGAAGAGGCCGTTTTTCTATGATATGCTGTGATGGCAAATTGCATAATCAAATCTCAACAATTTAGGTCTCTGACTGAAGAAATGAATCAAACTTCCTCAAACTCAACTAAAAATGGCAAAGACAACAAAAAAATTAGGAGTAGGCATCCTATCCTCAGAGTGAGAATTTGGCAAGGCATATGCCGATATAGCTCAAATGTAATTGATAATGCAGGTGAAAACGTATTTTTCGTAAGAATTCTACTAGATGTCATTGTAGAAAAAGAGGACAAAGTCCATATGAGCACAGTTGAAACAAATGTTTAAAATAACATGTACTTATTTAAAATGCTTTTCAGTTTCCTCAGTTGTACTTCAGGTATATGACTTAGAGTTAATAGGAAATGCATGACTGAAGCTCCATACGCACATCTACAGATGCTCCTAGCCAGAAGCAAAAAAACATGTAAAGTAGGAAAGTTTCAAACAGAAGGACTCATACTGTTATAGAGAATACGGGCATGTACTCTCCTGTAGTAAGTATGATAATCAGGCATAGTCCTGATCTGAGTGATAAAAACGAATATAGCTTGGGCCAGAATGTAAAGCAGCGTAAATCAACGTAGCAGCATGAACTTCAGAGTGGAAGAACCTGACCATCCTGTTTAATTGACATTTTAAGCCTGAATGAGACCAGCAGATTCTCAGTATCTTGAATAATAATTAAACTGTATCCTATATATAACATATAAAGAGCCACGCTGCTTCTTGTTCTAGTGATAAAATTTGGTATTTCTGGGTGAATAAATGTAATGGCAAAGAAGGAAGTTAACAGCAAATCACTGTGGCTAATAAGGAAATGTTGATCCAAAATATTAATTCTCTCCACAGAAGGAAGACAAGCTAGACACAAGGCTGCAGCTCTGCTGCAGAATTGGCAACTAGACAAGTGCTATATGTACTATCTTTTAAAGTACAAAGAAAGATTTGTCTTTGCCAGACTGTGAAGAAGGTAAGCTGACATAAATTAGAAGACACTAATGGATGTTAGTTTCTTATTATTCACATCGGTGTGGTTCTCCATCATCTTCAAGGAACATAAGTAACAACTAGAAAAATACACAGAAAGTTTCACTCTGTTATCATAGGCTCCTTCAGACCACGATTTCAAAATTAATCCCTGCAGAAATACCCAAATGCCAAACAAGAGTCAAGAAGGCAGTACAGCAGACACTATTCATCCCACTTCTTGTGGCCCAAACCCACATAATGCTGCTCCTCTCACAGCTCTCTCCACTCTGCAGAGTAGCCTGTGCACCTCACCCATACAAAAAACAAGCGCTAATAAAATTCCACTGAAAAGATGCAGAGCAACTCAGTAGAAAGAGAGGATGTTTAATCAGCTTTATGCACCAGTGTGAACTGTTTCTGATGAGCAAGTCCTGGGATGGTAAATGAGGCATTGCAGAATGCTGCTCCACATCGCCCTGGAAGGCCACTCAACAGCATGATCACACCAAATCTTCAGTAACATGAATATTGCAGCTTAAGAACACAGGACTGCTAAATGTTGTGTAAAGTCTCTCAAAGAAAAGGCGCATTGATCATGCACAGATTTAGAACAACATCCTTGAAGATATTTGAAACTCAGCTGATGAAGTCCCCATACCCCTCCGTGCTTCTAGGGGTATGTTTCTGCACACATGACCATCAGTTGTTCTTGCAATGCCTCCTGGTTATTAAACAAGATTTCCCCTCAGTGATGCCTCATTTTAGCAACTTTGGTTCAGAAAAGTAAGTAAACCATAGACATACGTCATTTCAATGGTGTGGAAGGATCAGCAAATGAAGATTTTGAAGTACAAAAGGGGAAGAACAGTGCTTGGTAATTGCACTAAAATGTAAATGCTTTGGGGATAACAAATCATTTAACATAACATTTTTGAGCATGCAGATTCGAAATAGGAACAAGACTCAGGTTGGAAACGGATTCAGTGATAACCGGTTTTGTTTAAGTGGTTTTGTTTGACGGCTTTTAGAGACAGCAACATCACATGCAGGGACTTCTAGGTATTCCACAGCTTTTCTGGGTGGTGATGGGGAAGATAAAACAAACATTTTTCCTTTGTCTGATCATGTGTAAATGAATGATTCAACTGCTATATCAGTGATAAGATGATTGCTAAATGGTTCCTCTCAACTTCTGTCAATGGCCTGATGAAAGGAATTAACACTGACAGTGATAAGTTGTTTTCTCAGGCATTGAGACTTCATGACAAGAGAGGATTTCTTTTGCGGTCAAAAGACGTTTAATCAGTTGAATATTGTTCTTCATTAAATGCATTAGAGGCAGCCAAGGATTTGCCTGACATTTAAGCAACTTCTGGATTATCCTTTTGCCTCTCCACAGTGATGCAGATCACCTCTCTTCACTGAATGCACAGGCTGTAATGCAGATCAATTTGTTCACCATCTTTCCTGTCACTTATTTGTTGCATTTATCTCAGTAATTCATTACAGACCTCAACTAATCTGTCTCCAGGTTTTGAGGGTTCTTTAATGTAAATGTGTTTGCTCAAATATGTCAGGCTTAATGGACATGTTTTAGGATGATGCATGTCAGACTTAATGTATTTACCACATTAATCAGGCTTGTTTCCTTCACATCTATTTCTATTCCCCGAGAATGAGGAAACATGAATTCAACAGCTGTTTACTTAGTACTCCAGTAAAAATCCCCAAATTTTTAGTAGTTTACATACTGGTGGATAAAACCAAGTCTTTTGTCTGGCAGAGGGAAGTGTCCAGTATTTTTTCTTCTCTTACTGGAAGCTTGGTGCAAGCTTATTAAACAAGCAGATAAACGGCTATTGCCTTCATCAAGCTTTGGAATATGCAACTGGATAACTTATAATTAAGCACTATGAGTATGTACATTGAATGGCACACTCAGAAATTTAATTTGAAACATACTTTTTCAGTCCCAGTGTTCATCATATCTAGATTTCAGAAAGAAACCAAGAGAAAAAAGGCAGATGACGCTGGAGTTTAAGCTGGGCAGAGAGGAACCTGATGAGGTTCAACAAAGGCAAATGCAGGGTCTTGCACCTGGGGAGGAACAACCCCATGCAGCAGTACAGGCTTGGGGTGGACCTGCTGGAGAGCAGCTCTGCGGAGAGGGACCTGGGTGTCCTGGTGGACGACAGGTTGACCATGAGCCAGCAGTGTGCCCTGGCTGCCAAGAAAGCCAATGGGATCCTGGGGTGCATCAAGAAGAGTGTGGCCAGCAGGTCGAGGGAGGTTCTCCTTCCCCTCTACTCTGCCCTAGTGAGGCCTCATCTGGAGTACGCTGTCCAGTTCTGGGCTCCCCAGTTCAAGAAAGATGAAGAGCTACTGGAGAGAGTCCAGCAGAAGGCTACAAGGATGGTGAGGGGACTGGAACATCTCTGCTACGAGGAGAGGCTGAGGGAGCTGGGTTTGTTCAGCCTGAAGAAGAGAAGGCTGAGAGGGGACCTAATATATACTTACAAATATCTGAAGGGTGGGTGTCAGGAGGATGGGGCCAAGCTCTTTATCAGTAGTGCCCAGCGACAGGACAAGGGGCAATGGGCACAAACTGAAGCCCAGGAAGTTCCGTCTGAACATGAGGAAGAGCTTCTTCCCTCTGAGGATGATGGAGCACTGGAACAGGCTGCCCAGGGAGGTTGTGGATTCTCCTTCTCTGGAGATATTCAAGACCTGCCTGGACAAGGTCCTGTGCAGCCTGCTGTAGGTGACCCTGCTTTGGCAGGAGGGTTTGACTAGATGACTCACAGAGGTCCCTTCCAACCCTTACCATTCTGTGATTCTGTGATTCTGGAGCAAGGATCTGTTGATTAGAAGTGGTATCAGTACAGAAACAAAAAGGCAGGCTCTGTATTGTGGTCTAGGTTTGTGGGGAGTCAGATAATAAGAAATACTGGGGCACCACACAAGCAGTAAAGAGCGACCACCAGTTTTAAATGATGCAGGTGAACAAATGTGAGGGGGAAGGTGAGAAAAGAGTATATGGGCAGTAAATGGGTACATTTGTGAGAAAATCATACAGAGGAACCAGAAAGTCAGAGACAAACAAATTTATCTGGGATACTAGAAAGAATGCAGGTCCTCCTTCTCACAGAAAAGTCTGCGTATGAAGTGTGTTTTTCTATTATCATATAGATAGTTCCATAGTATGGATACTGGGTGTCAAATACCACAATATCAGAATATATAGATAAGGCTATCATCTTTAGAATTTGATACATCAATACAAATAATTACAATGCTGACATTTCATTTTAAGTCAAACGCACTTACATCTACAACATGTCATATGTCCTATGTTTGCTATCAGTCTACCTGTAAAATTGCTATCAAGTTGCTAGCCACTTGTCTATAAAACTTGCTGTGAAGGACAGTCCTGCTTTCTACTGAAAATGTAGTTTGATCACTTTTGTTTGCTGCATATAAGGCTTAAAGGGGTGGACTTTAAAACACAATGCAACACATGAAATACCAATGGCACTTGCTTTCTGGAACATCAGGCATCTAAGGGATTCAATCGAATGTTCTCTAAAGAAGACAAATCTCCAAAAAAGTTGCTTAAAAGACAGACCATCCTTTTTCTGACCTGATTGCCTTTAAATTAAACTGCAAAACCCTTCTGCAAAGTTGTTCTTAGAAAGCAGAAAAAACGATGATAAAGCCTGCTATAAGGCAGATGATTATCAAGAACTTTAATGGAATTGAGCGCTGGGCTACAGCAGAGCTACAAAAGAATCCCTTGACCTCAGTGTGTGTTTTTGTTCCAGCACAAAGCAGCAAAGTCTACAATGCACTTTTAATGTTGCTTTGATAGTGTGGAAGCCCAACCCTCTATCTAGCTAGAGACTTTTCAAAACCCTTTTAAACATCTGCAAGCATTTTCTCTGTATTATAGAAATGCCAGTATATACAAGGTTCCCATTTAATGTTGGATGGATCAATTTTGAGCAGCTGACCTGGACTTCTACTGAAAATTTGACAAAAATTAGACCCAACTCTCTCTTCAAAGTTTCAAAAATTCTGACTACATTTATCTTCGTAATCTTTGCCTGGCTCTGAATTTCACCTGAAATACTCCAAACAAACAATAGAGGTCAATGCCACAGTTAGATAATTTCTTTCCAAGAACTGTGAATCTTTCTACTGTGAATCCTAACCCCAGACTGCCTCAGGGAATTAACTCCCCACACAATTTCAGTAGGTAGCATCTTGTGCTTCCAGCGGAGCAGACAGTACCAACGACACCCAGATATATTTTGGATTGCTACTACCAATTCTTGCGTTATCAAGTATTTGCTCTCTAGAGTCCCCACAATGCTCAAGTGAACTGCAGGTCTAGTCAGATTTTTTAAATTTATTTTATTTTTATCAGTGATGATGTTCTGAGGACAAAATCCACCTGCAGTGATGTCCCTGAAGTCAAAGCTCAACAAGCTGTTATTGAAAACTGAATTTGGCCTTTAAGTTAGAATCATAGAAAGTTTTGGGTCAGAAGGGACCCCTAGAGGTCATCTAGTCCAACCCCCCTGCAGCGAGCAGGGACACTGCTAACTAGATCAGGTTGCTCAGAGCCCTGTCCAACCTGGTCTTGAATGTTTCCAGGGATGGGGCCTCCACTACCTCTCTGGGCAACCCGTTCCAGTGTTTCACCACCCTCATTGTAAAGAATTTCTTCCTTATATCCAGCCTAAACCTACCCTGTTTTAGTTTAAAACCATTACCCCTCGTCCTGTCACTGTTGTCTCTACTAAAAAGATTGTCCCCATCTTTCCTATAGGCTCCCTTTAAGTACTGAAATGCTGCAATCAGGTCTCCCCGCAGCCTTCTCTTCTCCAGGCTGAACAAGCCCAACTCTCTCAGCCTGTCCTCATAGGAGAGGTGCTCCAGCCCTCGGATCATATGAAGGATAATACCTGAAAGCAACAACTTTCCAGTTCAAGAAAATAATTCCTTTAGATGAACTGTCCATGCTTCCACATACTCTCTGAACTTCCGTGCTTTAGACCAGAAGTGCTTGTTTCACTCATTTAGGAATTGCTAAGGATAGAATGACCATTGGAAATCCACTATGGCGAACAAAGGTATTTACACATAGAAATATCTGTGACCAAAAAAAAAAAAAAAATAATCCTCTTTCTTTGCATTGAAACCTGAGCATAAATTTAAGAATAGACTTGAAACCTTCTCAGACACCTCTCATCAGCCTATTTAGGCTGGTGAATATATGCTGAGATTGTGTTTTGTGTGAAGTGTGAGTACATCTTTAGCAAAAAGTCTGCTCAATGTTGACTCGCTTCTCTAGCAAATGTGTCACCCATTTTTGGGTGACAAAGAGAAAAGGAAACTGGATGCAGAGAAATGATTACGATCCAGCTTTCAAACACAAGGTTTGGTAAATCACCACAGTGTTGATGTCTGAGAAAATGGCACAATCAGTCTTTCCTCCTTCAGCCTCAGCACAGGGTTATAACAACACTGAAGAATGATATGATTAGTTGTGATTAACTTTCCTCTTCATTACAGATGTATATTCCTAAAAAGAAAACAAGGTCAGGAACCTTTTAATTTGTGTAGGGACCTGTACAGCCAAAATACTTTTGCTCCTTCAAGGTGCCTGTATTTTAGCCGTAACAGATTAATATTATAGTCAGAGAAACTGTCTTTGGTATGACTGTTACTGTATACCATAGTGTTCACATGTGAAGTTGCCTGCAGGAATGAATTCTTCAGTAATTAGCACTTGTTTGCTTGTGCCATGGATTTTTGGCTTTTCCCTTGAAGCTGTTTATCAATGAAAACTCTTAGTATATTATAATTGATACAGTCACACTTTTCCAGGAGTGGCTGCTAATTTGAAACAGTACTTGAAATATGAAACATTAAACTTTCTCACAAATGCTTTTTTCTTCTCAAGATGTCCAATTATTAATGTCTCTATGTAGAAGTGTCATTTGTAACTGCTTTGTAATATTTTGGCCATTGTGACAACAGGGAAATTCAAGACAAACACTGACACTTCTACTCCCTTGGGGGAAACAGAAATCTTATCCTTTGTAAAATGAAGGCTTTTGTATGTTTACATGGGAGCAATACTCTCAGGAGCTTGACACATTGTCTACGCATTCAGTAGAAGAATTTTATTTATAGGAATATCTGGGAGACCCTGCTGTACCTGTCTGAGCTGGGGAGTCTCTCATGACATGAAGGGAGAGTCAATCTTTTGATCATGTCCTTCCTTTTGTTAGGTACTTCAGCACTTCCCACTTCATCACTCTTTCAAAACCCAACTACCTTCTTGCAAAGGGCTTGAGGAAGGAGCTCTGAAGACGACTGGACCTGGAAGTGATACTTGTGGATTCTTAGGCCTCCTGTCTGTGGGAAGCAGGAGCACAGGTAGCATCTGTTCTGTCAGGGCCACATGTGGCATCCTCCCTGACTGTATAGCAAAAGCATCCAGGGTATAACATATTTTTGTCTTAAAATTTTTTTTAGATGTTTAAAATATATATTCAAGTACTATATAGCACAATATAAATGACTGCTTCATATGGAGATGATCGTGTGTTCCTGAGATACAGGTATACTAGAAGGGAAATTTTATATTACTGTGCATTCTTGTATTCTTTCATTTTAGCAAATCCAAAGAGTCAGCAAAATACTTAAATTTGTTTAGATCAACAACTGACAATAAAATAAAAACGTAGCAACTGGCGTTTAACGTGTTTTTTGTTTAACACACCCAGGAGTCTCTCATTATTAGAATGCGATGAACCAGCATTGTCTTACATGATACCAACCTTGAAGACCCTTCAGTTATAGGTATCTTGTTTATTAGCTAGCTGGGCAGAACTGATGTCAGTTTAGGTATCCTACAGTGACAACTACACCAACATGTGTATTTCCTATTGTGTAAAGAACATCTTCCATGTTTAATCACCTACATCATCTATACATTCAGCTCTAGTTTGCTAAGAGTTTAGATAAAACCCCGTAGAATAAACCCATTAAAGTACAGCTACAAAATCACAGTGAACTTTGTTTTCTTAAAACAGTTACTTATGATGGTGAAGAATGCAGTAAGAAATGAATTTACTGCCCACAGAAATTTTCAAGATTTCAGAGATGTCCCTGTTCTGGAAGACCATCCAACACTGTGAAATTGTTCCATGAAAACAAGAGACCAAAAGCCTCTACCAGGACATGAACTGCCCTCTTTGATCAGATGAAGGACCTGGCTCACTATCTTGTGCTTGCAGCTAGGCATAGCATTTACAGAGCAATCCTTCCCATATTATTCCCTTCTGCTTCTGACCACCAGAAGCTTAGGAGTTGGTAACAAAGAAAGCGGAATTTGGCCCTCTCACACCTCAGGTAATTCTCCATACAAACAAGTTCTTTATAACCTCCAAAAGGAGCACAGCAGCAAAAATTCCAGTGTAAGATAAAATATAGCCAGATGACAGTGTTACAGAACACGGCACGATAATGATTTAGGAGTAGTCAGGAAGTGCACTTAGATCCATGCTTCTAATTTCCCAGGCTTGGGCTTGTCCTGCTGAAATAAGTAATGCCTGGTACGTTCTTCATTAGGAATCACTGTGCTAACATTCACAAATTTGCCTAGACCTCTATTATTAGGCTGCCCAGGGAGTTTGTGGAGTCTCCTTCTCTGGAGATACTCAAGACCCGCCTGGACGTGGTCCTCTGCGGCCTGCTGTAGGTGACCCTGCTTCGGTGGGAGGTTTGGACTAGATGACCCACAGAGGTCCCTTCCAACCCCTATCATTCTGTGATTCTGTGATTGTTTTTTCTGTGCCAATACTACCTGTTGCACATAACCTCTCCCATCATCAGAGTTTCCTGACATCAACAACTAGATCCTCAGAGCAAACTCCTTGAATTATACCACATAGTTTGACAAGGCAGAATAGGGATAGCTGGCATCCTGTATTAAGCCTTTAAGAGATGGCACTGTCTGGTGAAAAGAAGATGTTTCTGCAATTGGTATAATTCAGAAGATGTAAAAGTCTTTGTACGAGCTACAGCTGTTTTCCAAGGGCAGCACTGTCTGGCATCTCCGTAGCCCTACATACTGTGGACTTGTATAGACCTGGGCCACAGATCTACGTGTCACTTTATCCATGCCATCAGCCTTGGCAAAGGTGAAGAAAAAGGTCTTTTCTTTGCAAAAAAAAAGACTTTGGTGCACAGGAGGCCTAGATCCACAGTGATGACCTCTCCCAACTGAAAGCCAAGGCAGAACTGGAGTCTGACTTTAGGGAATGCCAACCAACCTGCTCCATAACGACTATGCCCTGACAGAGACTCAGATTTGGTGCCTATGGAGGAGCAAAATATTAAGGGTTACACCCTCAAAAGCCACCTGCATGACATATTACAGGACCCAGTAACAAAGTAATACATCAAAATATATAGCAATTAGGTCCCAGCCACCTCCATCAATTACACTGATGAACACCAAGGAAGCACTGGAGTCTTTTCAGAAAAAAGCTCTGCAAATAGCTGGTTTTTCTTGCTCAGTATCTGGATTAAAAAACTAAACCGAAACACTCCACATCAACTCAAAGCAAAAGTTTTGAGAATTTTGGGGCGGAGGCAAAATAATTATTTCAGTCTGAGGAAAAATAATTCTGAACAATCATAAGTGAGTTACTCTCTTTAGGATAATTTCTAGTAACAGAAAGTAAGTCCTCTATTCACAGAGTGAGAAGCACGTATTTCTCTTTTCAGGGCTAGTACCTACCCACTCACAGAATCCCCTCAGAGTCTCACACTGCGCTGTTCAAAGTTCTTGTTCTTTAGCTGCTGTAACAGAGTGTCCTGGGTTCAGCTGGGATAGGGTTAATTTTCACAACAAGCTGGTTGGGCTGACCCAAACAGCCAATCAGACGGGATATTCTATACCATGTGGTGTCAGGCTCAGTATTTAAGTGGGAGCTGGCTGAAGAAAGGGCTTTTGCTACTCAGGAGCAGCTGAGTATTGGGTGGTGAGAACACTACATGTTGTATATGCTTTTTATTAGTGTTATTGACTGCTGTTTTCTTCTCCCTGTGCCATTCTGTTAAACTGTTCTCATTCCAACCCACGAATTTTTGCCTTTTTCCTTCTGATTCTCCTCCACATCCCACTGGGGAGGGGGAAGGAGTGAGAGAGTAACTGCGTGGTTCTTTTGTTGCAAATTGAGGCAAAACCAAAACATGGAGCCAGGTTATGGCTGGGTTCTTAGACAGGAAATAGTTTAGGGATCTCTTCTGCAAGTAAGACAGCCAGAGTTTATTTGGCTGAATTTAGGACTGAAAAGGATGTGCAAGTTGATAAAGCATGCAAACATTCTCCTACTACCCCAAAGAGAAATGTGTTTTGACACGATATGTCTGTTCAGCCCCACTTGCTGGGTTGACAGTATTAGTGAAATGAAAGGGCTTCTAGCTAGCAGAATCACTTAGCGTCCTGAAAACACTGAATCAGATTTTAACTATTACTGTAGTCTCCACCTGCAAAGGGAACTTGCTAAAGGAGAATCTTTTTCATTCAGAATCAGTTCCTTATATTGGTGACATACTACTCTAATACAGATCCCAAACAGACTTCTGTATTGTCCTTCATTGCCTATTAGATGTTTTAACATGTACTGAGGTTAAAAATTAGTGTATGACAATCAAGAAGCAGGGCGGATGGTGCTACCCTCCTGAAAAGCATAGAGCAAAGGCAATTTTATTTTCAACAACAGCTTTAAGGTCTTCTCAACAGACACCTGGTTTGCTACTCCTTCTGGTTTAGTTTATCATAGTAATTATTCTGCTATTCAGAATTTTATTCTGAATTTTACTAATTCAAGGCCAGATGACAGAGTTACAGTGTATCAGTGTTATTCCCACTGAAAGCATCATGCACAACAACCCTCAAGTTAAACCACCATATGTAAACCGCTAATTTTGGAAGCCGAAATAATCTTTCATAGCCAAATAGCAAAGCCCTTCTGTCAAGCATTGCATTGATCCACAATTGGTAATGGTATGTACTCATCTTCTATATAGTTGGTGAAATCTGGCTATCAGGAACAGAGCTAAATGAATCATAAAGCTGACATTAGGAGGGCAAACAAATAAAGTAATGGGAATTAAACATGTTTTCTTCCAAGAACTGAGACAGCAATAAAATCCAGTGTAAAATATAATTTTGTACCTATCACATGACTCTGACATGTAGTCCTTGTCATGGTGTCCTCCTCTTCTTCTTGCAGGTTTTCTGTGACTACTTTAGCCTGTGCATAGTACAACAAAAGCGAAGAACATCTGTGACTCTGTTTATGTTGCTTCATGATAATGACAGAATATCTTTTCAGAAATAAACCAGAGTAAAGTTACAGGGCAGCTAAGAGTGGAAGTATGTAGTCTGTCTCATTCTATGAAAGATACCTGAGGATAACAACTTTCAACTTCATTCAAAGTCACAATATGCAGCAAAAAATACCCTTGGAAAATGCAACTTGGAAAATGCAAGTCTTTTTCTGCATTGAAAAAAAAAGAATTATGCTCAGTTCTCCTGACCTATTATTTGTTTCTTTCTAGAAATATTATGTTTCAGATTCTGTGCTAAAAAAAAGTGAACTTAATGTGTGATGTGGTATCTCTATAGTTCAGTTTGCAAACAATGAGCTTCAGCATTTTTGTTTCCACCTCTGTTTAAAGGCATTTATAAGCTAAACAGAGAGAAAAACTTCATTTAAGAATGCAGTGCAGACTAAGAGCCTGTATGTGTTACTCAAACCCGCTAGATACTCTGTTTTTCAGAAGGCATATTTTTGTTCTGTTCTTCTGCACTCCTATTTCCCAAATGTATATATAATCTGAGTATTTTACTAGCACACAGTGAAAACTCCCTCCATTACATGCCATCAGCGGCCATAATTCAGATCCAGGGACATAATTTTCTGCCACGTTATATAAATTAAACAGGAATGAAGATACTTTCAGGGTGATGAGAGAAGGAAAGCCAGCACTGCAGAAAAAAATACTTTCAGTATCTCAGAGATCTTAAATTATTTGTTAATCACTCTATTGTTTTAAACTACTCACAACACGTTCACAATAACATTAAATACCTTCTGTAATCTAAACCAGTAGAATTTATCATCATTTGCGTAACCTATTTTTGGTCATAGTATATATTCTGCTTTTTCTGGCTTACACAAGTAAACTTGTGACTAGCCTCAGTAAGACATGAAAGACTTGCACTCTGTATTTATAAAAGTGCATTTATAATCTCTTAATCCCAGAGATTTGATTACATCTTTTTTTCTGAAATGAGGCTCTTCAGGCTATGGAAAATGGAGAGGAGAGTATGTGCTCATTTGGCATCGAATTACGGGTAAAACAATTTCTCACATGTGCAGACTGCATGGCGGTCTGTGGCTTGCTGCTGATGTGACATTTCACAATATTAGGACAGATCTCCGGGTATTCCCCAAACACACAGACTGCAGACAGGCAGTGCTATACTAAACTCCTGGTGTCTTGATTTTGGTGCCGCACTTCCACCTCACAAAGTAAAGCCCATGGCTTTTCTAAATTACACTAGGCTGTAATAAAACCACAAAGATGAAATGAAGCAGTGCAGCACAAAAATGATTGTATCTCACCTTAAGCTCCAGCCAAGGACATGAAAAAGTACTGGAGAATGTAGAATATCCTTGGTGTGGGCTAAAGGATTATGTATTTCTGTTGGCTGGCCTTTAGAGCAAAGTGCTTTTTTGATGAACACTAACGGGAAGCATTTCCCTCTGAAGGTGAATGCACAAGGCCGCCATTGGTGGAACATTGCTTTTTCCATAAATTCAGGGGCAGGCAAGCAATAACATTCTTTGCATGAACAGAAATCAGAAGTAATTGGTGCATATGTTATGGTGTAATAGTGCCTGAAGTCTTTACCTGGCAAATCATAACAGAAGAGATTTAATCATCAAAAATCGAACAGGCTTTAAAGGAAAAACTTGCTAGAAAATTGATGTAAAAAAATGTTACGGCCAGGATTTAAAGAAGCGGTATATAATGATAAGCAGTTTTGAAATACAGCAGCTTCCACACTGAACCTATACAACTGAATGCACTTTGCATTGTTCAAGAAAGAAAAGAAATCTCCTTAGTTTAGAGCTTTTCAAAAGATTGATGCTGTTTTGTCCAAAAGCATTCATTTTGTCTTTTTACAAGCAAAAAAATGCACAACAGGCCATTCTACCGCATGCGACTCTCTTCAGTCACAGCTATCTCCTGCTTCTTTGCAACCTGCTTCAAAGTAAGCAGACACCAAAGAATAACTGGAAATGATAGTAATAAGATGCATGGACTTTGAATTTAAAGACTTTCCATTATTTTTCTTGTAGAAGTTTGGAGGACGAGATGAAATATCACATACTGTGGAATCTGAAGGTATGTCTCCTTCATAAATTAGCATTAAGAACTGTAAGCATGTTTTTAACCTCGTTACTCTAGATGTCCTCAGTCTTTTTGCACTAGATATTTCTTTCAGGAATGAAGTGTCATAAAAAAACACAATATCAAACTCAAAAAGATGAAGCATATAATGTAACTTAATCTTCAAAAACAACACAAAAAATACTTTGCTTCCGAGTGAACAAGGGAGTGGTATAGGACAGGTAATGCCTTTTCCCCATGACTAACACATCCTTGAAAACTAGATTAGTATAATTAGCACACCTCCATTATTTACATTTATTAAGCACAATCTTTGTAGTTGCCTGATAAAGTGCGTTTCTTGAAGATACACTATACAGTCCTGAATGAATATTATTGCTGCATTTAGAAAGACTTCACAAAATGACAGACAAAAAGCACAGCAAATTATTGCGGCATTAGAAAACAGTAAGTTAGAAAGAAATTGTAGAAGCAATGTGTAGAGTTTTTTGTACTTCTGTACAGTGCAGATATACCGTAAGCTGTCAGGACCATATTAAATGGGGCATAGTTAAACTGAGTGGCTCTGATAAGGGGCTCTGCTTTGCTATCAAAGTTCTAGATCAGCTGGATTGAATTTCCTGCATATTGCACATTTCCAGACTTTCATTCTCTCCCTTTCCTTTCAGTGACACTACAAGGACAGCCTTAGATATGCTTATAATTTGTGGTTATATAATGCAGGAGACATCTACATTTTAAAAGAAGAGATGATACCAGAGGAGTCAGGAGGAAAAAGTTGTCAAACACATTCGTTCTGCCTATGTTCCCTGTAAGTTTTAAAAAATAACCTTGCAGATGTTTTTAGGAAAGACATCTGCATTAAAGTAAAAAAACCACATTTGCCTGAAACTGAAACCATGTGTGCGATACTTTATAATCTTAAGCCTCCTAAACACCAGTATGAAGCTAGGAGTTCTTCCAGTTCCCATTATGAAGCTTTTTGAAATTCTTTTTACCCTTGAAACACATCCTAAAATACTTGTATTTCACATTCTCTCAGATGAAATAGTTGCATGTGCTGTACTTCAATAACTCAGTTTTATCATAACAACAAAATTAATATCCTCAACTTCATGCTCAGTGTTATATTTGGCACAAGTTTTCAGACCATTTTGTGAAAATTGTGATTACTGTTAATAATCTTCATAATAATATGGTCAAGACAGCTATCAGAAACGAGAAAAGAATGCTCATTGAGTTAAAGCATCTCCGTTTTCCTGGTGCTTGGACTTTAAAACGTCATGTAAAAGGCCCTTGCTAGGCGAGAAATTGTTCACTAAATTCTAAGGTTAATTATTTGAAGCTTCACAAGGGCGCCCATTCACTCTGACTTCAGGCTACTGTCCTGGACTCTCTCTGCGCACTTCTCAATGCACAAAAGTCAGCCACTCACGTAACCTTTCATGAAGGAGAATCCAGCAGCTACCAGAAAATAAAAAGAATTTTCTTCTAAATTGTAACATTCCTACTCCCTGGGCAAATTAAAGTATCAGGTAGAGTTAGTACCTTATTGAAGCATAAAACTACAGGGCATTAACAGAGATTTTCCACGGTACAGAGAGACATGGGTCAAATGTATGTTTTTGCTTTTGAAAGACTCCCTCTTAATTGACAAATATTCCCAAATGTGGTCAAATACTTTGCCTTTTCGCCATCAGCACTGCACTTTTCAGGCTTAATGATTTCTGTAATGTTCAGAGGAATGTTCAACACTGGCATGCAATTTTTAAGGAAATCGGAAAAAACGAAAATAAAGAAAACGGTCCTATTATTTCACTCCACTACAGTATGATTATAGCATCGTTGTGCATGTATCTCCCCTGGAATCGAATTGCCAGCAGAAGCAGTAGGATCTTCATGACTAGCTGTATAATCTGGTCTGTAGTCAAGCTGCCAACTTTTGTATTAATCCACAATTCTCTAGCTACACAAAATCTTTCTATCATATATAAACAGTTATTATCCTGTTTGCCTGTACTGGTAATAAAGAACACATCCTGAAGTTAAAAAGAAGGTAATAATGTTTCATGTGCTAAAGCACTTACCAGGGTCTGATTCTGCATTTCCGTATCAGCTTTTGTGTTGCTGTTTTTCTTGTGGTTTCCTTGAGAGCTGATAGAGTTGCCATGAAGAGAGGAGCCCTGGGAGCTGCCCTTCGACACACTCCTGTAGGAAACATTATTTGATCCACTTTCTGTCTGCTGAGCTGCTTTCTTATCAACTCTGCAGGTAGAGACGATTCCTCTGATAAATTACATTGCCCTTCTTCAATCACTCTACTTTTCCGTTCCTTTAATGTTTAAAGTAACCTCTCTGTATCTTTCTGTCTCTAGACCTTTGAGTGATAAATGTTTCTAACTAGCCTTGATCAAATCTGTCACTTGCAATTTCAGGTAGTATATCAATTTAGTCTTTCATGTATAATGATTTACATCATATTTGGGACTGCTGTGGGGCAAACATGAACATACAGTATAGCAATTGCTAAGTTCTTCTGTGACCGTAGGTTGCAGTAGCTAGAAACATAATTAATTCTGACTAGCTACCAAATATATGTTTGCTGGTTGCAACACATGAAGATGGAATATATTAAAACATGTACCTAATTATCCTGTCTTCACACACAATCTGCCTAGATTCTTGATTTCTGGAAGCATTTGCGTTTCTGTCAACTTGGATGTGACTTGCCATTCTTTAATTTCAAAGGCCATTGGTTTGGTTAACAAAGTAACATGAACAAAATTATCATCTCATTATTAATGTTTTTTCCTATAGAGATTAAAGTCCTGATAGTGTACTGACTGATCACTGTGACATATTCTCAGTCTAACATACATTGAAATTAGCGTCTGAGCATCTGTAAAGCTACAGTGCACAACACCACATCCCGAGCTGCGTTCCAGCATTTTACCTGCTTAAAAGCTCTTTCATAAAACTGTCTTTTGGTGAGTATGTAGCTGCGGTGGAACCTTTGACTTGTTCACACTCAATCTCACCAGGCGTGCCTTGTGAAGGTTCCATAATTTTGCTCTCCATGACATCCGCTAAAAGGTCACCGTTGTCTGTTTTCCTGTTAATTTCATTTTCTGTTTCACAGTGCTGTTCAGTTTTCTTTTTTTCTCTTCTTCTCTCTAACTTTGCCTGCTTAATTCCAAATCCTGAAACTTTTGCATCTTTTCTTTCTACCTTTGTTTTAGGAACGTCAGTCTTCCTGCTACTCAGTGCTGGAAGCTTACTCTTTCGAAAGCCAAACCAACTAGCTATAGAAGGCCCAGTCCTTTGTTTAGTCTCCGCAGTGGGGGATTTGGTCTTTTGCACATTTTCTTGGATGCATAACATGACTTTCTCCTCTATTGTAGGTTGTAGAGCCGGTGAACTCAAAACACCAGTAACCTTCTCAGAGGCTTCTGCTAACTTTAAAGACATTTGCTGTCTTCGCGACTTTGTTGCTTCCAGTTTATGAGGACACTTTATTCCATCTGAGCTTCGAAATGATGAAATTTGTTTGGAAGCTCCAGTAGCTGGTGCTTCCATCCCCAATTCTGCTGGCAGACCACTTTTTTTACTTAGAGCTTCGTGTTTAAAACTTTCAGTGCTTTTCTCACTGTGGACAGATAGACTGCGTCCATCTTTCTGAGAAAATGGTTTGTTTCCATCACATTTTGAAGTATTATGAAACATATCTACCTTTGCAGATGATCTGAAGGGCAGTTTGCTTGGGCTTCCATGCTGGCTATTGCAACTACTCATATTTCCAAGAGAACCTTGTCTAGAATAAGAATTTTCTGTGGTTTTAGGAGTATACGAAAGAGTCTCTGGTGTCACTGCTGACCCAGGAATAGCCTTGATTTGAAGTCCTTCCGTGGCTGAGTTCTGCCTTGTTAGAGAATTTCCTCTATCAGAAGTGTTTGTAATAATCTGAGTCCGTACTTTTCCGAGACCTTCTGTCATAGGGGCAGATGGCTTGTCCCCTGTATGAATGCTAAAACTCTGACTCCGAGCTTTCGCTCCATTCATGCCCAGAGCTGGCTTCAAGTGTGACTTGTTGCTAGAAGAAACAGACCTCTTAACTAATTTGTTTTCTAATCCATCTACTCTGTCTACCACAGAGTTGCAGTTTTCATGTGAATGAGGTGATGCTGTATCCATACTAAGTCCCACAGTAAAATTATTTTTTACTTTGGTATCAGATGTAAAGTCTTTTAACTCAGCATCCATTGCACCTCTAGTGGTTACACTTATGGATTCATTATGCTTGTACTTACTTGAACTCACGCTACTTTTGGAAGCTGCATTTATACTGTCTTTTTCCTGCTTCCCTGGTACAGTGGAGCTCTTTCGGAGAAGCTGGGGAGATTTGACAAATAATTTCAGTCCTACAGGGAGACGGGTTTTCATTCCTTTCTCATTAGAGTTTTGGGCAGCATGTGCAGTGTCACTACCATGAAACAGTGTTGACAACGGGGAATTGTTTACCTGAGATAGTAAAGGCTCACTTGTGCTTGTTGTATGACATGGAGGAGTTGCATGGAGACCGTTTGGCATCTTCTGTGGTTGATCCACCCCACTGTCACTGGAAGTATCTTTTTTACTGGAACATGCATGTTGTGAAGAAGTTGTTTCCAATGATGGACAACCTAGAGAAAAGGATCTGGCTGTCTGAAAATCTGTGTTGGAAAAATCACAATTCCTGTGGAGACTCAGCTCATTAGGCTTTTTTGGGCAGACTTGCTTTGTGGAAGCTTTGGAAAGCCCTTGGCATGCACTATGGGGTTGCTGGGATATGCATTTATTTTTCGTAATTGCTTCTCCATTTTCTTGAAGGCAAGATAATTCAGTTGTGGCCCCAGAATGACTAGATTGATTATGAAAGCCAGAGTTCACAGTTCCTTTTAACGGTGATGATCTCAGTATATTTTCTGCTGTTTCACTAGGACCAGCTCCTCCTAACTTTACTGCTAGAGGTGGTGAATGAGCATAATTAGGCCGAATCAACAGGGATGTTGACCTGCCTGGAGGGAGGGGTGGGGACGGTGATCGGGCTTCTACGGCTGCTAAATCACAATGAAAGTCTCTGGTTGGAGGTTCTCCATAGTCACTGGGCTCTATGTGGTGCTGAGGCAACAGTGGTGATGCTGGACTCTGACTCTTTGGATACTTTGACCCGTCGCCTCTGCCTGGACGTTTCAAGCTGGGCAGGGGGTGGGCAGGGGGCTTTGGAACCTGGAAGTCGACTTTTGAGTCAAAATTACGAGGTGGACTTTGTGCCTTTTTGAATCTTGAAAGCTTTACAGGTGGCAGAGCAGGTGAGTTTTCAAGGGTTGCAGGGTCCACTGACTGAGCTACAGGTGTCTCCTCACTCTCCTTCACTGCAGTCTTCTGTGGAGAAAATTTACCTCTGCTGGGTATTTTAGTCAAGTTTGGCTTTTGATTGATTCCTGCCTGCACAGTGGAGCTTGAATTGGCGTTGTATGATACATCATACATGGACTTCAGTAGTTTTTGTTGTGGAGTATTTTGCAGTGTCACTCTTCCACAGTGTGAAGATTCACTGCAGGTCATGGGGACAACTGTATTTTTATTTCCTGTATTATGATCAAGAGTCTTTCTCTCGGTTTCATCTTCAGGTCTTTCCAAAGCAGTATAGTTTCTAGCATTGGTTCCTGTCTGCAAATCAGTTATTCCCTGAGGTATAAGTTCAGTGTATTCTGCACTGGACCTAGTTTGAGGCTGGCTGATTGAAATCTCATTTCTTGTTACAGTGACAACTCCAGTTTGATGTGAGCTGAATTCAATAGGCTCACCATCCTCAGCATCAAATATTATGCTAATGCACTCTTCAGAAGAGGTCTTTTTTATAACCTTTTGTTGTTTAATGAAATTACATGTCTTTGGCCTAATGTCTGAGTGAGCAGATATCTGCTTTTCCTCTTTGTCAGTAGATAAAAACTGAGAATTCTCCCTGCCTTTGAGTATGTCAGAGGTCTTTGTGTACTTCTCAGTAAAAGGAGTTGCTACTAAATCTGACGGACTTTTCTCATCACTGCTTTCTATATGCAATTCATCCAACACTTCGTTGTCGTCAGTATCTGAAAGCTGAAAATTAAGGTCCTTCCAGCCTATATTAGCGTGGCTTTGATTTAACTGTAACTTGGGCAGCTTTGCTCTGGTACACAATTTTACTTCTGCCTGAAATCCACTGACAAAACTAGTCAATTTTTCAGGTCTTTCCTTTGAATTAAAATATGAACTTTCTGGCAAATGTTTCCTATTAGGATCCCAGTCAAAGAGACTATCAGAAACGCTGTGAGTTAATTTGTTGCAATAGGTCCTGCAGTCTTTGCTTGGTACCTCCTGCAGCAACAGTAAGGAGGAAGAGTCGTCATCTGCATCATCATGCGAATCTGAATCGTAAGAGAAGGTTTTGCTATGTTCAACGCAAAGACCTCCTATTTCCATTGGCTTACAATGTGTCTGTTCGTTATGGCTGCCACATTTAACTCCAGGGGAATATATTCCTTCATTAGAGTTCATGCAATCTTTGTAACCCCATTTTGATATTACTGCAGGTGTTTCAAGTAATATTTTTTGCTTCTGTAATTTCTTCAGCCCTTCTAAGATATGGTTTTCCTTGATACGAGTTGGAGGTAGATCATCTGCAGGACTTGAGAGGTTGCTTGGGAGCGAAGAACCAATGCTCATTCTTTTATCCCAGCTCACGGACGACTGGTAAAACAAAATAAAACTCGCATATTACTCACAAGTGCTGTTAATAAAAAGTGTTACCATTTAAGTAAAGAGATTTAGGAGTTGCACAGGGCATTACATTTCATCCATTGCTATTAATAGCAATGTTCTTTTTAATAAAGGATTTCAAAATGGTGTGAAGGCTGCAGTGCATTTAAAACCTGTAGGAAGAACAATACACATAGAAGGATTAAGATAAAGAAGAACAATCTGGATTGTGAAAGACAGAATAAATGAGGAAACTATAAGCAAATTGGAATGATAAAGGAATTGTTAAAAAAATTAAAAGGGAGTGAGACGGAGGGAGACATTGAGGAAAACTTAGTGAGTTTAGTGACAACTGTTTTAAATATAAAAGAGAGAAGAAAGAGAAAAAATCTGACATAGGCAGCTTTTCAATTAGTCTTGTTTCAGGTGAACTTAAGCTAATAAATTTAGAGAATTAACTTGATTTACCCTTTTGCTGCAAGTCTTCCCATCATTCCAAGTGTAGGAGGAACCACTGGAATATTCGCTGCAAGCGCTTGAGAGGGAGAGTTCACTGCTACTGCAGCTGCTCCGAGGATATAGGCGGCTAGGACCTGTCATATTTGATTGACTCTGGCATTTCAAGACAGGTATACTGGATTTCACATTCTGCTGGCATTCCTAAAATACGAGAAGAAAAGATACATATTATGGCTGGAAAAAGATCATTTAAGTTCCCTGTGATTAACAAGGACAAAGAAAAAGCACATAAGCTACTTACATCTCCCTGTTATGCCATTAGCATCTAGTGAATTTAATACAGAGAACTAAATTAAAAATCGCTAACATTTTCATTTGTTGGGGGAAAAATCCACAGTCCTCCATGTTTTCTTCTTTATTCTCGAACCACTATTCTGCTCTTCTTTTGCTAAAGATTATTCTTAGTCTATTTGAATTATGCTTCGTACATAAGCAGGTTGCTTCAGTAAGATACGGAAAACAAAGTTGTAAGAATACAAGCACATCTTGACAACTGCATTATAGCCCTACAATGTAACAGATGAGGCTGTGCACCCTGGACAAGGTAAATTAATTTAGTATCCCAACCAGAATGTCCACTGAGAATGGAATCTCTCCATTACAGTCTAATTTTGGTTTCCTATCTAGTTCAAAGCTTTGTCTAAGAAACTCTCTGACGTAGGGCAATCCATCTTTGTGTCGCTCGCAGACAGCTGAAGCCTCTTGCTTATGCAATTTATTGACACTTTATGGCTGCCTTTAGTACTTGTGTAGTTATCACCCCTCTCCAAATGCAATTTCAGCTGACTGTGACTAAGTGCCAGCTTTGAGGAACAGAGTAATGAAGAGCAGATAGCACTTTAGGTAAAATATTAAACCTCCGTAGGAGTTTCTAGGATGCCTTTAATTTGTTTTCAAACTAATACTCTTGTGCCTAACAGTGTTAGAGCTTCTTTAATGTTAAGTGCCTGCACCATTCTGTTCTGCTATTCTCCCGTTTCACTACAGAATCAGACACCTTTTTAATTACCAGGAACACCAGACAGAGTGACATGACTCTGTTTCATAAAACTTTGCTTTGGATTTCATTATGGCGGAATATAATTGTGCAAGCTCAAACAATATTTATTGATTTTTGTCTGTAGATACAGCCCAAATTAATTTTGCTTAGATGAAAATTTTACCTTTATATTCAGGAAGACACAAGAAATCTGAAGTTATGGGATCAACAAAACAATCCTCAAAATTGTATATGCAGTAGACAGAGCTTCTTCATGCAATTTTCTGGAAAAATGCTCAGTTTGTAGGCTCTTCTCATACACTAACATGTTTGTTGGACTTCTGCTCCTTTCTTCCACTCATTCCCCCATGTCCTCCCATTTATTACTATGAGGGTTGAACCTTTTTTCAGTTAAATGGGAGAGAGCAGAATTTCTGCTGCTGAGCAGTTCATCAGTACAGCTGTTCCCTGCTCAACTGATATAATAAGTTTTGTTTTTGACAAACGTAAGTACAGGGCAAATCATTATTCTCTGTCACAGGCAAAACCTATGAATGGGAAAATCATTTAGAGGTAGCAAGAGCACATTTCACCTCTGGGAGTTCTTGGTACATGTTTTCCCAGGAAGTCAAATGGATGCAGGAGTAGCTTTTAAATCCACTGGCTCTGGGACGCATCAGAGGCAGGCCAATGCCTGTGTTTTTGGCTCTGAAACAGACTTTCTTGCTTTGTTGAGACAAATTACTCTTTATTCCTGACATCATGGTTCCCATGGGAGACCTTCTCTCATCAGCTTCCTCAGCTTTGACGGCGTCACTCCCTGTAAGGTTGGCTGTATAGAGGCCAATGGCAGCATCTGTTTGTTCTGGCTATTTCGTTGCCTTTCAGCTGTGGCATTGGGAAAACATGTCATGTCAAATTTCTGCCCTTTATACTGGGCCCTGTCCCAGTCAACAGTATTTAAGGGAAGGATGCCTGTAAAATCCTTTCCTGTAAGAATCTACTGTAGGAGGAAAGAGGAGATCACAGCATACTGACAAGCACTGCCGTCCCTTCCTGCCGTCTTCAGCTAGCCTGAGAGCCTTCCCATCCCCTCACTTGGTTTCCTTTGCACCCAAAGAGAGGAGGAAGGCATTTGGCCCTACGGTTTTAGCAAGTGGAAGAAGGGAGATATCTAAGCAAAGCAAAAGAACAGTATATTACTGTAATCATCTTTATTGTTTAAGAGATGAGAAAATGTGCAAAAAATATCATGCCATTACAGATTCTGAAGCAGGATATCTACCCAATTTCTTGACTGAATTCAAATCACTAAAGAGAGAGTGGAATTTTCTCCTGCAATTTACCTTTATTCTCTAAATTGTCTGAGAAAGTACTTTGAATAATATGTTTATGATGCATTAATTAAATATATTTAACTTGCATACGGCTTTATTAACTGACATGGTGAAATTTTACTTTTCCGTAATCATGACTCTTAATTTATCACCTTTAACAAAATTAGAGTAAAAAGGCCTGAATGTAGTATTACAATTCAAACACATAATTTTTGCTAGAAACCACAGAAAATTGAAAGAATCAGACTACTAAGACACAAAACTGTATTTGAAAAACCTAACCGGAAGGCTTAATTACATATAACGGAAAGGGTCGTTAGCATTTTTGTGAACCTTTGAAACAATGCTTTTTCATTAAAGTATATATTACAAAGGAGATTACATTTTTGTTGACACTACTATGCTTCATGATCAAAGGCACCCACAGGTTCAATGTCCTGTTCTTGTCCTCTTTGCTTCCCTCTATCTTTCTGTGAGTTTTGTTTTTTAAGCTACTTTTCTCTTTGACAATGAAACATGAAAGCCATGCTGGCTAATGTTTTGCCAAATAAGCACACTGGCTAACCCCTTCTGAAAAAAAAACTGCAGAGCACATGAATTTTTAAAAGTTCATACATAATATATCATAAAAGTAGGATGAATAATACGGTGTACGGGCTTTAATAAAAAGCTCCTTGACCATTTCTCAGAGATTCTGAGATGTAATCAATACCCAAAAAGGCATCTTAGGGACACTGCTAAGATTTACACTTTTTTGCGCAAAGTGACACTATCTGCTTACTATATCAACTGAGGACACAATATTGAATTTCAGAGAACAGAAGGAAAGAAGTATTGTTACCTGCCTCAACAGTGTTTCAATTCAGAGATCAGCTTTATGGCTCATCCCTGACATCAGACTTCAGAGGCGAAAAGTAGGATGCCAAACGAGGGGTACAAGGATAGCACAAAAACTCACATGAATCTGAGCATCAGCATTTCGAGATTGCATCAGGCTTCTGTTTCGTTCTACTTCTGAAAGCAAATCCCCAGATGAGAGGTCTAAGATGCGTGAATGGAGTTTCTGGGGGGGAGAAGAGAATGAGCATAGCATAAGCATTTGTCAAATATGCAGCAAATCAGCATTTTTAAAATTCCAAACTCTGCTGTTAAATTTCAAGGGAAGTGAAGACCCCCAAGGTGAAAGAGAATTTGTTCTAATTTGAAATGTGCTGTTTGTGCTGCTTACTTTGTCCATGATGTCCTGTCTGCAGAACCGATCATTCTTCAGCAAAACAAACTCTACTTTTTCTTCTAGTCACTGTTTTGCAACTTATCATTATTTCACATGCCACAATGACAAATGAATACGAGTCCCACTATTATCCACAGAGTCTGACAGCTTTCAGGAAAAAAGCATAAAAATGAACTCCAAAATTAACATTTATAAATCAATCAACACGTTAAATGTTGTTTTATTTACGAGCTGTTACACCTTGAGTGAATGATTGCAAAAGTGACCCTATTTTTAAACAGCATTGATCTGCTGAAGACCTCCCTTGCACACATTTTAACTCAAAGTCATTAATGTCATCTGTTAGGAACAATTAATGTGAATAGAAAATAATTACATCAGGGAACTAGGGACTCAGAGGATTTTGTGCATTAATATTCACATGCTGTTCGATTATATACACAGTTCTTTTTTTCAGTTTTGCTTGGAAGGATGGCTAAGCTTGTGCCTCTTCCTCCATATTCAATTGTATACTAATTACTAAGGCTTTCAGTGTGTATTAAGCCTGATTTGTTTTAACTCTGCTGTTTCAGTAAAACCCATGATTTATGTGAATGCCTTGGCCGATGACTTCAAAAGAAGAAATATCTGCAGTCTGGTCAGTCATTGGACCAACATATCGTGTAACAGGCAGTATGGATCTGACTCACAGTTCACCGAAATCAATGAAAAAGAACTTGAAAAAAAAACCCAAACAAAAGGACTTTGGATCAGGCTTTTTTCATTTTCCCATTAATTCTCTAGGCTCGCAACCTGACAGACCACATCTACCCCCTCCTCTGCACCGCAGCGCTCAGCTTGGAGGCACCAAGGTGCAGACCCTGCCAGGGCGCTTTGCCAGGGGGACCGTGTGAAGGATGCGAACCATGGAGACTTGTGGAGGCTGCATGAGCGGCCCACCATCCTGTCCATCCACAAAGCTTGGTCAAAGGGAATCTGTAACCACACTGCACAGCAGTAGTGATGGCAAGACAGTTCTTTGCAGGGCTCTGAAACATGAGGCACGCAGTATCTTACGCCCAGCTACTCCCCAGCCCGCCCTCCTGGTACCCACTGCAGAAATTCATCTGCTAGGGAACAAAGCAGGTGGCCATTCCTACAGCCTCTGTTAACTGCATGCTGTGCTTTAGGCCTCTATTCCAGACAATCTAGCATTTTTTTTTTTAAACTACTACTTATAAATTTGGGAGCAATTTCTCAAGAGTTACATATACACCCAGGTTTCTTCAGGAGGTACTATATGTCGCAGACAGATTATGGAAAATCTCAGTGATGTTCTGTATAAACATATTTTGTCCAATATATTGCTGAACAGATTTAAATGTTACAAGCATTCAGTATCCAATATACTTTTCATTATAAATATTAAATACATCCTGGCTATGTGTTTTTTAACATCAGTGATGCCTATCGCCTAGTTATTCAGTGCACACCTTTTAAAGTGTTATTGCTAGAACTAATGTCAGGTGCTTGTTCAAGATTTAAGCTCCAGGTAAAATGCCTTCCCAAACTCACAGTTTTACTGACTTAGTACACGTGTTATTCTTGACAATAACTCCAGCTGTATCACTGAACCACCAGAAAAATCCACTGTTTTGAGAAGCAGGAGTCACCAGTGTTCTGAATGAGTGGTGTACTTGCTCTTTGCAGAGGAATTACTTTCTCCAGTGAAACCAGTCTCCTGAGTTTTGCTTCCGTAGGTGCTATAGCCAGATCTGTGCATCAGAGAGGATGACTGGGGACACCTGAGATGGATGAGCATTTATAGTTGAACATTTATTTTCCCAGAAAAAAGTGTCCTAGAAATAGTGCTGCTGAAGTTTTACAGTTGTAAAACTGTCTTCCCATTTTTCCAGCAAGGCATTTTAAATACTTCATTACTGAAATGGGAACATATATGCGTTTCAATAAGGGAAACTAAATATACCCCCATAATGTCATCCAACAGAATTTAGTGCGCTGCTGTTACTGTCTGTATCAGACATTAGAGCAGAGATCAGCCCAATTGGATCTAACACTTTTGAACAGGCAGAAAACAGAAACAATTTTTGGCCAGTGACAAGACATAGCCCAGTGGAGCACGCTGTAAACAGCTCGGAGGTACGGAGGTCCCTCCACACCAGCTCAGTGACCAGAAGGGCTGGGCTGCACACCTGGCACAGTATATTCGAATCATCTTCACCAGCATTAAACTCTACGACTCTATAAAACTATGATAACAAAGACGAATCAGCAGACTAAAATGATTAACAAAGAAGAAAAGTGTGTTCTCAAGACGTATAATGTGATTAAATTCCTGTATCAAACAAAAGATCACCACGTTGGGAATATTCCCACACACACATATGCAAATAAACAGACACACAGCCTGCATAATGACTAGCATTAACAAACAGCCTAACAAAGTTTGAGTTCATTAATTAAATATAGTCACACAGCACTGAAGCAAGTCATCCAATTACAAAAGAAAAATGATAAGAAAATTGTTTTTCGTTCATTTATTTTTTCTTTTTCCTGCTCTATTTTCTAATTAAAAAATGTGAAAAACTCTACTAGTTGTTAAAAAACCTCATTAATGATCCATTCAAAATCAAGTAACAGATTGTGCTAACTATGTATCTTGAATCTCATTTCTTCTCAGATAAGTAAAATGTACTGTGTCCTTTACAGGTATTTTCAGATGATGGTCACATAACCGGACCAAGGAGTGCCTTGAAAACTGTACAATATTAACATCACTGTTGATGCTATCATGATGCAGGGCAACAAAAGGTGGACCACAGCACCGAATGATTTCCACAGAAAAGATCACATCATTTTAAACGAATACTTAAATATAAAACTGAGGAGTTACAACTACAAATACAAGTCACCTGCCCCATTTGTTGGTGCCCTATATAATGATAAGGGAAAACTAGGCAATATTTGTACATGGTGGGGAACGTCTGGGCTCCTCTGAACACAGGGATCCATCAGGAGCACTGGATTGCAGAACAGAAAACCCTTATGGAAGTGAATACAGCGTGGGCTGGGCCAACTGGCTTGGAAATTACCCTGTCCTGAGTACTGCCGGGGAAGGTGCAGACTAAAAAGTTGCTGGCATCTTAGCTAGACTGGACCCATGCCTCTGCAGAAAGTGGGTGTTGAGAGGCACAGAGGCCAGGGCAGAGCAGAAAGGGCCTCTCTGGGGCTGCCTGTAACCAGTAGCAGGAAAGCTCCTCCTTCATCTGTGAGATTGATGCAGAAAAGGCCGTGCCCTTTGTGGCTCAATGTCAAGATTAACTCCCGTAACCCACACAAAAAATAAAAACAAAGCAATTGATAATTTAGGTGGAAACCTATTATATCAAGTGCAGTAGGAAATACAATTATCTGGCAGGCAGATAACCAATCCATCAAACAGCAGCCCGGCTCCCCTTCCCCCAGCAGTATCCTTATTAAGGCTTTCTAGGAAGATGAAAGCAGGCTACTACCTGCTGGCATGAGGCAATATTACAGAGAGACTCCCCTAACTATTGTGCCTCCTGACTGAATCTGTGCAGAATATCTATCAGTTCCCATCTCCTTGCTGAAACGTCTAATGGCCTGCAGCATTGCCAGAACAATTTTCAATGAATTATGCCAAACCGTACACAGCTCTCCAAGACTGGATGAGTTAATTGCTATTAAATCAATTGGCTTTGCTTTTCTCACAGCAGCCAAAGTCCATCATTCACAAGAAAGAAATTCTCTCTCTAGGTTCTAAGGAGACATTTTCATCCTGGTGCTCCGTGCCAAAGCTGTCAATGTTTGTTTGGTACATGTGGCCTCGTCCCACCTCTGCCGTTACCTGGACCATCACAGACCCGAACAGGCGTACTCGGGACTGCTCTCCTGTATAACCCGACCATTGCAATTCCATTGGCAGTGAATACCTCTTCTGCAGCCTTCACACCACTCATTTTCAATAATACTTTGCACAAAAAAGATTCCCCTCAAGTCCACAGGCAGCAACACCACCGCTCTGATTCTATCCCCTGTTGTACTAAATGAGTTAAGTCTTAGTAAAACTCTATCAAAAGCGTGCAAACAAATGTGCAACACAAGAAGAGGGCTGATATGGTGAGCTCTTTATAGTTGTGACAGAGGCTCATGAAAGACACGAGCTCTTTCCAGCTGACTTTGTTTCACAGTCATCTGACCTGCTTCACTCTTCATTCCCTTCTTCATCTTCAGCTGTTATTTCCACCAGAAGTAGAGTGCAGCTATGAATTAATCACATCTAGGATGAGCTTTAGTTTCAAAGGTCTTACAGAAATAGTACTCTACACTACATTTCCATTATACCATAGAAGACAGCAGATGAACGGAAGAAAAAAAATATGAGTATGCAATTTACATGGTATTAGTTTATGCAGAAATATAATCTGTCATGAAACTAAATCTTGATTTTTTCAGTCCTTAGATACATTGCAGAGGGGATGTTCAGCTGGAGATGAGAACATCCTTCATCTATTCCATCAGAAGTTATCTAGATTAAGAATGCGCACTTTCAAAGTATGAACCTCTCATACACTAAATACTCTGGAATACAGGAGAAAGTTAAGTATAAGGAAAAAATAATAAAACCTCTGAAAGCAGAAGCAGATTTTGCCTTTAGACAAATCAGAGTTTGTAAAACATATGCTTTTGACATATGGTAATTCTGCTTTCTAAAGAGAGCAGAACAAGTGGTTGGCAACAGAAAACAGCCAAATAGTGAAAAAAACAAAAGTGAGAGCTGTAAAAAGATGCTTCCATTATATTTATTTTTATTAAAAGATGCTTTATTATATTTAATTCTAATAATCACTAACATAGGAACTGTAATTGCAGTTGTACACTGTGCACATACAGCAATGCCTGATGGTTTATTGCATATAATCGATGTCATGAAAGTAAAATTATCATAATTTTTCAGCTCTTGGAAGTTATATATTTAATAGAAAATTCAGAATTATGTCCTACTTCCCTACTATATTCACTTCCTATAAACAGAACGTCATGGCCATCACTGTTTAACTTTGTAGTAAAAGAAAATTATTCTCTCCATTTTCACAGTTTATAATGGGAACAGCAACTGTCACGCTGAGCACTTCCCAGTAGTTAACCAGCTTGGTTAGGAACTTGCCTTCATCTTTCCAGCTGCTCACTGCATATGAAGAAAGGCAAGTTCCCAGCAGAGCTCTTGTGCACAGTATATGCCGTCCCAGATTCCTTTTTATACCTATACCTATATCCTTCAGGGTAATTTCAAGGACATTTCACTGCGGATATAGCCACGCTAATTTGCTTTGCAGTCATCACTTATCCTAACAGTGTGAAGTTACTTTTGATTGTGATTCTTATAAATATTTTAGACTAACATGAAGTCCGGCATTATGGTCGTTCAGCTGCAGAATACAGTGTGTCTTTTAAGAAGCATTCCTGTCCTTTTTACCACTTTCCAGCACTGCCTTTACATGAAATAAAGTCCTCCATGCACAGTCATATTCTTGTATTTCTACCCAGAAGTAAACAGTTCATAATGTGATTTTTTTGGTGCCATTTCTGGGAATAAAACATGGCCATTATCTTATAAGCTACACAGGAACATCCATACAGGTGTATGTCTCTCTAGATTTTCACAAGTGCATTAAAAAGAGACAAAGCTTTAAAGGGGGGGTGGGGGGGAAGTAGTTCAGCATTTTAAAAGGAAGCAGCACGGTTCAGATCTTAACTTTCCCTGCTCTCCGCATTAGGGTAGCATTCTGCGTCCATGTTCACTTTGACTGGTAGTAACATGACAGCTCAACAACTCTTCTGCATTTACATCTTTTGTATGTAAAATTTGTTACATGTTTACAGGTAAACCACACAGGTTTGACTATATGCAATTATTTTGTGACAAATATTTATAGTCATATTTTCACTTGTACATATAGTAACCATGACCAGTCAGTCTGTACCTGTGCCTTTCCTTAAGCACCAAAAGTCTGCATCAAGCAGCCATGGGAAAAAAAATGGCAATGGATCAGTGAAGCATAGGAGCAAATAGAAGTTCACCACAGCTCTCTTTGGCCCCACTCTTTTGCTGCAGAACATCCCCTAGAGAACATGAAGAAAGCTCTGCAATATGGGTAACAGGAGTCAGTCACAGGAGACATCCAGGAGAACATGCAATATGCAGTCATCTTGCCAAGTGACTCTGTTCTCCTCCTGCTGGGTCATGTTTAACCATGTACAGGATTGGGGCTAAAAGTGGAGTGAGAAACAGCCTTTGACCATTTAACATACTCCTCCTTTACCCAAAACAATGATATGTTCATCACTTCTTAGACCTCTAGAAGCTACTAATACACCTCTGCGCAGGCAAGAACATACAACTTCTGATTGTAAAACCTATTTATCACATTAAGCTACTTTTCCTGTTTCTGTTGCTACACGCACCACTTCTAACAGACCAAGCTGTTAATGAAGACACTTGATATTTGGCAAAAGTGTGTAACACAAAACGTTATACAGCTCAGTCTGGAGCAGGCAAAGTGACTCAGAAGTCTTACACCCCATTGTATTTAGTATGAACATGTATGTTGTCTTTCATATTTAATACTCTGTTCTTTCTTAAGGTCTGTCTGACAGGTTAATAAAACTAGTTTGCCCTATATGTTGCTGCTAGGGTTCTCAACAGCTGTATGGCAGGAGACTTACCACTATAGCTGGTTGGATTTATTTTTGGTGGGAAGAGGGCATTAATACCCAGTAAGTGAACTCTTAGAGTGGTATGAGCAGGCAGCTGGAGACTGTTATTTATTGGTCTTACCTAGAGCTGTGTAAAATACAGGAAACCATCAGAAAAGTGCAGTGTTGCTCAGTGGTAACAGAAGGAAGAGTTATACATAAAACAAATATTAAAGGACTAACTGCGAAACATTTGAGGAAGCTAAATCAGTTCTTAGTGCAAAAAAAAAGGAAGTTTTCAGCTATTCCAGAAATTCCAAGTCAAGTGGATTTGAATTTTCCATAAATCTAACTTTCATGAAAGTTCTAATTTGATATTTTCCACTTGATTTTGTTGTTTTTACCCCTCCCACTAGGCTAACTTCACTAAAAAACCTAGAAGATACTGGTGATACAAAAGATACCAGACTTTAAATTCAAACCTAAGAAGTGGTTTGTCAGTTTTGCTAGCAAGTCCTCTAGGCAAGTTTACTGAGACTTAACTGACAATATCCAAGATAAAGTAGAAGGGTACGATATTACAAACATTTGTATAGAAGATTAGGGTGCCAAAACTACATCCGAAAATCCTGTTAACAAGGCAAATCCAGCACAAAAAGTAAAACAAAGGTTTCACTTGCGTCTGCTTCAGATTTTCCAGACTTGCTCCTCTCCATTATTATCGAGCCATCCAGAGATGGCAAAAACCAGTAAATTAGATTCCAAAGTAACTCTGAAGGTTGGAAACCTACATCCTAGGGTATAAATTGGGGGGTATTAAGCAGATATTTGATGCACAAACATAAATAACATAATCTCCTTGTATTCTTCAGAGAGCTGACAACACTAATGTAAGTCTAAAATTACTCCTGCTCCAAATCCCTTAGTTTTATTAATTTTTCTAAACTCCTTTAAATAAAAGTTACATTGAAAGACAAAAAGTAATCCTCTCTGATCCTAGTTTTCATTTTATAAATCTTATCAGTGTTTTCAAGCTCTGAGACTCCAAAGTGTTAGTTCCCATCTTAATAGCACTATGGTAGGAGTCTGTAAATATTGCAGTAGTAATAAAATGAGCTAATTTAATTTCCTAGGAAAATGTATGTATAAAGTTCCCTGTGGTTTGTAATTACTGTAAAGTCAACAGTTTACATCAATGACCTGGTAATCAGTTAGTCAGAATGTAAATAATTAATGAAATAAATATTTTCAACGAGCTTGCTCATGGAAGACTCCTTAGAGTACGGTAAAACAGCAGTTTTGTGAGAACAGTATTATAAAAGAGTCGAGCCTCTTATTGGTACATATTTGTACTTTGTTTCTTACTAATTTGGTACAAAACAGAAAATTTTTTTGTAAACACCTTTCTACTGATCTAAGACTAATTAATGTTAATTCCACTTTGCTAAATGAGTGCCAACATCACAGAGGTGCTATGAATTATGGGAACATCAAAGAGTGAAAGGCAGAATCCTGCGCACCCTGACACCTCCTCTTGTTACATGGCTCACAAACAAAACCATTTTTTCTTAACATTTCAGCATGGTCAGAATCAGCCTAGGAAACAACTTTATGCTGAACTCCGGTGACAAGGAAGAACTATGCCATCAATCTTTTATGGCGTGCCCTACTCATGCTATCTATACTTCAGCAGTAAAAAGATGGGCTGTTTTTTTCTTATTTCTCTGTATTTAAGAAATGCTTTAACATGAAAACACAGATGAAAAGTACTGATGCTTCAGTCTCCCTTATACAACAGGTCTCGCATTATCAATCACTATCTGATTAAAGGTTACTCACTTATTTCCACACGCTGCTAAATTGCTGACACTATGACAATCGGTGATAGTCCTGGTAGCACAACATAATTTTGGTCTTTGTCTTTGTGATTCCTACAGTGTAAAATTCATTTTCACATTCACTTTCCGACTGTGCCCCAAAATCATCTAAAGGAATTAGGCAGACCTCAGTACGATCTTGTTATTGACATTTATGTTGATCGATGTTGGCTCTTACAGAATTGGAATCTACAGATCAATTCCCTTATTAGATTCGTTCTCAGTGCTGCCATGATCATTTTATCACAGAAGCTGCTGCCATCAAATACTGCTTTATCACTTTATAATGGGATAAGCTGCAGCTTTCCTCTAGCATACAGTTGGAAATGAAAACTGTCTGAGCTCTAAATGTTTCTTTCACAGGTTTTCAGAAATGTCCTTATTAACTGCATATGTCTTTTTTAAAAGCTATTTTAAACTCAGTTTACCTAACCAGTAATAATTTTTGCCTGTAAGAAAATTCCAGTTCTCAGGGTGGTAAAAAAAAAAAAAAAAAGGCTAACACTGGAGACTGCCCTGGATCTATTAATCACCTTCTTCCTGCTGAGTCTATGAGTCAGATGACAGAAAAAAATGAGGCTAAGAATGGAGATACGACAAAAAAACCAAAATGGTCTCAGGAATGGTAAGCAGTATTATGGGAACACGCAAACACACATACAAACGCTCAGAAAGCACACAGAACAAATACATACGCAAGGTTTGTTGGAAGTGTTTTCTCTGGTTTTGAAAATATGCAGGGCTATGGTATTTTTGTAAGAGTGGTATTACAGCTCCTGTTGAGAGAGGAGTTCATCACATTAATTTAAATCTCCGATAAAATAAATTAGCTTTTTTATTGCCAGGTTGAACTACGGGGCTATGATTGTTATGTATTGCTACAATCTAAGTCTTAATGGCATTTTAGCCCTGTGGTGGTCAAACAGAAACCATTTCAAACCTTCTAAAGGCTATTAAAACATGTGCAGATGTCTGGAAAATTAATACTATTATCTAACTCTAACCTTTTGCCTGTAGGAGGAAAAGGAGAGAGAAGGCTCAGGGAAGATGTTTTAGATCAATACATGGCAACAGGGGAGGGCAAGCACTGTTTCACATGGAAGCTCATTGGCTGTGAACAGGTGATTCAACTCAGCAGATTCATCCTTCTTTGGATTTCACTGAAATCATTCATTTACTGAGAAAAATAATTTGAGAGAGATGAGCATCATTTTTACAGTCCTTCCTCACTGCTGTTTCCAAGGTCCAGCAAGCTAGACACTGGAAAGGTGCATTCATTTAAACGACAAGAGCACGAATTTGTCCAGGTTAACGTTGAACAAGCCATACTTTCCTTGCCTCAGTATTATGCATTTAACAGATTTCTCCATCCCGCCACCCGCTTTTTTTTTTTCGTGTAATACTATAGAAATGTCAGATGGACTGAAAAGAGTTTAAAAGTAGAAGGAGGATTTCAAGAAAGGCTTTCATCATTCGTTGAAGGCTTTTACATACATATTTTCTCCAACTCTAATGCATTGTTTTTGGCTGAAAGAATAATTTCAAATAAGGAGAGACTTTTTAATAAGGTTTTCTTGAATAACTGGAAACAAGGTACTTCATTCTATCCTTTTTCCTCAAAGCACTTACTTGAGGCATGGTTTAGAAAGAGTAAGTGGGCAGATTTCCAGCTGGTAAGAATTATTGGCTCTACTTATTGTACTGAAATTAAAGGAACTTCTGCTAGGTCAGAAATCATCCCGTAGACTTCCAAAACTTTTGCTGCTTTTGAGAAATAATGCTTCTAGATGGTCACAGTGTGCATGTGTTGTGGTCTTTCATTCCTGAGAGCCTGAAATCTGACCACAAGATTTCCAAATGGCAACATTTATTCTGATATACAAAAATCACAGGGCTTCTGTGAAGGACAGAGTGCAACTCTGCAGTCCTGATGATCTGAAACAAGCATCTCAAATCCTGGCTTCAGACCTCTGTAGTGCCAGCAACCTACTCCAGAGTGGTGAGAAACTGCAAAAGGATCTCGCAGTCAGCCTGGCCATGCAAGCTGAGAAATCTCTGTAAAGCTGTAACAGAGGGGAGATGGGAGAGCCAGTGCTGGTACCAATGAGGAGGGGGCACCATACTGGACAACACAAGGACACAGACCTTCACTGGCCACCTTCATCTGCACCTCACTCATGCTGCTGTAGCCAGGAGGAAACGGAAAATGAGAAATGTCCATCACTCCTCCTGGGCCAAACGGTGCTCCTGTGAGGGAAGGCACAGTGCCCTCTCAGCGCTCTTCGGCACCTGGAGCAGCCTGGGGAGTGCCAGGCCCTGGCACACGATGCCACAAGAGAGAGTCCCCTCCCGCACCCCGCAGCTTGCCCCCAGGCCCGAGGCAGCGGCCAGCTCTGCTTCCGGCATCGGTGGCCGAGAGCGGCAGAGCCTTTCGGCAGCTCTCTGTGCTCACAAGAAGTGGTGCCAACATTTGATTAGCAATCCGTGCCCTTGTGAATTGATCGTTTTTTCACGGTAGATAAAAGCAGGGCTTAGGAGGTATTATATAAGAATTTCAAAAGGGGTCAGCTCCCAGTTCAGACCAAGTAAGTAGCCAGATTTTCAAAAGAGCTCAGCACAAGGCCTGAACACCTGAAAGTCTGGTCCTGTGTGAAGGACCTAAAGACCTAAATTAAAGGTTATTTCCATTTGTTATTCCCCCATGAACTGGTGAAGACTGGTAACAGAGCCGAGAGTATCCATATTTCTAATAATTGTCAAGATCTCCTAAGGGCCATTTAGTGGAATAAATTTAAGTGAGCCTTTAAAACAGAGTTTTAATCTCTGATTCATGTTCACACTTGCAGTATCTATGACCCATAATAACTGTGCCTAGACTTGTGCCTGTGCCTGTATCTACTGTACAGGAAAAGTACACAAGGCTTGTTTAGAGAAAAAAATGGAACTAAGAGTAAGTAATAGGAAACAAAAAAAACCCTAGATAGAGTATTTCTGCTTTTAAAATATGACTGAATATAAAAATTTAGGATGAAAACACTACAAAATTGAGTAGTTCATTTCTGAAACTGTATACCGGAAAGATGAACTGAAGAGTGGGCGTATATTTGAGATTTTTAAAGCACTGATATTAATTCAAGATGGCATTACTTTGGCAGTCTGGATTCCATACTCGTAATGAGGTAAGATGGAGTTTAATTCATAATGTTGAAGATGCCCTTGCAATGCACCCAGGACACAGACAAATCACTGCTCCTCCCTGTACCCAGACGTCAGATAGTGACTAATGAAACATGGCTTGCTCACATCCAGAGGAAGAAATGAGCCCGAATGCAATCTAAAAATGCCAAAAATACAGAAAGACTCAAGTCTGTCAATATCACATTGTTAAAGATTTAATGACAAAGGTAACTTGTCCTTTTAGCTTGTCCTTATCAAAAGAGATACCCAGATGGTAATTTAAGAGTTAAGGCACTAATGGACTCTTCAGTTTCACTGAGCATCCATGTGCTGATTTTATCTTGAAATACAGTATTTCACATTCTCAGCGAAGTCAACAGAGATTTAGTCAATAGTGTCACGGCCTTTGGACGGGGATTTGAATCTTACCAGTATCCAAACCATCATTAAAGAAGATAGGTCATTTGGGAAACAAAGGAGAGCATTAGTAAAATTCAATACTAAAAGATGGGTTTGGCTCAGTAGGTGTTTTATGATTCATTATGAATAGCATTTTACTCTAATTACCACTCCTTTCTTCTATGTGCAGTATCCATAAGAGTATACAAAACATACATAGTATATCACAGGTAAATGAATTTTTTCATAACAGATGGCAACAGAAAATACCTTTTGAACAATCTTACGTGCTAAAACCCACTTAGCATGTTACTTTGATTCATTTGATGGCACAGGAAGTTCCGTCTGAACATGAGGAAGAACTTCTTCCCTCTGAGGGTGACGGAGCACTGGAACAGGCTGCCCAGGGAGGTTGTGGAGTCTCCTTCTCTGGAGATATTCAAGACCCACCTGGACAAGGTCCTGTGCAGCCTGCTGTAGGTGACCCTGCTTCGGCAGGGGGGTTGGACTAGATGACCCACAGAGGTCCCTTCCAACCCCTACTATTCTGTGATTCTGTGATATGTATAATTTAAAATTACTAGCAAATGACACTGACTTAATATAATCTGAACAGTTTAAATGTTACCAAGTAAAGTACTTACTGGCACACCTATTTTTAAGTAAAAGAGCCACAGTTCCATATTGCTTCATGCAAAGTGCCACTACACTTAAATAACAGAAACAAAAGCACAGTTCTAAAGTAAAATATAAATGAAGTTTTATATGTATTGACGGCAATAACAGATGAAATTAATCCTTTATGTATTGTTATCTGTTTCATAAACACATTTTTGCAGTTATCCTTCATTTCAGTTTCAAAGTCTTAAGAAAACAAAAATCAAACTACATACTTAGCTCTATTAGTGCAGTAAGAAGAAAATGACACATCTGTAATAATAATGGTGTGCTTTAGAATTTCAATAGATTCCTACTTTACCACAACAAGAGAAAGCTCTCTAAATCTTTGAATAATTTAATTTTATGCATTCTTTTGGTATTTCATTTGGGAGTTATGGAGTGTGAAATACACACCATGATGAGAAAACAATTATCTAGCTCACATGTTACTTCTCCATATTGTATTTAGGCAAGGCTTGCAGTGGCTACTATTTTATTCCACTGTGAAATCCAAAATGGGGAGGCTGTAAAAGTTGACCTGATGACATGAACTTATACTTTTATATGTAACACATGGCTTGTCCTTACCACATCATATACTGTGATAACATTAGAACAAATTCATGCCGATTTTTGCTATCAGAATGTCAGTGAGAAAGATTTTTCCATTTAGAAAGGAAACCTGAATGAATGACTCGACTTAAATACACCAAATACATACATAAAAAAATTCATTGCAAACTTCAAAACCAGAAACACATCAGGCAAAAAATGGATCTGTTGGTCACACAAAACATAAACATGAGTGTTATGAGTGTTCATAGAGTTTTCACAAAATTCACAGTCTAGAATAAAGGCTGCCTCTAACCAGTCTCTATATTTACATTTGACCTTTTATGCAGGGATTTACATGATAAGTTGCTAATACATCTTTCTAATACATTCAGCAAACAGAGCAGGCTGAAATTCATCCAACAGGTTAAGCATTGCTATAGGTTAAATATAACTGCATGGAATAAAAAAACCTATCTTTTTAATGCTTATTAGAGGTTTGAAGCACACAGTAAGTTAGAAAGGAATACAGTAATACTATTTTGTATTGTGGAATTCCTTCCCTTTTTCTTACATTTATTCCCATACTGAATGTACACAATAGTAGGAAAAAACATGAAAAACATTCTTGTACTTAATGAGTCTGCCCACATACTTGCTTACAGTTTCAAATGCCATATTTGATTCCTGCCATCATGTGTATCATCACTGATAATAAAAATCTATGCATAAAATACAGAGAAATCTATGGTTCACTTAGTTGCATATTCCTCTTTATCTAAAAAACAGGCAGTAAAATCCTCCTTTTGTTGCTAAGGCCTGTCACATCAGTACAGCCCCACGGTTTTCTTGACACATGCTTACTCTGGAAGACTGTCTTTGCTCTTCAGAACAATGCCTGAACATTTCTTCAAAACTTAAAAATACTGCTCTCCTCAGTCAAAACCATTCATAAACATTTCAAAAAAGATCACTTGTGGCTTTCCTAAAGATTATTTGCTCATTTGAATTACTGGTCTTGGTATCTCTGTAGCCATTTATTATCACTAGGATAATGGAAAAAGCTCATTTTTGTATCTGGTATCTGAAGATACATTTAAAATTGTATCACAAAACGTCATGTTTATGTAGATATGGAAAGCCTTTCAGTGCTTTTCTTTGGGACCTCTCAAGGCTAGTAAAAGTACTTGGACATATGAAATTCTAGCAATTGGGAGTAATTTTCTCTTAACAGCATTATCATTCTCATCAGAACTACATGCTTAGTGAGCTTTAGTTCCTATTTCGTTTTGTTTGAGAGCAAATTGGTACGAATTTAGGTGCTGAAATAAGGGACTACAGTCTGACAAGAAGGGAGATCACCAACACACAAATTACATATGGAGCAGACCTATCAGGTCAGTTGATCTAACTCCCTCATAATAAAATACCGTTCTCCACCGAACATCTTGCTGTGCTTTGTTTGCTTTAGTTTTAAGTGTTGTAAGGGATAATGCCCTCCCTCACTTCTCATACATCATGACATGGTCTGTAACAAAAATTTTTGTGATGTTCCTTTATCAGCCTGAATTAGACTTAGATCCAGCAAAGCATTTTATTTTAAGAATGAAAGATTTATACTTTCCCCAGTCAGAAAAGAGCACGTAAGGATTCCCCCGTGTTACGGACTGGTGTTCTTGAGGGACAAGAAAAGCTGCCTCAGCCATTTCGCCCGAGGGATCTCACAAAGCTTCCCGGAGGTCTACACACCGCGGCTGTGATTTCCATACTTACAAGTGTAAGTCCCTGTAACTAGAGATGGTCTGCAGAGAGCCACTGCTGCGGATGACACCCAGCGATTATCAGTGCTCTCCCAAAAATCTGCTTATCGCAGAGCCTCCTTCCAGAGCTGGCTGGATATCAGATATCCAGCCTAATTCTTTCAGGTATTATGCTGCTGCTGTATTCAAAACTATAAGTCATACGGCTCAGCTTAGGGAGGTTAGACAGAGTTTATTCAGAGGAGGTTACTTCTTTTCCTTCTCTCATCACTGATTTTAGTCACCCACTCATCTAACCAGCAGACTCTCATGAACACTTTATTTCTGTGATGTTTCTTCAATATCTATTTGGAGCTGGAAACAGGAAAGTAAGAAATACGGTTTATAATGCATTATTACACGTTGATGATTTAAGCTGAGATGAAATAAGAGACTAGAAGCTTTGTATTTCTGTCTTCTCAGATGCTACTGGTGAGTAAGGACATGACAGAAATAGAAAGTAGGTACCAGTTTACTGAGATAATCGAAGATCGGAAATAATGACATCAGCATCTTCACATCAAGAAATGTTCCTTTAATCTGTTCTTGAAAGCCTCAAAAATCTTTGAGTGTTCCTCACTAGATGACGATCTTGATTCCTGATACAGAGAGGCATTCTTCTCATTTCTCACTGCTACAAGACTGGATGCTCTTTCCTGGGACAAGCTCTTCAGGACAGTAATTGTGCACCTTCGGTAGCCTTGATTTGGAGAAAGCACTCCAGCAGGACTACGGCCTGAAATCTTTTGAGAACGGTAAATGGTGTAAAAACCACCACCTCGTTTCTTTGTAGGTGCTCTACTGGCAACATAATTCTTGGATAAAGTTTAGTGTGTTAAACTTAAAATATCTCAAACACGATTTAAATTTATGTGATTGTTTATACAGCTCTTGAGATTGTTCTAACTTTTAAGCAGTTTTCCACTACTGTTGAAACAATTGGCAGATTTGAAATTAATTTCTCCTCAAGCCACCAGTCCTGATTCCTGAGTAAGTAAATATCACTACAGACACCTGGTTTATATTTATATGTTTACCGAGAAAAAAAGGACAGAGTTTGTTCTGGAGCTGGAAATTTTCAGAAGATTTGCAGATAAGAGTACCCCAACAACCTGATGGACACAAAGGAACAAATGTGACGTAACAGAATAAGCAGGTCAACTGCAGGAGTTTCAAAACTTCAAATACAATTTGCTGATCTTGGTCTCCAGCCCGCCTGCTCTCTGCAGAGCCCAGAGGCACAAGGCAGGACTAGTAGCTGGCTTCTGTCAGATGGGAATTCTGCTGCTGCTCAGCATATAACAATCCAGTTATTTACACTTTGGACTGCTGACAAACTGTTTTCTAACAGTGTGTGATGATCTTTAGTTCTAATTTCAAGCCCTCAGATGTTTACTTTCTGAAATACTTAAATATTTGGTATATCTGATCACTGTAAAGCAACACAACTACACTTTTAACCTTCTGCATTCAGACCTCATCATGTCTAACGATGTCTGAATCAGAGGTCAGACTCTGAGGCCAGATACTCCATCTCCTTTTGTCAGGTGCTGGGGCAACTAATTGCCCTCTTTTTCGTCCCATATATAATAATGTCATCGGTTCATTTTCCCCCTTCCTGCTAGGTTGTACAACTGTTTCCATCGAAGTATGTACAGCTATACTCTATCTCATACGTCAGGGCATAGCTGTCAGTTTATTAAAAGAGCTAATATCAATGCAGTTATAAGAAAGCAGTTATTATTTAAATTGACTTTCTGAGAATTCAGCAGACTGTGCTGTAGCATTCTAGACAAAATTTCAGACATAAAATTAAAACAATGTGGATGGTCCATGAGTAATAAATGAAACTAATCTGGGCAGAGAAACACAAGGAGAAAATAGATGCTTCAAGAGTCCTCCCTGCTTTGTTCTGGAGTTGATAAAGTAGAATTTTTATGATGGAAATAAAATGGCAATGAAAATATAGTTTAGGATGAGAGATACTGTAAATCTTATGATTAGAAATATTATTTTATACTTTCTGAACTATGAGAATTTTATTACTTATTTAATCAAATAAATCAACTCAATAAATGTTGCCACTTGCCACTTTTTAACACATTTCACTGAAATTTCCCTGCATGCTTTGTAAAAAAACTGTGACAGCAAACTTCTGGGTGAAAAGTGAAAGCCAGTCTTCACCCGCAGGAACAATTCATCTAACAAACATGTTGAATTTATATAAACAGAGATACATAATATAAACAAATAACTGCGATATCTATCAGAAGGCAAACCCTGACCCCTGTTATCCCCAGTAACTTTATACAAGTCATCATTCTTGTAAAAGGAAGGTATGTAATATCAGAATAAGGTTCAATGTCATGAGTTACATTTTCAGGTAGGAGTGGAAAAAAGAGGGCTAACTAGAAGAAAAGATCTGTGAAAAGATCTGTGTCTCAAGACTGAGCAGCCTACACCTGATAAAGTCAAAACAAGTCTGGGAGACAACACAGCCAACAAGTGGAATAACTCTATAATTTGGTGATTTTAGTAGTTTAAAGTTTCTTTGAAGAAAACACTGCATCATTTAGAAAAAAATAAGGCAAAGACAGAAATATAGTGATATTGACATTTACATTTAAAAATATTTCATAGATGCTATACATGGCCATGGGCAAAGCAGAAGCGTTAAATTTCACCTAAGGCTTCTTCTTCCTACTCTTATATCTTTGGATTTATCTTCTCCTTTCAGCAACCTTTTGTATACCACCTACACAAATTTCCCTCTTCACTTCCAACCAGTTTCTCTCTACCCAATTTTAAATCTTAAGTCTATTATTCCCAACTATTTCTCCCACTGCCAGATGAAATACAAGGTGGCTCGCTAAAATGCAGTTCCTGGTTTTCTTTTCCCAAACCTCTCCTGCTATGACAGGCAGAATTTTATCTCTTTTTAGCAGCCGTGTTAACTGAGGAAAATGAAGGCTGCCTGGACAGAAGCTACTCCTCTGTGCTAGTTTTTGTGTAAAACTGTTGTTGCTCTTCAAATGGTGCTGAGACAGAGACACTTTTCCAAGGCTTCTTCATCTTAAGAAGAGAGATTGGCTAAATAAAACAAAATTTTAAAAAATATAGGTGATCAGGCTCCCCTTTATTTATCTACCCTAACACCAACTCTGTAAATCACACTCTTCAGCTAGAAAGAATATCCCCAGAAAAACAGGGTAGCTCTTAAAATCATCTACAATATGAAAGAGGTGACAAAAAAAACCAAAAAAGCTTGAGTTATCTCTTCTTCCTCCTTACATTTTGCATCAGCATTACTTGATCTTCTCATGACAGGAGTGACATAGCCTCTGTGTCATTCTCCCTACAAGCAGTAAGCACACCAAAATTTCCAGTAGCAAAGAAGCTATATGGCAACATGTATAATCACACACCTCAAGAAATCACACATATTTCTTTTAAAATACTATTAGACCCTTCAAGTACCCTTAGACACTTACACTTCTTGTAAATGCGTGAAAGCATAATACTTTTAATAATAGTTTTACAGTGAAGGATTCCTGAAGCAGTTATGAAAACCTTACTGCATGATCTTCTTTTAAACTGGTAGCAATCAGTTTTTCTTTTTTTTTTCCCCAGAAATCTGTGTTGAAATCTAAGATGTCAAGACTGCTTATGGTTAAAAATAAGCTTACTCTTTAATACAAGAGTCTTCTAATGTCAATTACAGAATAACATGATGGTAATATACAATCAAATCACAGAAGTCGATATGCAGAAAAAGTAACCAATACTAGTTATTTTTAATTTATAACCTCTTCTGTAGCATTCTTCAAGATTTTTGATTGTATTGAGTGTGAATAACTCCTAGGATGAGATCAACATGTAAATAAAATCAAACTGTACTGTATCAGACAGTACACAAAAGGTGAAATCAACCCCACATACAGCCCGCCCCCCCCCCCTCAGCAGTATTTGCCCATTTGCTTTGATTAGGGTCATGATTTAACAGGAATGTCCCTACCCACCTATTTAGTACTCTTCTGTAGAGTTTAGCTATTGCTCTAAATCTGGGAGGTATGCGTTTCCAAGAAGACACAATCCAAACTGTGCTTCAATTCTGTGCAGCCACACAACTATTTTTGCTTAATTTCTGTCCTAAGGAAACACCCTTATTCAGATTTTACACCTCAGACTGCAAGATCATAGATTACGCACCACTCATTCAAGTCTGGAGTAAAGTTAGAGGACAAATAAATTTCTGGAAACGCACAAATTTACTGTTTCCTTTTTTGGTAAAAATTACATATGAAGTGCTTAAACAGAAACTTAATTTTCTGATGTACATTGCAACTTGTTCTCTGCTCTTTTTTCCCCAAGGGTGTTCAAATCTGTTGACAGCAAGCGTAGGGACATAAAGGTAAATTTTGCTGTTGTCTTGGAGACCTGGACTTTGCGAATGATCTTAATTCTCTTTTTTCTTCAGCCAATAAAGACAAAGCCAGTGAAAAGCGGGGGGAAAAAAATCTATACACATTAGTTCCTGCCAAACTGTGCAGGAACAATGATGTAAAATAGTTTGAATCCCTCAGGAAAACCTGCTAGATCATTTGGTTCTTTCTTCCACTTGACGCAGGTTCATCTCTTTCAACTTCTTTCACAGCAGTGACACAATGCAGTTTCAAGAAACTCAAGTCAAAGCATTGATCCCACTTTTCAGATGCTATCTAACACTTCTATAACATTCCTGGAATAACCTGGCTTTATTATTTCCACACAAGATATTGGGAAGAAGAGCCGTATCTGCAATAAAAAATGTGCAATCTATGACTTCTGTGCAATCTAACCCAATACTAACAGAGACTAGAGTCAGACTCTTTAGAAACAAAAAAAAAAACAAAAAGAAAGAGGAAAAAAAACAAATGCAGGAAAAAGGATCAGGTGATGCGACTGTCAAAAGCAGAAGGCTCAGCAATAAAGGTTGATGCTGTGGTGGATGTGTCTGAAACTCTGAACGTATGAAGAGTCCTACACAGGAGTCTATGAAGGATGAACAAACAGGAAAGAAAGCAGGGGGAAAGGGAGAAGAAACCAGAAGAGAGAAGGTCCTGACCAGGCAATACCTAAATCAACAGAAAATCAAGAGACAGAACAAGAACCTGAGGATAATGCAAGAACCCAGACCTGTGATGGTGATCTGGCATCTCTCTGCTTGTGCTTTACATTTTCACAGTAAATCAGTATTTGCCCTCACCATGGGGATTCCCTTGCCTTTAAGCACCACCTGGTGAGCAGACCATGTTTCCTCAAGAAACAGCCCAAGCTGATGAGAGTTATAGCAGCCCTCAGCTGGCAAGAAAACAGTGCAAAGGCCAAATTTTACCTTGAGATGCAGATGGACAGCATCAGAAGATTTAAATAAGATACACATTTAATATCACTTACCTAGAAGACATGACCCAAATTTCTCTCAAAAATGAATTAACTTCTCTCTAATTAGAAATAATGCATACTGCTAAAACCAGAATTTTCCCTATTGTTAGAAATGTGCCACGTTTTAATTATTCCTCATTTACTGTTCTGCTAGCTCATGGTCAGATTTGTTGGAACTTCTGCAAAGCAATCCTACCTCTACAAAAGGATGACAAAGCAATGGATTAATTCACAACAATGGACTTTGCCAAATGAAAAGGAACACTGAAACATCTCTTATTATTCCAGGACGGCAAAGGAGTGGGAGATGGGTCAATTGGTTTCTCAGCTATATCCTCCCATAAAATGCTGGAGAAAAAAAAAATCACTCTAAGCCTGTGAAGATGTACTTAAGTCCTTGTAACACATATGGCACAAGTTAAATAAATGGGCTGTCTTCTCACAGGAAATTACACTGTTCACCATCAAGCAGACTGTTAAAGAATCCGAGCTTCTCCCCTGCAGAGGGATAATGAACCCATATCATTCGATTTATCATAGCAAAGAAGCACCTAAAAACGTAAGTTACTCTGCAGGTGTGCTCCTTTCTCCACATTTGCCCATAATATGTAGTCATAGCTCACTGGCGTACACTTTCATTTTCAATGGTATCAGATTATAGATAGCGGATATTCTTCTAAAATATTAAATCTACCCAACTGTCATTTCCTACTTATTGACATAACCTTAAATAGAAGAAAAATATTTTATAATTGTAAGAAATATAAAGCTTACTGCTTTCCTCCTGCAAAGGCCACTTCCTACCTGAAGAAGGAGGTCAGAAGCTGGTTTGACTCTTTGCTGGAAAAGCACACTTAATGTTCGATTCTGTTGTTCCAAATCAAAAACTCTCGTTTTCAGCTTTATACATTCCTCCCTCAGATCCTGCAGCACAAGGGAGAATTAGGACGATTAGAAAGCAGGTAACAGAAGCATTTTAAAAGCTCTAAGTAATGTCAGATACTAAGAAGGAATACAGGTACAACTTTTAAAACAGTACAAATCAGCAAAATGCGCTATTTCATTTCTTCTGATTGATCATGACAGGAAAAATCTTGTAATGAGAAACACTAGTTACCTGACTCGTCCTCTCGGAGTTATCTGTTACTATAAAAAGTGACTTTGCTAGCGATGTGTTTCATTTTGTAGCTGCCATGAAGCAGAAAGCAGTAATTACGATATCAATATTGTAATAAGCATAATCTAAGGAAAAAGCATAAGCCATACCAAACCAGGAAGAAGTTCAAAGTGGTCCTGTGCCTTCAAGGTATTCTTCTGAAGTCTGATCCCCTCCTTGCTTTTTCTGGAATAGCCAAGTCAGCCTTGCTGGCTGGCATATTGTGAGTGGTCTGTATCTTCCCCACTGTAACAAGCCACCGTAAAGCTGGCTAGGCCACAGTAAGGTGTTGGTGCACCAGACACCCGCAGTAGTATGATCCTGCCTGACATTTCCAGCACGAGGTAGCAAAAAGCCTTAAAACAGGGCATTAGCAGCAGAGGTGGAGTACAAAACCTCTGCATCTTAAGGCACAGGACATTTCTGTTGAAACTAAAAGATGCAGGTCTTTCAGCCAAGGCTGAGTCAGGTTCATCACAAACAAGACATTCATGGCTTTCCGATACAGCAAATATCTATCTATCTGTCGTCTGTCTGTCTTTAATGTAAGACCTACTTTTCCTGGCCACTTGAAGGAATACAGGATTCCATCAAAAAGAGGATTCTGGAGAGAGAGTGGAATCTGACCCTCAGCCTTTCAGCATAATTTGTGCAGTTATCGATTTTGAGGTTTGAGAGCTTCGTAAATCAGGAATAGCAGTCTCCTAATAAAGATTACATATAAAAATAATAAGTTGCAGCTACATCTAGCTTTACTTTTTTAAAAAAATTTATGTCTCCAGATACTTTCCAATATTCCTTTACATTTAGGACAGTTGCTGCCCTGTGGTATTGCCTAGCTGATACTACTGTCCACCATATGAAGGTGGAGAAACAGGCCTCTGGATCCCCATATGCTGTCCTGACAATACCATTATTAACATGATGACCTAGCCTTACGAGAAAACAACTCTGAGGAGGAGACTGTAGTCAGATGTAGTTCAAATTCTTGCCTACAGTTGCTCTAGTCTCCATTGTAACCAGCACTGAGGTTGTAAGGGGTGAGCACACAATAAAATAAGCTCATATTGAGACTTTCAGAAAACATCTTGCTATGCATACAGTATGTATCAGATTTTATGATACTGCTGGATGAATGCAGTTATTTTCTCTTGACAGTTTTTTAATATTACTTTTAGGTGGCTGTCAAGTGGCTGTTCAAGTAAAATTGCTAGAGTTTTCCAACATGACCCCCCAAAAATCTTGAGTTTGATGTTTTGTAAAGCCCTAAAGTTTTGATTTCTGTCAGTGAGACCTCTTATCTCTGGTCTTACACAAGGCAATCTATATTAGGAAACTGCAAGCATCAAGACCCATCATTACATGCTTTTCACAAATAATCAGAGAATTTAAAACAGAGCCTTAGCTGTTACAACAGTGTTTAACATCTCAACACTACCAAGTGCACTGCAAGGGAAAAATGATTCACACAAACTGACAATGTAGAAAAAATTTAAATCTTAGCAACGCCTCTGCTCAAAACCTTCCTGTCTTACAGTTTTAAAACCATAAGATTTATGTTTCAAACTACATTTTCTGTAAAAAGTGAAATATGAGATAGTGCATTATCCGCCCAGATGCTGTAAACCATGCCAATGGTAAGGCCACACGTAGTCAAGGGGAGGAATGAGGCACATTAAGGTAGCAGTATTCTGGTAAAATAAAACCTGAGTTTAGAAAGTTGAAGGACTAAAATTACCAATTAATACAACCATCAAATGTCTCAAGCATATAATTCCTCTCCTGTGGGTAAAACAACCAGCTATTAAGCTAGTAATCTCCCAGATATATTAGGTATTCCTATGGTCTCGCTACAGTAATATCCAAGCATCTCTCTATTCTTACTTTTTCTCCTCAGTATGAGACTCGCTTTTCTCCGAAATGGGATTCACTGCCCTCATTAGAGGTTCCAGAAATACGCTGCTCTTCCTCTGGAGAGGTTTCTTCTGTTTTAACAGTTAATTCACTTCTTTTTTATTTCATTGATGAAAATTAAGAAAAACTTTCATACAGAACCCAGAGTAAAAAAGTATTCTCCTGAATACACTCCTGTGGAGGAGGGTAATATGCAAAGAGCAGATACACAGATCAGAAAACAATTTTATTAAGTGGTGTAACTCAAATTTGAAACTGCTGATCCAGGTCTTACATGGGGGGGGGGGGGGGAATCCAGTTTCCAGCACTCTTATCATCTCATGTGATATGAGAAGCCTCTGGGCGGAAGGAGAAAGAATGGATGCTTCCAGTAAGAATCAGAGCATACAGGCTTGTCTCAAATCAGTTTGTTGTTTTTCTGATGTCTTAAATTTCCCAGAGGTAAAATTTTCTATTAGTGAGTGGTAGAAAATCCACATAATTTTGCTACATAGAATTGTGAAAGTTTGCTGTGTGGATAATTCAGCACAAATCTCAGTTTAATGTAGTTTCTCCATAGTCACAGTGAAAAAAACCCTCTCACATTAGAGAAATTCTATATGTATTGTAACAAATTACATACTTGAAAGTGCACATTTAAGACTGTAATTCCATTTCAAGGTTCCAGTGACATTGATAAATCACTCAAGCTTTGCTCACTCAATTTGTGTCACCAGACTCTCTCAGTGGAATCATAGTCTTTCCACATACCGGCGAGTACACAGTGCTTTATTCGTTACATTACAGCATGTATTTAATTTAAACAAAAATTAGTCCTTGAGGGACAATTTCGAATTCACAGCAAAGCCTACGCAGTGTGCGTTACTGTACAAAATCACTCTTCTCCATTTTCTGAAAGCTCTCAGCTTTCCTGCACGTCTCACTATGCCCCAGAGGTGTGTTATCTCACTGTGGCATGACTGGCTCTGTCTTACTGCTCAGCTGCACGATGCTAGATTTATCTGTTTACTAGTTACTATTTGGATTCTGATATCTACCTATTTGGGACTGGTGTGAGGAGTCCAATTTCCTCTTTATTGTATGCTATTGTGTTCCTGTCTTTTCTTACAAAAGGACTTGTATGAATGGTGTCAGGAGCACTGTAACAGTTAATATTCATTAGCATTTAGAAGAGGACCCTCTTTCCTCTTTCTATGGATATTAAATTAGCTGTTATTACTCAGTAATAGGTAAGCAGCTGTTAAATCCCATCAATACTAAGTAAATCACTTACTAAATGTATTCAAATCTGGTTTTATTGTATCCATATGAACTCCTTGGTTCCTATGGGTTTGGGAGGATTCATTACTGAGAAAGTCCGTAGTCATCAAAATGTCTGACGCCTTTGCAAAGGGACTCAGGAAGCCCCTCTCTTCATCTGGGAAATAACCATAATATTCCCAAACTACAGATTAATATATTGAGATTAACCCTCTGGTAAATATTCAATCACATATGGTTTAAATGTGGATGAGGTTTTTGTGTGTATTAATATGAGAATATGCCTCCATTTCCATTTAAACTGTATTGAAATGCAGATTTGGGATTCTTTTTAAAGATAGCTGAAGTTACGCTTCTAGAACAATAGCTCTGCAGACTGCAGTCCTCTGACGATGCACAGACCATGCAGCATACATGTATACAGAGTACAGGAAGAGTAATACAGCACAGATAGCAACAGCACAAGCTACCTCTATGTTGTGGTTTGCCCAAATCATCTCCGAGCTACAATACTTCCAGTTGTTGTACGGCAATATCCCTCTTCTAGAGTAAAAGGCTTTGTTGTGCATCAGAAACCCATGGGATTGAAAATACTTTCAACTCTAACCTGTGGTAACAGTTGCATGGCTGTTTTGTGGCCACAGCTGTCGGGTGAAGAGATTTAGGGAACGCTATTACTTCTGGATTCCTGATGCTAGCTTGGGCCACAGGAATGTGTTATCTGTGTAATGGGCAATGCACCCTCCAGAGTCTTGCATCGCTCACCTACAGGTCACCTGGACATCTCTGTCTTCAGGGCAGGATACTCAAGAGCAGACTTAATGGGGCCAGAACATCTCCCTGAACACCTTTTAATATATCCAGAATGTCGTAAAACTGATTCACAAAAGATCTGTCCAGTAAGGAGCCGAGAAGGGTATCCAGCCTTCTCCCTGATGTGCAGACCGCCAAATGCAACCTTCTGCACCTACTTACCATTCACTTGGGTGCAGAAGGTCATGGGTGCAGACGTTTTTCCAATGTGCTGTCAGGGCACACTCCCCACTTTTAGGTGTTTAGCTGGCAGAGTCCAAGGTCACCTTGTTCACACCTGAGCCGCACAGCAGCCACCTTGCAGCTATGCCTGCACCCAGCCTGCTGCCTCCTTGACCCGGAGCTGCATCCTGACCCGCTGGTGTGGCTTCACTCGGACCTGCCTCCTCCCCATGGACTTGCCCAGCACAGTACAGGGCTGGCCCTGATCACTGCCTCCAGGCCTGACACTGACACTGGTGCTCTGCCTGCCTGCCCTGCTGCCACCCTCGGTCCCTGCTCCACCCCTTCGCAAGGGTGTTCTGCTGTTCTGAAGGATGTCCGTAACCGAGGCTTTGGAGCCCGTCCTCAAAATCTATTCCAGTACTTTGGGCTATTTGCATCTAGAAAGCTTTTGGGCGTGTGGCAGAGGTTTTTGATTATCTTAACTTGGTGTTTCTCACTGCATTTTAAGAACGTTATTTCTTGTCCTGTCATTCAGTGTAGACAAAACACTTTATATTCTTCTTTGCACTATCTGCACTAAAAGATTGTATTTATGTCTTTTTCAGACTCATCTTTTTGAAGCTAAATGATCCAAAGCATTTTAATAATGCCACATTCATCAAGTGGTCTACATCTCACAAAGGATCATTTCATGAATATTGAAGGGTTCATAGCTTATTATTATAGAACTTTATATTTTGTTTGTCTTTTTTTTTCCCTCCTCAACAAAATGACATCATTGAATCCCATTCAGCTCAAAGACCACTTTTTTGTAGCATTGTCCTACCAGTTATTCCCTTCCCTCTCTAGGTTGCTGATTGTTTCTGCTTACATGTATTACCCTGCTTTTCTCTCTGTTTAATTTCATCATAGTTTTCTTCCTGATCACTTCTTCATTTTAGCAAGCTCATTTTTAATCTTACTCCTCCCATAAGGTTCTATCTGAAACAACCATACTTCATATCCAACCGTTCGGCATGTGGACGGAAACTTCAGACATGACCTGATCCAGAACAGACCGTTACAGAAGCTGTACTGAATCTTTTCATTCTGACGGGTTTGCAGTCACTCTACGGGAATTTTGCCTGTGCAATACTTCCCTTGCTTATCCAGGAGAATGAAGCAGGAGGACATCAAAAGGTTTTTAAAGACAAAATACACATTCTCTATCTCTGGTCCCCATCCTACAAGTAGAGTACCCGAATCGCCACTCCATACACGGAGCCTTCTTTATTAGCCAGGGAAGCACAGGCCCACACCAGGAGCCTTTTCTTCCACTGAATGTGAAGTGAGCGTGCCAGCTACTGACATGCACTGTAACTTACCTGGTTTAGGCTCCACAGCAATGGACTGTGGGAGCAACATAACTCGTTATGGATAGGGAATGGAAAAATCACCATCCGGAGTTAGGATCTGCAGATGCTGTTGTCTCAATATAGGTAAACAATAAAATTTGGATATGAGTCCTAAATGATCAAGCCTTAAAGATGTACAGGCTCACAGATTTTTATTCACTTGCATCACAAAAAACTTGACTTTGGGCCTGAACCATGGCAACCTTGGTAATTAAATGTATGAACATCGTTTAAAAAATGTATACTATATAAGAATACGTATCTTTCAAATGAAAAATGAACATTTGCAAGCTTTAAGTTATACCACAATACTCAAACCACAACTTACCTTTTGAGTAAGTAGAGCCTGAACAACCTGATTAGCTACCTGAAATAAAAAAATACAAAAGTATGTTATCATGTGTGTTTATGGATAACAAGATCTTCTTTTGTGGCTTTACACTTCACTTTCCATCCAAAACCACCACCAATTCTAGTATTTTCATTATTTGCTAGTATTTTCACCAGATAATGCTAGTAAGAATACACGAAATGCATGTTAACTACTTCTCTCCTAGTCCTCATTATAAGCAAATGTGTATTGTACCAACTGCACTATGATATGATGGACATTTGGTTAACTTTTGTCATCTCTTCTTTGGACTAGATTAAAACTTCAGTGTCTTATAGACAGCTGGTGTGCATCAGCATGGATTGACTGCATTCACTAGAGCTGATTTCTGCCAACCAAGGATGGAGTCCTGAATGTTTTCATGAAGTTTAATTGTTTCTTGATTCAATATTGACAAAATGGTACATCTATCATGACAAGCAGAAACCATAAAGTGCCACAGAAAATTAAAGTATCTACTGTCATCAAAACGTGGCTGGAAGGCATTCACACCACATAGCATAATTGACTTGAATGAGATTACACACCATTGATTAGTGGAACTATACATTCAACAGGGAATTTTTGAAGTTATTTATTTTATACATCCTTTCTAATTTATACTGACCAGCGGGCATAGGGGCAGAAAGAGGGACTGAGATAAGATTTTCTGTTGATGATGTCTAACTTCTATGTTACATTTCTGATGAAATTTAAAACTATATATGCATATGCTGTCACGCAGTGTGTTTGCCTGTATTTTTGCTCTTGCATTTAGGCAGAGCAACTAGAGATCTCACTCTGTGCAATACGAAACAGTAGTTATGATTTCTGGCTCGGTTTTGGCTTTCACAAATTACAGTAAAACATATGCATCTATCACCAAATCTGCATTGATTCTTCTTACTCATGGCAAATGAAAGAAAAAACCCAAGCCATAGATGTGAACTGAGTTGTGAGGAAAGAGCTGAAGCTAACTCATTTCTGTAAATAATCCAGTTCTGCTGGATTATTTGATTCATACTCTCATAAAATTGTCTAGTATCAATTTTTTTCTCCTAACTGGTCCCTAACTTAAGGCAGCCTGTGGAACAACGGTCACATAAAACAGCTCTAGACATGATTTAACAGAAGATACAGACTAATATTAGAACAGTTATAACACACAGAAGTAAATATGTTACAGTTTTGAAAAACCATGTGCCTTGCCCTATAGGCTTTCAGGATCTACATCCGACAGTGTTCCTTCTGGCGTGCACTTTTAACGTCTGTTTGCTCTACCTGAAAATTGAACAAACCATACTGAATACATTATTTCTTTACTTTCTGACATGGAGTCACTTTACCAAGGAAGAACAAAAAGGTTCTTTGAAGTGTGTACAAGTCACTCACAATGGAATAGCCTACAAAATTACCACTACAGCTTTATATGTCGCACAGAGGAGTGTAAATGGCATAATCTTCCAAATGGGAAAAAACTGAACTTGACGATGCGTATGTGACAAATTTTCCAACTTCGAGCTTGTGAAGTTAGGTATCTAAATGAAAGTACCTGCCAGTGATCCATAGCTCCCATAGATCTCAGTAAGAGAGACATGTAACTAGTTTCTTTACAAAATGAGGTTATTTTATTCTAGTATCTAGCAACTTGGCAAACTGTGTTGTTATTACCATTCAAAGATTTTCAGGTCTGTATTCTTGGTTTTCAGCAAGGAACAGAGGTGGGAAGCCTTCAGTAAAATGTTCTGCAGTTACTAAAATTAATTTAGCAGTCAGTAAGTGGAATCATTTCCAAACTTTTGCATTTCAAATGAGGTTGCCATTCCACTCCTACAGCAGCGCTAGTGTCCAGATGGGATGGAAATAAACTACTAAGCTAGCAGATCTGCTTCATGTTTACTTATAAGTGTCAAGAGACAACACAGATATGAACAACATAAGCCAGCACTACAAGACTGACAGTCACCACTACCAAAACCAGAGGACACCAAGACCACTGAAGGCAGAGGGACTGCCTTCTGAGATGCAGAATATGTGAAATTCCCACCAACATGAGGCAGAACTTCAGCTCGATCCCAGTAAAAAGCAGGCTGTAAAATGACTTGACCTGTGATTCATGCAGTTAATCAAGGTGAAACAAGGAATAGAATGGAGATGGCCAGTTCCTTAGTCGGCTATTATGTAGCAGATGACACCGCTTGCCTTCACACTGCCTGCTTTTCCTTTGAACTTAATAGCCAAGATCTTGAGGTGAGGTTTCCTTTTGTGGATTGCAAGAAAAGAGATAAAAGATCCAGCTTCTCTTTTACCTTATACAATTATGTTTACATTTAGATCTTATAAAGTGGTCTTAACAGAAAAGCTATATAAGAATGAATCAGAGAAAAGAGACCCTAGTGTAACATTTACTAGACCTTTAACAAGTACTGAGATTTTACACAGCTGCCTTTAAAGTATGGTTTCATATGCACTGAGACATTTCAAGTGTACTAAAATGAAAGGTCTTCTGTTTTATTCAAATTTTAAAAATAGAATGCCTTTTAAAGACAATTTCGTATTTTTGATTAGCCAATTGTTAAAACACCAGCAAAAATATCATCTGCCTGAAGTTGCACCATTTCCCGCATGTAAATATGGTGAAGCTTGACAGAAATCTCAGCTGGCACAGTGATGTGAATAAACATGACATTACCACTTACCAACAAACCGACAGCTGAATTCCTGGATAGGAAACTAGGATTGAGCATGTTAACCCCAAACCCCAAAGGTGCAAGAAGATAATCCTGGGTTTTGCATTAAATTTCAGATAGTAAGATACATTTATGGAGTATTTCTGGAATTAAATGATCTCTTTTCTTATTTATCAAGTACTGGAACGTTTCAATGACACCTTCTTCCAAATACTGTGCTAATGTTTTTTACATGTACATTTCAGAGATAAACAATTACTTTAAAAATCCAGTGAATATTTCTTAAAATTCATAAAGGACTCCATTCAGCTTGACCTGTATTCCTTTCAGATTTCATCTCTATGAACATTTGAGTTTCACTGAATTATACCATAAAAATGATCACAGAGCATGCTTTTTTTAAGTCCGAGGTGCAAACATTCATACCATATTAAATACGGGACTTTTCATGAATGAAAAAAACTATGTAAAATAGTTGATAAAAAAAGAAAAATGAAAGAAAATACTGGCAGGCATAGCTTTAAAAACTCAGCTCTTCTATCTTTTCTCACACATAGAAAAATCATGGGGGTTATTTTTACTACCTTCAAACGCAGCTTAATGGCCACCAAGACCTCAGCAGAAAGCACACTATGCATAGCAAGTGTCCTTAGCACACTGCTGTAGAGGCTTGAGGGACCAAGCAGGGACACTATTGGCAGGGTGGTCAGATTAAATGATGCTTGAGTGCCCTGAGCAGAGTTTGCCTGTGCCCAGGGGAGAGAAGCTGTAATTTAAGGATGCTCAATGATCAGTGAGAGATGGCAGCATATCAAATGATGTTCCCAACTTTCATTACCTCAAGGGACTGTCAAGCATCCTAAACATGTAACCAGCCAGAATGGCTACGTATTAGCTTTGGAGGTAAGCACTCCTTGTGAATCAGCCCAGGAGAAGTTCAATACACTCATAACTAATTGGACTTCAGAGGCAAAATTAAAACAATGGTTGTAGCACTCAAATATTTTGGTGGCAGGCTTAACTGTCTCAGGTTTGGGTGTGTGATGACTGCCTCATGTTCTGATGAACATTTCTGTTCCTCCCTTTAAATCCAACAGATCTCCCTGGGACAAAATGGATACATAGCTGTAGAAGATACATCTGCTCCTAAAAACTGCTGAAGACGTCCTGAAGCCCAAACTAGGGAAGGTCTGAAGGGGTTTTCACCTTCAGGCAGTGGGATTGGTGTAAGGTGAGTTACGAACAGAGGAAATATCAGACTTAAAAGTCTTAAAGGAAAGAAATTTTCAAGTGGAAGATTTTTTTTTTATCTTCTTAAAAATATTTATGGAAAGCATTTTATTTTCTTAAGATCTCCAGTAAGAATCCCTGTTTGGAAAGGACTTTGCCACATACAACACATCCTCAGAAGACCCTGGTTGGAAGTGAAGGTTCTCGCAATCATTGATTCGGTTATTCACTAATTACATTTATGTCTTATCTCCTATTCTCTTTATTGTTACTATAGTGAAGTAGGGTGAGAATGTGTGACTTCTTGTGAAGCTCCACCAAGGGAATGTGCTCAGATGGGTGCTAGCCTGGGACTCCTGCCAATTATTAACTATGGTTTTGTTGCCTGAGTCAAAGGCAACAACTTCTTCACCTCAGTGATCAGAAAGGATTAGGTCCAAGTTCGTGTCAGCTAAAACAATGCTGGTTACAGTGCCACTGCCAAAGCACTGTGGGGGCTGAAAGGCACAGGAGAAGAAAAAAGCGATACCAAGCCATGGGGAAGGACAAGAGAGGTCACTGCACACAAAACAGAAGATAAAAAAATGAAGAAGATGAGCAAACAAAAAATAAAGCAGGGAAGCACAAAAACACAGGTGATGAGAAGCATTTTCTCCTGAACAAGTTGCCACAGTGGGAGAAGACTGATACAGCTGTGATAATATGGAAGAACTGGAAACAGCCAATGTAATGTCGAAGATCATAAAGTTTAGAGCATAGTTCAATCTAGTTATTTGCTCGCTAAACTGCAACAGCGTGTAAAACACACAACCCTGGATCAGAAAACCATCATGGTACTGCAAAAACAATAAAAACGTATCTTCTGTCCTTATAATCTGAAGGCAATGTTGTGCTGGAGTGGAAAATAATGCTTCTTTCCTCATTTCCAAAATCAATTATGTAGGCAGATTTTGTCCTAGACAACTGGAAAATAATGTGAAGTTAAGCTCAGTAATTTAAACTAAAGTTAGTAATTACATGGTAATTTCATTCTTATCACCAAGATATCCAAATACCCTTCAAGTGTGCACTGAATGGAGTGACTCAGGCCAGTGCAGACCAAGGCTCTGCCTGCATCCCAGTGCCACAGAAAAGACAGAGCGTAACCTAGCGGGAAAGTGTATCTGCAAGCCTTTTACTCCAGCTCCCTGATAAAATGTGCTATAGTGGCAAAAGCGTGGATTTGCTGATGAAAATCTGCACTAAGCAGGAGGCTTCTTGTACCAGAGCTGTGTCACTCATGCCAGTAATACTTCAGCAAATGCCGATTAAAAATTTAAAAAGCTGGTATGAAGACATGAACTGTCATCTGCTATATACAGTTTGCACACTCATGCACTCTTTTCTCAAAGGTACAGCTGAGATGCTGGCGTAGTTTTTGTTTTGTTTTGTTTGCATGTTGCTTAACTACTTACGTTACTACACATTCTTATTATGGAACAGGTAAATGATTTCTACTAAGTAACTCCTGAAGCTACTAAAAGTCTTCAAAGTATTTTAAGCTCTTGTGTGTGCTGAAGAGTCTTACTTCAGGATAAATGGGAGGAACAAGTAAGCACCGGTATATATATGGAGAAAGCTGCACACAATAGGAGATACTCGACATCTCTGGACCGGTACGCGTTGCTGGAGTGCTCAGACGGTAACTGATGGGTGAATTATATTGTAGCTGTAACTGAAAGGTCTAATCAGAAGCTGAGCTATGTAGCAGAAGTGAGAGAACAGCTAGAAAAAACCCAGCATAACAAGCTGCGCATGTAACCCTAAGAGGGAACTGAGAGACTAGATTCCCTGGTTACAGAATATATTACACAGGAATGCTGGGGGATTTTTGACGGAAGAAGCCACTGCCACCTCTGTTTCACTCCACAGAGGAGTACACAGAACCTAACAGGCAAAGTATTATTTTCTCCTCCTAATGAAATCAAACCAGTTCCAAATACTGGTCACAGGGATATCAACTTTTCACTGAAGAGATGTGGTCAAAACAGGATTTACAGCAGAGGTCATGAAGAACAGTATCTATGACTGCCAGACACATGTTCTTGGAATTAATTAGAATGAGGTAATACTAGAAAATTGCAGAACAATGTCAACCTTTAAAAAAGAGGGAGAGATTCATTTCTATTCATTTAATTATAGTACCAGGTAAGAACAACCTTTTTATCTACATTACCTCATCAAGACATCTTTCATATTGTTCTCTCTGACTTTCATTTTCCAGGGCCAGCGCTGAATTCTCTGCCTACAGTAAAACAGAATAAATAAATATGTAAATTAATCAAAGGGTATCTTGTACTACATGACAATTCATAAAAATTCTCAGGGTGCTTACTTTGTGTACTTCTTCAAGATCCAGAATAAAAAGCACAATTTATTTTGCTGTAAGTTGCTATTTTGAGCAAAAACAGAAATGACAGTCGTTTACAAGATTATTCACACCATGCATTACAATTTAGAACAATATCAAAGCAGGTATTCCAAGTATGCCCACGGCCTCATCTTGTCAGCTGCCACAGAGGTGGCAATGAAACACTATAGAAGATGTTGGTGTATCTTTTCTTCCTCCCTCTTTTCTGTTCAGAGTGAACGTGCTATCTGTGAAAACCACTTGGAAGCAAACAGAGGCAGCTACTGTCGAAAGGAAACAAACAGCAATCTTCCATAAGCTTTTAACTGTGGCAGCTCTTCATAAGCCTGGTTTCTGCAATGGGTACCTTCAGATGCACTGGTCATACTATAGCTAACTGGTGAATTACACCCCATAACTGAACCAGATAAATTTATTAGTCTTTACTTAAAAAACAATTCCTATCATTTCAAGAGTGAGGGAGGTATTTTACTACATCTAAACACATTCTTACAGTCAGAAAATTTTTCCCTCACATGCACCGGCTTAAATATGATAAAGTTTCCTGTATAGTACTGCCTTTCATCTATCTTTAAATTCCATTACAGTCATATTCTTGCATAGTGCAAACTTCAAACTGGCACAATCTGGTACGTAAATTACAGTGAATCAATGTATCTTTCTCTACATTATGACTTTAGGAATTCTTTCAGTACTGGAAAAGGAAAATCTCTAGTGTGCTGTATACAGTTGCATTAGAGCAAATTTCAACTAGTTTTCTCTTAAAGACTAAGAAAATAAAACAATATATAAAAATCTATGAGTTAAAACTGGCTCTAGAAACCTCTCTGCCTCTCATGCGTAACTTCACATCACATAACCATAACACCAAAATCAATGCATTCACATATTTACAACTGTTATACAATTTACATTACTTTCTTTACTTTAACCTTCTGTCAACCTATAAATGTTAAACAAATGCTGTTTCAGAAGAATTGTGGTTATACAAAACAACAATCATAAATATAGTTAACATCTGTAATTTTAGAGAAAAAATTAATGTAATGTACTGTATAGAAAGATCCTATGGAAAGATGCACAGTTCTCTCTTCCTTGCGAAGAAAAGTCAATGATTCATTAAAATGAAAATCCCAAAGTCCAATAAATGGATACATTAACAACAATTTCAAATTCAGCTAAATCCTAAAAATAAGATTAGGAAGAAAAAGTAAACATACATAATTATCCAACATACTGAAAGAGAGTAAAGAATAAAAGGGAGGTAAGAAACAAGGGCATATAGAGTTTACTTATTTACAAGTCTAAATAATTGTATCGAATCCGTGCTTTATCTTGAGGGTACAATCAAAGCCAGCAAAGGTGGTAAAACGCTCTGCATCATATTTTCCCAATGTCACCTACCAACGGATTCAACATATGGCTATAAAAAGTCTATGGGTGATCCTGCAGAGAGCACTGAGAGATGAGGCAGCAAAAAGTACAGATGCAGAAGAAAGCAGCAAAGCAGAAGGAGAAGCCACAAAAGCAAAAGCAGCAGTAAGAAATCAGAAGCTGGAGGGTAAATAGTCCTCCATACCGAAGAGGCTATCATATACAGTTACCAGTTTGCTTTTATAGACACATTCTTTCAGATTGATTGATAAAAATAAAGAGATGACTGATACATAAAAATGTATTTCTATGAGTTAAAGATTTTCAGATGTTTTCTCAATGAGTATCACCATAAAATGCGATCCTAAATAAATTCTTATCATAGAATACTTTGGGTTGGAAGGGACCTTTAAAGGCCATCTAGTCCAACCTCCCTGCAATGAGCAGGGACATCTTCAACTCAATCAGGTTGCCCAGAGCTCCGTCCAACCTCACCTTGAACGCTCCCAGGAATGGGGCATCGACCACCTCTCTGGGCAACCTGTGCCAGGGTTTCAGCACCCTCATTGTAAAAAATATCTTCCTTACATCCAGTCTAAATCTTCCCTCTATTAGTTTAAAGCCATTACCCCCTGTCCTGTCCCAACAGGCCCTGCTAAAAAGCCTGTCCCCATCTTTCTTACAAGCCCCCTTTGAGCACTGAAAGGCTGCAAGAAGGTCTCCCCAGAGCCAAAGCCTTCTCTTCTTACTGTTTTGAAGCAATCATTAATGCATTAGCCTGCACAACCTTTAACTCATGCATGTTGGTATACCTATGGGTTTAATTTTTTGAGTTTTTATTTACCATGTTCACTACAATAAAAATATATTGTATGAAGTTATCCTAAAATAGCTAAGGCCGACTGCTTCCATATAGAGATGCCGAAAAGATTTCCAGCACATAGTTGTACTATACAAAATACCCGGCATGCTCTCCTTATTTCTCTTACTCCATTGTTTTTGAATGCTTTGAGGCTGTAAAATGGAAGCTAAGTCTTCTTGGATCTGTTAGCTGAATCTCTGATTTCAGTGAGCTATTCCTTTACAAACAGGCTACCAAAATTAGGAAATCTGAACTTGACAGTATTATAAATAAATGCTACATTTCCCCTCTTATCAAGCCACAGTGGAAACATCTGTATAATAACCCCCTTTTTCACACCACTGGGTTCAAAAGTGTAGTGAAAGGATGTAATGCAGTCAACATTAGCTTGACTTCTGTGCTTCTTGATTGCTGAGCAGAACATGCCTATTCATTTTGGCATTTTTGTAATGAGGACTGGACTAGAAGGGAACACTTGACTGACTTTTCCTAAGATCCTGTGCCATTTCCCACAACATGGGAAAACCAGCACTTGATATACTAAATCACTTGGTATTGCAACTGAATACTTGGTAATAATCCTCATTCCCCGAAAAGTATTCATTTGGAAAATTTGTAATTGCACTTGTGGTCTCAGAACCATGCCTCCTAATACAAACCTTCATTTATTTAACAGAAACCACTGGGTTTTGATGTTCTTATAAATCTGCTCAATTTTTGCTCAGAGGGATCTGCCTGCCTCCAGTATTGCATATTCTATGCATCTTTTGCCAGTTAAGCAAAGTAGGTCTCCTTGGAGGACACCACTATTACATTTTATTTTCATTTTTATTTTCAGGCCATACTTACACTAGGCTAAGCCGCAATAAGAAGCCTTACAATTCTCACAGCATGAAAGCTATTGAGCACTTGCAAGCACCCAGAGGCAGTGGTAGAGAAGTACTGACCCCTAATGCAGCCACTTCTCCCGCACATAACCTAGCAGGGGACTAGGGAAGAGGACAGCCAGATTACTGAGAACAGTGCGCTCTTTGATACCAACTGATTTCTATAGTGATTTCTAGTTTTAGGTATAGCTGTCCTGTAGGAATTTATGCGTATTTTATGTTACCCGTAGAAATAAACCATCTCTGCCCCTCAGCCTCACGAACACTAAAAGTCAGGCAGCCCAGCAAACTGCTGCAGACAAGCGACACTCGGCGCCTGCCACCAGCGCTTCCAGGCAAGCGTGGGTTCTCTTGGGGGGGTCAGCTCTCAAAGACCAGCATCATTCAGCCAGCCAAAAGTAACTGTGGCATAACTTACCATCAAATGAAACACTACGTGTTGCTTTTGGATCATCACAGATTCAAGGATCCCAAAATGTCCGAACAGAGGTACTTCCTCGTTCTGAACTGGAAGGAAGCATCTTGCACAAGAGTATTTCCAAACATTGGAAAAATAAAAAGATTTCAGTCATGACTTGGATAACGCTAAGCAGCCTTCAACTGCCTTAATTAGAGACAACTTTGTTCTGAATTGTGAGACTGAGTCTATGGAAAATCAATTTGAAAGTGAAAACTTCAGACTGCTCTTTATAAAACAGAGGTTGCTCTGTATTGATACCCTTGCTAAGATACAGCCATTGTGAGAGACTTCGTCAACTCTGATTTTAATCCCTGTCTCAGGGTGGAAAACACAGCCCTAGTCATAATGATGAAGATTATCTTTAGGTCAGCTAAGGGCTTTCTCTCTGCCCTCCACAGATGTTGACGAACACTCTGTATTTTCTCCTGCGGGGCAGCAGTTTGCACTGTTCCGTCCAAGGCCAGTAACAGACAGGCGACACACCTGATGCACTGAGGCCCTGTCCTGCTCCTGCTGAAATCAGTAAGAACCTGCCATTTATTTCCCATGAATGTAGACGCAAGTCAGGTGCAAAGAAATAAATCATATTTGTTTCCACATTACACAATGTTTAATTAAAATTCCTTTGGGTTAAGAGGAAGTTCCTTGGTTCACAATGACTTGCTATTCATTATGCCACAAAAGAAACAAGGAGACAGACGGCAGCCTTAGCCTTTTTCATATGTCTATAAAAGTGTTATATACTGGATCAGGAAAGTCAGGACAATTAATTACAACTCTTCAAAAATTTCTGTAATGGTCATGATAATTAGCTTTAGGATACCCTTAACACCAAACAAAAGAAGCACCTATGCAGGCAGCACAGCCACCTAAATTTTAAACTCTTGTGAAAATGCATCTTCACCTGCAGTCTAAAAAGCATCTCAAATACATCCTTCACGTGGTCACATTTACTTTTTTGTTCATGAACAACAAAAGACACTACAGGAAAAAAATGAATATAAGCCCCTCACCTCCCTGCCCCAAAACAGAGGGAATTGTTGTCTCCCAAGAAGTATTCACTATCAGTAGGCTCTGAGCCAAAACCTGCTCTGCTCCTTCCCAGCTCACACAGTCTTTTTTTCTGGGTTAACATGGTCAAAGCACAAGTTCTCCCACCAGTCTCACTGTGTCAAATCTGAGACATTTTTGGGGGTTCAGTCCTCACCTACACTGACAGAACATGGTACCTTTCAGCTAAATAACAGCCCCAGACTCCAAACAGATGAAATAAATACACACTTGATAAATATACTCTTACACTGATACAGACATTTAGGTTGATTTCATTCTCTCCTCTTCCTTTAAACAATTTTAGAGAGGATTATTATAACAGGTTAAGGATTGTCTACTAACTACACTTTTTTCAACATTTACCTGTGTTTGGTAGAAGTGGTGGACACATTCTCATGTCTGAGAATGTCATGATACGTCCACGTCTCCTCCAGACTTGCCTCTCTAAGCAGCACTTGAGAGGGCAACTTTCACTTCACATCCTGCAAAAGCCATTTCTGTGTGCTTCTTGAAAGAGCAAACTGAAGTGCTTAAATCATGTTTGGAAATAAGATTTGGATTTAAGTCCCTAAAGTGTTTTTCAAGAAGTTTAAACTTTACCTTTTCTTTGCCTTGATTTATTAAGTTAAGAGAACAGGAACAACATTTTGTTATCTAGCTAGCAGGTTCCAATGCATTATGAATTAGGATGTATTTGGTCTACTGAGGTCTTTAAGTGAAGAATTATTTCATGTACATATTAGGAAGTCTTCAACAGAAGATCCTCTACATTTTTATAACCACAATGACATGAATTAAACCACTGAATTTTCTTCTAGAAGGCACGAATAAACGAGAAGCACATACAAAACTTTTTCCTTACTCAACCACTGTAGAGTTGAGACAAAACAAAAGGATGAGGAGAGAAAGAAAGAAGAAAGAGAAGAGTAGTGTTTATTTTGCACTAAAGGAAAGGGAGCTTGTAGAATCATAGAATGGTTTGGGTCGGATGGGACCTTTAAAGCTCATGTAGTCCAACCCCCCTGCCATGGGCAGGAGATGAAGGTCTAAAGGTTGTATGTCAAGTTAGCAGCTCAACACACTTGAAGGTATCATCAATAAAGGTCAAGAAGAACAAAATTATGACAGTGAACTTTAAAATCCCTGACAGAATGCTACAATACCGGTTACCATGTGCACTTCTTTGTTATTCATGCTAAACCATTTGTCCGTTTATAGAAAGCTTTATTGATTTACACAGACACTCATTTGTCATGCCCTGTGCAGTGTATTAATAGCCGTCCAAGCACTTCAAACGTGCTCAGCAATTTTCTTCCTATCTGCAGCCTTTGATTTTGTATAATTTTGTGGTCACAGCTTCATACAGTGCACGTGAGAGGTTAAAACCTAGGTCAAAGCCTGTTGTTGGTAAGGTAAGAAGTAAGGTTGTTGTAATCTTTCCTTAGATCCTTATGGCATTTTTCTAGTAAGCTGCCATTCTAGGAAGAACCATCTCCATACCTGTGGTCGCAGGAAACGCTTTGTATTATTTTGTCCCCATTACACAGAAAATTTGTCCTTTGAAAGACTAACCCAAGAAATTGTCCAAGTTTAACAGTATAGTTATGCTGATTAGAAGTACTGACAATTACATTTCTAGTTTTAAATCAACATAATTATATCAACAAAAGGCTTAAATTAACTCTAGCACTACAAAAGCTTTGCCACTGTCCACTTTCAAGTGTCTTTCATATTGCTCTACACAGCTCTTTGCTAGGAGTAAAATGGGAACTGCACCTCATGACCTGCCTGCCAACATTCGGATGTTTCCATCTCCTGGTTTACGCTTTCCACAACAGAGCAACACTGGAGCAACCACGGAGCATCTCCCTGCTGAACTGCAGCCCACGTGCTACGGCTCTGCTCCCTCGTCTCCCACCCGCAGGACGTAACTGGGACTGGAGGATGCTAGGTACTGATGAAGTAAGCAGTGAATTCAGCGGACCAACACTCAACAAAGTATCACTGAATGCTTTTCCAAATGTCTCCTAGTCTTCATTATTTCTTCTGCCTCATGGAGATGGGAGAAAATCCCCCAAAAGGAAAAATTAGTGATATGATGACAGCCAGGCTTCTCATCCTTGCCTCAAAACACATGGGCCCTTAGCCTTCTCAGTTGCACCATTTTCCGATTTTTTTTTTAGCATGATAAAATGGCCTGTTCTCTTTAACCACACTTAAAACATTTGACACACTTTATCTGAAATACTCAGCCCCTGTTCGATTCACGTTCAGGTAAAACATGGCATGCAAGCAACACATATGTGATGTTAAATAAAATACAGAACCATACAAGTGTTAGTTATAATTCTGTCTATATAAAGGCCACATTAAACCTTACTGGGCAGTACCGGTAGGGATCATTCTTGCAATTCAAAATTTCAAGAATGCATTTTTAAGCTCTTTACTGACACAAAACCATAGTGACATTAGAACAAGCCACCAACAGATCTCAAAAGCAGTCTATCTCACAGGCCGTGCTATGCTATAGCTGTGCTACTAATAAAATGGAGTTTTAGCCTCACAGAGAGCAGTATAACCTTCTTCGTCTAATGTATGTCAGAAATCAGAGGATACTTATCCAACATCAGAAAGTAATCACTTAAGATTACATAAAAATTTGGGTTTAAATGTTCCTAACAAAAAGCAGCCCCAGGTCAGTGCAGCTGTATATGATGTTTTACCAATTATCAATGAGCTGACTCATGTATTTAAACATGAATTTACACCAGAAATTATGTAACAGCTTTAAAAATGGTATCGATTTCATGCTGCCAGAGATCAGAAAACAGAATTTGCTTGCTCATCTGCAGATTTGCAAAAGATCGCAGGGAGAGACTCCCACCCAGGGTCCCGGACAGGGCTCATAACCACAGAGCTCTTTGCCTGTCTGTCGAGTGTTTCCCAGTTCCCACCAGCAGAAACAACGGGTGTTCGACCTAAATGATGAAGCCTCCTTTTTGAAAGAAGGGGATAACTAGAATTTAATCCTTCAAATCTACTTATATTGGATAAACATATGAACTTCAGGAGTTGAACCAAACAGACCAAAACCAAATGAAATAAATTCATATACAACTGATGAGACTGTCTCTAAAAACGACTAAAAGTAAACCTCATATTCCTGGAAACTCCTCTGTGGACTACCTTTACTTTTTTTTTGTTTCAGAAGTAGAGGCTGGAAATTTTTAGCTGGTTCAAGAACGGTAATATTTGTCTTTTTTATTTTGGTTAACTCTAAAGCAGTTAAGAATGACGAGCCTTTAAAACCTTCAACGTTTTCCCCTCTGACACCACAGAAATGCCTGGAGTTGACATTATAGAGAGAAGGCTAGGAACAGATCTAGCAAAACAGACTGCATTATAAGCCCAGGCTTGTGTTCCAGTAAATAAATTACTAGGCTACTAAGAGATGTATCAGTAACAGCTTTGTACCTTTACCTGCATGCAAATTGCAGAAAACAGCAAATTGTACCATTATTTACAGAGAATATAATAGACTTACAATATATCCACAGGTAAAGCACTATCGATACAGGCCTTTGAACAAATAGGTTAAAATTATGAAGGACTGCACTTTTTTCCCCAAAAAATTCCTCCAAATGATCACACATAAAACATTTTTTGAGGATGAGGATTAAAAGAGATCTAAACAAGCAGAGACACGCAGCATAAAGCTATGCCTGTTTCCTGAAGCTGAAGACATACATACTACACATCCTGGTCTACACCATGCACATACACTTGATACAGCAGAGCAGTACGAGCCTGGCAAACCAGAAGACCCAGCAGGACTCCTGTTATTTACCATTCATCCTCGGCAGAACGGGCTGAGCCACGTGCCTCAGTGCGAGGCACCACTCTGCACAGGGACCAAGGCGCTCACCTTCCATCAACAACACGCCTAGGGTGCCAAACCAGAAGCGGCTGCTATTAACGAGGGGTAAAACGACAGACAAGCGAAAGCCCTCTCGCTCACAGTCCGGCCAACCCACGAAGCTACGTGCCGCCAGTCCCATCACACAGCAACGCCGGCTTGGGCAGCCTCAGGAGGAGGAACGCTGAGCCCCATGGCCCTTTCCCCAAAGTGCTGCCACTCTGACAGCGCAGGGCATCTCCCTGGAAGTGCGCACCCGGACACGATGCCACCACACAAATGTAAGACATACGACTGAACGTTTGTGCAAGGAACACTGTGTGAAATTTGTTTATTTTCTCCTTTTCCAGTATTTACACTCAGCGCTCCTTCCCCCTGCAAACTGTGAACCAGAGGCAGCTGCTCCTTCTTCTTCTTTTTTTTTTCCTCTTGTTTTAAGTGATTTGTTCCCTTATGGAACTGTTCTCCCTTAAGAACCTAGAGTATCTGACTCTGACAGACTTACTGTGCTTCCCCATGTAATAGTAACAGGCAGTTATTTCCTCTATCAAAGAACTAAAAATAAAATCCCCGGTCCATGAAAGAAGTATGAGATCCTGGCATTGTAAGTGAAACTAAGATTCTTACAATTAACGCAAGCAGATAAAGGCAAGCAGCGTGGACCTGATTAATCTTATAGGGCATTCTGTGTTTAGTATCAACTTGTATTTAACACATATGTAAATATCTTTGCTTTGAAAACTCGTAAGAATTATGTCACATTTTGTCAGCTGCATTTGTTTTAATTTTTCTAGCAAAAAGGCCAAATTCTTCAGGGAAAGTTCTAATTCTTTGAAATAGTAATTCTTTGAAATTAGTGAAGATTAGTTGAAAACTATTGATTCTCTATACATTCGATGCTAAAGCTTGATAAAAAAACTTCCAGTGCAGCCATTTTCAAAGAAAATATTTGCTTTGATTTGAAAGGAAACATTTTGCAGAAGATTTCGATCAAATTTAAAAGTGACACTGAAACCAGTACAAACACTCCCTGGCTTTGGGCCCTTCTGAAAGGATACATATGGCAACTACTTTTTAAAAAAATCACTTGCTTAGTCACAAAAAAGGTGGGTTTTTTTTGTTTTTTGGTTTTTTTTTAATTCAGATTTTAGATTTCAGGACACTTTTTCAAGCAATAAGAAAGGAACCTTAGAATTTCCTTCAAATGAGCTGACCTTCAAATCTTTGCAATTTTGACCATGAGGTTACTGACACAGTGACAGCTTTCTACTTTCTGTGATTCCGTTCCCCACACCTTCCCGAGTAGTGTACTCGACTTCAAGGATAATCTAATACAGAGTTTGAAAACCATACAGCATTTCAGGTCTATGTATAAAAATTAATCTTTCGGCAACTTTATTCTAACAGAACCCATTTCTTATTTTTCCCCACTTGTCTAGCTGAGATGTTGATAGTAATAACAGGCAATACTGCTGTTGATTCACGGTGTTGGGAAGTGGGGATGGAAAAAGCAGCCCAAGAGACAAACAGTTTGTCTTTACAGGACACATCTGAACATCTAAGTACAGGAATAAACCACAAAGGCCTTAAGCTCATTTTCTTCAGAAGCTGGCATTCAAGAATTTAGCTATTCCTTTTAGCAAATTTAATTTACCTTTTCAAATTCTGGCAGGTCACACTAAAATATTCAAGTCAGGAATAGAATGTAATTTTAGAATCTAATTAATTTAAAAAATTGTGACTTATTTTTGTTTAAAAACTAAGATAAATTAAAAATTACAGTCAATGGAATTAAGTAGAAAACCTTGACATTCAGTACCAGGAAGCCAAGGATTACATATATGTCTATACAGGAAAATTTTTTTGACTTTTAAGAAATTGCATCGAGCTGTCAGGACCAGCTCTTCTCCTTTAAAGTGGTTTTTATATATTTTTTCCAATATCATTGGAATGAACATGAAATATAATTTCATAGGTCAATGCAAAAAATGGCCCTAATCCCATAAGGGGTACTTCTAGGCTGCTCCATGCACCTGAACTGAAGGGCTGTTATTAAATGATAGTAAACAGCTCAAATTTGGAGCTAAATTTGGCACTACCTTCAAGGAACACCCACACCAAACTCCTCCCCACTCACCCACTCCCCTCCCCTGGGAAACTGAGCAATTGAGTGTGCTTGGGCTTGAGGACAGAAAGAGAAGATTCAAAACTTTAAAGCATTCCTGCTTTTGTCCCTGTGCGTCTTGTCATGTTTAATGAACGACACTGTGAATTGTCTCCCATAACCAGTTGTTTTGGCCCTCACTGGAAGATGAGACAATAGATGTTTTGCTCTGTCTTCAGAGAGAGCGGATGCTGGATTTTTATCAAGAAATATTTTTTTCTCAATTATTTATCCTAAGTTTCTTCATTTAGTTCAAACAAAAATAATTATGAAATAAAGTGATTTAAACTGACAGCCTGGTAAACACTGATCCCATACGCTTAAATGTCACATTCACTGGCTGTGTAATGGGAAAGTCATATCAGTTCCCTGTTATCCAATGATTCTTTAAGTGGGAAAATGTAATTTTTTTTTCCTCCAACGAAACGTATGACTTTTATGAAATGGATAAAAATACACAACTGCTTCTGCTTTTTAAAAATCTCCCTTGAGCATATTTTTATTTGAATTCTGAGAAAAAGAATGACTTTTCATTGCTATACTATGCCATATATTTAAAGTATTACATGATGTTATAATTGATAATGTCACTAAATATTTTTAAACATAATAAAATATAAAATACATTATTTTCCTTCTCCTGTGATGAACCATTTTACTCTGTTCCTTTAAAGACATGAAGTTTAAAGGTTTACACTGCAATAAGCTATTAACGTCAACTGTTTCACAATTCATAACATAAATTTATAACAAGTTTCTCCGTTTTTAACTACATGGAAGCATGGGGCTATTTCTGAAGGCAATGTTTCCTGCAATTTCACTTTCTTCATCAGAAGTCACCCATAAGTCAACTGCCCCAGGTATTTCAGAATGAATTTCTTTTGATGGCTTCAGTGATTTCTCTCCCTTCCAGCTCAGGAGTTGCGAGGCAAAGCGAAGCAGAACAGGTGCTGGTGCACTGCACTACGAACAGGATCAAACGCCAGGTAATGTGCAGCAATTGTTCTGTAGCTGACAGCTAACTTCTAATAACTGAATCACAATATTACTGTTCATTTCTTGCTAACTGAAATACAACTCGCAAACTTCACCTTCCTTCTCCTGAACTCTTTGAACATTTTTCCCTTTTGTCTTTACAGGCACAGTAAGTAGCAAACAACCCCCCTCACTCCACACTGCAATGCACAGTGGGTTGAATTCTGCACTGTTTTGATTCGTTTTATTTTTAATCTTTTTAGAGTAGAATAGTGAGTTTGGAAAGTTATTGTATTTTGCACAGAAAAAACAACCCAGACTCCAAATTCTGTCCTTTAAAAAGCTTCAACAGTTTGGAGTTGGGTCTGGTTTTTTCTGCCCTGCAGACTGTGTTCACTTCAGAGAGGATGGATGGAGAGGGATGAGGATCCCTCAGAAACTGTCTGATGTGGCAGTACCTGAATGTTATCCCAACTAATCATAGGGAATGTCTCCTACTCTGCTTGCTGACACCAGGTGCATCCACATCGGCTTTTTGCCTTGGATGAGCAGTGAGTGTCCTTCTCAAGTGATTTTTCCGCTCATTGCACTGACCAGGCTACAATTCACACCCCAATGTGGCCTTGGAGCCAAGACACTGGGTTTCTTTTACATGAAATTGGAAGAGAACTAACTCCAACTGCTGCTGGGCTTAACCAGACCTCAGCCAAAAGAAACCCCCCACAATGTACACAGAGTGGATGCCAGGTCCTTAGCACCAACAGCTTGGCTCTGAGGACCTGCTCCTGTGGCGCTGCACTGCTTGCTAAGGTAGACATGTAACAGGCTATCTTCAGATCCTAAATTAATAGTGATAGACCTAAAGAAGTCAACTGCCAAGACAAGAACATATCCCATAACACCAAAGTAAAAGGTAGGCCTGTTGGGAAGGCTTTTTCCTACATAAAACAGAGATATGCCACAGGCAGTTTTTTACTTGGATAATTTTACAGCTTTGTACTTTATGAAAATAGAAAATATGAAACTACAGAAACATGTACATTAAAACCCACTACCTGGAAATTAAATTCTGTTTTAGTTATATATTATTAAATGTTACAATGCAATACTAAATACTTTCCAACTATTTACTTAACCTTGCTCTTCAGCATATAAAATTTATCTCAGATTTTGTTCTTTGTACTTCAATTTGTTGGTAAACTACATCCCCAGGAGGTCCAAGCAAAGCGTTAGACTACATGCTTTGGGAGAATGCAGCAAACTGTAGAGGTTCTTAAAAAAAAAAGCTTTGGAAGACAGTAACAGTCTCATACAGAACACACATTAAGCCAAAGCTGATGGGATTCAGTGGTGTTCCAGTAAGAAGCTCAGGCATGAAAAGCGCCGCAGCAGCAGCCCAAGAGCCCAGCTCTGATCTACAGAATGAGCCAAATTCGCATCACACATAAATAAGCACAACTGAAGTGCAGCCACAGGAACTGCACCCACCTTCACGCGTCCAAATTTGATAGCCAGATACACTAACGCTCCTATCAAGCATGAGGAAATGTGGCTGTTATCTTATTCCGAGCTGCTCTTCAAGAGCAGTATCAGGGACTAATCGATTGGCTTAAAGGGAAAATGTGGAGAAAAGAACAAAAATAGATCAATGTATGAAATACTATGCAATGTAATACAGACCTACGATTGATCACATTACTGCTTTGCCAGATTGGCCTGCAGTTGGGAAATATTCCTGCCTGGAAGAGGTCACTAACAGGGCAAATCAGTTGCTTAAAAACATGAGCAGTTCTCATCTCTCACCTCGATTCAATTTCTCTGTGAAAAATACAGGTTTTGCCTAACACTAGCAAGTTCTTTTTTACAATGAACTAAGAATACTTGTTTTTACCTGTCTAATTGGGTAAAATTCTGAAAAGTTACCCTGGGGTCACTGTGAAGGCCAAAATATTTAATAAAAAGACTACAAAGACCACCACCACTGGAATGGAAAAAAAAGTATTCTGCCGCACCAAGAGGAAGACACAAGCTGTTTCCTTAGCAGTGAAGTTACGTCAACAGCGCACCAAGCAGTTCCCTAAAGCTGGCTCAGGTTGCTAACGCACTGTTCTACTGAGGCGAATAGGTTTTCAAGAAAAGTTAATTAGTGCAAATGAAAACTATGCCATGCAGCTACACTTCTTCTGCTACCTGAACAATCTTGCATGGCAGGACACTATATAAACAGAATATATTTTTATATAGCTTGTAACATGGTCTCTTTCTCTGTTTCACTCATCCTACCTTAATTTAATCAAATTAATGTATGTATGTATGGAACTGCTATCTCTGCAGGGCACTGGGGAGACACTATAACGTCTGGCAAAATTGGTTTTGTGATGATGCAGATCAGATTTAAGGTTAGAAAGAATGCCCATTGCTTATTTAAGTAAAAGAATATTACAGATGTCATTACTGGTAACAGCAGTTAAAATACAATGACATCAAATGCAATACAGGGCTGAAGGAAATTATCAAAAAAGAGGCAACAGGCTTTTCTCTGGCACATGTCTGAAAGGTCTCAAGAAGCAAACTTGTATGAGTACACATTAACCAGGGGAGGGACAGGAAAATGCATGAAACACAAAGACGAACAAGCGCTGTCACGACATGTGATGGAAGGCCAGCAGATACCACAGGTATTCCTGCGGGAAGGGAAGACCCTCTGCCCTCTAGACGGCATTCCGCGCCGTACAGCCCAGATGCCCCTGCAGAGCCCTGCCAGGCAATCCAATCATTTCTCCACCTGCACAGGAAACGTGGGCTCACACGTCAAAAAGATCAGATGGCAGTTCTTGGTCTCCACGGGAAGGTGACAACCGCACACTGCTGAAGGGCAGCACGGGCTGTCCTAGGGCAGAGCCCCTGGTTTAGCTGTTTGGTGGGGGAAGCAGAGGAAAGGTGCTCAGTCCGAGAAGAAACACAGCGGAGGATCTCCCTGACCCTGCATGGGGAAATGCAACTTGCAAGTAGAAGGGATGGGCAATTTGTGAAAACATATAGCTCACACACTTCAGGGGAAGAAAAAGATTGTCCTCATGAAAAAACAAACCTCTCTTTCTACCTGTTATTTAAAAGTACTGCAGATCTTAACCAGGCACATGCACATTAAAGCATGTACGTATGCATGTATACATGTCCATGCATATAACGTAATACTGTACTCACATATAGCTGTTTTGATGATACACTGAAATTAAATAAATAGTTAGTGAGTAATCAGGTATCTACGGAACCATCAGTGAAAATCAGTCATGTATAATGGACTGAAGCCAGACTATTCCACATTTGATTTATCTACTCTCTTTATATATTTATAACTAATCTTAAAATCTGTGCTTGTCACCATGACAGATTAAGCAGACTTAAAAATAATCGTTTGAGTATTTTCTGCTGTGGACTATTAAAGCGGCTGCATAATAAAGGCAGTGAATATTGAATTTCATGTGTATATTAAGTACATAGATTTCACACGTGTACTTAAACACATGGCCAACACAAGAGCCAAGACCCTTACATGCTAAGAGTTAGCACAGGTCCAGTAATTCTAGCAACATGAGCATAACTGTACCTGCCCAGAATCCCAGCTCTCATCTCCAATTCTGTAGTTCTACCTGACAAACAAAAAGGAAATCACTATCGAATTATGAAAAAGTGCATCACCATGCAGACCTCATTACCATTTCATCCTTTTCCAAGGCCAGTAAAGAGAAATGAAAAGAGAGAAATTATTTTGCTATGTAATAGTTGTAAGGGATTCAGCTCTAACAGCTGAGGTAAACTAATTGGGATTTCCTATGCAGCCAGTGGAGAACGTCCACAGAACACCGGGATTTTCTTAATAATATTAGCTTGACGTGAACTGCAGCTATTTGTTTAGTTTATGAACTACACAACTGTCATCACTGTCAGCCAAACTGCATGCATTAGTATGCAAATTAAAAATGTAAGGCGTGATTCTAAAATCTCTGTCACACAGAATCTTTCCTCTGAAGGAAGTGCCACTGTGAGCAATGAGACGGCTCACGGAAAGTGCTTGTGTAGAAGCCTGGAGCACATACCTGATAGAAACTATTTAAAAAAACTACTGAGTCTTGCTCTCTGAAATGATAGATGTGTTGGGATAAACACAGTCACCTAGATCTATAACATCGTGTTGGAAAATCTCATTTCATTCAGCGTGGAGAGTGAATTTTCAATTGTACCACATGCCTGATTGCTAAAAAAGGTAGGTTACATTATCTGCTGATTATGTGCAAGAAGGCGCTATACCTGGAGAGAAGGGCACTGAAAAGCTATCATTATTTAAATTATAAAAGTCAAACTGAAATCTCAGATTCCTTCACTGCAACCTAGCAAGGACTCTTTGCAGAACACGGTTAACATTTATTTCAGTAGAGAAAATCTGACAGGTTTAATAAAACCAAGACGATTTTCCTTGACTTCTGTGACTTACCTTTTCTTCACTGACCACACCTCTTTCTCAGACCTTCTGGCACCAAATCACTATTCTTGTAGCCATATTCAATACTTTGAACTATTTAAAGAGCGTCTGTTATGTCAGCCAAGCAAGTACCAAAGAGCCATTGTACTGGAATTTGGAATAGCATACAAAGAACTAAATTTGTAATCTGCTTTTACAATAAATACATGCTAGTTACATTTGGTTGTGCTACAATGGGCATTAAATGCTTATCTATGTTCTCCTTCTTTTTTTGTAAAAATTCCAGAGCTCAATGTATTATCATCAGGATCCTACAGTTTACCTACAATTTTCACAACTGCATGCATCACAATTTAGGCAAAAAATCAACACTATAGGCAAACTAAAGGATCTTTTAAACAGTATCCTGACTGAAATATTAATGTAAATTAAAAACTGCACATAAGAAATGTTTCTTCCACCAAGATGTTTGATTCACTGCCCTGGAAAAAGATATTTTCTGTCATTCTAACTTGAGAAGGTACAAACCAGGAACAGCATTACTCACTCCGCCTTTCCAATGTGCCTTGTAGCTCACTTGGATAGACTGATGTGTGTGGTAAGAATCACAGAATCACAGAATAGTAGGGGTTGGAAGGGACCTCTGGGGATCATCTAGTCCAACCCTCCTGCCCAAGCAGGGTCACCTACAGCAGGCTGCACAGGACCTCGTCCAGGCGGGTCTTGAATATCTCCAGAGAAGGAGACTCCACAACCTCCCTGGGCAGCCTGTTCCAGTGCTCCGTCACCCTCAGAGGGAAGAAGTTCTTCCTCATGTTCAGACGGAACTTCCTGTGCCTCAGTTTGTGCCCATTGCCCCTTGCCTGTCACTGGGCACCACTGAAAAGAGCTTGGCCCCATCCTCCTGACCCCCACCCTGCAGATATTTGTAAGCATATATTAGGTCCCCTCTCAGCCTTCTCTTCTTCAGGCTGAACAAGCCCAGTTCCCTCAACCTCTCCTCGTAGGGGAGATGTTCCAGTCCCCTCACCATCCTCATAGCCCTCCAATGGACTCTCTCCAGTAGCTCCTCATCTTTCTTGAACTGGGGAGCCCAGAACTGGGCACAGTACTCTAGATGAGGCCTCACCAGGGCAGTGTAGAGGGGAAGGAGAACCTCCCTCGTCCTGCTGGCCACACTCTTCTTGATGCACCCGAGGATCCCATTGGCTTTCTTGGCATCCAGGGCACACTGCTGGCTCATGGTTAACCTGTCGTCCACCAGGATGCCCAGGTCCCTCTCTGCAGAGCTGCTCTCCAGCAGGTCCACCCCAAGCCTGTACTGGTGCATGAGGTATCTGATGGTAGAAAGCTAGTAACTTTTAGTAAAACTTAAATTGATTGTATGAGTAGGCTAAAGGAGAAACAGGCAGATAGGCAGCAAAAACTCCCATTAGACAAGTAGTTGATGGGGTATTACGTGATGGTTTAGTAGGCATGGTGTTGTTGGGTGGATGGTTGGACTTGATGATCTTAGAGGTCTTTTCCATCCTATGATTCTATGACTCTATGATGTCACATTTACAACAATTAAATGCAATTTTAAAATGGAACAGCATAGGAACACTAGTCGGAGCATATTCTGTTGTGCAGTTCGCTGAATTAGCAAATTTCAACAGATTACTGCTTTGTGGGTATCTCATAGTAGAAAGCAGAGAGTCAGTCTGAAAGTTTTTACCTTTTCAATGTCTGCCAGAAACTCAGAAGCTTTGTATGTTGTGACTCAAAACATTTAACTTCTGAACCACTGCTGTGCTTCATAGGAGATGCAAGTCAACACCCTTTTTTCCCCCTTAAACTTAGATAGAAAATAAAACAATACTATCTGTTATTCAGACTAAAATTCCCAGGAGGCACCACGGTTGATTTTAGAAACTAAGTATTTTAAGCTTTCATTGAACTGAATAGTCACAAAAATGCAGATATGAATGGCCTCCTCCACGCCTCTTCCACCAGTCACAGAGGCAATGACTTCATGTACAGACTTACTGATATCAAGGCACTCTCCCACTTCAGATGGAACTGTTTGATGGAACAGTCAATCAGCGGTCTCTCTCTAAAAACAGCAGCAAGTGGTTAGAGGAATGAAAACCAGCGCAAACTTGAACAGCTCTTCCTACATCTAGTGGGCAGAGCTATTTTCAACAGCCCTGAGTAAATTCATATCTGTATTAGATCATGTTGATTTTTGCACGCCAAAAAAAGAATTTGCTATGAATTTTGTCTGGCTTACAAAGAAAAGTGTAAAAGGAGAGAGAAAAAAAGAAAATCCTTTTAGATCCTCAACATTTTACGTGTCCGCAAGAAGTACATCACCTTCTCTTCAATACTCATCATATACTAACTGAATTTAACTCTGCCCAGAAGAGTTTTCTATTAGTCTTCATCTTCTATAAGAAGATATTATTTTTATCAACATCACAACTAATAAGGTGCATCGACCACCAAAAGCTATTCAGTGTCTGTGCCAGCTACAGAGAATGTAGCTTCATGCACTTGTGGGCAACATGTAGGATGGATGGAAAAGCCACAGTGAAAGCTCTGAACAGCAGGAGGGAATGAGGACACCAAGTTGAGTGGCACGATTGACACGCCTGAGGGATGGAATGCCATCCAGAGGGACCTGGACAAACTCCAGAAGTGGGCCCACATGAACCTCATGAGGTTCAACAAGGCCAAGTGCAAGGTCCTGCACCTGGGTCAGGGCAACACCCGCTATCAATACAGGCTGGAGGATGAAGAGGTGGAGAGCAGCCCTGCAAAGAAGGACTTGGGGGTACTGGGGGATGAAAAGCTGGACAGGAATCAACAACATACACTCGTAGCCCAGCAAGCCAACCATATCCTGGGCTGCATCCAAAGCAGCATGGCCAGCAGGGCGAGGGGGGGATTCTGGCCCTCTGCTCTGCTCTGGTGAGACCCCACCGGGAGTCCTCCATCCAGCTCTGGAGCCCTTAGCACAGGACAGACATGGACCTGTTGGAGCAGGGCCAGAGGAGGCCACAAAAATGATCCGAGGGCTGGAACCCCTCTGCTGTGAGGAAAGGCTCAGAGAGTTGGGGCTGTTCAGCCCGGAGAAGGGAAGGCTGTGGGGAGACCTTCTTGAGGCCTTTCAGTACTTAATGGGTGCCTGTAAGAAAAAAGGGGACAAACTTTTTAGCAGGGCCTGTTGCGACAGGACAAGATGGTAGATTTAGACTGGATATAAGGAAGAAATTTTTTACAGTGAGGGTGGTGAAACACTGGCACAGGTTGCCCAGAGAGGCTGTAGATGCCCCATCCCTGGAAAGATTCAAGGTCAGATTGGATGGGACTCTGAGGAACCTGATCAAGTTGAAGATGTCCCTGCTCATTGCCAGGGGGTTGAACTAGACAGCCTTCAAAGGTCCCTCTCAATCCAATAGCATTCTATGATTCTATGACCTGGCAGGATGGAGGGTACAAACATCTGGGAAGGAGGTGCATCTCAAGACTGCAGCAGGAGTGGGTGAGGACAGATGGCAAAGAGGAAAGCACCCCAGAGCACAAAGGCAAGGAGAAACAGATAGCAGCCATAAGACACGCATCTCAAAGACTAGGACCAACTGAGCCACTGAAGACCTACAGTAGAACAGTTCAAGTATCAACAGATTACAGAATACATTCAGCTTGAGAGTACTTGTTTGGTTTTAATTTAAAATTCACTTGATTATTGGGAAGCTAAAACAGTTTGCCAATACTATCACCAGCAAAGAGCTGGAACAAACTGGGCTGTTTTTGAAGCCACTGATGCAAGTCAATGCTGATTCATTATCAGCCACGGGAGAAGTTTGGAAATCAGACTTTCCCTGCCTCACTGTCTCATCCCTGGCTATAAAGAAAGGAGTTCTTAGGCACAGTTCAGAAAAATAATTATAAAAGTCTCCTACTGAAAAGATTTAGAAGTAAAATAATCCAATAATTGGGATTAAGTAGGTTGGCCTTTGGTGACTGATCAGCATAATGAATCTAGTTATGTGGATGGCCAAGGCATTGGGCTAAGAAGAGGCTTCTGGCTGAATCAGTTTAAATGCATTGGCTAGAACAAGACTGGTTGCTACAAAATATTTAGAACATTGCTAAAAAATATTTCAAAGTGTCATGATTTTTCTATGCATGTAAGTAAAGTGATTCAAATTTCCTATAAACCAAAGTGAAGCAGCTAACTTTCAGGAAACAAAAAGTTTTTTCTCACAGTTATTTTCAGAAACTCAGGCTCTTTGCCCCTGCATACTGTATGTTTCTTTCCATGGAAAATAATATAATTATTAAATTTCTTAACACTTTAGATTGTAGTACATGGAAAATGGCGGGGAGGGGAAGAAGAGAAAATAATGTAAGAGCAAAACAAAAGCCACCAGCACCCCACTCAAAGTTATCTTCTCAATCCACTCAAAGGAAATATGCACCCTTCTCATATTTCTTTTTTATCTTTTTTATAGTTCATTGATATCATGTCTTTCTTCCTCTGCAGGGTAGTAAAAACATAATATGGGAAATACTTGACATACTTCCTCATTTGTTTAATGGTGATGATACAAGGGAAATTACCCCTCTAATATATTTGAACATTTAGCTTATTATCCTGAGTGAGTTTTCTCCCAAAGCTCAATTTGTTAAAACAAAACACATCTTTCTATGATGAACTGCAAAGGGCAAGAGGGCAACATTCTATAATTAAAATTAGAGCAGTTTCATGACTCTTCCCTAGCAGATACTGCTTCTACCGCAGCTTAGTTTACTGAAACTTACATTGAGTCTCACTCACCCGCAAGCAATGAGATTTTCACACATGAATTAGGCTTTTCATTTGATAACTTCAAGGTTACAATTTAATGCTACCCTAGTGGCTTCCTATTTGCTGAAAAATGCAAGGTTGTGAGCAGCCTTCAATCATTGTATTTTGAGGCCAGTGGAACTCGTGCCCATTGCAGAACTTCTGGGAGGGAAGGGGGACACTCAGCAAACCAGGGGAACCACTTCCTTGTTGACAACGTTTATTTTAATTTGAATGTAAACACTGTGTTTTTAGCAAGGAGCTAGTTGTGTGCCATCATACGCTAATGTGGATAAATCATCTCTTCTGAAGAGTGGACACTGCCCCCACATAACCAAAACTCATGAACTCCCCATAACAAGGTGATGGTACACTGCTCATCTAACAGAGGGGAGTGGAATGGGACCGTGTGTGGTCAAATGAGACACGCACAGCCAGCCACGAAACAGAACAGGTGCTAGCAAAAATCATAGAATTATACAATAGAATCATAGAATGGTAAGGGTTGGAAGGGACCTTAAAGATCATCTGGTTCCAAGCCCCCTACCATGAGCCCGGACATCTTCCACTTCCAAAATATGATGTCCTATCTCAAATGCAGGCACTACTCATCCCATAACAGATGGACATCTTGTCGTAAGGCAAACATGGTGCACCATATGATGCAACGTACGTGCCGACTCCTGCCATAGGGGAAGCAGCAAAAAGAGAGGGTTGGAGTGAGTAGGGGCAATTGATTTTTTTTTCCTGCAGACTAGATCTAGGATCTGTAGTTTAGATGTTCTTTATATGTGGTAACTCAGTGTCTAGGAGCTGGATAGACACGTAGACTCGAAACCTTAATTCCGCCTCTTCTGTATCTGTTTTGCTCTTTGTTTCCTGTGTAAAACGTGTTACCCTACCAGACTAAACCAGGGCATTACGGCCCTCTCCCTTGAGTTGTTTCCAGTTCCATGTCTTTGAGTCCAAGTGTAAGAATACATTCAGACAGAAGTAGCCAGAGGACTGCATGTCTCATTCTAGCTCTTCACCTGTCTACAGATGGGGTACCAAGGCTCAAATAGAGCAAACAGACCATACAGGATGCAAGACATCTGCAGCCGAGATGGGAACTGAATCCAGTCTTCTTGAGTCTTCATCCAGTATCTACTCACACTCCTCTTTCTTTTTGAGGAATTGAGAGGACATGCAGCGTGTGAAAGAACAAAATCTGTGTATCTTACAGAACTCCTTTTTATTGGCTAAGCAGAGCATCATCCAAAACAACCTCCAGTAACTACTCTTTGGTCATTTAGTTCGGAGCAAGCCCAGTCAATTTACTTTCTTCATAACCAACCAAAAGCAAATACTCTCTAAGAAAGGTGCCCTACTGCAGCTGCAAAGGAAGTCCAGAAGAGCTGGAGCATTTCATACAGCTAGACATAGTTAATTCATACTGAACTATCCTCACTGCATAATTGTCTGTGCAAATGACAGACTTTAATAAGCCTTCAAAACTGACATAGTATTTATCACTGATTAAATTTTTTAAATCAAAGTAACTACGGCTTTTACAGACATGTTTAGATTAAGACTGACACTAACTCAGTATATCAATTTAATTCACTTGCAATTATGCAGGTGCTCGGGCAGCCTGTATTTCAGTCATTTAAGGCTAAATTGGGGCAGAGAGCCCATAGCTCCATATTGTATAACAAAGCTCTGGGACAGTCTTAAGGCCTTTACAGACACTGTTTTTCAAATACAGAATATTCTCAGAGTTTTCCTCTGTGCACTGTGACTGTGTAAACTGTTTGCTGGAAACAAGAAATAGTATACAATCTTGCAATAAGAGTCCATCTAATATCTAACATACCCACCAGGAGGGCAAATTAAGGTTTTGTGAAAAATTTCCAACTTACATGCATATGACTTTGGAAATAAAACATTATTGTTTTACTGTAATTGCGTATATACCTACATATACCCGGAATTGTTGTACAGGGGTTGATGCATGTCCAGAATAAATTATATTTTTTGTACATTTCTGGCTACCATTTAAAAAAACTTGCAATTCTTCTGGTGACAAAAGCAGACTTAAAACATGAAGGAGCTGATATGTTATTCAGCGTACTTCATTAATATTTCATTTTTTGCAGCACTCCAAATACACAGAGAAGTTATCAGAAAATTTTTTTTGGTGCTTTGTAAGAGTTAGAAGGCATTTGATCATAACTGCTGAAGTAAATTAAGTGGCATTTCAAGAGCAGCCAACTAAAAATGCTGAAGGCACAAAGGAATTTTGATATCCAGGAAATCACAATTAATTTCAACTACATAAAATGGGATACAAGATGGTATGAACCATTTGTTATTTGTCATCTGTTTCATTTGATTAGAAACGTATGGCATTTATCAGTCAGCAGAGCACAAATAGAATTTGCTGTAAATGATACAGGATGTAAAAACATTATAGGTAAAAGGAGCAATGGGAGAATATGTATATATATTTCTTACCTAAGTATATGATAACTTTCACCTGGGCTGACAACAAAGACACTTTATTATACTGATTTGTATTGTTCAGTGAGAAACTCTCTAGGTTAAACACAAGTTAATAAAATCTAAAAGGTATTACAGAAAATTATTTGGCAATACATTTGACAGCACCCAAGTATAGGAAAAAAAAAATGTTAACTACAACTCTACTGATATGGAAGCTATTTAAAGAAATTCTTCTGTGAAAATGAAGCCTCAGCCCTTTTTTAACACTTCAGATTTGATAATTTCCTGGTCCATATCCAACAGTCTAAGATGACTACAGTTTTCCTCACATTGCCAGAAATTCCTGAAGAAAGCCATCACGTACCTCCTATCTACCATGCCAGTACTCCAGAAAGGGCAGAAACAATTTATTTCATGTATGGAACAGGAACTTTTCCCATAGAGATATTCTACATAAAAGAAGCTAAATAATCTATTGTATTGTATTTGTATTGGCTAAACTACTTGTTTATCCCCGTGCTGGTGGAAAGGTTTTCTCTTCTGGTACCTCATTCATTTGAAACTTAGCTCAGACATACACAACATTTTTCGTTTTAATGTGATCAGTCAAGAGAAGGTATTAACCAGAAAAAAACCTGCCGAATCTAAACTCCTGTATAATGAAAATGTTACACCGCTTGCTCAAAGTTTTCCCTAGATGTACACTGTCATATACATTATATACATATACACATATATACATACAAACCTACAGTCCCTCTTTTCAAGAGAAGCTCATTCTAGCAACAGGACAATGAAAATAGGTAAGGAGGAGGATAGAGTAATTTTACAATGCTCTAACACATTGGGTTACATCTTTTCATGAGCTACACCTGAGTAACAAAAAGCAAATACGAAGAGATACGAAAAGATTTCTTAAAAGTTCTGATATTCATGAAATTATATTAATAGGCATTAATGGAGCAGGTCCCACATTTTAACTATAACTTTTACTAGGTTCTGTTTATTGGCAGTCTTCAGATTCTACAGTGCACAGATGGAGGACCAACTTTAGAAAGTACTTTATTAGCCTTGCTGATGTTATTAATTGAGTATGACATAGTAACATTTCATCACGTAAAGTAAGATTAAAGATTCTGACACTCACAGCAACGGAACTAACAAACAGTAATTTTTTATTCGTTTCTATATAGACTAAAATAGAATGATTACTCTGTAAATAGTAAAGGATTAGAACTGCTAATTGCATACAACTTAAAAAAGTATGTCTCTCAACTAATAGACCACAGTGTCTTTGACACTAGAATTTATATTCTTCAAGGGAAAAATTAAGTGCAAGAATATATAACACTAACCAACACAATTAACAACACTTTGCTTTAATTATCTTGAGCCACAATTAATGTTGGCCCTGCAGTTCATCTTTCCACTTTGACAGCTCCTTAGACTATTTATGTAGATTAATTCCTGAAGCATTGGCATTCACTAATATGTGTTTTTGAACAAGCTACTGCACAACACTGACATCAGTGAGGAGACCTATTCACTGACCTTCCAGAACTAGATTCTGTCTGTCCATAACATTACGTTATGTATCTGGGCAATTTGCCACAACTGATAAAGGCTGTGACATTATTGAACAACTTACTATCAACTGAAGGCATAAAGAACTGCAACTGTCACGCAGAGTGATTAAGAAGAAGGCGAAGCAAACACAAATCATGCATATTAGGAACTAAAAGACTGTAAGGAACCTACAGTCATTCTCCATCGACAAAGCAAGACTATAGTAAACTGCACATTTATCAGTTTCATGGGCCTTAAAAATTTAGTACCTTGTGTTTTTTTTCCCAACGCAAAATTAGAGTTAATTAATATTAAATGTGTTTATTTTACAAACAGCCTAAGATTTTAAAGGAAAGAAAAATTGCAGAGACTGCCTATATCTTTCAGATTTCAGATTCTGTATTTAGATCCAAACATGATTATAACTGTTCATGTCACATTTTTAACAAAGCCCTCAAGAACAAAAATCCAGAGTTTTCATTTGATCAGAGCACAACTCAAAAGAAAAGTTACGATGCAAAAGAGCCTTCACACTTAACAAAAAATGTACAGGCCCAGTGATGAAGTCTTTGTTTACTGAGACTCTGCATATGCAAAATGCCACTAAGCTCGTTCTAAGGCATTCATTTATCCATACATAAACACTACATAGATACTTGAACAGAATAGAATGGGGGAAACACTTGAAAAGTTAAAAATATGCTTTTGTACTAGTTCAAAATGATATTAAAATACGCACAGTCTTATTTTTGCATAGACATCGAAACCCATCCTTGTATCAAGGAGCACAAAATAAGTTCATATACATAGCAGTTAGAGTCTAACCTGCATCTTTTCCATGGTTGCCTAAAAAACACTTTAAAAGTTTTCTTCTAGTTAGGAATTACCACAAGGTGCATTATTTTATCCATTTTAATTTTCCAGAAATGCACTCAAAGTGTAGAGTGTGCAGTTCTCCAAGGAAACAGATTTTCCACAATCTAGCAGTAAACAGACCCGAGCTCTCCCAAGCAAGCAGTCCAGCAGTTAGAAGTTCAGCAATAAACCACAATGAAGCAACACTGGTTTTATGACAGTTGTTACACCACATGTATTATTCTTATAATATTAATAATTGAAGCAAAACCAGTAAAAAACATTGAGAGCCGCCTTAAGAAGAAGGACTTGGGGGTGCTGGTTGACGAGAAGTTCAACATGACCCACCAATGTGTGCTCACAGCCCAGAAAGCCAACTGTACCCTGGGCTGCATCCAAAGCAGCGTGGCCAGCAGGGTGAGGGACGGGATTCTGGCCCTCTGCTCTGCTCTGGTGAGACCCCACCTGCAGTCCTGCATCCAGCTCTGGAGCCCTCAGCACAGGACAGACATGGACTTGTTGGAGCGGGGCCAGAGGAGGCCACAAAAATGATCCGAAAACTGGAGCACATCTCCCAGGAGGAAAGGCTGAGAGAGTTGGGGCTGTTCAGCCTGGAGAACAGACCCCTGGAGAGGGATTTTTTACAAGAGCATGTAGGGACAGGACAAGGGGTCACAGATATGAAATGAAACAGGGTGGATTTAGATCAGATGTAAGGAAGAAATTCTTTACTCTGATGGTGGTGATGCCCTGGCTCAGGTTGCCCAGAGAAGCTGTGGCTGCCCCCTCCCTGGCAGGGTTCAAGGCCACGTTGGACGGGGCTTTGAGCAACCTGGTCTGGTGGAAGGTGTCCCTGCCCATGGCAGGGGGGTTGGAACTGGGTGATCTTTAAGTTCCCTTCCAACGCAAACCATTCTATGATTCTAAGAAAAACAGTACTTCTTATTAAATAGTCTCAATTGAATTAAAATAATGTATGAAGTTCTTTTTAAAGATATCTAATGCTCAGCATTAGACAGGGTTCTTTCAATGGTTCTAAGACTAAGCTTCCTGTCCACCCTTGGTAAATGAATCGTAAAAAAAATACCCCGTAACACAACCACAGGTGAACTGCGAAAGATTAGATTTATACTACAGGGTGATTTAGTGACCATACAGGAATGAGGAGGGGGCAGGGTGGTCTTTTATGTGTGAAACCTTTGTACTTCTTACCTCTAGAGCTTTCAAACGCTCCAACAGCAATTTTGTCTTTTCTTTTTCCTCTTCAGTGCTGCTGCTTTCACTTCTTGAATCTTCATCTGCTGGCTTGTGAATTTTTTCCATGCCTTCTTTACATTTCCTACCGTCTTCTGACAGCTTTTCCTGAAATGATTTTTTAAAACGTCATTACTCACAGGTGGAAATGAAGTTAGCTATGCAAATATCTTAAAATCTCCCTTGTATACAACTGAAAAAAAAGACAGAGCAGGTTGCTAGTTACATGATTACAGTACTAAATAAGCGGAGTCATGAAGGGTCTGTGAAACATGCTGCTATGCCAGTTCTGCAAAAGTGTATGCACAACTTAACCACTACATCTACTTAAGATCTTTAAAAAGTTGAACTCATCATATTTTTAATAAAATAACAGGCATTTTCTTTTTTAAAAGTTGCAACGAAAATTGAGCATACCAGGTTTCAATGGAAGCATTTTGCCACTGAGATATAAAGTGGTTTATTGAGGAAAAGCCAACATACGTTTGTGCCTAATGTATATCACCTTTCTTCATCTAGAGCTAATGTTTGAATTACTAAATAATGGGCTGAGAACCAAGCTATCACCTGAACACTGATTTAAGATCCACTCTAATATATAACTGGAGAGAATCAAACTGACAGCCAACTTTCTGGAAGTGCCCCGGTCTATTACTAGTCAGTCAGATTGGGTTATTATTAGCTGCTGCTGCTGAGTGGACTAGGGCTGCTGAGTTTTACAAGAGGTCTATAAAAATCATAGGATTGAACAGTGAATCCTACTAACTCCATTAATTATGTGTCCAAGTTCTGTGTTGAGAGAGAGAATGAGATAGAACAGGCAAAACTTTGAGACCACAAGCAGGCAATGTAAAATATTGCCCAAAACGACAAGGCAGGCACAACGGGAAAGAAGAGAACGACATGGATGTATGGAGTGAATTATCATCTGAGTGCAACACAAAGCGGACAGTCTCTACCTTGTAAACCACTTTAACTATGTAAGCAGATGCAGCACAACAACTAATGAGAAGATTAAGAATGGAAAATGTGAGGTAAATCACTATTAAATAATGGGTGTCAACACAAACCTAGAGAAGTCCTTTAATGAGCACTTAGTTTTCTTTGTGTGCCTTTTTGGTAATTCTTGTATACAAAGGCACACACTTTCACCATCTCTGGGTTAGTCTGTAAGTGAGATGTATTTCCCATAACTACTACAGAACACAAGCTCTGTCTAAGCATAAAAATATGTATTTTCATGAAGAACTGATCCAGCTTAAATAACTGCAAATATAACTCTTCAAGAGTTAACAGCAAGACATTATCTTAATTAAACCCCATAAACACAACTGAATTAAAAATCAGCACTGTGAACCACATTTCTAACAATGTCTTTTTTAAATATTAACTAGCTCAGAAATTGACTATTACTATGTTAAAAATTTAATCAAGAATAAATTTCACAAACTAAGGGCTTAATCACTGAATACTCTTACACAAACCATGAGGCACAGATCTCATCTGGAGCCTCAAAACAGACGTCAAAGAGCCATTCCATCAGGATTCCAGCATTAGCGCTATCCTGATCACAAAGGAACCATAAACATAGTAGTTGGGGCTTTTTTTTTTTTGTGCTTGCTACTCACTGGTGCAGTGATCAAATATCTGTAAAAGAGCCGTTCAACCATTTTCCCTCCAAGTTGCCCTGATGAGTGCATTGACATAAACCACTTTGATGGGGAAAAAAAAACCCAACGGTATCTCTTTGATGTAATTCAAACACAAACAATCATTTTATGAGGGAACATGACATGAATCAGATGTGACTAACAACAGAAGAAAATATCAACATCTGCACAGGGACACCTTCCCTGCTCAAACCAGAGGCAGCAATTTCAAACGATGGGCAGAAGAAAGCCAAAGTTATGAAATCTCTTCACATAAAGGGGAGCAGTGCAACTTCTCTCAGAGTAAATCCTAGTCCCTTAAAGAAGTAACCCATTCATCTTTTAATTACGAATTGATGAACTTTGCACACTAGTGGCATAACCAAGAACACACATCCTGTTTTACTATGATGTGCACTGGAATACCTCAAGATACTTACTATTGTTACTCTGCTCGAGCGTTTAAGTAAGCTCACATATTTTCAAAACTAGTTCATTACTGAATAATTACAAATGAGTTTCAGTGTTTCAGGCATGGGCTAAAAAGGTCCCTGATATGTCACCTACCCTACCTGAAAAAGCCGCAGAATGGAGGAAAACATTACCAACCTCAGAAACGATGCTTCGGCATGCAGTTTGCTGAGGGCACTGTCCTCTCACTTCAACCAGTTCTACCTGGGTGATCTACAGGAAGGGCAGAGTGGAAAATCCACACTCCAGACAGCAAACAAAAATGGTGCTTCTTAAAACACCCTGTGTGCTTAAAGTCAAGCCACGTAAGAGGGAGGATGCCAAAGGCTTTCGAAACAACAGAATCCTCTTAAGAGTGAAAAATCTGCCAATATCAAAGGCAGCTGCCTGGTGGGGGGAGGCAGGCAGGGGCAGAGAGAGATATGCAAGAGGAAATGTGTATCTGTCTCCTGCATGATGATGATTAAATCCTATAGAAAGCTCTGGAGTGAGCATGCTGAAGGCAGCAAACAATGGCGTGGAGGAAGCTTATTCTCTTTTTTCCCCCTAGATTTCTACACTTCTTGTGTTACCTCATACAAAGACCATCTTTTGAATCTAAACGGTCTCTGTTGTATGCCTCACGTACTGCACAATTAAAGGCAGGCTGGGTTTTCAAGCCGAATAGCAAAGTACTCTCCAGGTCAGAAGTCCAGCAAAGGCAGAGTAAGTGCTACCCTGCTGATCAATGCAGTCTCACTTCTGTGAAAAGGCAACAGATGGAAATGGTGCTCTGGAAGTAAGCTGGACAGGCTGAAAAAAAAAAAAGGGGTGAAAAAAGGCAAAAAAAGCAACAACTGAGCTCTTGGTCTCCCCAGACCAACAAGAGTTTAAGACGTGCCTGTACCACGAGAGGATGCAAACACAGCAACCTGATGAGAATTCTACAGTAGATGTTCATCTACATCTCTAATGCTCTGCGTCAACCAAGAGACAATAAAAACATGAAATATTCAAATTTTACTAAAAGGAAGCTACGATTATGCTCCTCACTGTAGACCTGCTCCCACAGAAATTAATGAGACCCTCGCAATCAAATCCCACACTGAGCAAGCTTCTCAAGCTGGCTGACACTGTCATTCCTTTTCTGAAACCAAAAGTATTTTGCAAATCTAAAATGACATCCTGCCCTGCCCATTCTTTCTAAGTGTTCAGTTTGTTCTATCAATCAAACAAATAGCACACTGATGATGAACCCTTTGATCACACACCATAGGCCCTAGAGCCAACAGAAAACAACAGATGAAAACAGGCCCTGCATTCTGGAAATGGCAAGCTTTCTAGAATCAATGAGAAGATATAAATCACTGAAGACATTGATCTATGAAGCTGTACAATGCAGTGACCTGACTGAGACTTATCAGAAAGCTCGTTTTCAGTTGGATGAAGTACAAAGGAGCAGTATAATACTCCGTCTTTCCATTAATCAATAAAAGTAAGAATAATAAATTAAGAGAGCAGGAAATCCACCTGAAATTCCAAATGATAATTTATTGGAATTTCTAGAATATAAAGCAAATCTTCTCCCTTCCACTCACCTTTGAGAATGCTAAACAAAAAAGTACTTTCACTGTTTATAAACAAAAGGAGTAACTATAGTGATAGAAAAGATGACATGGAAGCTTTCAAAATATAAGAGACCAAACTATTTCAGAAATTACCTCTTCCTTCATCCCCAGAAAGGGAAAAGGCTGACCCTCTGGACAGCGGGTTAGTCACTGGGATGAATTTCCTCTAAGACTTGACACAGTTTCAAGGACCAGACAAGTGTCAAAGGGACACTTAGCCAGCCATTTCTTAACCATTATTATTTCAGAAAGTATTGTACTTTTGAAGGTTTATTGGTAGTACCATCAGTTGTCTGTTCTTTGCCCTTTCTTCTTTCTTAAGATGCTTTCTAGGAATTACATTATATGCACACAGAAAAAAAAAATGGAAAAATATGACCTTACTTTAAAATATTTCAATTTGTAACTATGAAATTTCAAACGAAGAGGAGTAAATGTCAGCTAACACAAAACAAAAAGGTAGCTAGCAAAAATCTATTTTAGATTTTCTTTTTTACAGTGAAATCCATGATCAGGCACTAATAGGAATAAGGGCTCTTCTCTCATAGTAATGACAAATACATAATATGAAATGATCATATAGTTCCCCAGGTAACTCCTGTTCCAATTTTTCCTAATTTGAGATTTTACAGTGGAGGAAATATCCACCTAAGGAAGAAGCATTTACGAAAGCAGAAATCATTAACATCGCCAACCCGCGACAGGCTTCCATGGGAGGAGGCCAAACAGAGCCAGCAGCAGCACAGCACCACCACAGCTCTCAGCAACTGGAAGTGTAAAGTCCTGCACCGGGGGAGCAAGAACCCCGTGCACCCATAGAGGCTGACAGTCAACTCCATAGGAAGGGATGTGTTGCAGGGAAGAGAGAAGATGGAGCCAGGCTCTTCTTGGAAGTGGCACGATGAAAAGACAATGGACACAGCTTTGAACATTAATCACATATTAGGAAAACCTAGGAGATCTGGACTCTACAGTACCGATTATAAACAGCAATCTTTGAAAAGGACACGTGACAAAATTCTGCTTGAACCAAACAAGAATTCAAACAAGATCAAGACCTTCGAAATGCTGATTTTCCCAATAAGCGTTCAATGACATGAATTGCTTGTCTGGAAACTGATAGTAGTAATTAGAGATGACATCTTTGCTTACAGAAGCTAAAGATCATTTTCATGTCATAAACACAGGTCCTCCAGAGAAGTGAAGTGTTTCAGATGCAATGCGGTAAAGATCCCTCAGATACAAACAATTTTTATTTCAATTTTGGGTGTCAAACTGTGATGCCTGAGTGGGTTTTTTTTTTCTCAATTTCTTTAAATTCTTCAGCTTCTGAAATTTGTTAGAGACAATGGGTTTATAATGGTTACAAATTCAAATGCTTCTAGGAATCACGCCTGCAATTTTCCAAAACCACCCTTTAATCACACGTTTAACCCAAGAATCAAATATATATAGGATATATAATTAAATAGTGCTTATGATTGCTCATAACCACTTATGTGAGAAAAAAACTCGAAATGATTCACAGTGTAATTATGAACAGGTCATACACAGAGGCAATGGCAACAGGGATCCAAGAATCCAATCAATATGGAACTCAAGCTAAGTGGCTAACTCGGCATCTCAAAACATTTAGCACTTTCCACGGTGTCTCAGGAGCTTCCACAGGACTTTCTAAATGAGGTATTAACTAAAAAGCTACCTTGGATTTCACTGACTGAATGTGGTGATCCAGGTACATGACACTACACTTCTAACACTCTTTCCTGCCATAACAAAGGCAGATTCTTAACCTCCAAACCCAAACAGCCATTTATAAATCCACATAAAGAATTTTTAAGTAATAACAAATTGTGAGTTTCTTTTCTTGCAAGGCCATTCTATAGTCTTGATGTATTCTTAGACAATGTACTTTCAGTGCCATTTCCACCGCAGACCTCCTAGTGTTCAGCACTACTCTTTGCTGCAACTGAGAGATATGAAATGAGAATTTTCAGACTGTTGATGTAGATAAAAACTGTAGATAAGGGTTTCTTTGTACTTTTGTGGAAAAAAACAGCCCCAAGCTATGCACAAGTAGCTCAGTCTGACTGCACAAGCTGAAAAAAGGCAGCAATTGCTCCAAGGACTACCGACTTAAAATTCCAACAAGGTTAAAACTGTTTTCCAGTGGCACCTCGCTCCCCTTTCTCCCCCCACCACAAACTTTTTTCCCTTAGTTAATCATAACTAACATTTGTTTGCTGTGGCTCAGTGCCTCTTAAATATACCCTTTGAAATTTTGCAGTATCTTCTGATATGCTTTATAGCCTATTTCATTTGGCGAAACCTGAGATGTATAAAAGACACTTCTATGTTAAGTCAGATCAATGCGAAGTCAGACTGATGAATCCACAAAGTGTTTCCTGCAAGATGCTTGGCACGAGCAGTCACTGGTATCACTGCATACATGTCAGATAGACACTAAATATGTCTGTTCCACCTGGCACTTTGTTTTCTTACATTTTCTTTATTTGCTAATGGGAATCCCATTAAACACTATGACCCAGGTCTGAAAAAAACCCGTAACTGAGCAAGCAAGTTAGAATGCAAAAAAAACCCCAACTACGTGCAATTACACAGTGCAATCTAAATGATCTCTGAGTATAAGGCTACAAATAGGACTTACGGTTTTACCTTGATGACTTCTGTCTATGTATTCAGCTGTTTTCTCTCGCTTTATTTCTTCCCAGTGGAAGGATAGACTAAAATACTGCTTTGCTTTAGATAGCACATCAGCAAGTGTAACAATAATATATTTTTATTTAGCTAACAGCTTTTGTTCAGAACAAGCTGACCAAAATTGAAGGAAAAGAAAGGAATGCACATATATCACAATATTTTACAGAAATATCCCAAACTGATCACAGTTTAACATTACCGTTGTCAGGAAAAACATATAAAATTCTTCTTTTTCATCTCTGGATTTCACTTACAAAGTGAACAGAGTGAGCAGTAACATTCCCTAGATTAAATACATATGATGGATAAGAGAACAAAGTACTTTCTTTATGTTTCTGATATCAGCCTCCTACCACTCACATATCAATCTAAATGTGCTACGGATTATTCTTCACTCCAAACACTCCTCACTAGTACAAGCTATCACCCCTATTGAACAGTTCTGCAGTAACTTTAATAAATTTCCTGATGATGCTTTTATTGGCTGTTCCACGCATCAGAAACATCTATTTCTCTTGAAAACGTTCAGATCAAAAAGAACTATAAAAGAAGAAAACCTTCGCAATGAAGTCCACTAGTAAATGTACTGATCAGATCAGTCAGAGTAGATGGAGTCTCCCTTCTCCAGGTCCCCAGCTGAATGTCAGTCCTGGGTGTCAAAGTGAACTACGCTAACTAAAGTGACCAAACACTGCTGTTGCCACCATCCTGTCTTTAGTGAATGGATATTCACATTATCAACAGCACCCCCACCTCTGGCACTGCATCTGTCAGAGGCAAAATGAAAGCCTGACCATTCAGCAGTTGACTCTTCCAGGCCAGGTTTCAGGCACGGTGGTGGGAGGGCGGTGTGGCAGTAGCTCATCGTGGTTGCTGTTCTATTGCCTTTTCTAAAGGGAAGACCTCAGCTACAGTCAACCGCAAAGATGTCAGCAGAAAAAAAAAAAAAAAGTTCTAGGAGCTAAGCTATTCCTTCGTACGTGTATATATGACATTATAAGAAGAACACGCAGTGTGATTTCTCATGCAGATATTCTTATAAATTGGTTCATTACAGTAACACACTTAAAGTAATCATCTTTCCTCCCAGAAAACCTATATGCAGCATTTAAACTCCCCTGAAGGAGGCTGTAAGTATTAAAGTAACTACACTTGACTAAAGTGACAGTATTAAAACATCTACCTTTGACTGAAGTACAAATAAGCCAAACTATTCTGAAAATTAAATTCAGTAAATTTTATGTAACAGCAATTAAGGCAATAGAACTACTCTGGATTTAAATTACTTGAATGAAGCCAATTTTCCTTCCCTTTGCAGTCCTTCACTTTTTTTTTTAAATAATGTCTTTTCATTAGTTGGATGAAGGCCAAATTACTCTTTTTAATGAAATGAAAAACTTTGAGTGTAATTTTTTTTTTTTTTTTGCCATGAGAAAGTCTCCTACGTACTTATACTTGTTGATCCAGCTTTCTATAGATGGTTTCTTCAAGGAATACCACAAAGAAGCTCTAAAGGACATACCTGAAGACAAGTGTTAACGAGCATTTTGGAATGACAGCAATGTATTAGCTGACCAGTTCTTAGTATAAGCACAATTGCAGAAGCTGCCATAAGAAGTCACCTGTGGGATTTGGACAAAAAAAATCACAAATCACAGAACGGTAGGGGTTGGAAGGGACCTCTGGGGATCATCTAGTCCAACCCCCCTGCCAAAGCAGGGTCACCCAGAGCAGGCTGCACAGGACCACGTCCAGGGGGGGTTTGAGTATCTCCAGAGAAGGAGAATCCACAACCTAATAAATAAGTATATTATTACATAACCAGGTAACTTTTTGCAAATGCCAAGGAATAGTTGGATTCTCTCACAAGCTTATCAGGAAAACTTCTGAAAGAAGCTCAGAATGCATCTTCACAAAAAAATATAATGCAGGAACAACTGTTCTGGATCAGATCAAAACTTCAACTTCTCAAATATCTTATTATGGTTTATTTTCAATACATTGCACTGCAATAAAAAATACTTTTCTTGATTCGTAGAGCAAATTCTTTCCAGAATAAACATATTGGTATACTGGTAAGTGTGGTCTTCTGTTAAAGTAATTTTCAAAGAGACAATGTTTGTGAATACAGCACAATCTCTTTTTTTTCCCTCAGAAAATGAGCAAAATTTTAATTTTTTTTTCAACTTATTAGAATTTAAAAATTAGCATTTTTTCCTGCTGGTTTGAAAACACAAATGAATTACAGTTCTAAATGCAGAGTAAATGCTATCTTTTATGGAGATGTGGAAATAAGGAGAAAGCAAATGACTTGGCCATATGTAAGACCCAGCCTTGGAATCCCAAGGAATACAAACTGTTTTTTCAACTCTTCTGCCCAAACACTTCTGTCACTAGACAGCTGATTGCAGTAAATAGTCTCTATTTATTATGTCTTATTGATTATCCTTACTCAAAAAATGCAAAGGATTAGACAGATAAAGATGCTTGTCATTTACTTGCCAGACCATCCTGCCCAACCAGAACCTCTTCAATACCAGCCCAGGATGGGCAACGCTGTGTCAGGTCAACACAGCATGTCTGGATCCCAACAAGGAACTGGATAGGCTACAGATAGGTAAGACTCCCTTATTAAAACCTTCATTTGGTCAAGAGCCAGGAGACACAATACAGACCTGGGAGCTCTATAAGCAGTTGCCAGATGGCAGAAGACAACAGCTCCCTAGGGATCTCATTGGTCTGCTGAGAAACAGAGCGGAGCTGGAAGCGGTGCCGGGTCCCACGGCCAGCCTGATGCAGCAGCCCCGCAGGCTTGCTTTCTCACACAGCCCAAGCATGGGCTGCCCTCCGCCTGCGAGCCAGCACAGCCCTGCTGCTGGCAGCCCTCATCTGACCTGCATGAGGAACACAGGCAGATAACGAGCAACAAGTTGGACTTCACATACAAAGATACCGGCATCTCTCCAAGCAGCAGACAGATTATTGTAAAACTGATATTCGCTATGAACTCCAGGAGGTTATTCCAGTCTCTTAGGACAACCAAGCAGACACATGTTAGAGCCATACTCTTTTCTCCCAAATGCATCCCCTGAATTAGAAAAAAGGCAACCAGAAGAACACCTCTAAGGGCAAGATTCAGGCTGGAGACAACCTCCTGTGCATAAATGGGAAGTCCCTGCCTGCATTAGGATGACCTGTGTCAGTCTGGCTGAGAACCACATCATCGTCTTGCTTTCCAAAGAGTGTCTCTGAAATTCTCTTATGCCTGTTTCATATGTATTGGCTTCAGGCAATGTATATAGGCTGATTTTTGTGGATTCACCCAAAAGTAAGAATTAGAAGAAACATATAGCAAAAGATAAAACACTATGTTGTAGAGGAAAACCTAAATGTAGAATTCCCATGAGTTCTAACACATAGTAGTATCATCAAATCAGCCAGTCTTCACCTCTTGTTACTGTAGACATATAGAGGATTCTGGGAAGGGAAGAACAGCTCGTTTTCCAAGAAACAGGTACACAAATGACACATTTCAGTTATGAGACTTCACTGTGTTAAACATAACTCCACTGCTTTGTTACTGTATTATAAACAACCAAAAAGGGAAAACTATTTCCACTTATGTTCCTTGCATCAAAAATGTAATTTCAAACATTGTCTGTGGAGCACCATCACTTTCCTTTGGGGGCAAGAATCCAAACTCAATTTAGTTAAATATGGGAACACATATTCATCAGAATGTTTCCATAGTTGTGGAAATCTATGAGAAGAAAAGCCGTAAGGAATTAGTTACTACCGAGCTAGCCCTGGTTTACTCTGTATGGAAAAACAAATGCTTGTGTCCTTGACAGTCCGGGATTTCCAGCGAAGCTCCCACGAGTGCAGGTGGCTCTTCTTCTGCTTTTCTCTGGGAGACACAAAACTGCTAAGCTTTGCCTAGTAATATTCACCTCAGTAGCTTAGGAGGCCTGTTTGATGAGGTCTCCTGTGTGCACTTCCAGTCCAGAGATATAAGTTTAATTTTAAGGATGCATTTCCTCTTTCTGCAATAGAAGTTAGCGTGAAAAATCTTATGTGGATTTCAGCAAGGGAATTCAGCTAGTGCCTTTTTTTCAATTCATGGCCATGCTCCATCTATAAAACGTTACATATCAATGGCCTGAACATTAAGCTTGTATAATTTTGTGTTACGATAAAATTATATTGCCAATAGATACAGTTTTTCTCCTCAGGAAAGAGCTGTTAACCCCAACGGCTGTGCAAATTAGAAGTGACAGTCACAACAACTGTTGCACATTTGAGTCTCACAAAGCATGCAGACAAAAAATTGGGTTGATCTGGCCAACAATACCACCTGAAATGTGCCCGCATCACATATATAGTCACACCTCTTCGACACCTGCTTCGGAAACTGGCAAAACGCACCAGACTTCCTGACTGAGAGCTAGAAGTCTTGTAGGACTGGAATTATTTTATCTTTGTAGTGAAGTTATCAGTATAGAGTCCTTACAGATAAATCTTCTCTCTTAGCTTTGGATAAGGCAGACACATGTACACGTACTTATATCCAGCCAGGGGGCAGGATATGGAACTGCAGTTTCTTACATTCAAAGCCACTCCTCTCATGGAGCTGCCGTGTGAGTTCATGATTGCACTGGTGGTGATGCCCTGCAAGAGGGACAGATGTCCCCCATGGAGCTGTGTGCCATTCTTCTCATGGTGCACATGAAAGCCTGAGAAATCTCTTCTGAAGTCATTACTTCTCAAAATCTTGTCATCCCTCCAGAGTGAGAAAAAGAACAGAGCTGAACCACAGTCACCCAGCCATCTTTGACTTGGCGAGAAGAGGCCATCAAAATTCTTAGGCTGCAATTGTTCAAACTGCCTGCCACCACTTGGATGGCAGTGTAGTCAGATGGGTGCTGAAATGGAGCTAAAATGAGACAGGACACATACCACTTTCAGAAAGAAATGGAAGGAATCAAGCTGCTCTTCTCCATTGCACCCAGGGCCAAAGACATCTGGAAAAATGCCCTACTATTAAGGCTACCCGTAATCCCCACTGAGTCTTTGAGCCAGACTTCTCTTGGTGTAGACTCAACAGCACTGACCTCAGCATAGGGATCATTCTCCTTGACAAACTCTCCATCCCATGATGCATATCTTTCGCCTCTTGAATGTGTATAGTTGACCCTTGAAGACCTGCCTGTCCAGCACGATGAAAAGCTCTTCTGCTAAAAAGTAGTCTAGATCATATCAGCTGGTGAACAAGAATAGTCAGCAACACTCTGCACTAACACAGAAGTTGAGGAATGACTGGGCCCATGACATTAGATGGGGTGTTCAGGCTGTCTAAAACCCAGGATTTCAGTTCCTGCTGATCAAAAGAACATGCCTGGTCCACACAGGAGCATTTGTTAGGAGTGTAAATCTCAAAGAAGCACAGTGGGGTTCTGAAAAGGTTACAACCCCTGCATTCATGTGTTTTTATTTCCCTAAGTTTTTCATATTAATCTATATGTCAAAATCTCCAAATTCTCAACAGCAAAACATCACTTCCAGATTTTTTAATACAAGACAGGATAGCCCCGCCTGAAGACCATACCTGCTCCACTTTGAAATTGATTTCTTTTCTATTAAAAGTATTTGTATGTTAAGCGAACTCCTTAGGGAAAGTAAGCTCTTACCCAAGTTTACTAGGAAAAATGAAAAGTCTTTTTTTTTTTTTTTAATTTCTTCATTACCTGGCTCTGTACTTACAACTGTTCCTGTTACCACGTAAGAAGCAGTTCATATATATTGATGATACTTTAAATACACCTGAGATTAAATAACGTTGTCACTCACTTTTCACAAACGTTAAAGATGGATAGATAAAGTGAATTTGTCCAAGGAAACAGAGAAATTTGTAGCAAATTAAAGAATCAAAATCTAGTCTCCCAAACACAGTGGTTTAAACAGTAGATCATCCTTCCTCTCCGATAGGACTGCACCATGTCTATCCTCAGCTTTAGTGCACATATTGACAATTCCAGAGTTATAACAAATTGTGAACTTACAACAAACGCTGCTCCTCATCTATTTTGATCACTTTACAGACATAAAGTCAAAAGGAGTTACAAAAAACCTTGAAAGACATTGAGTGATCTGTAATCAGGTAAGAATCTGCCTAGATGTCCAGTATTGTGATCAAACAGGAAAGAGACTCAAGTTTTTGATATCCAAATCACAAGGACAAACTTAAGAGTCATAGAACAGAATCACAGAATCCTTTAGGTTGGAAAAGACCATTAAGATGATCGAGTCCAACCATAAACTTAGGAAGGAAAGTCTGCAAGGTACTTGTTTTAGTGTCTTGTGTTCAAGTACTGCACACAATTATTTCTGGGAATCACTCTCCCTCTTAGATAAAGTACTTGTGTCTTGAATGGGAATAGTATCAATATATGAGGTATTGACCTGGCCTTTCATAGTCTTAGTTTTAGGTGGACAATGCCTCTTGGAAACACCATAAAAGCTCTTACATACTAGAGTCTTTTAGTCAAGCAAACTTTTTAAGCAAGAAATACAATGGTCCACGGCCATTCAAATTACACATATTCTTGTCCACATTTACATAAGCGTTCATTATAAATCTTCCCTCGGTTATTATTATGTAAAATGATAACAGAGGAGAATCATATTTACCATCCTGTTTCTAAATTCATTTTCCCTAAAGAAATCACATCATCCATCTGTAAATCCAGCAAATTACATTCCCATAGGGAAGCCAGCTTTATGGAAAGGGTTAGAATATTTTGCTTCAAATGAGAATCCTGGCAAGACCTAACACAATATCGCAATAATACTGCACGCTCTGGGTTCCATCTTATTATTATTCTTCTAACATGATCACTATGCAACATTTAATGTTCATTAGCAAGAATATTTATTCTGGAGTCAGGCATATTGATATTATAATAAGAATTCAATTTCATACATCCAAGAACAATAATTAGATTTGTGAAAAACAAATATGTAGACAATGGTCAATAGATCAAAAAGCGTTTATTGCACAGAGGTATCTTTTATGACTATTCAGATATTAATTAGAAAAGGCTTCACACACTAAAACTAACTTACCATGGTGTCAGAGAATATGGGATATGTTGATAAGTCACACTGGAGATCGCCTAGGTCATGTCCTAATTTGTTATGAAATATATGGTCGTGCAACTGCAGAAAAATCTGATATCCTATTGCAGTGAGTACTGATCATATTGTTCTGATCATATCACAGTAATCACAAAGAAATGATTCAGATTATGTTCTATAAGGTAAGTGACTGTAAAGGATGGCTTTCAAAACAATGGTAGTGTTTATACATTCAACACATTATGTGTATGTATGTGAAGCTATATATGTATCACTTGGAATTCAGATCATAAAAACCTTTTTTTCATGTGTCAGCTCACATCTATACTTCACTTACAAACAGAAAATGATAATATGTTTATCGTGTTCCCCAAAACCTGAATACATCAGTGTCTTTAAGAAACGTTACCTAGGTTGTATATTCAAGTTCTAATCCCATTTGTGAATTACCCACATACATATATCAAAAAACTGTCTGAATGCATTTGGAAAGATACAAATGAAATGTTTCTATTGCAATACTGATGTCTCTTACTAAACCTGGGCACAGTATTTGTAAAAAAAATCATATTTAGATGGTGTTTGTCCATGATTTCCCCACAGCTGATTTCAATAACATATGAATGATTCATATAATGCTTAAGTTTTTCAGTGTTAAAGTACTTTGGAAATATTACATATCACAGATGCTTTGCCAACTATTTGTTCTGAAGAGCTTTCAGGTATTAGCTCATATTATTCTATTCAGTTGTTGCCCAAGTCCCAATGCATAGTTTTTACTATGTGACTGAATAACAAGCACACATCAAGCGAACCCATTTCTGACCTACATAGCAGGCAGCCATACGAGGGCAGGAATGTGCTGTTTTGCATGTGGATAGAGCCATTCCTTGAAATTCCCAGAAAGCAAACTATTTGTTCAGAAGTTTGTCATAAAAGTGAACAAAAGGGATGTGAGGATGAATAAGTCAAAGAGTCATTCAGAAAAAACACAATATTCATGGAAAGGTTCCCTATTTTTGACCTGTTTTACCAATCACAGACTGGTATATGATGCAATAGCCTATCTATTCGTCCAGGAAAGAGAAAAACATTGCTTTTGAGCCATGAATTAGTAAAAGAAATTCATAAGCAAAGAAAAATGCGTATTTGCAACATGGAAGAAATGAAAATTGCTGAAAAACAAGCTGACTTTGATATCATGAGTGAAAATGTTCCCAAGAACAAGAAGAGAACAGAAAGAGAAGGAAGCTGTTATACAATATGGAGTATGACATTAAAAATAATCCTAGAGTAGCAGGTATGTGGGTGGTTAAATGGCTTCACTCTGTAAGAGAGCCAGGCTCACGTTTGGGGAATCCGTCCTGACTAACAGCTAGCAGATTCAAACAAAACCCCACGTCCAGAAAAAAGGGGAAAAAAGGGTTAGGCAGCAGTTTGCTAAGTGGAGGGGGCTGTTTGCTGGAACAGAAGGGAAACAAAGAATTGTTGTTCTTGTTATTAACTGGGCTGAATTGCCTTGTTCTTTTGTTGGTCAGAAAATAAACCCAAGAGATTTTACAGTAGACACACCACGGTACTCATTCTCCTGGCTGGCAGGAGACAACAAACACCTCTGTTGGCCCCACAGGAAAAAAAAAAAACAAAACAACCAAACAAAACCAAATTCTCTTCTTATTTCAAAAATTAAGAAACCAATAAAACATGGAGGAAAAACCACACAGAAATACACAAGCACTGAAATTGGAATGACTAATTTATCTTCCCTCTAGGACAGCAGCACACAAAATTTCAAATTTAAAAAAGACTCGATAGGTAATTTTTCTGGCTCAAAAGAAAAATAAGGAACACCCAAACCCTCAGTTCAACTGAAACCAAAATATTTTATTGCTTTTCTTGTTGCAAGTGCAAAAATAAAACCCAAACAAGCTAAAACTTATTGTGGTACCACCTCACTGTGGTTTCCAAGGTAAGACAGCATACAGAAAAGCAGATAATAAGCTCATTCCCGCTGTCTGTTATAAACAGACAGACAAGTAATCCACCCGAAGCAGAGACTGACCCCGAGCCCACTTCAGAACACCCACCGTGTGGTGGCAGGAATGAGCGGGAAGTATTGATTTAAATACTGAACCAAAAGGAGCAAAGCGAGTTTCATTTTTGCATCCCAAAAGGGTAGTGAGTAAAATACAGACGCTTTTATCACCAGTTTCTAAAAGCACAATGTTCTATTATAACCTCAACAAAAAGTTTAATTTGTCCTGAAATTAAATTTTACAGACTATCATCTTAACAAGAAAAATTGATTATTTTGTAAGGTTAATCTAAAAGATTATTTTCCCTTCAATCCAAGTTTAAAATGAAAATTTAATTACAGTGATAAATACTATTTAATGTACATTTTTGTTTAGCTATACGGCTGTATTTTTGATCCATCAGTTTTAAGAACAGTCTAGTATAACTAGAATTTTTGAAAAGTGTTTTATCTGAAGGATCACTACCTAGTATAGACTTTAATATAGTATTTCAGCATTTTGCATCTTTTTAAGGAATGCTCTTTCTTAAAAAAGATACAGGATAGGACTGACTTCATTAAATGTTTTTTTTTAAGAATTCATAAGCAGAATATCTGATTAACTGGGATGTACCTCATTCCTGTTTGCAGACAGAAAGGCTTTTCAGCACCTCAGGTTCACTGCTTCCGGAATACAGCAGTACACTAGGAAAATGTAAAACTCTCTTTTCTTATAAACAGCATAAACAGACCTGGTTCCCTCTAAAAAACCTTGAAAAACTTTGCTCTCCTGAATTCTGTCCTGAGACTCTCTCTACCTCAGCTGAGGCTGATAAAATGCACCTGCTACAAGCTGCAGCAAGAAAATACGGAGCTTGATAAGGAAACCTCACACCTAATAAGAATATGAGTGGATAAACATATCCATCACAGTCTGAAAGTCAAGTTGTCAAAAGCATCTATGTTTTCTAGAGATGCTGGACTACATTACTTAAAATATTGAGTGCTTTAATAAAGTCTTCAAAACTAGTTTCTCTGGCCCTGTTAACTGTGAGGAGAAACAACTGCAGAGAACACAAGGACAATAAAAATGAAAAACCTTAAACTGTGGTGAGAGAAAGCCTGCAAAAATGTAAGTGGCACCAACCACCACCTACCAGTACTCATAACTAATAAACAAATAGAGGAAACAATGCCAGACATGTTTACCTCAGTAATGCAATTTTTGTTTTAAAGAACTTGTCTATCACAAGAAAACAGGTAATAAGTCACTAATACCTGATATACCTTCATGATATTGACAGTTCCTTCTCCATTCTGGCCTGGGGATCCTTGGCTCTGTAGCAGATTTCTCACTGTCTCCTCCATTCTAGAGAATGAAAATATGTATAAAAGTCAACTGTATGGAAAAAAAATTAACAGTTACATTCACTGTTTTTGTTCTTTACAAGAGCCTAACGCATCCATGGCTACCATGAAATTAATATTTAAAGACAATCCTGGCCTTATAATGTTCTCATACTCCATGTTATGAATAACACATTAAGGGCACTCTTTTATCTTTTGAATATGCACAGTAATTAGTTGTATTGTTAAAATCCTACTGGAGCTCAGTTACAAAAACTACAAACAAATGTGTGCAAAAGACATCACCTTGTCAACAGTAACCAAACACCATGACAAAATTACTGTCATTTAGGAACAAAATCAGTCAGAAAACAAAAAAACACAACCTGCTGAATTTCTAGCCAATTGTCAGCTTTGTGCAATTTAGACAGACTGTCAAATACATTACTAGTATTTACTCTCGATGTTATAGGTGCAGCAGTGTGTGCCAGTACATTTGTTTATAGAGGCACAGCTGCCGAAGGCATTCACCCTTCTCTGCTGTTTCAAAGGGATGTAAAAATCAAGTGTAGGCTACAATCTGCTACTACCGCCTCCTGAAAACGTAATCAACTTCAGTTCCCGCAGTGAAAGAAAGAAAGTTCGCATTTTCATTTTAGAAGGTGTTAATAGACACCAACAAAAGTTGTCTTTGATCTACACTCATTCATCAAGCATGATAAAACTGATAATAACGCTAACTCTCCTGAATGGAGGCTGGACAGAATAAAGAGTTCTGCTCCTTCGCACAATAAGGCCGCTGGGAATAAGGGAAGCCCCTGATGAAACACTGGTCCCATTCCATGTAGATCAGAAATTAAAACCCAGGGGTGTAGGAGATGTCACCAAGGCTGACCCCAAATAAAGGGTCCGGGTTCTACAGCTGGTTTCAGCTCTGTGAGTATGGGTAAGAAGAGGAAAGGGAGCAAAAGCCAGAGAAGCAGTGATGGACACAACAACAGATGCTGGGTTTCACAACAAAAAATGCTGAATGCCAATTCCAGCCAAAGGTCCTCCCGCTTCTCCCCATTCCCCATCTCCTCACCCAAATTCTCACCCCTGTATAGCTTCTTCAGCTGTGTGGATGCAACAGTTTTTCTCACCTTCCCTTTCATGTTTTCTGCCCTTTTCCTTTTAAGCTGCCTCAATCCCTTGACACAGTCGGACAAACAGCCCAGCTGGAAGAGGGGCTGGAGAAGGGAAAACTGCTGTGGCACAGGTGTGTGGGTGACGCGAAGGCAGGCGAGAGGGAGGAACACCTTAAGCCCTATTGCCAGATACGCTGTATATTAAAAACCGTGACCTTGAAAAAAGAGCCAGTATTCCTAGGCACATCAGACCAGAAACTGCCTGCTGTTGTTTATTTCTACTGTGTTTAGGGAAACGTGACTTCTGTGTACTATTCTTTGCAAATGCAATTGAGCAGAATAATTATTCACAGCATATCAAATTTTTTTATTATTTCTAAGGTAGCAATCCATCGAGACAGCAAATATTAGCTAACTGCTCTGGCCAAAGGCCAATAACATTATCTTTTATATAAGCCTCATAGCCTTTCTGTTCTTTCAGTCTTATCAGAATGAATGGTATTGGCTAATTTAGCAACAGTATCATGTTTTGCAAGGTTTTCTCCTTTCAAGTCAGCCAGCTATGCTACTTTTAGAGAAGCCGACACTGGGTATTCATTCTACTCAGATCAACACTGACATTTTACTTATTCGTATGATGGTTTTTTGTCATTGATGTGCAGACTTCTACATTGCCAGAATGCCCACAGAATAGTTGGACCATCTGTTGACCAAATGTGAATACAAACAAGCCAGCTCTAATCTCTAGTGCAGACAGTGGTGCAGTTTTTCAGTTGCAGATTGGAACCATTTCTGCTCTTAGGCTGACCTTAATCAGATGCCTTTTACACAAAAGAACAAATCATTTTGGTTCATAATACAAATTCCTGTGCAGTCCTCAAGGAAACATTTCATTTCTTAACATGCTCACCATTTCATTCTTAAATTAATGATGTAATAGGATTCTTAATTATTGTGTTTATATATGCATACACAGTTCAACTTTAGCCCTCCATACGGTTCTTACAAATTAATAAACAAACAAAAATGGGAGAAAGAATAGATCCAACCATCACTAAAATCAAGAGGTTTTGAATTTAGGCCTAATGGTATTAATGAAAATACAGTCCAGTTGCATATTAGTATTGTCAGTTAAATTGGCTCAGAAAAATTATGAAGAATTCTTAAATTCAACAGGTCATTTCACCTTCAGTGAAATTCATATGGTCTATTCTGGACAACAGGCCCATCTTGTCGAACAGCCTTAGAGGGACTGGACAGCACACATTTTGATGTGGCAATTAGAAACACCTCCCATCAGTACTCAGATTTCTGTGCAACAGAATAATCTTTGCAACATGATGAAGAGCTCAGTTAAACACAGTTGAGACTTGTTGTTTTGTTGTTCGCAGCTATTATAAAAGTTTGTAAGAGTTGACAGCCATAAAGCTAAACCAGAAGCATGAGAGACACTGTCTGTGTGGTCACGTCACTATCAAACCAGCACTGAGAGCATCTTACAAGCTTTAGGTGCCCACGAAGTATCTGAAAAAGGAAAGAGAAAACTAGTTTCTGTCAAACAAGGCGGTGAAATACGCTTACAGTTAAATTTACTGCAAAGCTCAGATGCCCACTGCTCTTGCAGTTTATAAGCTGCTGCTTCTTCACTAGCATCCCCATTGTCCATTTTTAGGAAGTACTGCTTAACCACACATGGCACAGGATAATAATCGAGACCTGTTTCTTGTAAATTAGAATCTTTGAAGCTTGAATTAATGGCACCTTAACTGAAAAGTGATATTGTTATATTATGATCTATAACACTCTCCAGAGTGACAGTACATGCCAGGAAGATTTAGTACAAATTCTTCTAAAGAATCCAAGAATGGCTGAACCTCTATAAATTTAACTTGAAATCCCATGTTTTGTTCCCTCAACCAGGCTTGCAAAGGACATGTAAATTTTGGAAGTGAAGCAGGAAAAGTAGGAGCTTTATGAAAGACTATTTCTACACATCGACCTATCTTTTTCCCTATTCTGGTAACCACAAAAGGTTGTCTTCTCTTGGTCATGATTTTAATATCCTGGATGGACCCACTCCAACATCAAGCACTTGCCGATTACATTTAGAATAGCTATTCCCCACGCGTGTATTCTGCCTGCTGCCTGGCCTATGCTAAAAAAAATGTTTTGCCAAGGATTCTGTGCATCTTATGTAACTATCAAGCTGTCACAATCTGCAAAAACAGTCTCTAAAGCTCACCACTCCCCAGTCTACATTCTTCAACCACTATTCAAGAACATTTATTTTCCCCTTTCTTCAGTGTTCTATTTACTGTCTATTCATCTGAAGCATTGCAGCTAGTACCATTACATTTTTTGTTACATCTATTATTTGAGTAGAAAATTGAAGTTTTCTTAAAACTGAAATGTTCCTTTCAAATTTTCTTTCTTTTAAAAAAAGCTATTTTCTTTAGGGGAAAAATAAATGCAACCCGTATTTGATAGAATCTTTTTAAGTTTCTTGAAAAATGTCAGTTTAGAGTAGGAAACAGCCCTCCACCAGTCCTAACCTAAGGATAAATTTCTCAAAATATTAAACAGAAGAAGAAATGAGGCACTCTGAGACTAGAATCTGTTCTCGGAATATAAGAGTTTAAGGAACATAAAATATTAATGCTACTGCGGAAAGCACTGTCAAGATTTCATCTGGAATATTATCTGCAGTTACAATCACCAGCATTCAGAAGCAGCTCACTCAGAGAGGCTTTGGCAAAGAGACAGCTCTGAGGTTGTTTAAAGGAATCAAGAGTCTGTGTCACAAGAAGAGACTAAACAACACCTCTTGCTACACTTAGGAGACCAAGGGCTTACACAGGTATAACTTCGATAAAAAAATCAGTGAGAAAAAGTAAAACGGGAAAGAAAACTGCATCAACCTAAAGCCTGTCAAAACCAGACGGGAATATAGCGGTTAGAAATACATTTAGGCTGGAATTAGGATGTTTTTCATCACTGAACATGTGAGACTCTCAACCAGCCTGCCAGCTAGAGTAACGGGATGAGAAACCTAAACAGTTTTAAGCCAGAGTTGAGCAGTTTATGAAACTAATTACACAGCAGGGTCAAAAGCTGAGGAGTTGAATTTATGACCCACAGGTCCTCGCTGCTATTTCTCCTGAAACAAAATCAGTCATTCCTCCATCTAAAAAATGTAATTTGTCCTGTGCTGTTGAGAGAATATCAGGAAATCAATCCAACTGCAATGTGCAGTTCTTTATTTTGGCTCTGTGTCTGTGTGTGTTTCTGGGCCACGAGGCCAGAGGAATCTGGAAAGGAGGAAACACCATTCCCTGCCCAGGGAGCAGCACATGGGGCACAAATGCCCAGGCGTCCAAGATGGCAGAAGCAAGCTTCCTCTGTATTTTTGCTGCAACTCCAATCTCGTCTGGAAGCCAGGACTTGCCTGCAAGGAACCACTGAGTTGCAGGAGCCTTGATTTCGAAGCTTCTTGATGTGGTGTTCCTGACAGCTCTGCTGCCTCCACCTCCTGCCCGTCCCCGCTGCTGCAACTCCCAGCATGGGCCAGAGCACAGTTCCACCCCAGCCAGGCGAGACAGACCCTGCCGGGGCTGACACACCCCTGACAGGCAGTCAAGTGCCTGACTTTCCTCCCAATTTTCTCAGAACCATCACCTTCATAAGTGGGCATCTCCTTTGTGCTGTCCCCCAGCAATGCTGGGACATGGTCAGAACACCTGTCTGCTTTGTGCCTCTCCCAGTACTGTCATTTCAAGTGGACCAAAGTCATAGGCTATTTTGTTGGGATCCTCCCCAAGAACAGATTTTGAGACTATACAAGAATTAATCTTTCCTCATATACACTAACGCAAGGACACAGTGCCTCCTCTCAGCCCTCCAACTCTGCAGAACCTTCCCCATGTATTTCCCATTTCCCAAATAGGTCTTTCAGATCCCTTTTAGTTAGGTTTATTGATTTCCTTCCTTGAGAGAGATGTCTCTCACAGTCTGCCACAGTAATTTCACACATGAAGAGGATTTCCTCTGACCAACCTCTCAGGTGTGTAGGACACACCTTAATGTCCTGTCTCACTGCAGAGGAAGCCTGTTTTCTTCTCCAGTCCTCTGCAGCATATCCCTTAGAGAGGTTTGATCTCCCCAGACCTAAAACCTTTCCTTCACAGAGCAAGCTTTCCTTGAAAAATATCCTTCCCATATATCCCGATCTCTGATTCCCCTTCTAGCACAGAGAATAAATCCTCTCTATAACCCGTGCTCTGTTCAGCCGCACCCCACGCAGCCCTTTTTACGATTCTCCCTCCAAGGGACAGGCAGCACACGGCTGTTCCAGCTCTACAAGGTGCATGCCAGTTTCAACCCCTTCTCCACTGACCTAATTCCTTCAAGATTTCCACAGGCTGGCAGCTACCTTTTGCTAGGTGCTAGCACCTTCCCTTTTCATCACGCTCAAGCTGAGGTGACAGTATTCGGTGGTTGTTTCAAATGCACGTCGCAAGAATTCCTTCAACTTGACACAGTCTCACAGAGACGTGTCCAAAGGTTTCTAAAGAATCTTAATGCAGCCGCTGAGGTTTGTATTTCAGCTCTTCCCATCTCCTCACACCGTGCAGCAGGCACAGGACTGTTTTTAAAGTCTTAAAGAAAAACAACAACAGACCTTTCTCCATCTTTAGCTTAACTTACTTCTGTGTAACCAAAATTCTCAGGTGAGTATTTTCTTACAGCTCCTGTCTGTGAGACAGTGAAGCTCCCTGCCTCTCTTCTGGGCAGTCTCCGGCTCAAGTCTCTTGACTTGCATTTTTAGTCATAGCTTCCCTGGTGATGTGGCCTGGGCTTCAGCTCCTTGAGCTGTCTGACCCCTCCCTACCGCCTTGATCATGGACCAAGGAACAGGTTCCCACGCGGTTTCTCAGCTCTTCAGCTCTTGGTTCAGCTGTGAACTAGTCAGCATTTTTGCCAGCTGGACTTTGGTTGTCTCTTTGGAGACTGGAATCTGCCTGGCAGGTGGGAGACTTCTGTGCCTCTGCCCAAGCCTTGCAGCTCTCTCTTCAAACCCACAGTCCAACAAAACAAAAAGCTTCTGTCTGACTCAGCTCCCAGATAAATTTGCTTGCTTACTCATATGTAGTTTCAAACTTCAGGTTTGGGGTTACCTGCATTTCACTTCCCTCACCACTCTCCAAAGCTCTGCAACAGATAAGGTCACACTTTATCCCTCCAGTGAGTTCCTCAAACTACCAAATGGCTTCAAAGTAAACAAACACACCCAACCTCCCCTCCTGAACAAATAAAAAATCCAGATTTTAGATTAAGCACCAGATATTTTTAAACAGGAAAAATATCAAAGTGGCTTTACAAGACACAACAGAAACAAAAAAAGCTCATCAAACAGCAGTTCGTGTTCACTGCATCCTTGCAGGAGTGTCTTTCCTTCTGTCTTGGTTTCAGTTACATTAGTGGGTCTCTGAACTGCAGACTCCGCTAACTCCCCTCTGGCCCCAAGGATTTCCATTCGCTCTAGCCATGGCTGCCTGCCCTCCTCAGCTCTCCCCCTGATCTGCAGGCTCATCTCCAGACCGTGCGGTGGCCTGCCAGCCACAGTGACAGCCTCGAGACCCTCTGCTCTGCTCCACGAGCCGTGGTGATCCCCAGGACGAAGCGGCCCCTCCTTCCCAGGGCTGTGTCCACGCCTGCTGTTGTCAGCGCACCTACTGCTGAGAGCCCGCAGCACGCTGCTAGGCCATCGCTTCCAACGGGCAGGGAGCCAGGAGACAGACACAAGCTTCTCTGAAGAATTTAGATACTGAAAATGGATTTAAAAAAGCAAAGAGAGAAGTGAAAACAGACACATGATAAACTTAAAAGAGAACTGACAGATGGGAAATGCAGAGGCTTCAAACCCCAAAGGGTTTTCTCCACATTTTCAGTTCTGCTTAGGATACGACACCAGTACATGCCTTATAGCAGTCTGCTGGGCAAAGCCTACAGAATGCACAATATCCATCCTTCATATTTCAGCTGGAAAATAAAGTAATAATAGCCTTTATAACAGCAACAGGGAGACACACATATAAGATACAATTTATGTTTGTTCTTTCTGTTCGCCAGTGCAAGTGCTTATCAATCCAGAAACACCAAGGCAAACTCTCCTCCCGCGGCAGCGTCACGACCCTTTCCCCACCACGGGCTCTGAGCAGCGAGTTCAACCCCGTGGCATTCGCTAGTGGAAAACCCAAACTGCACAGGCCATGCTCTTTTCACATACTCACGTTAAACTCTCCGTCTAAAAACACACTCAAAGCGTACCCAAACATTTGCCTGAAGGGCAAGCTATCTAAAGAGCAGCACATAAAATAAAGTATCTCGTTGCATGATGAGGGCAACTATCGCAAGGCCGTGCTGGAATGAAACAGTTCTCAAACTCTGTTTACACGAGTGGAGGATTCTTCCTTTGAGCAGACAACAATCAGGTGCTCAGTCTGCTAGACCATACCACCACTTCAAAACTGCACAAAATTGAAAGACTGAGCACAAAAATTACTTAGTTGAACCACTGCCCATTGAACCCACTGCAAATATTCAAGGTATCCTTAAAATAGTGGGAGTATGTGCTTGAGCCTCAGGTAAGTAGGGTAGGATTTTGAAAGACCTCAGCATTGGCTCGTCACTGCTCCCACACAAGTCTGAATTCTGTTGTCACGCAATGGCAGACCTGGAATTTCTCTGAAACTGCTCTACCTGCCATCTGAGCCAGGAAAAGCTGGAAATGTTGCTATTGTCTCTTTCAGCCATACAGATTTCAGTTGTCAAACTTCTACCTACAGCAGAAAGTTTTCTGAACTGCAACAGAAACCAGGGGTAATGTTTATATCTGTGTTGACAGACAGACAAACGCCATATATGGACTGTACGGATGTCTTCCATCACCAGCCCTGTGTACGATTTTGTAAGTTGCAGGCATGGAGGATTAAACAGAAATCAGTCCAAGACTAAGCCGCACAGAAAATCTTCTCACAGGGATTTTTCAAATGGAAAGACTGTCCCTCCTACAATTCCCTAGTAACATATTTGGGACCTTAGGACAGGAGATATTTTCATTAACTATAAGTGGATAGAACCAGACATGTACAGAAAGCTAATTCTCATGTCAGCGGAAACATATGCTCATAAACTCAAATTCTATTCATGCTGGAGGCACCAGAAACCGTCACAGCGTTTCAGCATAACTAAAAGCATCAGAAAAATTACAGACAACTATAGAATCAGACTGCAAATAATTCCAATTTCAAATAATGGGTTTTTTACTTTTTTCTTGTTTTCTACATTTTAAACAAATATTTGTTTGCAAATACCCAGAGAGACGGATGGGTATATCTAACAGCTCCTCCAAATACACATATTTAATTTATCATATAAGCACCCTGATACAGACAAACCACTACTGCTTTAAGTTACAGCAATGTAAAGCTCCTCAAAATTAAAAAGTTCTTGTTCCATTCTGAGTTACAGTTTCAAGATGGTACCAAGACCACCCGGACACAGCTAGATGACTTTCTATGTGCTTTCCATGAATAGCAAAGATGCTATGTGGAGGGAGGCAACTTTCGTGGGCTTGAAGTAGGTACAAGAGAAATGCAAAATGAAAATGAGATCTGCCATCAACGAGCATTTTCAGAACCCGTTATGCATTTTCACACTACACAGCCCATCATGAAGCTTTCTGGCTCACACTGCGCAATGCCATGGTAGACACCAACCTCTGCTGTCCAGAGTACAGAAAGCAGCTGGACAAAAGCTAGAAAGAGGGGTCTTCTTAGGCCACTGGATTCCGGACTCCTGTCTGCAGCTCTACATAATATAGAGTTATTTCACTCTCCTCATAGCTCTCCACTTCTTTGCAAATCTTACAGGAGTTTTGAGATGGTTCCACTGTTGTGAGCAATACCCTGTGAAGACAGGTGGATGTGTTTTTCTATATGTAAAGTCAAAACTTCATGGAACCAATAAATAATAGTATTTTCTTTACTATAACATGTTCCACTTTTTTAATTTACACAATGACTGCGAAATCCATTGCAAAGCACTGACATATTCCAACTAGTGAACAACTGCACTAAAAATCAAAGGATGACCCATCACAAAGTTGAGTTTGTTCTAACTGACAGATCACCCTAACTTTAATTATCATAACTCACCATGTGCTAGTAAACACAGTTATTCTATTAGAAAGATCAGCTATGTGAGGCCTTACCCCAGGATATACTAAGTCCATGATCATAAGACGTCTGAGGTCCCCACGTTCTGTGCTGTGAATATAAAGGTTAACATAATATATTGTGTTTTCATCTTACAGGTGAACAAACTGAGGCACTGCAAGGTTAACCAACACGGCCAGTATCAGTGATTGTTCGAACGCAGGATGCCAGCCATTCACCCTGATGGGTCTAAGCAGCAGATGACATGTCCTCTGTATCATTTTGTTGGTATGACTGAACAAATCTTCAGCTCTTTCCACCAGTGATCTGAGCACTGTATCTTAAAATTATTTCATTTACTTCAAATAAATCAGCAGTTTTGCTGTCTCTTTACTGATATGTTAATGTTTCACACATTCCATATGAATAGCTTATGTTAGTGCTCGCACAGCCTTAACCAAGCCATTCGATCCGGAATGAAGCATAGTACCAAAAGCCTTGTTCTGTCTTATTATGATTCCGACATTTCTACTCTTCTGTACTAAAATGAAACCTGGAGGATTTGCAGGAGGATATAGAGAGACATTTCTACTATATCATTCTACAATTGTTTAGCATTAAAAAACTGCAAAACACTTAAAATCTGTAATTCTTCTGATTGAGTGGTTAGTGAGCACGCATACTGTTGCTGTACAGCAGGACATAATTCTTTTTATTAAGTGACTACTAAGCATGCATACCATTAATGTTGTTCAGAAAATTTCATTATATTGAACACCATGCAACATGCCCTGATGCCTTCAGAGGCAAAGATTGTAAAGTTTACTAAAATCTTGCATTCTTTTTCCCTTAAAATGCTATTTCTGAATTTAATGCCTTGAAAAAACTAACTACTAATGGAGCTAATGGGACTCTAAATAAATAAACATGCAAGAAACCACTCCTGGTTTGGTTCAATAACCTAAATTTTACATCAAAAATCAAATTCACAAGACAGCATCAGCCCTTTCCTGACTCTGGACAGCTAACTGCAAAGGCCCAAAGGCTAAACTCCTGCAAATATACACAGAACTCCAGTATGACAGGAAATTTTCCCACTTTGAACTTGGATCCCCCCAAAATGGGTCACCTCAGATGTTCACAAATACAAAAAACAGCAAGAATCAGCAGAACAGCAAGAAACAATGACTCTGGTTTATAAGTACTTTTAAAGACAACAGGTACTCTTAATAAATATAATTTCTTTTAACTTTCTGGACTTCAGCTTTTCAAATTTCCACTCATAAAGACTACAATTAGAAACAAAAAAATGGAGATTTTCCATTCAGCTGTGAATTCCTGAAAGCAAGATCAGCAAAGATGGTTGAAATATGTAGGAATATTCCAAGTGATGCCCGTAGTACAAATAATGATACGATAATATTTTCTTTCCTAAGGGGGATAAAGTGCTGCTGTAGGTGTATCTAGAATTTGTCTTTTCTTTCTTCTCCTCAGCTGAGTTTGCTTTGGATGTTCAGACATTTACAAACAGACAGTATGAGACAGCTCTTGGCTGGTCAGCTACGATCAAGTGTTTTCTCTGTGCCCTTCATGAACAGGTGATCCCCTGATGCCCTCTCTGTGTGACTAGGACCTTCTCACAGGACAAACCCTCCACTTTACCCTCCAAATTAACAACTTACAGAATGAAAAATATATAAATAAAATGACTCCATGTGTTTTTCCCCAAAGTAGATCGGGAATGACTGGCAGGAAGTATCTTCTCTGGAGTCTGAAGGATGCCTCCTTCCGTGCAGGTTTACCACAGCACTGCCCTGGAACAACGCAGTTTTCTATTCTAGTGATGCCCAACTCAAAAGGAGTTTACCCTTCTGGAGGACAGATTCAGTAAACAGCAATACATATCTACTACCAAAGAAACCTAAGATGTAGAAGCAATTACTCTTCCAGTCTGAAATTTCAGGTGGTTAGAAAACAACCACAAAAACAAGTAATGTCAGAGACAGTAAGAATGAAAGCTTACTGGTTGTAGATTTCCAAACCATAGCAGCATAGCAAAATGGCCTAAACAAAGTAATATATGGTTAGAATAATGGTTTCCAAGGGCTTAATTACCTGTATCATTAGGTAGTGGTAGTCTCTCTAAAATTATATTGACAGCTCTTCTACAACCAAGCAGTTGTTAATGAGGCAATAAAAATACATGACAATGCATACAGAAGAGGACTGGAGTAGCGTCATATACAGCATCATCAGCTTTGATGCCAACAAACAAGAAGAGCTGAATTAAACTGTTTGTGAACCGGTCTCAAAGAAATCAAGAAGGACCTAGATGTATTTTGTCCTTAATAACTATTAATGTTCTCCCTTTCTGTATGTGTGCAAGCCTAACAAAAGCAAAAGATAAGAAAAAGAAGGGAAGAAAAAGAATACCAAGGTGCAAATGAGATGCAAAGAAATCAATAACAGCTGCATTTAAAAAAAAAAGAAAAAGGCAGAGACACTTTCATGCTTCTACTTTAAGCGTCATAAAGCACTTCCCATGTCTTTCCAAACACATTACTCTGTCACAGCCATTATCCTCTGTACGAAGTAACAACAGGAAGAAACCACACCAGAAAACATAGGCTCAAAATGCCAAATTCGTCACTACTGAAGTCCAGCTCTTTCAATCGCATTATCCTGGAGACAAACTGAATAAAAGCAGGGGTCAGTTTCTGTACGTAGGATCTGCACTGAAATACACAGAAGAACACTGGCTCTTTGCTGCACCTATGTGCTTCCTCTGCTGCCGGCTCCCGTCTTCCCCTTGCTGAAGTCAGGCAGAAGTTGCCCCTGTATCAAATGCAGTGTTTCAGACCTCGCTCACTCCATAGGTTCAGGAGGTAAGTTGTATGAAGCCAGAAATCCAGTGAGAAGAGTAAAGGACACTTTGGAGGGATGACTGGCTGTCAAAATGGAAAACAAAAGGAACAGAGGGGAGAGTAAAGGGCTCTGAAAAGGCATATCCCATTACTTTAGCCCATAAAGCAGAGCAGCTGGACAAACTAAGAGATGGATTAGGAGAAAAGATAAGAAGGCAATACTTACAGACAGAGAAGCAAAGCAGAGGAAAAAATTTTGAGAAAGCATCTTAAGGAGAGAATGGAGAGGAAGAGAACAACACAAGACACGAGGACCAGAAATAAAAGCAACAGTAGCATATACGATGTAAGAGAACTTTGAGAGAAGAAAAAAGGTCGTGAAAATGTAAGCAAAATGTAAGAAAACAGAAAAAGAATAAAGTGGAACAGCAACGAGAAAGGTACGCATAAAGAGAAGTGAAAGGATATCTAGACATCTCTAAGGTGCAAATGTTTATTGTAACTATTTGTAATGTATTGGTAGTTCTTTTGCAGAAACAGGAGATCTATTAGCAAGGGCTTCCAACAGAAGATCATTTAAGAAGGGTTTAGAGAAGACTTTTTAGTTCAACTACAGCCCTAAATGGAGAATTCCAACATCACTCCCTCCTCCCTGTTCAAGCACTCATTCTTTAATCCTCTATCTTCAGCACAGCACGGGATACGTTCTCAGACTGCTCTGCAAGATTTTAGCCATGCGACTCCCATTGTGTTTAGTGCAAATCCTGTGGACAGAGCTCTGTGTGAGGCTTTCAAAATGTACTTCAAAAATCTCTAAATAATGCACTAGTTGAACACTGCCCTATTTACTTCTCATAGGACATCACTAAAATGAAACAAAGGTTAGGCCATTTATAGAAGTAATATTTATTGGGAAGCTCATCAGTGTTTCCTGTAGGGATATTTTTCCTCTATAAAAACATTTAACATGACTATTTAGGATTTATTTTTTCCATAACATCTAAAACAGAGAACAAAATCAACTCCAGCTACATTTGCTTCAGAAAGGAAGATCCAACAGTTAACACAGCAGCCTAAGATTTGAGAATCCCCTCTTCAAGACTTTGCACTGTCATAAGATACCTTTGAGGCTTTGTTTCAGATTTTCCTCTGAAAATTGATTTAACAATTTCTATTTCATAACAGCTTTATGATGATAATAAATACCAGCGAAGTATTAATCAAAGATTCATCAGACACAGAAAAAATGCTCCAGTATTAACTCCCTCTCTCCCTTCAAGAAGAGGGCTGTCTCCATGATCAGGTCTGAGATAACATGAAAATTTTGAGAAATGTAAATCCTTGCCATCTGTGTTCTATGAAGGAAACACCTTCGTTTCTGTGCTTCCACCTTTCAGAAGCAGCATTCAGAATAAATACGCGAGGATGCAATTTTAATCAGCTTTCTTGCACCCAAACAGTAGATCATATTCCATTATCCTTTGGAATATGAAGCAAATAGGCTCAGCTACATAAAAAGCTCCAGGGATTTCAATTTCAGGGGACAGATCCTCAACCTCTGCAAAGCAGAACAGCATTACTGCAGAGAAAACACAGCTGGTGCATTCACTAGGCAAAAGTTAACATTTATGTTAGGATACCTCGGAGAATTGGGCTCAGCAAACAAAATTCTTCAGTCATGAACTAGTTAAGCACCTTTTTCCTGGACTTCCAGAACAGATACTGGACATCAAGATCTACTACAAAAACTTGGGAAATACCTGAAACACAAGAAGTTCAGCATTTTGCAAGATTCTGAGTTCATGTCAGTGGAATGCTGAAAAATTAGATGACTCTAGAAACTATGTCTACTAGCTTCAAAGTGTACTGGCATGAATTATCGCAAAATTGAATAACTTTGGGCAGAAGTCATGCCATTGCACTTAACAGTTCATTTCACAGAATCAGGGCCTTTGTGACTCAAGTGAACAGACAGCGTGTATTTTAGCTAATCTGGTGGAAACAAAGCCTCGCAAGCCTGCCTTAGTAAGAAATAATTTAGTAGTTCTCCTGAGGGACTTTTTTCCCCTCTAAGCAAGAATCAACACAAAGAAAAAGATCCCTTTGAATCCATAATTAAATATTATAAAAAGTTGAAAGAAAACAATCATTATCTTATAATATACCATTACAATGCAGGAGACTGAACTCTGAAAAACCAATTTAGATATCTATGTCCAGGAGGGGAAAAGGGCAACAACAACAAAAAAAATCCACCACGATACATGAAAGAGAGGCTGGGTTGGACAAGCTGGGAATGCCGGGTAAGTGCTGAACAGCAGCATCTCACAGTACTAAAGCTTTAAAAATTCCATTTGTTCTTCAGAAAGGAAGGACACTTTACCTTCATCATGAGCAAAAACGCTACATAGGGCAGGAAATCCTGTGCATGACAGGGGATTCTACTAATGTGAGAAGAAGCTATGTCAGGTGCTTTTATATCCGTAGCCGGGCAGCGGGAAAGGCAGGACTCTCAGCCAGTTATACAACTGCAATATAACCCCGGGGTACAGGAGACATCCAAGCCTCCTGCTCGCTCAGTTACAAAGTTAAGCTAAGTTTTATGGTGCAATTCTAATAATTCACTCATGTTTTAATGTTGTGTAGCTATAAGGAAAAAAGTTCATGTTTATTACAGATGTGACCCAGTGAGGCCAAGCCAGGCTGTGCCCACCCGCTGCCACCGAGGAGCTGGGCAGAGGCGCCGCCGGCACGCTCGGGCTAGCAGAGACCAGCATGGGCCAACCCTCCCACCATGGGGTCAGACGATGGGCAATAGGAGGCAGAAGGAAGAAGAAAGCAAGAGGCCAAAAGTCACATCCCTCTTAAAAAATCGCATCCGGACCAGACACTGTTCTTGCACACCAGTGCAGCGCTCAGAGTGCAGATCCATCTGCTGGTGACCTTCACAGCAGGCAATGCTATTTGACACAGGTGCAAGGAACGTCGTCTTGCAGAAAATCTAATGCTGGCACTGACTGTAAAATGAAACTAAAACAAAACTGAATTATTTCACATCATCCATGGTCCTTTTTAAAATAACTGCTATAACAGTAATTTGTAAATTATCCGTATTTGCCTCTTTTATTAGTGTCTTCTAAACAGCATTTTTATTTCAAGATTATTATAAAATAAAGATGCTGACAGTCTTTTTATTAGCACTGTGCTAGCACAGTATCTTTATACCTTTCTTAAGCTCATTGCTAATGATTCATTTTCAGTAATTTCAGATTACTGAAAGGAAGTGTAATAGATTTACTTAATCTTCATCATCTTAAACCCTCCTGCACTGTTCATGCCGCTAAGCACATTGTATGTTTCAAGAAATCACTTGGCCAGCAAATGGCATAAACTAAACCCACTAAAAAAATAAACGTATTGTTTGGAAATGTAAAAATTGTAAATCCAACAATATTTGGCATTGCTGAACGAATATGGTAGCTCATTTTGCAATAAAGGCCACATTCTTCTGTAAAACACAGGCTTTTTTGTTTTGATATTTAGACTGATGCACCTCCAAATGGAAAATAGTGTAGTGAGAGGAAGAGAGACAAATCTATACCTGGTGGGGTGATCACTTCCAGGGTTTGACTCCTAACACTGTTTGCTAAAGACAAGTCTTTCAAAATTTGAACGAATACATCTTGGTTTTATAGATTATATCCACACCTCTTTGAGTAAGTGGAAAGCTTCTGGATTTTGAACTTATTTGGGAGCAAATCTTTCAATCACTGATGAAAGAGAGAGAGAGAAGAAAGCTATGGTTAAATTAAAATGTAAGCAATCATCCACTCATTTTATTATTGAGTACTATTTATCAGAGGCTGCTGTTGTTAAGACAGTTGTTTTAAGCACCTGCTAACAAACAATATAAAGACAAAAACAGACTGGAGGAACCCACGTGTTAGCAAGCATTAAGTGCTAAAAAATGGTAAATACACCTAAAAGATTGTATATTATCAGTAGATCTAAAGGAATAACATATCTCTAGTACAAACATGCCTTGTAATAAACAACAGTTTTCAGCTGTGAATATAAAACCCACATATTCCTATATTCTGTAGAACACCTGATGGCATAAAGATATCCAATACTCCTTTACTCTTATAACTTAATTCACTATTATAATTGCATAGTTAAAAAGTCAAACATAATTTTGAGTTGTTCTAAGTGCTGAGAACCAACGATGAGAATCTGCGGTTGAACAGTATCTTACACGAACATCCCACTACAAAAGTTTTTCAAAACTAGCAAGAGGACTCTACATGCTGTCTTTTCTGAGTCTGCTTCAACCAGGCATAGGTTTCACAGCGATAAATTTCCACCTTGGGAACCCATGGACATTTTAGCAAGCCTTATGTTGGGCAACCAAGAAATAAGACATCCAAAATCATTCAGCACTTCTGACACTCTGTGTTTTGTCCTAAAAGCTTTCACATTTTTTGTAAAAATAAAAGGCACAGGAAAAGTTAGGTAACTTGCCTAGAGTCAGTCAGTCACAAGGGTTCATACTTTCTTTCAGATTCCAATGACAGCAATATCTGGCTGGGCTAATAATTTAGTCAAAAACAAAACCCAGCAGCGCAGCTTAGTCCTGTATTACGAAACCACACCAACCATACTTTGCCTCTTACTTTCTTTAATAATGTAAAGGCATTCTTTTACATCTTAGTCCTTTATGTGGATGCAATACAAACTATAGTTTGGTTTAATCTTTGCTCTGTAATCCCAATGTTTAGAGAGTCATGCAAAGGTGAATTATAAAGTATTTTTGTCTAAGAATTGATTTTTTTCTATGACTTTCCCTAGCATAACAGCACATGCAGAACAGAAACAGAAATAACAAAGAAATAAGAGTTAATCATTTGTACTGTCTTAGTACGGCTACAGATACAATCACAGTATGAGAAATGTACATTCAAAATTACAGGGACGTTGATCGACAAACAAGCAGGTTATCTTCTAAAGTTTGGAGAATTTTTTTTTTCCAATTTATTTTGCAAGTAAGTGTGACAATCATAATAAAGTCAGATGCACGCATGACTGGCTGTTTACCAACCTGACTAAAATTTACCTTAGTCAGAGCAACAAGCCAGTCATTACACTGAGGGAGGAAAAACTATGGATAAATATAGATATGGAGCTGCACCAATGGATTTAACTGCTAGAATACTCACAGACCTATTATACTTGTCACACTCAGCGTTTAACATGTATGCCTGAATATTACTCCTGAGCGTTTGTCTTCAGTTGAGAAACCACTCAGATTCCATGAAGGACAGCAATATAAAGCCAGGGCAAGCAGGTAACATCTACCTAAATATCCTGTAAGGGTGCCTGGTCTTTAAGTCAAACAGACAGTGTCATTACTCACATTGAGCTACTCATGGTGTCTAACAGACACGAATTCAGAGCACTTCAAACTTGTGTATATCTCTACATTGCTGCTAGACTACTGCAAACCACAGCCCAAGCATCAGCACGGGATGTGCAATGCCAGCGGTGTAATCACCTTCCCTCTCCATTCCTCAGCAACACCAGGTACCGTCAGCACCAGTGTGATTGGCTTTACATGATTTAGATATAGCTGGTGCCATCCCTACAACACACAACTGGATGAAGACAGCAGTTGGCATCATGAGTTCAGGCTCTTCATCAAACAGATTTTTCAAAGGCAGCGTTATTTACAGCAGGTCAAAACCGTAAGGCAGTCTCATGGATTATGGTTAGTGAAGAAAAAGATGCCCCACTCTGCCCAGTGAGGTATGAGACAGCTTGTTTCAGAGCTTTAAAAAAATAATCAAAAACTCAAGCTCGTGAGGATATAAGGTGATAGATGGTGTAGATGGTGTAGACGGCAGCTGGTAGGAAAAAAAGTTTGAACTGAGGAAAAAAAAGAGCTTACACATCCCTCGCCAACAGGTACTTAAGGAAGAATAAGGAGAAATCCTGACCTCCACTTTGCTTTCATACTAGCAGCCTGCTTGGATTGGATTTTCAAATAAATTCCAGCAGAATGCAAGTTTCCTGACCAGAAACAGTTTAGAGAAGTGATGCAAACTTACTGTGATTAATCACGCTTAAATAGGATTTTGGGGAAACTTCAGAAGTTGAAGAAAAACTGAAACAGCTCCCCTAACATAAATCAGTGTGTGTGAGTCCCTTTTCTAGTAATGCTCAAGAGCAAAGTATCATCTACAGTATGCATGTACGCTGATATAGAACCACCAACTGTAATTGTTTGGGTGGGGAAAAAAAAGTACAACATCCTTTCGAACTCGGCTTTGAAAACTTGTATTCGATCTAGATCTAGTATAATAAATATTTTATGACATAATACTGTATTGTGCTAAAAACATTTTCTTTTTATATATATGGAAAAAAATAAGTCATTTTTCAACAATTAAAAAGATATTTCATTTGCCAGTAGAAATGAACAGGTTACCCTCAGAGTCTAAAGGTACAAAAACAATGGGAATACAGATATAAAATTAGCTTTTTAAAAATTATTATTATCCATGATATATGAATGTGTAGCAATATATAAGTGTGAGAGTACTGTAAATGTGAAAGGCTGAAGAAAAATATTTTTTGAATTGCTGTCTATTCAAGTTACGGAAGTTGAACTTAAACTTTGCTAAAGAACAGCCAGTTCCAACTGTCAACTATTTTTAAAATAGCATGGGAAAAAAAATTATCAATATTTATTTTTTCCACTCATGTTTACCTTGGGATCCAAAACTTTGCTTGAGGTTTTCAAGCCATTTAGACTGCACTGAAAGCACTAAATTACAACACTCATGCTTTATTAAAAATCACACTTATATATGCTAATGAATGGTCACTGCATATAAAATTTATATATTTCTGCCCACACACTGCATAAAATTAAGATAAAATACCACATATATAAATGAATGATAGCTAAAATTTTATGAACTATAAACACAAGGTCAGTAGCGCTTCACTTCTGCAAGATAAATCTGACATTTAGACAGGGCTGTGAATCACAACCAGAAATGCAGTGACCAGGGAATATAAGCTGCCTATTAAACAATAAACAAAAAATACAGCAAATCACTCTCACATGGACTTCTCAAAACGCTGTATCCCCAACAACTAATGCTTCTTTCAGGTACTGGTGAAACTGTACCAGCCTCCAAAGAATGATGAAATAATCTTCCGAGCCAAGGTCTTTTAACACGATTTTCAATACGATGCGTATATAGCCTTTTTATATGATCTAGTCATACAAACAAAGAAGACTTTGCTTTAACCTAGTGATGCTCACTTTTGTCACTTTTCTTTTTTTCAGGAGGTATCTGTGCTCAGCACCATAAGAAGGCATGCCTTCCTGTGGCAGTATGTAACAATGCTGCAATATACTGTATGTATAAATATTGACAGGAAAATACATTCAGAAAATTGCTTATTTAAAGTATTGTTGTATTTTAAATAGAAAGACACGCACATTAGAAGTATATTTTATTACACTAGATACATTTAATTTTTTGTTTGAGTTTTTTTGGTGAGTGTGCCTGAAAGGAGGTTATAGTGAGGTGGGTGTTGGTCTCTTCTCCCAACTAACTAGTGATGAGAGGAAATGGCCTCAAGTTGCGTCATGGGAGGTTTAGCTTGGATATTAGCAAAAATTTGTTGACTGAAAGAGTGGTCAAGGATTGCAAAAGGCTGCCCAGGGAGGTGGTGGAGTTATCGTCCCTGGAGGTGTTCAAAAAACGTGTAGACGTGGCACTTTGGGACATGGTTTAGCAGACATCGCGGTGTTGGTTTGACGGTTGGACTTGATGATCTTACGGGTCTTTTACAACCTTAATGATTCTGTGATTCTATGATTCTATGCATTGAGGTCTTCATATTTCATGACACCACAGGAATGACAGACAGAAACCACTCACGTATGTTTTTTAAATAATTGCTTAATTCAGGCCATCTCCTAGAACACAAGTCTTAGTAGAATTCAAAACAGGTCCTCAACTCTGTTCAGTGAGAAAAACTTCAAAGCTTGAGTTGGACGACTGGATAGCTCAATTCATACAGTCACTACTGGAAAAAAGACAACATTCACCAATTCACAACACCTGCAATGTTAAAAGATCTGCCTTACTCTATACTTGTGAAAGACACAGAGGTGAGGCAAGATACTAAAGGGCTCAAGTTTTGTGGCATTTGAACAGTGTTTGGAAATGCTGGGTCTTTTTTAATTATTCACTTATTTAAAGAACCATTTTTTAACTCTACCTTTGTTATTTTAGAGTTTCATTGTCATTTTGATTGAATGTTATTTACACCATTACATGTGCACATTACCAATCTGGCTCCAGGGCTTCCTTCTTGGTGCCCAGTTTCTAAATCTCTATAGAAGCGCAGTCCCTGTGCTAGATTACTGTATCTAGTGCTGATACTGCTACAGACAGGACAGGCAGATTTAATTTACTCAGATCCTGAGCTACTCTAAATTTTCAGATGAACTTAATGTTTAATTAAAGGAAAAAATAGCAAACACGAAAGAATTCCTGTGAATATAATTTTAAAAATTCTGCTGGACAGTTTTTCTCAAATATTTTGACTGCTTGTATTTCTACAGTTAAGAAAATGGTATCTCAGTGGTTTTACAAGAACTTTCTTCTTGTACTTTCTTTTTGTCTAAGAGTTACTGACTGAGTATATCCACCAGTACAAAAAGCAAACTTGGAGATCTTAATGCAAGATTTTTCTAACTTCTGAACTAGATAATACATGCACACCTTACTTAAGAACACTTAATAAAAATCTATTCATAAACTCCAATAACACATTCTCCAGGAGATGCTCTGACAGCCTACTCTGCATTATCCTAAAGAATGACTTTGATTATCACTTTGGTGAAGAATGTATTATTATGGGTCCAGTCCGACGAAAAGTGGAGTACAAATTTTCAAAGTTTACACATTCACACCAATTTAACCAACAATTCACACCAGTTCAACTGCAATTTACAACATTTTCTTTTTATACACAGAACCTTCTTTTATTGCCGACTTGTTTTGTTCTATGCATTCCATTATGAACAGAATCACTCAGATATTACCCATACGGAGCACAGCAGAAGTGATCACCAACACATAAACACTCCAGGAGGCTGCTACCTTTTCTTCTACGTTCAGCTTTCACTTCTATAAGCAAATATTGATTTACTGAATGTTAAGAAAAAAATTTACTAAAAGTGTTTTAAGAGCTTGAATGTTACAGGAAAAAACTGCCCCACTTTTGGTCCAGCCCCAGTCTGCGGTCACAGGCTGTTATCCAACCTCCCCCAAGCCCACTGCACACAACCGGCCTTAGAAAAGGGTAAATGGCAGCTGGAATCTAGCGGATGTCGCTGAGAAGTATGATAAAAGATGATATAAGCACTCCAGAAACACTTCCAATACCATTAACTCTTCACAACTGGCAATTAACAGAAATGTAACATCTACGAATTGCAAGAAGATTTAAAATTACTGAAACCTTTTGTATCCACCCTCCTTGTGGGGAATATAACCAAATAAATTCAGTTGTAATTACATGGGACTCAGATTCAATTTAATTTTAATTATTTGAAATGTGTACACACTCCAGGAAAACCTCATTAAGTTGGCTCAGACAGTTTGTTTTCAAATGGGACTGGTAAGTCAACATTCACGATTATCCATCACAACAGCCATCCTTTCACCCTAATGGTTCAGATCAATCAGTTATTGCAGTCAATTCAAATCAGTAAGTAATAGTGAATAAAATTGTTCTCCAGTTGTGTAAGGAAGATCTTATCTTCCAAACAAGAGAAAGACACTGCTGGAAATTTTTGTTTTCCTTGCTGCCTCCTAGTTCTTATTTCACATTACGTTGTGGGGATGCTACCCTCATTGTTTTCCTCAAACAAAATGGACTTTTAAAGTTCTTTGGATTCCTACTAGAAGCAGAGTATTGCAATAAAGCAGAAAAAGACATTTTGACCTCAGCTTCAATGGCACTAGGTTGATGTTAGTATACTGCCTATCCGCAACACATTAAACAGCAATGTTTTTCTATTTTGCCCTAAGCAAGAGTACCATCAAATGTTCAGAAAAAAAAAATCCTTCATGCATGGCTGTTAGTTTTTCCTTTTCTCCCTCTCCACGTCTTCCTCTCCCCATCTTAAACATTTTTTTTCTCTCTTTCTGAGTAATTCTTGGAACACAAGACTAAACTCCTGTGGAATAAACAGCAAGCGTTTGTGACACATTACTGTGATTAAGGAAAATTTTTGAGCAATGAAATGGATCTTTCTTTTAGTCTTGGCATCTGAAGAGGCAAAATGTGCTTCTTTTCCCACTACCTGGGATATTTTTGCAACATCAAAATCATTAGCATATTAAATCTTCTGGTTAGATGACAACAAATGTAACAAGACCTCAGGCATGAAGAGGAGCCCATTGTACAAAAGCACTTCTGTGAAGTCAGCCACAGCTAAATCCTGGGGTTCAGCGGTAGGTCAGTGCACAGCTCTTTCCAGTCCAAGTAAACAATTGAAAAAGAAATCAGAAATATCTGAAAACCTTGTTTGAAATCCTTTTATTTAAAACACACTGTTAGTAAACCCAACCGTTTTTTTCATGGAGTCCCCCTCTCAGAAGTATCACCAATCATATGTCCATGTATTATGCTTTTCTGTATTAGTTGTAACAGACACTTCCAAAAAATTATTCATAAATTCACTTCCCCAATTATAATGAAATTTCATTCTAAAAAACAGTAGTTATTTTATTCTCAGACTAAAATTCACATAGCATTAAGATGAAACAATAACCAAACATTTCACTCTTATTAGTTGGTCATTAGCTTCTCCCAATCATCAATGTCCAAATGCTGTATAACCCTCTTCCTAGATCTCATTTTGGCCAGTTCTTGTCTGGAAGCTCTCAGCTAGTTTTTCTCTCCTCAGTTTTCCCTTTTTATTACTAGAGTCATTGGCTGGGAACCATTACAAAAGCTTTTTTTTTGCCATTCCCTGCGCAGTGTCAGGGAGGTCATGTAGTTTCTGCAAGAGCAGCTGCCCTGAACGGAACTGATGCTGATAACAGGTGAAGCAGCTCTAGAGGGTCTGACTGAGTTCAGTGGAACGAAACCAGACTCAGGCTGATGTTTGGGGTGATGTAACTTTACTACCAAGGCAAGTACCTTGCAATAGCAGTAACTTTCATTTAAAAGAAGAGATAAAGAATACAAGTTTATGTCTTTCAACTTACAAGAATCAAAAAAAGTATTTCAGAAATGCAAAACAGTTACAGCAATTTTTCTTCTGCTTATACATATGAAATCAAACACTGCATCTTCCCCAATGACATGGAGAGTTATGACAATCACAGACCATAAGCTCAATAAACATTCACACATCTGCATTGCTCCTACACATGAAAAATATTACGTAATACTTTTAGAAAGCAGCGTACTGTAAAGTAGGAACACAATAGCTTTAATTTTGCTCCATGACTAAGTGTGCCTAGGTAACGTTTTTGTGAAGCACTAACATTACCCCACAGTAACGAACTGTCAGAAAACAAATAGATGTTAACTGAGTACTTGAACTAGATATACTAACACATATAGTTAATAAGGTTCAGTGGTTAAGTAAGAATATTTATCTCTTCACTGCACCTATCATCTCTTGTTACTTTTCATGTCATTACTTAGCTGTAGGTCACTCAAATTCATTTTCCCAGGGTAATATTATAACCTTGCAGGTACTTGAAACAGGCATAATAAAACAAAAAGGTTAATTGTGCACTCTGTCAGGACCATGTGGCATCAGGCCATGCCCATCATTTGCCTGGTAAATCTTCTCTCAGGTTTCTTTACTATATAACCTCTCCCCGGCTGGATGATAATTTTGCATTGTCTAAGCTGTCTAAAGGGTAGGATTCAAAACAAAGTTTCAGGTTCTTTCGCTTATACCCTGGTTTAACTTTCTAAAATCCCTAATTTTGGCAATGCTTAGTACACTTTTACAGCTCTCTCACCTCCTAATTATTTAACATTATTTGCTTTTGTAGTTTAAATGTATTATGAGACTAGTTGCCTTAGGACCTGGCTACAAGTGAATGCATAAACCAACTCAGTGACATATACTCAACAAATTCTATTCCTTGCTATCAGCACTCAAGACACAATGAAGTTTGTGCACAATACAAAGATGGTTGAAACATTAAGCACTGCGGCAAATTTTGATTCTTTTGGACAAATTCAACTCATACAGGAGAAAGACCAGCCATGCCAAGGACAGTATGGGACTTCATCACTAAGATCACTGTGAGTTGGATCCATACGTGAGCGTGTGCATCTGAGACAGTTGAGTCTTGAGGAATCAGAATGGAGAAGAGCAACACTAGATGTGGTGTGTGCACTTGGAGCACAGCTTGCACGCTTGCCAAGGACTGAAACTCTCTCAAAACAGAGTCACAATAACTGTATTTTGTGGGGAGAGAAAGGTGATGCCGACCTTTTATGTCACAGCTCTGGAGTTAGAACACACATTCACAACAGGCCACCATCAGTGTGAAGAATGGCATGAAGGGTCTCTATATTAACGGTTGGGATGCTCACCTAGGAGATGCGGGCAATTTTTATCAAGTGACTGCACAGTTCTATGGATCCATGTAAAATGAACTAATGCCAAAAGAAGCCCAGCTTTAGGTAAAAGGGGAGAATATTTCCATGAGGAGGTTATCCACGTGCCAGTTAGAAGACACTCTCCTGAAAGAGAGGATAAAGCAGCTAGAGTCCCTCAGTCTAAGCAGCGCGTCGATACTTCCTACGTCTTCCAGCTTGGGACAACTGCTGCCTTCATTAAGCGGTCAGAAGCAAGGACCCCCTTCACCATCATTTCTTCTTCCAATCAGTTTAAAGACAAATTCTGAGCAGTTTGCCTGTAGCACTGGTTCACGTGCATGAGCTCTATGCAGGGATACAGTCTTTCCCTCAGCTCTAGCTGGTTTCTCACTCGGCATGAAGGCTTTACAAATCACCCTTCAGAAGCACCTTTCTCTGTGTAATATGAAGGGAACCTGAGCACCTAATTTTGGCTTTTTTATTCCCTCTGCAGGTATGTTTTCACTTCACTTGTAAGTCCTTTACTTTTTCATATTATATTCCAACTATACAACAAACAGACAAAGCCCAGAGAAAGTGGAACTAACTTGTGCCTGTGTTCCTTAAAGACAGGGAATACTTTCTTAACTCCATTTAATATGACACTGTGCATACAGGAGCAGCCAGGCAAGGATATTAATATTATCAGTCTGTTCCAGTAATTAATAGCAACTCCCCTCATAGCTCTGATAAGCTAGGAAACACATTTCTTGTCCTTTCCTGCTTGTGAAATACTAATGGAAGAGAAATATGTACAAGACTCTTGCAGTGACCTTGTACGGGGGCTGCAACTTCGTTAAACTAACCCAGAACCAGTACAGAGCCATTACGAGTCTCCAGCAGTAAATGGTATGGGACACCCACTAAAAATTTAGAGAGCATGCAGCTCAATGAGGCATTTCAGTTCTATCACAACACATTATTGATGCCAATTACAGCATGAAAGATGCTAACGCAAGGTCCTTCGGAGACTAAGCAAAATACCGATTGATTTTGAAGGTAAGGTTCGTCTTACTTACCTGTGTCCCCTCCCAAGCGCAGATTTACCTGTTGAAATTTTGCAGCTGGCTTCTTTCCCTGTCACTTTCAGAGGTACCTAGAGCTGTAGAAATGGAAAGCTAGGTACAAGCTTCTCTCTCCAGAAGAAAGAAGTAATAGACAGGATAAAGACTTAACTCTATGCCCAGAGCCCGGAGAAGGATCACAGGTCAGTAGGAGAGCACCTGAAGGGCAGCACACAGGAACTCCAGCCAGTAAGTCAGCTTCATTGGGTGTCCAACCTAAATGCCTCTGTGTGAACGCACGCAGCATGGGAAATAAACAAGAGGAGCTGGAGATGTGCGCACACCTGCAGGGTTATGATCTTACTGGCATCACAGAGATGTGGTGGGATGGCTCCTATGACTGGAGTGTTGGAATGGAAGGATACAGGCTCTTTAGGAAGGGCAGGCACGGGAGATGAGGAGGGGGTGTCGCCTTCTATGTCAACGACCAGTTGGGAGTGCATGGAGCTCTGCCTGGGAATGGATGAAGAGCCAACTGAGAGCTTACAGTGGGTCAGGATTAAAAGCAGGATAGGGACAAGGGGCAATGGGCACAAACTGAGGCACAGGAAGTTCCGTCTGAACATGAGGAAGAACTTCTTCCCTCTGAGGGTGACGGAGCACTGGAACAGGCTGCCCAGGGAGGTTGTGGAGTCTCCTTCTCTGGCGATATTCAAGACCCGCCTGGACAAGGTCCTGTGCAGCCTGCTGTAGGTGACCCTGCTTCTGCAGGAGGGTTGGACTAGATGACCCACAGAGGTCCCTTCCAACCCCTACTATTCTGTGATTCTGTGATTCTGTGATTCTGTGATTCTGTGATTCTGTGATTCTGTGACTGGTGACACTGTAGTCGAGGTCTGCTCCAGGCCACCCGATCAGGAAGACCAAACAGATGAAGCCCTCTACAGACAGACAGGAGAAGCCTCACATTCACAAGTCCTGAACTTAGGGGGTACTTCAACCACCGCGATATCTGTTGGTGTGACAACACAGCAGGACATAAGCAATCCAGGAGGTTCCTGGCGTGCATTGAAGGTAACTCACTTCTCCAAATGACACAGGAGCCCACGAGGAGAGGTGCTATGCTGCACTTTGTTCTCACCGACAAGGAGGGGCTGGTGGGGAATGTGAAGCTCAAGGGCAGCCTTGGATACAGTGACCATGAAATGGTGGAGTTCAGGATCCTTAGGGCAGCGAGGAGGAAGCAGAGCAAGCTCACTACCCCAGACTTCAGCAAAACAGACTGACCTCTTCAGGGACCTACTTGGTAGAGTACCATGGGACAAAGCCCTGGAGGGAAGAGCAGCCCAAGAAAGCTGGTTAATATTCATGGATCACCTCCTCCAAGCTCAGGAGCGATGCATCCCAACAAAGAGGAAGTCAGGCAGAAACACCAGGAGGCCTGGATGAACAAGGAGCTCCTGGACAAACTCATACACAAAAAGGAAGCCTACAGAGGGTGGAAGCAAGGACAGGTAGCCTGGGCGGAATATAGAGAAATTGTCCAAGCAGCCAGGGATCAGGTTAGGAAGCTAAAGCCCTGATAGAATTACATCTGGCCAGGGACATCACCAGCAACAAGAAAAGCTTCTATAGGTGTGTCAGTGATAAAAGGAAGAGTAGGGAAAACTTAGGCCCTCTCTGTAAGGAAATGGGAGACTTGGTTACCCAGGATATGGAGAAGGCAGAGGTACTCAACGACTTTTTGCCTCAGTCTTCACCAGCAACTGACTGCTCCAGCCACATCACCCAAGTTGCAGACGAGAAAGGTAAGGACTGAGAGAATGAGTAACTGCCCACTGTAAGAGAAGATCGGGTTTGAGACCATCTAAGGAACCTGAAGGTGCACAAGTCCATAGGATCTAATGAGATGCATCCGCGGGTCCTGAAGAAATTGGCAGATGAAGTTGCTAAGCCACTATCCATCATAACTGAGAAGTCGTGGCAGTCGGGTGAAGTTCCCAGTGATTGGAAAAGGGGAAACATAACCCCCATTTTCAAAAAGAGTGAAAAAGGAAGATCCGGGGAACTACAGGCCAGTCACTCTCACCTCTGTGCCCGGCAAGATCATGGAGTAGATCCTATTGGAAACTATGGAAATATAAAACATGGAAAATAAGGAGGTGATTGGTGACAGCCAACACGGCATCATCAAGAGCAAATGGTGCCTGACAAATCTGGTGGCCTGCTATGATGGGGTTACAGTGTTGGTGCATAAGGCAAGAGCAACTGACATCACCTACCCGGAATTGTGCAAAGCATCTGACACTGTCCCACACAACACGCTTGTCTCTAAATTGCAGAGACATGGATTTGATGGATGGACCGCTTGGTGGATAAGGAACTAGCTGGATGGTCGCACCCAAAGAGTTGTGGTCAACAGCTTGATGTCCACGTGAAGACCAGTGATGAGTGGCATTCCTCAAGGGTCGATATTGGGACCAGTGCTGTTTAACATCTTTGTCGGCGACACAGACAGTGGGATCAAGTGCAGCCTTTGAAAGTTTGCTCACAACACCAAGCTGTGTGGTGCGGTCAACACACTCGAGGGAAGGGATGCCACCCAGAGGGACCTGGGCAGTGGGCCCATGCAAACTTCATGAAGTTCAACAAGGCCAAGTGAGGGGTCCTGCACATGGGTGGGGCACTCTTAAGGACAAATACAGGGTGGGCAGAGAACGGATTGAGAGCAGCCCTGAGGAGAAGGACTTGGGGGTCCTGGTTGACGAGAAGCTCAACATGACCCACCAATGTGTGCTTGCAGACCAGAAAGCCAACCGTATCCCGGGCTGCGTCAAAAGAAGCATGGCCAGCAGGGCGAGGGAGGGGATTCTGCCCCTCCGCTCTGCTCTGCTCTGATGAGACCCCACCTGGAGTGCTGCATCCAGCTCTGGAGACATGGACCTGTTGGACTCGGTCCAGAGGAGGGCCACAACAGTGGACAGAAGGCTGGAACACTTGTTCTGTGAGGAAAGACTGACAGAGCTGAGGCTGTTCAGCCTGCAGAAGAGCAGGCTGTGGGGAGACCTTATAGTGGCCTTCCAGTACTTGAAGGGGCCTACAAGGAAGCTGGAGAGGGACTTCTAACAAGGGCACGTAGGGACAGGAAAAGGGGTACTGGCTTTAAACTGAAAGAGGGTAGATTTAGATTAGACAGGAGAAAGAAATTCTTTACTCTGCCAGTGAGGCACTGGCACAGGTTGCCCAGAGAAGCTGTGGCTGCCCCCTCCCTGGCAGGGTTCAAGGCCAGGCTGGACGGGGCTTTGAGCAACCTGGTCTGGTTGGAAGCTTACCTCCATGGCAGGATTGGATTTGGAACTGGGTGATCTTTAAGGTCCCTTCCAACCCAAACCATTCTACGATTCTGTGATTCTATGAACGTTACTATTGGGGATTACGTATTTTTTGAGGTGAGTTTCCCCTTCTCCTTTTACTGTCTACGGAGGAGTGACACACACATCCACGGGTAGCCTGGGGAGGGGCGTGGAACAGACAGGACAGACATTGCCTCAGTTACATTCCTTCAGTGAGTCATGCTTAGACGATGCTGGCTGGAGGGATACTAACGCAGTTTCTTAAACCAGAAAGACACTGTATGTTTAAAGCAAGGTATATCTATGAGAGCAAAAGGCATAAGACTCTCTTTAGACTCCAACAAAGCTTACAGAAAGAAACATACCTGTCAAATGCTAGACCCTAAGATCCTGAGAAGATAATACATGAAATTTTGGGTTATTTTAAGAAAACTGTCATTGGCCAAACAGACACGAGAATCGTATAATAAAGTAACAAGCATGTTCAGTAGTAAAAACAAGATAATAAAGAAGAATAATTTTGTTTTATGCTTCCAGTAGGCTATTACTAAACAATATCATATGAAACTATGAGTTTAAAATGAAAGTTCTACCAGGAGTGTATTTTTAAGCTTGTTTGTTTTTATTTTATTTAGAAATAAATGCATGTAGATACTTATCACCAGCATGCAACTTAACGGAGATGAATTATAAGTCCTTGGAAAAACCTGAGGATTTTAAAAGAAAAAGCCAAATGTACCTTTTAAGAAACACATTAGGATATTACCAAAGAACATGCTGAGTAAAAACACATTTGATTGCCACATGTTCTCTCGGTACTTATTTTGCTTGTGATTTCTGCTGCATGAGAGCCATCACTAGCAAATCAATCAGATTGCTAATGAGAATAAAGTGCCCTCTTCCAATAAAAGCAGAGAGAAATTCTCATTAAAAAGCAAACCAAGACAATAGGGTTTGACTTTCTCACTCTGTGTAACTCCCCTACCCAGTGCCTACCATCTCACGAAACAAGTTTAACGGCACAGGCATCGGGCTGGGGCTATGCTAAGCAAATCCAGGTAACCGGAAGAGATTTTACTTGTCATCAATATCTTGGCAATAATAAGGAACATGATATCAACAAGCTGCTGAAAACCATTTAAATGGCCAATAAGGTCTGAGCAAAATAATTTTAAGTCATTTTAACAGCATTTGTGTTAAAATGGTAACTAGCCATGGGGAAGAACTTGCATCACAGAAGTATGAAGCTCTGCTGAAACTGGTAGGAGGTTTTCCTCAGCAGAATAAAAATGTAGTAAGAAAATCAGAAATTTAGTAAGGATATCAGGCTCACATGCAAAATCACATGAAGTATTTGAGATACGATTTTCTTGTACATGGCAAAGCTTTTGCTTAAGGACTTCTAACGCAGATGACAGTGGGCAGCAAATTAAATGCTAACAATGTATTAACATAACTTACTCCAACATCAGCCACCACATTCATCCTCAGCTGGAAGACATTTACTTTCCTCACTTGCAACTTCCTCTCTTTAGCAATAGCCACAGGGATTGTTACAATCTATATTCACATATATCTTTGAGTACAAAGACAGGATTCTGAAGTATTACAAAAGGCTGGTTTATGTGGATGTTAATGTAAGCCTATGAATTATGTAAGTGCAAAGTGAGCCAAAAAATATATCATAGATTATCTACTTACCTCTATTCACATAATGTCTAACAGTATGGCTTCACAGTAGAAAGGTGACAGCCACAATTCACACATTTTAGGTTTTGACTGCTGTTAAGGAGCTTCACACCTTTTCGCTTCTACATGCCTGTTGGCAGAAGAGGTCTGTACTCCACCATAGGGGGATTTTCAATCTAAATTAATTACATATCAGATCTATAAGAGCAAAACACCAAAAAGCAAGCTCCTATGTGAAATGTGAGATAGCAGTATTTGTTCCTTCTGGTTAAGTATCTTGATCTACTTTTCTCCAGATGGCCACACTGCTAATCGACTTCTTTGTCAACTAATACCTTCCCTATGTGTTTCTTCTGCAACCGCTGAGATAATTTCTCGAAGCTATAAATGAAACAAAATCCATTTTTACCCTCACGCAGTTTTAGTAACAGATGCAGGCATGTATCCGTCTTTGGACAAGTTGATAATCCTCCGGAAAACCTGAATATGTTAGGACTTTGCTCATCTATACCACATTAAGCTTCCACTTCACTGTTTCGAATCACCGCTAGAATATTTAACTGCAGAATTTTGCAAGCAAAGGCTTTTTACTATATTTGTAAGATGTTTGATAAAATCAACAAACTTTATAGCAGTTACATATTTTTTTTTCACTTGCAAGTGGAAGTTGGGAATTGTATGAACAAAAGATATTGTCACGCTTATTCATTTTTTCTCATGCACATTTCAGCAATTACAAGTTATAGGTGTCGTATACCCAGTTATAGACAAAATAAGTTAAATTTTCCTTTGGTTTGTGGGTTTTACCCTTTCAATTAAAATAGTTCTCTAAAAATGTCTCAACTTACTATGCCTTTTACAGACATAGGAGCAGATTTCCTGATTAGCTGGAAAAGATTTTGTATGACTAATAGGATAAATTTGGATTTCCCCTATATAGTCTCTTCATTTTTGGAGACAAACACCACCAATTATGTTTTGACAGAGGCTTATGGTCAATGAAATATCTCCTGAGCACAGTACTGCAGTATGGAATGCTCAGACATCAGACTTTACACCAATTAACTTCCCTGCAAGAGCAAAAGATGTTCAAGATATTTTACGCATATGTGAATTCATCATTGATAGTATTTGGTTTAGCAAATTACTTTAAAATCAGGTTTAAATTATGATTCAGAAGACAGATGAAAACTGAAATCCAAACTTAAACCACCAAAGAACAGAAAATTCATAAATAGTCTTAGAATGGCAATATCAAAAACTGTCCTATTTGTAATTCTTCGAGATGTAAATACAGCTAAATTCTTGTAAGTCCGATGTGAAAGCTTAACACATGAGAGCTCAAACTGAGGAAAACAAGCCTACATAGTGATTCCTGTCAGAAACCATTAACTTCACCTGCCAAAAAGAGCCACTGTTGTAGCTGAAACAATCTCCCAGAACGCAGTTCACCAGTTTGAAAGAAAGGCTGCACACTTATCACAGAATTCCTCTGCTAGGATTTTATGCATTGCTGAGACATATAGAAATGCCTGTGGATGAATTTTGCCATTTTACTGCTGCATTACACTAAGTGGGTGGAACACACCCATGTAAGCAGCACTATCAGAGCTGCTGTAGGACCAAAACTGCCTTTTTTATTAATGTAACTGCAGAAGTTAAACTTAAAGGTATTGATGGGGAAGAATATAATTCCTGGAATTAGAATACTTTATTCTGTACTTGTACATCAAAAACTGCCTAGTGAAAGGAAAGAGAATCCCAGCTGTAAAGAGCCTGTAGTCTAAAAAAGCCTCTCACCATCTCACCTCAATTATTTTTACATAGAATAACACTGTAGATAAAAGACCTAGACTATTTTCGATATCCCTAGACATTACATATGGCCAAGATTTTTAAAAATTTTTGTTATTTTATAGAATCTTCTCAGAAGGGTGCCTATCCTAACTAGACAAAGAAAGGAAATACCCCAAACCTCTACATCAGTCTTGTCCTCCCAGAGTACTGGCAGTAGATGGAAAGGAGGATAAAGAGACTATGTTTTCCCACAAACATACGGAAAACAGACTCCTGATGCCATCACCAGGTAACACACACATCTACTGAAAGATAAATAGGTGTCTTCAGCTGGCTGATCTATGCCAAACAAGCAGTCTACAAAATATTAGACTGACCTAAAAATTAATTACACTCCACAGGAAGAATTTGATTTGTCCAGATTAGTTACTAAAATGCCTGCAGGGGGTAGACAGAATTTTTCCTTAGAAATGTAATAAAGATATGATTCCATGTCATGCTTTGAACACATAAACAATGTTCCCATTATCAAAATTTCCATAGTAAACTTCATTAAAATAATAGCCAGTATAATATTGTGAGGTATCTGAAAGAAGAGTTGCCAAGAGGAAAACCTACTTTTATACGTGACAAAGGTATTTAGTTAACCTGGATAGGTACAACTAATTTCATTACTGTATGCACACATTTTCCAGTGACTTATTAGGAGTCATACGCTATGAAAATACACTAAAACATCAACAGACTTAGCAAGGTTTATCATCTTCCAATGAGAACACTGATACTTGATGGATACAATATTCTACAATAAAAAATGCACACAAGAAGTCTTCCAAGGTGTTTAAGCTACTGCTTTTACAACAACAATATCAATGCACAACTAATTTGATTAGCAAACTGACAAAACACAATCCACCACTTTCAATTCTTACTTGTTTTTGAAATTCAGCCACTCTTGTCTTTTTCCTCAGGCATCCATCCAAAAGACACTAGAGAACCCTTATAAGGAAAATGTTAATGATGATTTCATTATCTGATCTTGACTATGGTTTCAATTCATCATGAAATTTCAGACTTCCCATATATATGGGCTGGAAAATTCAGTTGCTGATATTTTAAAAATAAAAAAGTTACAAACTGACAAATTTTCTGCTGCTCATAAAGACTGCATAGCACTGTATCAAGATCTTTTCACTTTCTAGCAACCCTTCCATACAATTTACAAACCTGTGCACTGTCCTGTTCCTAGACCCCAAGTGTGTTTTTTTGATATCAAAGCCTAAAACGTCAGCAACTTAACAGAAGAGAAACAATCCTCCATTTTTATTCTACACCTTTGATGACTAAACTGAGCAACTTCTGAAAGTGGAAGCAGTCAATTAAAAAAAATATGCCTAGTATTGGGTTAATTAGTGTGGGGTTTTTTTAAGCTGTTTACAACTGCATTCTGTCTTTGACCATATTTCTAACTACTAGCCCTTAAAAGAGAACATGTAATTGAGCAGCAAAAATCTAAAAAATGTAAATGTTAACTGTAAGAGTGAAAACATCTGAAAAATTATAAATAGGATGGACGCTTAACAACAACTGTAAATTTGTCTATAAAGAAGGCCATACTTCTAAAGATCCACAGTCATAGACGCAAATGAGACTAAGCTGGTCTATGAGCAGTCAGTTCTCAGAAGTCATTGTCACAACAGGTTTTTAAATAATAGGAAATTTAAAATTCAAACTAAGAGAGGACGGAGAAGACAGAAGACAACTAAAATTTGGATATTCATTTCTATGTCAACAATATAGCATTATCACAACTTGCAAATGAGATTAAGAAAGCCTTATGAACATTTTTGCTACAATGGAACTAGTCCATCATAAATCTATGAAACTATTATAATAAAAGTATCTAAACCATGAGTAAATGACACTTAAATTTGTGGCTTGCACAAATCACACATTGCTACACACCAGAGTTATATGCTTTCCATGGCATGAAAAATGATGAGATTTCACATAAAACACTGAAAGACAAAACAGTTCTTCAGACCAACATTTAAAGTGCTGTAAAAGAGGTCTTAAGACCTCTTCAAATTGATTGCACACAACTGTGAACTCTAACTATTAGTAAATAATCAGCTTTATGAATTTCACTACATCACTCATCTTAAATTTTCTCGGACTTAACACAATCAATAAGAAAAGTTTCTCCAGAAAGATGTGGTACCTGCAAACAGCCTCTCTTAGCATGAAATTAAAGTCAGGCTCCCGTGAATAGGTTCCCCCGGGGAAACTCCTCTCGCGCAGGTTCTGGGACATTGCCGGTTCCTTTTTCTGACTTGGACAAATGACTTCTCACAAAAGGCTACTCAGGAACTGAGCTGCTTTTTAAAAAAGCATTAACATGGCCCCACACTGTGCAGTTACAGACTCTTCTGCATGAAGTCTTCATTACTCATACATTTCAAATCTGTTGCACAGCACACAGGACATCAAAACTAATCATTCTGTCTGGTCTTCTGTTTCAAAGTCTGCAGAGCTACTGTTTCCACTTGCTACGGGGGAAAATAGGCTTTTTCTTTACCACATGCTTGCTAGTGTCTGACCTACATCATGAAGAAGAATGAATCTTCCACTAATCCACATCCTAATAGCCAGACTTTCTTAAAGCCCGAACAGGAAAGCCAGGCATGTGACAAGAAGCATTATTTCTGCTCCCACCTTTTATTTAATATTCTTGCTCCTCAACTTCTTCTTCATATCCTTTTGTTCTCTTTGCAAAAATGTATCACAGTGAATTAATGACATTTATAATAATCTGCTGTGTTCCTAAATTACAAAGATACGATCTGCCAGTACTCCGCTTATCAGAAAGCCAGGCATCTCTGTTATAGTTTTTAATACAATAAACCTTTTAAATCAGCTTTAACAGAACTCAATCAGAATGTGCTTACAGTAAGTAATATTATGTACTGGACCTGCAACTTGTTTATTGAAACACTGTCATCTATGCCACATTGAATTTTGAAACCCAAAATTATACCGTGGATTTTTTTTTCTTTCCAAAGATTCTCTTCTTAAGCTGATTTGGCAGCCTACAGACTTAAGAGCACCCGGTAACTGGAGCTTTCACCTTCTCAATTAGTGAGAAGACTGGTGCTGACTGAAAATTCTATTACACTGGACAGGCATCTTAGGAAATGTGTATTAGGTATTTTTGAATTTAGGGCTCCCCTCCCACCCTTTAGAAAAAAGAACTATTTGTAGCAAGTCTTGTATCGTCAGTAGCATACTGGCAGTTACACCATGCAGCTTGGAAATTCAGATAGGAAAACAGTTTCCTGACAGGCAACAACACTGTTCTCTGCCACCTACCCCCTTTTTCATGAGTAATTTAAATCTTTTTAGTATTTTTTTTATTAATTCAATGATGCTTAATAGGCTTGATTAACTATTACATCACTGTGCTTTTCAGGCAAGCATTCACTGCCTGATGAAGAACTCAGTCCTATTACGTACCTTACGAAGCTCATCACAAAGTCAAGAATGGGATTTTTAGTTTCAGGTATGACGTTTTGCTGAATAAACACAGATTTACTTTGTAAAACACTATTAATTCTACAGATGAAGAGTCCCATGTATAAAAATTTACATATATGTATGACCAACAAATTTGGGTTTTTTTTCTTCTGCTGTCTCCACAGGACACATGAAGATAGGGACTGAAATCCTCATCCCGGAGATCTGCTGGGTGATTTGGCTCTCACCTCCCACAGCTTCACTACCCAGAACATCTCCTGATGATGCCCCAGGTACTCCTGCTGCATCAGAAACCCATACAAGTGAGGCCCATGGTGAACACTGTAATGAAATCAAGACTTTTCCCTCTCAACCCTTCACTCCACTCCTAAAAAAAGGGTGACAAAATAAAGCCATCTTCCCCCCCACCCCCACACCTCCCCCAAAAAAACCACACAGACATTTATCAGGTGGCAAGTGTAGCCTGTTCATGAGGTTTTATTAAAGGAGAGGAGACTTAGCTGTAAGACCCTTTTCTACCTACATCCCACTGGGGAATTCAATTTCGTTGTTGTAAAGCTCCTGGGGAAGCTCTTCTGTCCCTGTTCTGAACACCCTAAGTCTTAAAGAACCATCATCAAACCTAAATTTTTGTTAGAAATGTTTGGCCTTGTTTGTTTTCGAATATGCTTTTTCAAAATTTTATTTAAAAGTCTTGACAAGAAGCATTTCAGTATTTGCTTCCTCACCAAGCACGTTACATGAATTTACCATTCTTGATTCTGGAAGGGGAGACAAGACACAGAAAGCATCCTCCCTTTTCCCGCTCGGTTCCCTCAGCATTGGCAGCTCTGAATCCTTTTAGAAGGGAGTTAGTTGGCTGGGTCTGAGCAAAGGCATACATGGTCCATGGTATAATAACTGTCTCTGCCCATAGATCCCATTCCATAATATAACTGTGTGATTTTGATTAATCACACCTGATTTGAGTGGACTGTGGTCTTTGCTTCTGATTCATCACGAACACAATACCAAACAACATACTGGGTTACGTATAGACAGGGCTCTTCACAGAGGTCCACAGGGCAGATTTTTTATGACGGTACATGTACTCTTCCTGTGAAAGACATCAGGTCTGATGTCCTGCCACTGAGTATGGGGTTAGAAACAATGCAGTCAGTAGCCACTTGAAACATTTCTATGGCTTCCATCAAATGCAATCTGCCTGTGAAAAACTTGACATTTAGTTAGAGTTCATTTGTGTCTTTTCATTTGCACGCATACCTTTTCCACCAGGTAGCTGTATCAGGTTTGCAGTTACCAAGGTATTCTTCCAGTGTTTAAATTCCCATCCTATTTCTTAATGCTATGTGTAATTTCACAGCAATATTAGTTAGTAAACTGCTCAGAATTTCTCTGCTTCCTTAACTGTAAAACATCATCATGTTCATTCAGCAGCCAACAGAGGAAACAAATTCTAAGAGAGAGATTTTGAATCAATTTCATAATCCTTTTTTAAAGCCAAGTGATTTAGATATGGAAAAACAAAGAGTGAAACATATTCACAGCAGTGTTTCTTCAGGCCAGAAACAGAAAATTCTGAGCTAAGTACAAACTGAATTATTAAGAAAAGACCATATTGTTTATTAGACTTGTACTGGTTTCTGTAACAAAAGACAATACCACTCTTAATAAATCTTCCTTATTTTCATGGACCACAAAGGCAATGACAGTATTACTACCATGACATAATCCTTCTTCCATTTTTAAATTAATGTATTTTTCAAATGTAGATTTTAAATTTCTGAAAGTGTGGTTATTTCTCCTCTAAAGCACTGCTTATCTTTCTAACACAATTTGCTGAATGTTATTTCTGCAAGAGATGCATGCTCTTCACCAAAACCAATCCTGCAGCTCAAATAACCAAGCTAACTTTGAATGAGCTGGCTTAGATCCTGACCAACAGCACTGCATCAAGGAGCTCAGTGCAGGGCAGGCAACAGAATATTCATCTGGGGAACAGGTAGGCTTAGAGAATACACTGATAAACACACTACTTCTGGTGCTGTGCTACTCACTGAATACTAGTTCAGATACTTGCATCTTAGCTACCATCACAATTTGGACTTCTCTCTAAATATTCTGGTGGGAGGAGGAGTGCTATTTTCCTTTTTAATTTATCTCTGCAGCTTTACAGGTTATTAGTTAACTGTAAAACCAACACCTGTCTTGGAAAATCATAAAAGAGCAGGTAAATCAAGTATGCTTTCAAAACACCTAAAATATGCTCTTGTGCCTTCTTGCTAGCTTGAACAATAATATGTACACACAACACATAACAGCAGATGCATTTAGAGGTTTTACTGAAAAGTGTCAATACAAAACATTAAGAAATAAAATACAGAGAATATGATACTCATCTTTTTTATTTAACCCCAATGTAGTTATGAAATTGACAGCAATATCACTTATAGAAAAATTAGCAATGTTTTGGTTTTGTCTATATAGCAAAAAGAAACACAATTAGCACAAGAACTGGCTAGCACTTTTTAAATATTAAACTAATCTCAATACTGCAGACAAGTATCTGTTAGAATTACATAAGAATATATGGAGACTAAACAGGATGCTAAAAATAAAATATATTCTCATCTACTGCATTTATGGGATTACAAAATCACTGGCCCACTTCCATTTAAGCATGACAGAATGAAATCACATCCTCAAAAGAATTAGTTAAACAGTCCTAATCCTTCATCTTCCAAATCCAGCCCTACCTCTCAGCCTTCATATTGTTTAATCTGAAGAGGGAAGACAACTGTCATCTAGTTCTCTGAATTCCATGCTGATTAACCCTTCAAAATGAAAACCTAAGGCACAGACTGAAGATTCAAAGTGATTAAGATTCCACATTCGACTAGGCAGTATTTTTAACTACAAATGTACCTAACCATGTAAGCTTTGCTAATCAACAGCAAATACACAGCAAATATCCGTCTCTCCTGGAGGCAAGAATTAAAATAAGGGCCTTTCAGCAGCTCAGCTGGGTGTTTTCAGAGAAGGAGAATCCAGACAGAGACTGAAGGAAGAACAGGTAAGAAAAGATAGACAGGAAAGGGTTCAGCACAGCAGCAAGAGAAGGCATAGATCAGGAGGAAAGATGTGGGGGCAGTGAGAACACCAAGAGAGTTGGGAACTTACCCTGTGCTTCCACTGCCTGTAAGCTAACGAGAGTGCAGGCGTTTGCTCTCAAACAAGGCACCTACAGATGCCCATAGGCATCTTACTGGGTGCCGGCTGTATTTCCTGGCAATACTCTCCTCCTGTCAATAGCGAGCAACTAAGTTCAATGTGAGGAAAAGCACCTGCTCCAGGACGATGGCACTAAAAAACACAAAATACCTGTGAAATTGCTAAGACCCATCTAAAATATCTGTTCAGACCACCTATCCTCAAGAAAAATTTACTTATATTGCAACAGGCACAGAAAAGGGCCAGGCTAAAAAAGCTGGGCAAGTTTAGTCTGGTAAAGCAAAGGTTCAGTGGGGATAGGATTAGTCAGTATGTATTTACAAAACGAACCTGATGTAAGAGAAAACATGCACAAACTGAGCAGTACTGTGCGAACTACAAATAATAGCAGTTTGGTACAGAACAGGCATGCAATAGCAACAGTTGGACAGAACAACCACTCTACTGTGGGCGTGATCAGATTATTTCAGGATTACGTGCCACGATTGCTTCTGGCAAGGTGGGGGATGAAGTCTCTTGGCCTCATTTTAGACACTAAAATTTATGGGCAATAAATACCTGCCAAAAAAGTAGAGCAAGTCTAGAAGACTGAAAGAGTGAGCTAAATTACCTCATTATAGTATGAATTACAAAATATTCTCCATCACATGCATGTTGTTTTGTATTCATAACTAGATTAATATCCATATTAAAATGCCAGATTATTTTCAATAAAGACTCTGTGTCTTTCAGATTTAAAACATTATTAAATACTCAATAACCTTCACAAATTGGAGGGGAGGGTTCTGAAGAACCTAGGCAAAATACTGAAGCAGTGAGTTTTTCTCAGTGCATAGTATTTCATTTCATTAGAACTTCATCAACGCCAATACTGCTCCAGTAGCATGTGCCAACCTAATGATAAAAGGTTATTTCACATTTTCATATACTCCAGATGGCAATGATTCAGAAAAACTCTCACTCTGTAGTTCAGCAGGATTAGGAAACCCTCTTACAACAACCTCAACTGACATTTCTCATCCTGCCAGCACTACAATGGATCATGACGCATGTGTTTCACATTGCACTTGCCAGTATAATTGTCCTATTACAAACACACTGATTGAGAAAATACGTATAGCACTGCAATAAACACAAAATATGTCACAAAATATGCAACAGAGGGCTCACAATGAAATGCAAGCAAGTCTGGAATGGGATAATATTGCTCATTATTTTGCAGTGCTATAAATTTCAGCAATTCAGTACATAACTACAAGAGCTGAATGAAACCCAGAATGCTTAAAGTATTTTTACAACAATACTCACTGACATATGAAACCAGTGAAACCAGTAACCCGTTATTCTTCCCTGTATACACCAGAATTCTCTTCAACAAATATTTCAGAAACAGATCCAAATGGCCTTCGCGACACTCAAATATTTTCTAAAAAATGTGAGCTTCCCCCATTCTTTCTTTAACAGGTTCTACAATAAATTCGTATCAACATCACATAGTCTCCCACTATTCATTACTGCATAGTCTTAGGCAAACCAAGCTCTTCTCTGTGAAGGGTTGAGACTAAGATATAAGAACTGAAATTGATAGACATTTGCCTTTTAAGGAAGCCGTTGACAGCTGGACTGGATTTTTTTTCTCTCCAATTTAAGAATACAAGCATAGTAGCAGCAGACATTCACAGTACTTGAACAGATTAAGAAATACTTTGTCTTAAACAGAATTCCTGTTCTGAGATACACTTGCATTCAACAAGCCAAGGGGAGGGATCTCCACTGCAGACCACTTTTAACACAGAACCACTTCGATATACCATAACTGTAAATGTAATTTTGAAGTCGGGCAACTCCCTGGCTTTTTAATGTACTGATTACCTTGCTCTGCCTTACCTGCCTTTCAGAAAATAGTACAGGTGGTCAGAATTTTCTGGTTTCTAACTTATTTTTCCAGTAAAAAGGAATATACACAAAGGCTTACTGTTGCTTATCATCCGTACACGATCTACACATGATTAGCATCCTTACGGTTAGTAGATACAGGCTGGAAGGAATCTGCCAACCAAAGACAAATGGAACACGGCAATAAAACCACAATCAACTCAGTGCCTCTAAAAAGGCTTTAGGATGAAGGATGAGAACTACAGCTAAAGACAGAAAAAGGTTACCTTCTGATCAGGTGAGACAGTATATCAACCCATGCCACATTCATTCAATTAACAGACTCTGCAGCTTGCAAACACCGATAAGGGCACTACAACTTAATGATCTAATCTGTATTCCTAGAGAACAAAAACTTTGTTCAAAACACACAGTTTACTTGGATTTCCAGTGCAGGCACAATGTATGGCAAGATGAGCCTTCTCTGCTGTGTACCGGCAGGAAAAACTGGACAATTAAATCCCATAAATATAGAGGAACAAAAAGGAGGATTAAAAACACTTGCAGAAAAAGGTATGTCAAGTTCTAAAATGCAGCACAATCTCCTGTGCCAAAACAAGAGACTACAGAAATCTCTGTTCCCTTGCAGCGCTAAGCCTCGTCGTCACACGTCTCCTCCTAACCACTTTGCTCGTGACAAACGCAACTATTTCTCGGCATGTCACTTCTTCCTTCCTATCCGTAATGCTGGTGAAGACCAAGAAGAGTAAAATCCCTTATCTTCAAGCAAGCAATTGAACTGGGATTCAGTTATCATGAAACAAAATGATGCAAAAGAAAAATCTTCTCCAAAGTGTATTTAAACTAAGAGCGCGTATCAACAGCCTAAAACACTCAATGTTCTCTAGGATGTGACTTGTTCTGAACAGGATTTGTAGTTTCTCTGCATCCTTTTGCAGCATATCCTTAGTTATCTGATTGTCACAAGAAGAGCTCATTGTTTTATGCAACACAATATTCTATTGACACCCTTCAGACAATGTTTTCAGAATAACCCATCCGTAGTTATCATACTGCTCTCTTGGAAGATAACAGATACTTTCTGAAATACATATTTAATTAATGCTATTTAATATACAATTCAACTGAAAGGCAGCAATAATGAATTCATAAAATCTGAGATTATGAGGCAAACACTACACATGGAATTAAAGCCATCTTACACTGAAACAATCATCTGAATCAATCTACAATTTCTTACAGTATCTGCAAAGTAAAGGACACATTATGGCCAAAGATAATCACATTAAGATTTTTGGCAATGCTTTACAATAAAAGCTATCTGCAATAGTAGACAGTAATTGTTACTAAATTGTAACAGAATCCCAATGGAGTTAGGAAATATAACCATATTAGTCATATAAGTTCAGCATGATTAATGACACTGCAAAAAAATCAAGATTTTAAGCAATAAACCCCTTACGGGCAAAGCCCATAATTACTTAGGTCCATTTCCGCCAGAAGCCAGATATAGTCAACTCTCATTGTTGCCTTTTCAGTGTAGTCATCTAGCATCTTTCAGGAGCTGGTGGGGATCTGGCCCAACAATTTTCCTTATTTATTTGAATAGTTTGAATCATGTCAGATGACTTAAAACTGTAGAGTTTGTCCTTCAATGCTTTCTTCAACCTTAAGAATGGAAATGTCCATTCCTTTCCAGGGGACATTCCCTCTGCTAGGTCTAGATTCAAACTCAGTGAGAATCCTAAGCCTTCTCTTCAAACACGAGTGAAGAAAGACCTCACAGCTGCCCTTACTGATACTGATGGACTAAAACCAAGCACCTTTTCTTTTTTAAATCCCAATTTTCCTCTAAGCAAGTTCCATTACCTGTATCAAGAAAATGCACAAGCAACATCCATGCAGCTGAAGCAAACTTCTTGTGCCTTCAGGGCATAAATCCCTGAGGATATACCTGTAGAGTATCTTGCAAAATGCAGTATCAGAGTAAGGGATAAGTAATTAGAACAACTAGGTCTATAAGCCTATACAAGAAAAGTAAATCCCATCCTGTTCTCTTAATGTTCATTATATACTCTGAGAAGCAAAACTCCAGAACAATTTGCACTTAGTATAATAATTTTTCAGCTTTAAATATACTCAGTACAACTTTTAATAATCATATTTGAAATGTGCTCATACAGGAAAGCACACATCCAAAACATTCTGGTAAAATAAAAAGATTTAAAAGTAAATTTTTAAGTTGCCCTATCCAATTTCGAGTGCTGACAAACAAATGAACTGCTGCATGGCCTGTTACATTAGAACAATACTGTGGAATAATTACAAGTTCTAGGATAAAATTAAAATTACCATAATAATTCTCCTGCGAAACAATCCAATCTATGCAGACTACAAATTGCTACTAGGTTGAAAAAATATATTACCACCTCAAGTCAAGCAGATAAATTATTCTATTTCCATTAGTTAGTGTAGGTACTTAAGAGGTTATGCAGAGCAGGATGACAAACTGATTATTACAACAACTTACGTATTGGTCATATTTAAAGACCAGCTCTTTACTTGCACACCAGCATTAGAAAGGCAGCTATGCAAACTTTGAGTTAAGACATGATTCTACAACGGTTTCTCACTGACGAGAGCCAAAGTCCCAATCTATAGGGCCCACCTTTGGATACAACAGGCGATATCAAGTCAGGAACGTCTTTGTGCCTGTTTTCCTCTTCTGTTGCCTGTACTGTTTCCTTCAGAGTACTTTAGAGAAAGCCATTTTCTCCTCCTTACTTTATACACACATGACAAACAGAAAACTTTGCTTTGAAATCTAGACAAGACAAAGGGTTCCCTTATTACTCTACTCAGAGAGGTAACATTCAGGATTTCATGTTCTTACCCCCTGTACCACAAAACTACACATCCATGCTATTATAGACATCAAACTCCTCAAAGGTACCTGAAGCACTCCTTTCATTCTGCCTTTCATGAGAGCAGAAGGCACACCAGTATCTATAAAACGCTGAGCACTTTTCTGGATCTGATTTCGTCTGCTTGCAATTAGAACGGGAGTGTAGGCTTTTAGTCTGTTGTAAAACTGCAAAGGGAAAATTTAGACCCAGTCAACCAATGACCCTTTGAAGATTCCAATCATGCTCATAAAAGAGAAGTACCACTATCAAAATCACTTGGTTTTATGTCAGCTTTTTAATCATAATATTCCCTTATGGTTTAATTTGAGCTGTACCTACCACCATCAATCTGAATATACACCACTGCCCATTCATGATACATTTACAGTTTATAACACAAGTTTTATAGTACAGGAAAGCTATTAATACAAGCCACCTGAAGCATCTAACAGAAAAACCACCACAAAAATCATGATCATAAACTCACGTTTCTCTCTGACCCATTAGTAAAGAGAAACAGTCTATAATCTGAAAATCGTGTATCAGATATGGCTTTTAAGTATAGCTTTACAATCATATGAGAAGTGGAACCACAAGCGTGATGGGATCAGTAAATTAAAATGGGGTAAATCCATGTTATCTCGGTAGTGACTTAAATCTAACCATGGAATCAGAGGATCAGTCTTAACTAACACTATACATCTTGGTTTTAAAAATGTGTGTCTTTTTTGACTCTCCAAGAGAACTGCTCACTTATAAGCAACAAAACTCAAAGCGTGGAGAGCACAGGTATGCCTGGCATGAGCATACGTAAGACCTCCAGCTGTGAAAGGCACATGCAAACGAGGTTTCAAAACATTCCTGCGATTTCCATTTCATATCCTCTCCCTTCTCAGGAAGGGGTAATAAATACAAGGTGCCATTGTACAACACTACAGGGAAGCAGAAGACTTTAAAGAGAGACTGAGGCATTGTGTTGGTGTAGAAAACAACTTTGGTAGACAATCCTGCAGCTCAAACCAGACTGATGTTTTTAAAAACAGTCTTCACATTTACCACAATCATCCAGGACAGACCCTAAGGGAACATCTGTTCTTTGCCAGCTTTCTTTCTGCCCTTTCTCCTTGCCTAGTTTAACTTCTCTAATCATTTTACTGGGGCATAATTTCCATTTACACAGATATGAATTCCTGGATTCAAAAACATAAATTACAAGGCTGTTTCAAAGGTGACTCTCTGTAGTACATTCTACTACAAAGATTCAAGATCTTTATCACCGCACTGTCCTTCTCTCACAGGTATTCCCTCCATTTCCTTTTTAACATTCTTTCGTTATACAGATACTATGAAATGAAGATAACATTTTTAAAAGACAAAGGTACACATACAACTTGAAATAGAGAATTTTTCCATGTTCAGGTTCAGAAGGATGGATCTGGCTTTTACATGAATAAACTAAACTGCTGAAGACTTCTATCCTATTTACAGTTTTGTGATTCCTATCTAGACAGAAGCCTGTCACCTTTAAATACTTGCCTATTATCATCTTTTCTGCCAAACATTGCAAAATTATTCCAATATCTTTGGTTGGAAGAAGTTACTAATGGGTCAGGTAAGGGATTAACTTCCCATCTCAGGAAATGGGAATATCACAATTTTTTTCTATCAGGAAATGCTTTCCCAAAGCAGATCATCTGTAGCTGCTACTAAGGATATAGAATCTTATTCTAGCCATGTTCTAACTTCAAAAGAGATACTACAGAGCACCGTTAACCACAGAGCATTGTTAACCACAGCAGTTCTTCTCTGAGTACATTAAATGTAATAAAAAAACTCTTCCTGGAAGAGTTTCTCAGAAGCCACTATTAGAGCACAGGCAACTGAACTGAGCACTGGGACCACAATTGTTTAGTCTTCTTCATGAAGACCATATCTGAATTTTATTAACAACACATCGGTCTAATCTTCTGTACACAATTTCTTAATTATATATAAGTAAATAGCACTCTTTAGGACTTCACTCCTTCAACTGCCTACACATATAATTGTCAGTGGTTGGTTGACTACAGTTGGTGCCTGTGAGTATGATCAAGAAATCATGACTGAATCTACTTAGATTAATTCTTCAACTGGTTACCTTTCACACTGTATCTTGTGATCTCAGATCATCCTGTCAATCTTTATTAGTATATGTATGCTATTATTTTTCTTCAGGGAAGACTAAGCAGAACAGCTGTTAAGCATTCCTGCTTTCACATCTATTATATGTCCTTCTGTTCTCCTATCTTCCACATTATTTTCTGTTTAAAATTACTTTTCATCCTTTATAATCTTGTAAAAATGCCTTAGTCATACATAAATGTATATATATATGTATATCATACCTCCAAATAAAAAGGTGACCTAAGTATGAAGGAGTTTGGTGTTTCACATAGAGGGGGTAATCATGCATGGGAGCATCTAGGCAAGCTATGAAGTGGTGACAATCTTCTAGTGTAATCAGGGCGGGTTCTTTCCTGAAAATTGGCTCAGAATTAAGAATATAACATTAAAAGAAAGAATATTAAAAAATGTTCTTTTAGACCAGAGCTAATTAATATCAAACGGCTTGACTTAAGGGAAAAAAAAAAAACCAAAGAAAACCAAATGATATCCTGTTGATCTTTGCAGACATTTTTCTCGCAGATCTGCTGATCCTTCTACTGGTCCTTGGAATTAAGGTATCTATCATGTCTAGCAAAGGATTTTTTTATTAAATATGTAAAGGAATGTGTTGGTCTTGAATAGTCTTTTTATCTTCTATAGCATCAAGGAATTGCAGAATAGCACGTGACACATCTGTGACCTTCCTGATTTCCCAAGTTTGAAAGAAATGAAACTATGGCAAGCTCCTCAGGAAAGAAACAGTGAGTACGTCAGCTTTGCATGTTCCAATGCAATTTAAAAAAAAACACCTACAAGAACGGTAAACCAGCAGTAAGTAACAGAAGTCCTCCTGACAACCACAGGTCTTATCTACCTTGAAAGCATCTTACCACACATGATTACACAGCTCTTAGGCAGCAACATTACTCAGTAACAGAACTCAGCTCCTCTATCGGCACTGTCCTTTCATAAATCTAAACATGTTTTAAGATGGAGAACTATCTGCAGCTAGAAATACCTGCAAAAATATGCCTATTATTGTGCAAAATAAAATGCACAGAGCTGTGAACTTTGGCAGGTACAAGATTTCACAGTACATGAACACCAAACATGAACCTCAGCCTCTTAAAAAAGCAGTAGCAAGGGAGTCTGCAATTTCACCAAACTGAGGTTTTCACTGTCCTCTGACATCAAAGGGTCCGTACACTCCATCGCTACATCTGCACAGGAATTCCCACTCTTACTCTTGAGCACAATACTATCTGGTACTGGCTTCCAGAAGCTTCCTTCAACATCGGTGGAGATCTCCCATGCTGGGAATGAAACAGCCCTATAACAAGAGAGATTACGGATACACACCGCAAACTATCTAATACAAATACACTCTGCTTGGTCAGGACCGTGGTATGGGAGTGCAGAGGATATTAAAACCATCTTTCTATTACAAAAATTAATGCATGGAGGGGATTAACTGTTGTGCATGAACCTGTATATGGGCATTGGTAAACTACTGTTAAACTTGGTGAAAATGCTGATCTCTTGTTTTTATGTTTGGCTTTGTCTTGTATGTTTTAAAAGAGAGGGTAAGCCAAAGGACTACACTGCAACCTAGTACTAATCTGGTGCTAATCTATTAAATTATGCAAAGGAAAAAAGCCACTGTATCCTATTAAATCGTAGTGCTAGCTAGAAAAGAGGAAGCAGACTACACTTTCATGCTCTGATAAATCAATAAAAGACAATAGGTGCAACCTTCCAGAAATACAAGTATAACGCATACTGTCAGCATACAAATAAATATAAACCAAACCCAGGATTTTCTGAGCACGCAGATTGCCATGTTTTCGCCTGTGGAAGACAAAAATTACCTGTTTCCCTGGACCCCTTGAAAGAAGTTTTCAGCAACTACGAGCTGCCATGAAACACCACCACATGATTTACTAGTGCATCGAGGCGCTGAAATAGGGCTGCCTCTTAGCGTAGCTTCAGCACCCAAAGAGTCCACAGAAGCTCGAGAACTGCATGTGCCTCTACGTGCATCTTTAACAATGCCTGAAGCAAAGAGTCCATCGCTCTCTAAAGGTGTTATGTAAGCCAATTCATGTCAGGCAATACAGTCTGCCTGCCATAACTTCTGGTCCTTGTGTGACTTCCGTGTTTTGAGTTTACACTGGCTCTTCAGCCCTCTCACCTCACTGCTTCTGTTCTTTCTCAACTTCCGTATGAAAATATTTATTTCAACCTGATGGCTTCTAACATCAGAATGAGAACTGTAGTTAAGAAAACTGAGACAACACATTCTTTGAAGATATTTCTTATGTGTATGTACCTTCAAAACCACCATATTCATACACCAAAGAGTGGAAAAAACAAGGCCTGCTATGAAAAATCATAAAATTCCTTTTTTCTTCTTGTTGGTCAAACAACAGGAAACCAGCAAGTTTAGTCCAAACTAGCCTGTGGATTGAGTGGGATCAAACTCCATATACAACTTGGGGCAATCTCCTATTCAGGCTTAAGGTCACGGGTCTAGTAAAACTCTTCCTCTGTTTTCTGCCAGGTGAAAACTCCTCACAAAAGCTCCTTGATCTTACTTAAAATAGTGTTTGACACTTCTGAGCAAGGATTAGCGATGAAATATGTACCTAAGTGTCGTACATGCACATAAATAAAATTACTAATATACTCACCCCGTCAGTGTTAATCTAAAAGAAACTTCATCCTTTCACTCTGTCAGTTCTAATCAACAGACAAGATCGATACCCTAAGCATTAGGTCGAAGCCCTAGTAAAACAGTATTCACACCACGTCCTGAGGCTCAACAAGTCCAGCCAAGAGCCTAGCAGTCCTCCAGTGAAACCACTCCGTCCAGCACACCGAGAGCGGCAGCTCCGGAAGTGGTGCCTGTGAATCAGACACCAGTCCCACCTTCCTTACACCATATGGGAGAGACCCCCAGCACTCTCAGACCCCAGTGGGAGGGGACCCAGACTGCAGCAGGGAAAAAGCATGCGGAGGAAGGAGCAGCAGAGACGAAGTGTTTTGAGTTGATCACAGCAGCCCTCTCCCCCCCAACCCTGGTGCCCACCATGCTGCTCAGGGGAGGAGGTAGAAGACTCGGGAATGAAAGAATGAAGTTGAGTGTGGCAAGAAGGGAGGGCTGTGAGCAGGTGTTATTAGTTTTGTCTTTGTTTATCACTATCCTACACTATTTTTAATTGGCAATAAACTAAATTAATCCTCCCCAAGTCGAGTCTGCCTTCCCCTTGATGGTAACTGGTGAGTGATCTCTCTGTCCTTATTTCAACCCATGAGGTTTCTTTTCTTATTGTTTTCTCTCCCAGTCCTGTTGAGAAAGGTGAGTGAGAGCCGCCAGCCAAGGTCAACCGACCACAACACGTTTGAAGATTGACATCTTACAGTCAGCAGCAAAGCAGGAAGTAAGTGTACGAGTGAGATACTCACCAGACACAGAGCACCTTCAAGTCAGCAAGTTGTGTTTTATACTTATTCACTAGTTATCTTTGCAACATTTCACACAGTCACATCTAATCAGATCTGGCGGCATCTAAAAACATAGGGCAGAGTGACAAGGCCAGCCTTTGATATAAACTTTATCTTTGTGACAATCCGCCTCCTGCAATAACCCTACATGCAGGCCATGCAGGGAGGACGACAAGAGATTATTGCAGAACTACAGAAAAGAGGAGACCTGTAGACAGCCCCTTCTGTAATCTTCCTCTGAGACAAGAAGTGAATTCCCACATAGTATTTTACTTATCCCTGCTATGACAGAATCAAAGGAATACCATCAATGGCTGCCAGGAGAGCATTTTTATCTCCCCAGAAACTAGGTTAAAATGCTACTGATGGTTTAAATTGGCATTCGGTGGACATTTGACAAACTGACCAACCCCAGGGGCTACTGAGGTGTCCTGCCGGTTTATACTTTCCAGACACGGTCTCTGTTGCGTATGGCTTACCACTCATGGCAGGGAGGCCACTGAAGTGCAAGCAGGTGGTGATCTCTACATCAAGCAGATGTGATAGCGTTAGAAATTACGAGATGATGCTGCAACACCAACACTCTGATGCAATGCAAAAAAATCTCTATCACAGCTGCCAGGAAAACAGTTATCATTTCCACTCCCCCGCTGACAAGCCAGAATGGAGTTAAGGGGAATTAACTACAATTGGAGAAAACCACGTAGGATGTGCTTAAACCAACAACCACACAGTCCTTTTACGTGAAGTGTTATCAGATTTGTAGCAGCCATTTTTCCCCTTGTCAGAAGTGACAGGCTTAATCTTACAGTCAATATTAATGCGAGGGGAACGCTGAAATACAATCTAATGAGAATTGCACTCATCCCATTCACAGGACCCTGGCAGATCAAACAAGGACCATTTCCTACTTTTCCAATAACATCCATCCTTAAAAGCCTGAGGCAGTTCTCCAGTCATAGGCATTGATACCTATAAACAACATCATCTTAACTGAAAGAATTTTTGAAATTTACCCAAAGGGGATTTTAAGATTTGATGCTAGCCTCTTCAATTACTGTTTACAGATACACTTTACAATAGTGTGTTTATTGAACTTGTTTCATTTAGACCAAAATAGTAATCAAAATAACTTCAGCAAAGCTACCTCTTTTACTGCTTTAACATTTAATCCCAGTTTAGAGTCACATGTACTGTATGCACTCAACAGACAACAATTTCTATTGCTTACTGATGTACAGCAGAGAAATGTAATCAATTTATATTGTGTGTATTAGTGTGCTTTTTAGAACGATACTATAAATCACACCTACTGCTTAAGGCAGGGTCGTTGTATTTCTGTTCCTACTGTTGTAGGAAGATGCTGAAAGTAGGAAAAGCACAGCTGAAACCAAGAACAAGGAGGTACAGGAGACACAGTGTATTTTCTTCTCTAACATCCAAGATATAAGATCAAGGAGAAGCTAATGTTAAACTGTGAGCAAGCAAAAAAACCCCAAAAAACAAATAAACAAAAAACAAACCAGAAAGAATTAACCTAATGTCTCCAGGGCTGAATGAACAGGCAGCAGGCATAACACTAACCTAAATGGTGACCCACCATGACAGTTGCCAGCAATCAAAATGGGAGAGTCTGACTGCATGACACTGTCTTGGAAGAAACTGGGTATCTGCAGGGTAAGTCTTCGTGCATTTGAGATACATTCATCTATACGCTGTCATGCCAAAAAGGGCCTTACAGAACTTAACAGAACGGCTGTAGCAAAGCAACAGGTCTCAGTGGTTTTGACAAAGAAAACATCAAGGGCTTCACCTTAAGGTGAGATTATACTAAAGCAATGCAAAAATAACTGCGTCCAACTACAGTGTAAAATCCTGGCTTTAGCATTAAATGGTTTTCCTGCATGATCTTTCCGTAGCTTAAATATATTCACCTCCAACGAAATTAGAAAACAGATCTAAAACTACATGGATACACCAACACACAATTCTGGAAAAGAAATTTGGTTTTAAAAGCTCTTTCTCCTTCTACAGCAACTGTCACATATTTATCAAACTAATCACTGTGTCACTTTAAGGCTCTGGCAGATTTATACAGATGTTAAGAAAGAGAACTTCGATTTATTTCAGACTCCTAGCCTGGAATATTGCTTACTTGGTAAGAACAGAAACGTCAATCAATAAAAAAACCCATTGCCTTCTGAAGTCCTCAATCTCAATCTATATGTTTATATGACAGATTAAAGTTTTCATACAATTTCAGATAGGAACAGCCATCTTTCCTCCCCTGATTATAAAGGTCAGCTTACAGCTTTCCACAAACTATTACATTTCGTTCTTTCAAAGATGCAGAGAAAATATTTTGATATGCAAAGAAACACCCTCCAAATCACAGTTTAACCTACTACTCTGCATGTATATGTGGGAGATCTACGTAAATCCACTCAGTTCAGGACTTGCACTTATTTAAAAACTTTATGCTATAACACATGTTCACACTTTAGTCTATCTGCATCTGAAAGACAGAATGTTTGGCCCAAACTATTACTCTCTAGCCATCGTCACACAATGACAGAATCACTCAGCATCACAGAATGTTCGGGGTTGGAAGGGACCTCTGGGGATCATCTAGTCCAACTCCCGTGCCGAAGCAGGGTCACCTACAGCAGGCTGCACAGGACCTTGTCCAGGCAGGTCTTGAATATCTCCAGAGAAGGAGACTCCACAGCCTCCCTGGGCAGCCTGTTCCAGGGCTCCATCACCCTCAGAGTGAAGTTCTTCCTCATGCTCAGACGGAACTTCCTATGCTTCAGTTTGTGCCCGTTGCCCCTTGTCCTGTCACTGGGCACCACTAAAAAGAGCTTGGCCCCATCCTCCTGACACCCACCCTTCAGATATTTATAAGCATTTATAAGGTCCCCTCTCAGCCTTCTCTTCTTCAGGCTAAACAAGCCCAGCTCCCTCAGCCTCTCCTCACAGGACAGATGCTCCAGCCCCCTCATCATCTTCATAGCCCTCCGCTGGACTCTCTCCAGTAGCTCCTCATCTTCCTTGAACTGGGGAGCCCAGAACTGGACACAGTACTCCAGATGCGGCCTCACTAGGGCAGAGTAGAGGGGGAGGAGAACCTCCCTCGACCTGCTGGCCACACTCCTCAACGCACCCCAGGAGACCATTGGCCTTCTCGGTAACCAGGACACACTGCTGGCTCATGGTCAATTTGTTGTCCACAAAGTACTCCATCTTCTTTCAAAGTACTTCCAATTTGCCTGATTTTAACATCTCCTCCCATCACCACCTGTATCGTCCCATTTAACTGTTCTCAAATTGAGAAAAATGTCTCAAATCCTTCAAACAATACAGGATCTTTAAGCAGGACAACATTATCCAGTTGCCAGTCTCATTATTTGCTCAAGTAGGGTAAGAAAAAATACACTCATTTATGGAGAAAGTCTGTTTGTGTAAGCAAATATCTTCATATTCTACTAAACGTTTAAAAAAATAACCTCTAATATTCATCATAACAAACATAAAGCAAATGAAGTATTTAAGTGATGCAGTCTCTTCCTAGCATCTGGTCTACAGGTCAACACTAAAATAAAATCATAGCCGGATGAAGCCAACAGCAGTTTTCATCATTAGTAACAACAGGGCCAACCAAGGTGCCATTAATGAAAAGTGATATTTAAGTTTGCCTTCAAACAGTAGAGCTAACATGCAGCCAGCCTTAAAAAGAACATAATACTGCTTTAGACAGCGTTCACCTTTATCTAAATCAGTGGTACAAAAGTACAGAGATAAACAACTTTAATCCAGAGAACTTGCATCCCTCTGCTTCTTAGATCAGAGCAAGCTAGGCTGCAAACAGTAATGGAAGAAAAAGAACGGATTAATTTGAAGACAGTGGACTTCAGGGATCCTAACCAATAAAATAGTTATTATTTTCAGTAACACTGTAGAAGTGAGTCAGACTACTGCAGTTTCACAGGAATAATGAAGGGTTATGCTGAAAAGATCTGAATACGCAACAGTTAAAATTTTACCAAGTTACTGGGCGCCTTAGTCTGGACACTGGCTTCCCTTTATCCCTTCTCTTCTTAATCATGGCTCCATCATCTTAAAAGTTTATTTCAAAAGCTTCTAGTTATTGTAACTGTAATACTGTTCTAAAATCAATACCTCAGGAAATTCTTCCATAAACAAAGATTAATATATGATAGAGTAAAATATTCTAACCAAGAATACTCATAAAGTGTATTTTTTTGTGTATATTACTCAGAGAGTCTCATCAGAACAAGTAAAAAATTAAATCAAAGATCACAGAACGAGAACAACAACAACAAACTAAAAAAGAAATATCCTTAGCACTTTCAGTGGAAGAATTTCAGACTTAGGTGAACGCTTCGATAGCTTTTTAAAATCTGAAGAGCATTAATGGAAATTTTCCAAAAACAAAATAACAGATCAGAACAAATATTATTATTGCTATTAACTGCTTTTTAAGTGTTGCCTAGAAACCCAACTTAAGATCAGAGGAGCAGCATGGCAGACACGGAGAAAAAAAAAACCACAAAAAATGCCCAACGCAGAAAACCCTAAAAACCTCAACAAAAATAACCAAGGAAAAAACCCTCTCCACAGCTTGTTTTCACCATAGTAAACTGAACTTGAACTTTTCAACGATTGAAGGGCCTGATGGAATGAGTTAATATTCAGTCTTGATGGAAAATATACGACATAAAATTCCATTGTCTTTTTTGATTTTGTTGTGATTGTTTTGTTTCTATTCATGTGACAAAAACAATTAAAAATTCTATTTAATGTACAAGATTGCATCATGTATCACAAATACAATAAATAAATCCTTACTGTGGTCATATGAATGCTGTATGTTGAATCCCAGTTCTAAGATTGTTCCCTTGTAAGTGGAGCCCTGTTCTAGCACAAAGCTCTGGCCCAGTCAATGCAGGAAGATTATCCAGTTGGTAAAAGGCATCACTTTTTTTTTCCTTTATTGAGATTGATCAAACCCATCCTTGTTGCTTACCAGAAACAAAAAAACAAATATTGACTTATCAATTATACGTACTTTTTGAGAAAACCTGTACTTAGAAAATTGTTTGGTATTCTAACAAACGCAAAATCTCTAGAAATCAAAATTTTCACCATTACACAGAAGGATGGTATAAGCCCTTGCAGTTTTACAGGATGCTAAAAATCATTGAGCCAAAAGCCTGTTATGTTTACAGAATTTCAGAGGGAGAGCAGTTTTTGCCTTAGATTCCATCCATTCAGGCCATCAACAGGTCTGATCAATTTTTGATTTTTGCACCTAAGTTATGTTCTTCCTGCATTCTGAACATAGCTTACTTCTGCAACATACCTGGAAAACTGTTCTTGCAGCCCACGCATCTGAGCTCTGCTACGCTCCGACTCCAGTGTCACTTCCCGTAATCTTTTTTCACTCTCAAGTCTTAAATGTCTTTCTTCCTCCAACTCATGTATCAGCTTGTCACGCTGAAAGAACATAAAAAGTTATTTATTAATTGTACACACATAAAACATACTTTTAGAACAAATTTAAGATTTAATTTTGGAGAAATCATCAAACAATCAAAATAGTTACCCTAACTATCCAGTCCCATCATTTTTTATATGGCAATGTTACGCAGCATGACAAACTAGAGATGGAAAGCCTTTCAGAATACCCC